>NC_090240.1:19594846-20337346 GCF_024489055.1 Chanodichthys erythropterus
ATCACAATTCATCGATTTGACAGCACTAATCATTTCTTTAAAAAAAATATACAGACCCAAACCTTTAAACAGTAATGCATCTAAGAAGTTATACATTAGAAGAAACATCATGTAAGGACCGTACCTCTATGGACTGAGATATGTGCATCCTGTTGATCTCAATGTGCGGCAAGCCACCGCCGCCACCACCAGAGATCTCTTCATAATCCTCCTCGTAGTGATCAAAGAGGTCTGTCGCATCAATACCCACGCTTATTGTCCCCTGAGTGAGACAGTGAACAATCAGCGAGACCTGTATTAATGTTGACAGTGACTTCTGCTTTGAAGGCATTAGGTCAAACCTTAGGGTTGGTCCTTTGCTGTAGTCTTCTCTCCTCTCTCTCTCTTTGAAGTCGCTCATACTCTTCACGTATCTCTGCTGGCGTTCTTTTCCTCTCTACTACCTAGAAATTTGATTGTGTAGTGAGCACAAAAAAAGATGACACAAAAGCCCACTGGGAAAATTATTTTCTTGAAATGTTATAGAGCTATGGAATTAATGCTAAATGAAAGCTACCAAACGCTGAATCCTCAACTTACCTCCCATCCTTCCACATCCAGGCCTCTCTTCCCATATATGTCATAGATTGCTCTAGATTGTGGGTCGCTTAGTACTACAGAAGCAACAGTCATCAAATATTTGTGAGTTATTATTAAAAACATATGTTTTCAGTAAAGAAACGCCATTTGTTCAAATGTTACAAAACACTTCCTCCACATAATGTTACAAAAGTGGCTTTGTCAGAGGCTTTAAAAGGCTGAGTGTGCAAAAACATTGTACCTTCATATGCCTGGTGCACCAAGTTAAAAAGCTGCTCTGCCTGCCTCTTAAGCTCTGGATCTCTGTGCTTGTCTGGGTGGTAGAGCATGCAAAGTCGGCGATATGAAGCCTTGAGCTCGTCCTGTGTGGCCTGAATATACAGTTAAAGAGAAATGGTTCATCTTACAGATCAATCACCATAAACCTAAACAACAGTGTTGATCTTTGGAGAAGAATATAAAATAAAAAGGTGCAAAAATCAAGTCCAGAAGTGGCAATTAAGACTTCTGTGAGCACAGTAAAGTGACAGTTGTTATCTCAAAAATGCAAACTGTCATCATTTACACCCTCTCCAAACCTGTATGACTTTTTTCTTCTTTTCTGTTCCACATAGGTTAGACAAAATGAAAAAGTCACCATTTGATTTGATTATATAGCAAAAGATGACTGTCAGTCCCTAAAATTCTACATACCCCCACAGAAGTTAGTTACACAGTTTGGAGCAACCTGAGGGTGAGTAAATGATGATAGACTTTTTACTTTTGGGTCAACTGTACCTTAAAATGACCTTAACAGCAGGCAAAGACAAAATAATCTCAGGAAAACTGTTTAATTGACATTTTAATGTAATTTGTAGAGTTTTCGTGATTGAAGTCAACAGTTTAGTAGCAGTTTCGCTTTTACAGTTGTGAAGCGTCAACAAGAATCACTTCTCGTTTAAGTCTAAAAAGAACAGAAGGCATTTAAGTATTATATGCGTCAGATTAGTGACCATGCAGTTAAATTCCTGCATAAAGCCAATGATAAGTAAGGGTCACGGAGTGCTGCTGACTGAGCTATAGCTTAACGACATGTTGTAGGATCCTGTTTAAAAGCGCGCTATCTAAAGCGCGTGCTTTTACTATTCACTTGCAACTCTCTCATCTTTAACTTCTCCTTAAATAGGATTATGTCATACCTCTCTGCGGACGTTTAACAAAGAATAATAGTCATCATTGTCGATTTCATCTTCTTCCAAGGCCGCCGCCATATTTACCACCTTTCATCCCCGCCCCAGCGCCAGATCAAACTACACTGATCTTTGGTGTGTAGAGTCGGAGCGCATGAAAGTCTTTAGCGCCCCCTGAGGATGGGAGGAACACTGACCAAAAGGCTGTAGGGGTGACTACTTTGGGACTGTCCAAAAATCATAGATATGTATACGGTATGTATATGGTATGTATACGTGGGGGTGCTTCTCAAACGGAAAGCTGTACTTCAAATTAAGTGATGAAACAGTTTTATAAAGTAGGCTACACATGGGCCTACGCATCTCTGCACCAATAAAATATGCAAAACTTCATGTTTTACTATAAAATTCATTTTCATCTACACATTTTCCTTGTGATTTCAGTGCACATAACTTCCTGACCTTCATAAATGATGGGCCTGTCCCAATACCCACACTTGCATTCCCTGCACTTGACCACTTACTTACATGAAGCATAACCCAGAGTTTGGCCAAAGTGGGTGTGAAGAGCACAAGTGTTTTAAGACTTTTGATTACTCAATGGGACTCACTTAACCAGTTCATGCTTGTGGTGCTTCATTTGCAAACGTTTTACAAAATATAATCTCTGCAGTGAAACATTACATTTTACAACCAAATTATATGTGACATCTAATTAATTTAACTTACACAAGGTTTTTCGAAACATGACGTAAAACTGAGGCACTTCTGAATGTGATGAATGATGGGATACGCCTCAAATGCCGCTCTGAGTTAGTGTTTATTTGGTGTGTGCTAAGTGTACTACTCTTTGGCATTTTTCAGTCACTTATTTCCTGTCGCATGTATACAGGTGCATCTCGATAAATTAGAATATCATGAACAAGTTATTTTCTGTAATTTAATTCAAAAAGTAAAACTTAAATATATTCTAGATTTATTAGACATAAAGTAAAATATTTCCAGACTTTTTTGTTTTCATTTCGATGATTACAACTTGCTGCTCATCAAAATAAAATAAAAATCAGCATCTCAAATTATTAGAATATTTAATTTCAAGTTCTGTTAAATTACCATTCTCAGGGGTATAAATACTGGGTTTAGGTCAGTAATCCCAACAGCAGTCATGGGGAAGCCTGCTGACTTGACAGTTGTCCAGAAGACGATCATCAAGACCCTCTACAATGAAGATAAGCCACAGAGGGTCAGTGCTGAAAGAGCTGGCTGTTCGCAGAGTGCTGTGCCAAAACATATTCATGGAAATTTGACTGGAAGGAAAAAGTGTGGTAGGAAAAGGTGTACAAGTGAAAGGAATGACCGCAGGCTTGAGAAGATTGTCAAGCGAAGCTGATTTAAGAACTTAAGAGAGCTTCAAAAAGGAGTGGACTGAAGCTGGAGTCAGTGCATCAAGAGCCACCACACACAGACGTCTTCTGGAAATGGGCTACAACTGTCACATTCCACGTACTAAGCCACTTCTGTCCAGTTTGACGTTTCCACAGTCAGTGATGATTTGGGCTGCCATGTCATCTGCTGGTGTTGGTCCACTGTGTTTTCTGAAGTCCACAGTCAACGCAGCCATATACCAGCAAATTTTAGAGCACTTCATGCTTCCTGCTGCTGACAAGCTTTATGGAGGTGCTGATTTCATTTTCCAGCAGGATTTGGCACCTGCCCACACTGCCAAAGGTCCCAAAAGGTGGTTCAATGACCACGGTGTTACTGTGCTTGATTGGCCAGCAAACTCACCTGACCTGAACCCCATAGAGAATCTATGGGGTATTGTCAAGAGGAAGATTTGAGACACCCCAACAATGCAGATGACCTGAAGGCTGCTATCAAAGCAACCTGGGCTTCCATTACTGAGCAGTGCCACAAGCTGATCGACTCCATGCCACACCGCATTGATGCAGTAATTCATGCAAAAGGAGGCCCAACCAAGTATTGAGTGCATAGAAATGAACATACTTTTTCAGAAGCCTGACATTTCTGTTTAAAATATCCTTTTTTTATATTGATCTTATAAAGTATTCTAATTTATTTAGATAGTGAATTAGTGGGTTTTTGTTAAATGTGAGCCAAAATCATCACAATTAAAAGAACCAAAAGACTTAAAGTACTTCAGTCTGTGTGCATTGAATTTATTTAATACATCTGAGTTGAATTACTGAAATAAATGAACTTTTCCACGACATTCTAATTTATTGAGATGCACTTGTGCTCTCAAGAGGCCAAGAACGCAATATTGGGACAGGCCCAATACTGCTCTGGTGAGGTATTAGTTATAGTGTGGATTTAGTGTGCATTAAAGGCACTGAAAATTTTCTACTAAAACCCTCTACTATCTCGCACACTAACTTCTTGTCACATACACACGCTCTCTCAAATGGCCAAGACTGTAAGTGTGTGTGTATTGGGGCAGGCCGAGGACTGCTCTGATGAGGTATTAGAGGTAGTCTGGATTTAGTGTGCATTAAGGGCAAAGAGCTTTGGCATTTTTCCGGCCCCTTGACAGTTTTGCACACTAAATTTCTGTCACGTGCACACACTCTCAAGTAGACAAGGCAAGTATGGGCATTGAGACAAGCCCTTTGTTTGCTATGTGTGCTCTGTCCAAATATATCTTGAGTGTGTTTTTTATTACTGATGGGATGTATTGAGTATCAACTAATTTAAATACTTTTACATGCAATGAAATTCCAATCTTTAGTAGGTTTTTCATTATCCAAGAATATCTTGAAAAAAATAAATATATTGGATTATTATGTTGACTTAATATGTATCCATATTTTATGGGAAAATTGTCTAGTTTATTTTTTAAAACAAATTCCTTCAAAGATGACATGGGGGGTAGGTTTGATTTTGACATTGGTGGGGACATAAAAGCAGCAAAAAAAAAAAAAAAAAAAAAAAAAAAAATATATATATATATATATATATATATATATTTATATTATTCAGGGATTTACATTTTAAGTATATATTGACTTCAGTTAATCAATTCTGTTATGTGATACGTTAAAGGCACAAAAAAGGCACTTTTGTGCAATCGTCAACATCTCTCATCAGCATCACATTGCATAATGTATATGCACTATACATTACACTCTGATGAGTCTGTATCTCTAGAGCACTTACTGTGAATTACACTGTTTTTGGGGGGTCAAAGCCCTCTTGATGCACATTATTTTATTGTAATATCAAAAATGAACTGAACCAGTGATGATACTGTAAGAAAACGCGACCGGGAGACTACTGTTGTCGTATGAACGAACACAACTTTCACGCGCATCTGATTGACAGATAAACTGCGCGCTCTTATTTCGGCGTTGTTTTTAATTTTGTGGATATTTTCGCAAACAGTTTGCTTCATACATTCAGTTTAACTGCACTGAGTTAAAGTTGAAGTAAACTCTATCATTCACCTAAAGTGGGCACGTAGGCTATGTTTCAAACACTTACTCCGTCCATGCACTAAATGCACGTCCTTGAAAGTACGAGCAGTTTTCTTATTTACTTCTTAGGAAATGTCAATAGTACGACCCATTTCAGAAGGCTCTAAAATTACAGCAACAGTGGTTGCACATATAAACATATTTAAAAAATGTTTTAATCAAAATTTTGTATTGCTAGGGACAATTCATTATCGCTGAATATTGATAGGTACATGTTCCTAGCGTCCCCACTAAATTCTACGCCCAAGAAGTTTAACCATCTATATAACATTGTCATAAATTACGCGTTTAAAATACAATAATAATGTTCAACCATTATTACTTGTTTTTTTTTTTTTAATTTTAGTAATATCATATGACATCCCCTTCAGCCAATTAAATTAAAATGTATTTGCCACGTGCTTACATTCTTGGCAACAAGGAAGTGAAGGAGACATTAGCACATGTTAGGTCACATGCTGTTAAGTCACGATACTGAGTTAATTTTAGACTAAGTCATTTTTAATGCACATTTTGTAAAAAACAATAACCCACAGATCAAAAAACCTGTGTGTCATGCATAAATGATAAAGTTCTTTTAGGGGATACATATTTTTGTGTACTATTGTTCAGTACTGGCAGGTAGTATGTCTTTTTGCCTGTGTTTTAGGGTGATGTTAGTAAGTTTTATAGAAGACAGAGAGGAAAAGCTGTAGGCTACCTTTTCCAGAAAGTATTGATGATAGTGACAGCAGTGCATTAGACAATGAGGTTGTAGTAAGAGAGGAAGAAGTTGAGGATCAAGGAGGATAGAAGCAGTGAGAGTGATGGTAGAGATGAAGAATATAAGTCATAGATTGTTGTGGAAGTCAGTGTATCAGACTGACTTCCACTTCCAATAGTTTGGAAGTTGTGATCCATCCTACAACAAAAAGTTTAGATGCCATTGCCCATTGGCCTCACAGTGATAAGCAGGGATGCTCCAAAAATGACAACTCAACAAGTCAAAATCGAGTTATGGAAAGAGTCCTGTTGATTTTCACTTGTGCTACAATCATTGATTTGGAATTCTAAGAAAGAAACAAAGTTTTTAATGCTTTCTGAAACACAAAGACATGGTTTCACTACTTTCTATTCAGTAAAGTTGCATTTAAATTTGTGTCAAGATTTACATTTTCACACGTGAGTTCCAAATGAAATATAGACGCACAAGATGAAAGCTTTTTAATGTTTTTTCGAAACACTAAGACCTTTTTACTACCTTTCAGACAATGAAATGCATTTGAATTAGGGCTGTCAAACGATTAATCACAATTAATCACATACAAAATAAAAGTTTGAGTTTGCATAATCTATGTGTGAGTAATGTGTGTAAATAATATGTATATATAAATACACACAAATTAATGTATATATTTAAGAGAAATATGTTATTTATGTACAAAAAATGTATTTATATATAATATAAATTATATAAAAATATAAATAAATACATATACTTGTAAATATTTCTCAAATATATACATGGATGTGTTTGTATTTATATATACATAATAATTGCACACAGTACACCCACATATATTAGGCAAACTCAAACTTTTATTTTGTATGTGATTAATCATGATTAATCATTTGACAGCCCTAATTTGAATGTGTGTGAAGTTTCAGACAGTCTGCCAAAAATAATTTACCCTATAGGACAATGTCAGTTATAAATAAAGGCACCCTTAAAAAGGTCAAAGGTCAGATGTAACAAAAAAGAAGGAAAATTATTTTAACCTTCAATATGTGTAAAATATAAAGTCATTAATTGTTTTCTATCTGTGATTCCATAATTACTCCCATATAGAGGGTTCATTTAATTATTTGTATTTTATTTTTCAGTTTAAAAACTCAAAAGGCGCCCTCTTTTGGCCTTAATTAACATTCAGTTAGTAAATGGACAACCTCAGCTCCATTAGTGTTGGAAAAATAGCCAATAAATCAGTGTCAATATGTGTGGAATCATTAAATAAGTCCACTTCGAATGTATTTACTGATGAATAAAATCAATTTGAACCTCTGAAAACTCATAAAATCGAGTTGAAATGATTTTGACAAGTTAAAAAGATGGAAACAAATATGCTGTCGTGAAGTAACGATAATAAGAATCGAGTAGTGTCTGTGTGATGTCATGAGTCATGTGTGATCCTGGCAATAGTGTTGTAGTATAATTTTCAGCCCCTCAGAGAATTCAAGTGCCTCAAACGTTGTAGTAGACCAGCATTTTTCAAGCTTTATGTATTATTATTAGCCTTCTGAACACGTTCTAATCCTAAATTAAACCGTGTGCATTGAACTTGATTTATTAGGTCCACCAAATATGTTATTTCAAAAAAGTCACAATGTTATGTTTATTTCCATTACCAGATGTATCGTCTGATATACTGTCCCGAATGTTTCCTCTCCACGGGTCATTTAGAATATTTTATTCAACAATCCAAGATTTTTCTCTTAGAAAATGAACAGATAAGGATTTGGAAAGCACGTTATCAAGCAACTGCAAGCAATAAAGATGACGCTTTAAAGATAACATTTCATGGCGGGTATTCGCTGCGGGCAGAGAGACATTTAAGCCATTATCTATACGCTCAATGCAATTAACGAATGCGTAATCTAACGAATAATTAATCAGCTTGGGTATAATGCGACTTCCATATTCCTAAACGCAGTTTTGAGGTTTTCTAGGCAATTCAGATGGGATCTAAACCACAGCATTATTCATATTCTATCATAATAGGCTGTCAGAAACTATTTCTCTGGCGAGCTGAGCTGTGTAGGATACTTTTAGTGAACCATTAAGACTTTTTTTGGAGGTCTGGCTTGTGAGAGTAGAACGCTGCTGCCACCTGGAGCTGTCCGTTCAGCACCATGGCGCAGCTACTCAGCGCGTTCAGCCCAACGTTACTTCAACTTCAAGGTTAGCCTATGGATTGCTATATCTTTATCTTAATGGTATACATTGCTTTAACAACATAAAAAGCAGTTGTGTTTGTGTAAACTGTAAAAATATTGTCATAAAACACCGTTGTTTCCAACTTGTCACAATCATTTGTTGACATTTTCACGTGCCTTTATGAATTTTAACTCGATTTCCTTCATAATTCAATTTAAAGTGGTCGAAAAGGTTACGTTTCAATTTTAGTGGGTTTGAACATATTTACAGGTAGCTGAGCTATGATTATAAAATACAATAGCTACTGCCAAAACAATTCGTTATCATTTATATAAACGCTAAATAGCTTAAATTAACATTACCACCTTTAACCTATACATACCAAATAACTCGTCCTGAATTGCTTACGAATAAAATGTCAGCGCAAATAGCTCCGTTTTCTGCCTCTGAATTAAGCAACTTGAAACATTTGCATCGCCTTTTCATTTGCACGCGAACGTCTCACGAGCGCTCACTTTGGATTGGTTCGGTTCTTCTTAAGGTGTATCTACACATCACGCTTTACCCAATGGTTCTCGGAGACACTTTAAAGGGGAGGATGTTTGCTTTGCTCTCGCAAGCCATTTTAGAACAACATGGTCAGTCATAGTTCGCCAGCCAATGGTGAGTGCGCTCTGGTTGGGCTTGCCTCTGCCTCTCCAGTCCCTTCTCGTGCTGCTGTCCTCTGCGTGAACGCGCGTGGTACCCAACGCTCGTGAAGAGGAGGAGGATGTGGCGCGCGGAGGGGAAATGGCTGCCGAAAACAAGCCGGAAGGTAAGTCAGAAACATCGGGGATATTTTTTACTTGTACGACAAGAGTGTGCGAGGGGAAAAAATTGGAGGCAGGCAAGGAAGAGCCGCCAGTTGAGAACCGAGGAGCTTTTGGGATTGTAAAGCCTCTGTGTTTATCCTCACACACTCGTTATTCCAGCACGGAGACATCACATCACATCACCCTAGCCAGCATCGGTAGCTAGCCAGCAGTGTGCATCACATATATTTAAAAACAAGCCGGAGCAAAAGCGCGAGCGCCTCTGAAAATTCAAAAATCCGTCTCGCGTTGCGTTTCCTTCAGCCTTAACGGTCGCGCTCAAAGCAAAACTTGTGAGCTGCAACGGCTGTCGATTTCTAACTTCTTTTTTCGATTTATTAAGCTTCTTCGCCTGCGTAAATTGTTTCTGAGTTGTCGGGTATAGAGTTCTGGATACCGTAGTTTGACTTAAAACTACCTTATAGCCTGAGAAAACGCTACTGGTAAGCTTGTTTAATAGTATTTTTTTTCTCTCAGTCACTTTCACGCGTCCATAGACTCCAACTGACCTTCTTTTCAGCGGTTTTGTGATGTGTGGTCAAAGCAATTTCACTTTGAAATTTTCTTCAAGGACACATTCTTCCATAGCAGTTTGCCCCCTTTACGTCAGATACACATAAACAGCAGTTTAAATCTCTGAACTAGATTCTTGTATAACACAAGAGAAACCATTAGCTACAGAACCAATGGAATGTGGCGACAATAACGCAAAAATATTTTTTATTCTTTTGCCAGGACGTAAGAAGATGTGTCATTGAAGATTATACACGACCATTTCTCTTTAACACTGTTTTGTATACTTTTCAGATTTGTCTCTAGTATGAAATAAGACAATAGTTGCTTTCACTCTGAGACACTCGAATACAGTTGAATATAATGTATGTATTTGGCTGAAATACAAATTAGTTTTTTAAATGACTAATTATTATTGTCAGAAGTAGCAACAGTATTGCTTTAGTGTTATTGGAGCTCTTTAGAAAGAATGACAGTTTAAACAGCTTTGTCAAGCTGTCATAGCAGGCTTTAAAACGTATGAACAACGAGGTTTTGGGAAGTCGTCATTAGTTGCGAGGATTTTTTGTTTGTAATTCACCTTCAGAATCGGGATCAAAGCAAATAGTCTTTTATTAGCCACAAGGTGGCGACATTGAGTTAAAAGAAACTTTATTTTGGGGAATCATGATAACAGATATCTTGAAAATATTCGATTGGCTAAAGCGAATATACAATTAATCTATCGTGGTTTTTGATAGTTAACAGACTAGCTTATAAAAAAGACATTTAAAGATCGCAATATGAGTTTATAAATCATGCTGGATGATGATATTTTCATTTTCATGACGCTGAATAGCTTAGTAGAAGGTTTAAGATAAGTTTGATTATAAAATCTCACTTCTGTGTAGAAAATTATGCATAGTGATGAACTAATAAATTATCCTATTATAAGTGGCATTAAAACATGACTCCAGACAAATCCAGGGTTCTGATTCTGAACATATAGAAATCCACAAGGGGGTGGTATTGAGCTTCCTAAATGTTCACTTTTATATTTTTAACACTGTGTCAGCTAAGAATACAAGCATTACCATAAATATACATCTCCGTTTGTTTTCAAAACAGCACTGAGGCTAACTACCTAAACTAGCTCGCTCTCTCTCGGTGTGTGTGTGATTGTGGGTGTGTGCATGTTAATTGTCAATCTCTGCATGTCTGTGTGTGCATTTCAGATGCAAACAAACACAACCAGCCTTGAAACGTGTCTCAGACTGGCCTGCTTCCTGCCAATGCATCTCAGTAACCAAGAGCTTTTTAGAAACCCTGACTTGTGTCTCCCATTGCAGAACAGGCTCGGTTATTTTTGTCATGCTTGTCAGGTCAATGTATGGGGGAGGAGCTAGTGTTCCACACCTCCATATTAATATAGAGTGCTATGCACTGTATAGCTACAACTAAATTCAGAGTCCCATATAGTGCGTTATATTTAAATTCTAGGCCTACACACTTTCAGCATGTTTGCTAGGGGAGTTTTGCATTATATGTTATGCACGCCGTTAGTTTTAGCGCCGATTGTTGCCTGTATTTTAACCTTTTGTCCTTGAAGCATTTAAAATGTTTGCATAGAGCATGGTTCTCCAGGGCCTTATTATTTGGCAGGGTTTTTTGCACATAAGGACAGGCTGTTCTTAGCTGGAGGCTGCTATGAAAACATGGTTAATGTCTCACGCACCCCATAGAGTTCTTCTGTCTCCTGATATGACCCAGCTCACTTTTTTACATTGCCAGGAATTGGGACTGTACCTATGGAAGGTGGCGATTGTGGATTGAGATGTGCTAGAGAGGACTGTACAGTTAAAGGGACAGTTCACCCAAAAAAATCATTATTCATTTACTCACCATCATCATTTTTCAAACCAGACTTTCTTTCCTCTGTGGAACACAAGACAAATATTGAAAATAGATATTGAGGACATGGAGGTGAGTAAATGATGAAATAAATGATTTTAGTTTAGTTCTGTGACTTAAGTCAGTGATGCTCCATATTTCTATACAGATTAATTTGAATTTGGTGGTTCCTTCAGATAATGTCAGAAAGGCCGTCACAAGGTCTGTTTATCACAACAACTGACTATTTAGTAGAAACAGGGAGGATATAAGCTTACAAATCAGGATTTATAATATATATTGTGCCATTATGTAGAAAAGATCTCTGCATTGTTCTTTCCCCCTGCAGTTCTTAGTTTGAGAATATGCTTTTTAATTGAATTAGTGAATGGCAGGGATAGATGGAGATGGCACTTCTTCCTGGGGAGTTGTGACAGATCCTTTCGGCTTGTCTCGATCTTTCCCTACCTGCCTTACACAGAAACACACATTAACTTCATCGATTGGTGTAGCTTACTAAAATTGAGCCTCACCAAACAGCCCTGGGACCACAAAGAATGTGATTGCTGCCCTCATTGCTACCTGTTAAGGGCTATTTCTTGACTGTTTATTTCAACACCTAAAGATTTATCAGTAAGGGCTTGTTCGCACAGAACGCGTCTAAAAACGTGACGCAGCGCTCAGGAATGGTTTTTAAAAAAGCGCAGTGCAGAACACGAGGGTCTTGAGATGCGCTTTTGAGGCGTGATGCAATAACGGCAATAAAGAACAAATAAAACAGCTGACTTGCTACTGTAAACAGAAGCTCAAAGCACTTGCCCCGCCTCCAAGTTCTTCTGATTAGTCCACTGTTTTGGAACTGACATTGATGAGCGGCGCTGTGTATAAAAGTTTAAATTCTTTTTACTAGCGTGTGTTTACATTGAAAAACTATTGAAAAGTAGCGCACTGGAATATAAAAATGCGTTCTGTGTGAACTAAGACTGAGGAGCAAAGTGAAAAAATACATGACACACACAACATGTCAGGTGTTTTTGAACAAATCAGTTAGCATCGGAGTTACTATATGCAAGGAGTGTAACGGTACACGAATTCGTATCGAACCATACGATATGAACGTCACGGTTTGGTTCATGCAGTTACACGACGAAATAGGCCCTCTCCCAAATGACACCCTAAACATTTGCGGTCTTCCTACGAGTCCGCACTTTCGTGACGTACCGCTGTTATGACTGTCGGGAAGATGTCTGCTCCTCGATGCGGCAAAAGTACGCATCGAGGGCAGCAGCCATTTTAAGTCCACAAGACCGAAAGTGCATATGAAGTGTACCATTTGGGACAGGGCCATATAGTCAGTCACAGGCGATCCACACTCCAATCCAGAAGGGGGCACCACAACAGGAAAAAGAGCAGAAGAAGAACAGAGCATATACACGAATGACTTGAATGAATGAAAACAAAGTCCAGAGGTAGTGCGAATGTGTCAAATGTGTCTTTCGGCACTCATGGACAAAGGACAATACTTCGAAAGGCTCGCACAATCAACTGTGTGCAAAACAGAGCGGAACATGGAAAATTAAGTATAGGAGGGTTGGGCTTAAGCTTTGAATGTTTAAATATAGTTTCAGTGGAGCAAATTGTAAAACTCCTAATGCACAATGTTTATTTTGTACGTTTATAACACAAAATGCTTTTCAGTTTTGTAGCTGATTGTGACAAATACCTTTTGTTTTTTATTAGCCCTGCAAAAAATATGCATTCTGTTTACTGCTTAGTGCTTAATACACTATAAGAGGCTGTACTGTACCAGCTAGTTGACTAAATGTCACTAGGTGGAACAAACTGTGATTTGCAAATTTCAGAATAAATGAAAAGAAACCCAGCATTGTGGATTTGTTCCTTTGTCTGGTAACACTATTTTACGGTCCAGTTCCCACTATGAACTAGTTGCTTATTAGCAGGCATATTACTAGGATATTGGCTGTTTATTAATACTTATAAAGCAGATATTAATGCCTTATTTTGCATGACCATATTCTACATCCCATAATCCTACCCAATACCTAAACTTAACAACTACATTACTAACCATTAATTAGCAGTAATTAGGGTTTATTGAGGCAAAAGTCATAGTTAATAGTCAACCCTAAACTGAAGTGTGACCATTGTTCCTATTGTACCGAAATCGTACCGAACCGTGACCTCAAAACCGAGGTATGTACCGAACCGTGACTTCTGTGTACTGTTACACCCCAACTATATGCAGTTGTCTAGATTATTTTCTCCCTAGGCAATGTATAACCTTATAACCATTAACAGCTGGAGCCATCTATGACACTTTGTTATAGTTAATGAAAATGTGCATGCGGTCTCAAGTTACAATGGAACCGGGTTGCTTTTACATTCCTTGTCCATACCCCTGCCTGCAAATGAAACTGCATTTTCTCCCCACAAGGCAGCACCCTTAGGCCAAAGTAATCCCTTTAAATGCACCTCTGAATGTGCTTGATAAAAAAGGAGGGAGAAGCAAATAGGCATGCTGAACTCTGAGGCTGAACGGTGCATATTGTTTGGGAGAGGTGTTCTTCAGCATGGATATGGACACATTTGGGATGCATGGGCTTGCTGATGGGAGGGAGACCAGGGTTCGGCAGACTCGACACTGCTGACCCCGGTAAACATTCTTATAAGTTCCTGCTATGTGCATGGGGGAAATAAAGACTAAAACAAAGTTGTGAGCCATTGTACATCCGGGAATGTGTACTTTTCCCAGAATTCTTTTTTGTCTTTTCCACTCTCTCTCTGCTGCTTCCTGAAGGACTGAAGAAAATCCGTAATCCGGATCGAATGTACAGATCAGCTGTGTGTTATTCGGCCCATGCTCCTCCTAAGAGTGTCAGTGATGACACAGAGACGAACAGTAAGAGCTGCTTATTAATATTGCATTCGTGGCATTGCTCGAAGGGGCCACTTGCTGCCTAATCTATTATTCATCCATCGATTCATTTATTTACCTCTTGATTTCATTTGTCGTCCTCTCCTCCTTTGGGATTTCCTGTTGGGGCTTTCTGTGATGATTGACGAGTCAATGCTTTGACGGGGGTATGTTGTCGATATCAGATGTGTTGTTAGTAACTGAAAGTGACAGTGGGTGGGTAAGACCTGGCACACCTCGTGCTTCAAATGCTAGCGTCGACCTTTGAAAAACATCCATCCGGCGGACCCAATAGCACAGTGAGACTGAGCTCTACTGATTGTTGTAATGATTTGTCAATGCTACTAGAAGCTTTTCCCCTTAGAGTATAAAACATGCATATTTTATGTTGGACTTTAAGCACAAAGCATTTGTTGTGTTCAGATCATGTGTATGTTAATACGGCTTGATGTGTTGTTGTGGAGCTCTGATTACCCTAGAAGTGGCACTGTTCTCATGTTTAATAGGCAGTATATCTTTTCTCCTGGCACCTCTGAAGACTTAGTTGATCTGTGTAATTATGCCCGTTCATTTTTGTGTAAATTTGTAAGTGGAGTTAAATCAGCCTCATCTTCTTGTTATGCTGTCTGCTCAGTACGCCATCAAGCAAGTCCTTGCCATTTCAAAGCTCAAAGATTTTAAGAGATGTAAACTAAATGGCAGGAAAGGCTGTTTGCAGTCTTGTTGATAGTATTTCAGATGGTGTGTGTGTGTATGTTAGCATGCCTCCATTTGTGTTAAAGGGATAGTTCACCCAAAAATGAAAATTATCCCATGATTTACTCACCCTCAAGCCATCCTAGGTGTATATGACTATCTTCTTTCAGACAAACACAATCGGAGATATATTTAAAAATATCCTGGCTCTTCCAAGCTTAATAATGGTACTGAATAGGGGGCCAGATTTTGATAACTTAATATAGGCATTCTGAAGAGAAGCGATTGGTTTTTGTAAGAAAAATATCCATATTTAACTAACCTCTGACCCGATGCATAACGCAATGATGAACGCGGAAGTACAGAGGATATAGCAAAACAAAACACTGGTCACAAATTAGAAGTCTAAAATTAGAAAATTTAAAGAGAAATGTCAACCCAGGTGAAAAAAGTACACTTTTATAATGTACTTAAAGTGCTCTATTTTTGTGCAGTAATTTTGTACTTAATATACTAAAAATTCTTCTTTAGTACTTCTTAAGATAATCTTAAGAACCATAAAATATATGAACTAAAAAGTGCTTTTAATATACCATCTCTATTTAAAAAATGTACTTAGTTACTACTTATAGTATATATAGTGTACTACAAGTGGTAACTAAATATATATTTTTAAATACAGAAATAGTATATTAAAAACACATTTTAGTTCATATTTCATGGTGTCTCAAAATAGCACAGTTGAGTAGCCTATACTTAGATGTTCTTAAGATTATCTTAAGAAGTACTAAAGAAGACTTTTAGTATATTAAGTACAAAATAAGAAATTATTATAGAGGTGTACTTTTTTTTTATCCGGGGATATAAGAGAAGAGCAGCTTGAGTTTGTTGCACAGCCCTATTTGTTTAAACCGCAAGAGGCAAGCTTACGATTCTACATCCTGCATCATACATCGTGTCAGGGGGTTACTCATTTGGCGCAAGTTGACTTGCGCCGTATGCATATGGTCGTCTGGCGGAAGCTAGTAATTTTAGTTTATAAAGTTTTAAATATGTATATTTTTCCTTACAAAAACACATTGCTTTGCTTCAGAAGGCCTTAATTAACCCCCAGGAGCCATGTGGATTATTCTTATAATGGATGGATGCATTTTTTTTGGGCTTCAAAATCTGGCCCCCTATTCAGTACCATTAAAAAGCTTGGAAGAGCCAGGATATCTCCGATTGTGTTCGTCTGAAAGAAGATAGTCATATACACCTAGGATGGCTTGAGGGTGAGTAAATCATGGGCTAATTTTCATTTTTGGCTGAATTAACCTTTAAGTATCAAGTCTCACGCTCTCATACACCAGCATTATGTAACCATTGTGTTTGCTGTCTGTTGCGGCCCAGTTAACGTTTGGTGCCTAGAGGTTTTCGTATCACCAGGACAGTAAAAATGCAGCATGGCTTGGTGGAAATAGGTATGTGAGTAATCATGTGAGTAATTGTGGGAGTAGTTATGATAAGGATAAAGGGCTTTAGCGAGGATCTGTCGGCATGTCCTTTACTGTCTGTTGTGTGTGTGTGAATGTGTGTGTGCTTGTGTGCTCGCAGGTCCTCACCTCCTCTTTCCCTGAGATGGGATTTTCATGGATGGGTGAGCTTGGCTGAGGCTGAAAATACATAAGAAGGCTCGTTTTTCTCTTCAGTTTGTTGCAGGCACTTTGGTAGCTGAATTAAGTCGCTGTTTTGGGCTTTGTGGATTTAGGCCAGTCTCTTACTGTATCTGAACGCCAGCAACAATTTTTAGATGAGATGTTCGTAATGAGTTAGTCAACGTAGAACCAAAAAGGCTGCATAGTCTAGATTTAGTTTAGAAATAACTTTCACTATGTGAAAAAGAAACTAGAAGCCAGAATTGTGATCACTCTAGTGGATACGACTGGTCACTAATGTCTGCTGAGAGCTCATCAGATGTACCCAAGTCTCGGACATCACCCATTAAACCACATCAGTGTTTTAACAAGGCTGCCTGCCGGTGATTTGTCACAGTGGCTATAGCCAGTCTGACAAACAGCAATATGGGCAGACACAGCTGAACACTGCTGCGTATAGCATGTCTAGTCTGAGGATTCAGGGCAAATAATGAAAAATAGAAAGTGTCTTAGTATTTCCTATGGCTATATACTAGCAGCATTCAAAGGCAGTGAAGGCAGACAGTTTGTCCATATATTTGCCTGGTTCACATTATTAATGTATTCCTTATAACACATTATGCTTCTTATATGAGCTCACTTTGTTGTCTGTCCTTTTACAGGCAATATTACTGCTTTCTAATACATCAAAATGTAGAACAAGAACATAATCAGGTGGAAGAGAGATGCTGAAATGATGTTGTTTGTGTCTTAATTTAGACACCATCATCCTTTTGCTCAGCAAAGACCAAGTTTTTGCAATTAATCAAGCATTGATTTTTCAAAGAGCAAAGCATGGAAAAGAAATGATGTAATCTAGATTTAAAGAGATGGCACTGATTAACTGTCTCTTCACAACAACACAATAAAAGACCACAAAGCACTGTGGACTAAGATTATTTCCTTTAGACTCAAATTATTGGCCAGAAATAAAAAAATATATAAAATGGTATGAGCCTGACAAAAAATGAATACCTAATGGCCAAAGTTGTAATGCTACAGTTGACTTTATGCCATACAAATCAGTTTAATATATCAATAAATCTTTCAAACTGTTATGAGATGCCTGTTAATATTAAATTTTTTAAAGGTACATTTTGCATTTTGCCTAAAATGCCATCATGTCAACGTGCTTTATTTTTCTCAAATAAAATGTGAAGGTCTATATTGCTGTTTGATTGGCTGTTAAACATACAACCTTTCATCCACAAAATCTAAAGCAGTGTCACATGCACATTCATAGTAATGGACGCCAGGTCTGAAAGGTTTAAGATGTGGTTTTCTTTATTATGCCCTCAAGAGATGTTCAGTCACTCACAGGCAGTCGTGCCAAGAGTCATTTTCTTACTTATTCTCACAACTATCTCACTTAAGTGTAACTGATTGCCACTGAATGGTAGCATATGATTTAGTCAACATTATGCTGGTTCAGAGGGCTTTTGCTTTTATGCTTCAATCCATGCTTCTTTTTTCCTTTCAAGATAATAGCAAGGTCTAGTTTCTTAAAATGTGGAAGTACTCTCAGTCAGGTGCTAATTGTCTTGGTCTCGGGCCTTGTTCCAGGCAAT
The DNA here is from genome assembly GCF_024489055.1 of Chanodichthys erythropterus. Lineage (NCBI taxonomy): Eukaryota > Metazoa > Chordata > Actinopteri > Cypriniformes > Xenocyprididae > Chanodichthys > Chanodichthys erythropterus. Next base: position 19,613,111 of record NC_090240.1, read on the forward strand.
CATTTGTTCCTAGTTTGACATCCGTTTAAGAAAATGTATAGTTTATTTTGAGTAATTGATTTGTTGATGTGGTAGTTTCAAATATGTTTTATGATATCATGTGATGATTCTATCTCTTAGATTAGATAAGCTAATTCACCAGAGAGTTAGTGAGTGGAATATCAGTCATATGTAAATGGAGGAAATGAGAAGTCTGTGAAACTGTTGTTATTCATGTTAGAGCTGCACAATTCTGGATAAATTGAAAATCACAATTTTGTTTCAAATAGAGATCACGATTCTCCCACAATTCTGAACAGACAACTAAAAAAATAACATGTACTATAGTAACTTACCATAGGTGTCACGAACAGTCCAGAGATGAAGGCAGGTTAATAAAAACAATTACAAGGTTTATTTAAACAAGAAGCTAACACTTGAGGCTGCATGCCACTAAAACACAAACAATACTGAACAAATGAAGAGTGCACAAGGAGGAACTTAAATACACAATGGTGATGAATTAAATGATGAATAGCTGTGATGATTGAGTTAGTGTCCATGGAAACAGATGAGTCGCTGGAAACTAGAAAAGGAAAACATGTGACTGAAGATAAACAAACTAAAAGTCTGTGAAAATGAATTTAACAGAACATAACTGTGACAATAGGGTTCCGACAAAATGTCAATTGCTACAGTCTATTTTAAAATGTTAAAAAAAAAAATCTGTTTGAATGAATGATTCAATGACTCACTCATGAACACTTTACTTGTTTCATTACTGGATGAATCATTTTTTTTGAATGAATCTTTTGAATGAATGCAAAAACATTTTTAACAGTCACTTGTTGCCACTTTCTGGTGTAACAATCTAATTAACACAATCTTTAATTAAATTTAGTTTAAAAACAAAGGTGATTTCTTCTATCTATTTTGATCACTACCATAGACATTACTGTTTCTGTTTGAGCTATAAACTTTTATGCCATTACTTCTGTGATAATCTGAATGTTTGTAACACAGAAATAATGATACCGTGTGGTTTGTGAAGCTGTTTCATACCTATACATGACAACTGCTCTCTCTGGCTCAGCGGCAGCACCAACGCAAGTTTGAATATTCTGGTGTGATTTTGTCAAAGATTATAGTCACAGACGAATCTTTGACATTTAGGAATAAGATCACATGGGTGTTTGAATTGAAATCGCAATCTTTTAACAATTAATCGTTCAGCTCTAATCCACATTAATTCATTTTACATCTGTAGTAATTCTTAATGGATTTTTTAACAGCTGTCTATTATTTGCTTTTGGCCCATGTGCATGCACAAACACACACCTGTCGCTTTTACTTTAAGCCTTGTATGCTTGTCTCCTCTTAATCCATGATGCTTAGAAGCTACATCTAAATAAATTGCCCCGCAGGACTCTCAACATGTGTTCTCATTGACCTTTACAATATTCAGTAACAAATATGGTACTCAATTTTTCCAAAACCCACAAGTATATGTAAAGGAATCTGGTCACAGTGGGCACTTTGATTTCTGCACAAAACACAGAAAAAAAGAAAAAAAAAGAAAATTAGAACTCAATTCAAAAAAAAAAAAAAAAAAAAAAAAAAAAAGAATGAAAATGAATTTGGGCTGCACATTAATCAAATTCAATCATGATATGGCATAGTACAATTTTATAATGCAGAAGGCTGAAATCCAAATAAATTAAATAAAAAAGGGACATCTATCACTCTTCACTACAGAGTAATTCCAATTATAACAATAACTACAGTGATTTTATACACACACATATAAATATATATATATATATATATATATATATATATATATATCTATATATATATATATATATATGTGTGTGTGTGTGTGTGTGTGTGTGTGTGTGTGTGTGTGTGTGTGTGTGTGTTTGGCCCGCTCCCTGCTGCCCCGCCCAGCCCTGGCCCATCATTGGATCTACACAATGAAAACAAATAACCACCATTAACCACTGATAATCGCAATAAACTCCACATTTTGTTACTTTCAAGAAACAAAGTGTCATCTTTCAAATTCTGTCCGTTTTATCTCAAAATTCAAACAAAAAATGCAGTTTTCGATGCTCTAATATGGCATGACAGATCACTCTTTGATGTGGTATGACAGATCACTGTACAGGCGCTTCATTTCAATTGGCAGCACGGAGCGCGAGTGAATGCGATCATCTCTTCCTCTTTAAAGGTGCCATCGAACGTTTTTTTAAAAGATGTAATATAAGTCTAAGGTTTCCCCTGAATGTGTCTGTGACGTTTCAGCTCAAAATACCCCATAGATTTTTTTAAATAATTTTTTTAACTGCCTATTTTGGAGCATCATTAACTATGCACCGATTCAGGCTGCTGGCCCTTTAATTGCTCGTGCTCTCCGCCCCCCCAGAGCTCTCAACTCTATCATTGCATAAACAAAGTTTACACAGCTAATATGACCCTCAAAATGGATCTTTACAAAGTGTTCGTCATGGAGCATGTCTAATTGCATAAGTACAGTGTTTATTTTGATGTTTACATTGATTCTGAATGAATTTGAGGCTGTGCTCCGTGGCTAATGGCTAATGCTACACTGTAGGAGAGATTTATAAAGAATGAAGTTGTGTTTATACATTATACAGACTGCAAGTGTTTAAAAATGAAAATAGCGACGGCTCTTGTCTCCGTGAATACAGTAAGAAACGATGGTAACTTTAACCACATTTAACAGTGCATTAGCAACATGCTAACGAAACATTTAGAAAGACAATTTACAAATATTACTAAAAATATCATGATATCATGGATCATGACAGTTATTATCGCTCCATCTGCCATTTTTCGCTGTTGTCCTTGCTTGCTTACCTAGTCTGATGATTCAGCTGTGCAGAGATCCAGACATCCTGCCCTTGTGTAATGCATTGAACATGGGCTGGCATATGCAAATACTGGGGGCGTACACCCCGACTGTTACGCAACAGTCTGTGTTATGTTGAGAGGTCTTTTAAACAAATGAGATTTACATAAGAAGGAGGAAACAATGATGTTTGAGACTCACTGTATGTCATTTCCATGTACTGAACTCTTGTTATTTGACTATGCCGAGGTAAATTCAATTTTCAATTCGATGGCACCTTTAATACTAGCAAAGTCCCTTTAAGACAAGTCGTTTCACTCGGCGGTCATCTTTGAAAAGCCTCTCGGGCATCCTGGGCATCATGCAATCTCTTTGAATGGGGAAACATCAAATTCTCCAAAACTGTTCGCCAACCTTACGATTAAATTTCATATTCGAAATAACCAATGAAATCTAACAACAACCGGCTCATAAATTTAGTTTCTAAACGCTCGAATAATGACAAAAAAACTGTATTTTTCAGGCTGGATCAAGCTAATGCGCATGCGCAGACCTAAATGCGCGTCTCTTCAGAGGCGCGCGTCTGACTGATTCTATAGAAACCGGTGATTCTAACGGCCGCTGAAGTGACGCAATGACTTTACCAGTCGGCGATTGGCTCTTATTTAGAATGCGGGACTTATTCTGCCATATTGCGCATTACACTTTCTCCCATTCAAAACAATACGATTGACACGTCTTGTGTTATTCTATAGTCTTTGATACTAGTTACAGAATAAACATGAATGAACATCTGCAGGTATGTTGAAAGATACAGTACAATTTACTGAAACATATAATATCTTGTGTAATCGTTCAATTAGTGTTTCAACGGTTGAAAAATTTCAATAAAATAGTTTGAAACACTGTGTCACGTAGCATTTACCTCAGGTGAGTCTACAGCTTGTTAATAAATCAGATAAATGAACTCTTTCGCTGAATATATATACACTATATTAGCCTATATATATATAAGTATATTTTACTTAACTTGTTAGTGATGTCTTGATTATTTAATGTATGTTTAAATAACTCTGTCATGAAAATGACACTGTGTTAATGATTATATTTCAATAACGAATTGGAGTAAAGCACAATTTTATAATTAGATTTAGGAGTTAATTCAAAAACTGCCTTATGTGCAGTTTATATATTTGGAAACAATTTGTCATTTTAGTGTTGATTATTATATCTAAAAATATCAACTGAATTTAGGCTAATAGTTTGGGCTCTGTTGTTAACCTTTAATATTATAGTAGCTAAGGCTGGACAATTAATCGAAAAGTAATCGAAACCGAAATTCATAACCTCTAACCGATGTAATTTTCCCATGTCGGTTATTTGTTTTGTTTTTTTAATCCTGTTAATACTTCCCCCTTAAAAACATACAACCTCGTGTGTAGCCACATGACTCCGCCCGTCCAGTCAGTGGCATAAAAGCAACACGGAGGTAAACACTGGTTCAACACATAGTGATGGCGCGTGAACGGTGAGCCTTGCATCTTCACTAAACTTTGTCAGTTGTATTTGTTTTAAGGTTTGCCATTTTGGACATTAAAGCGATTTTAGACGATCTAATGTATACTATTTCGAGCTACCGTGCTCGCGCAGCTGCATTGTGGCACGAACACTCATACAAACAGTAGCTGCACAAAATGTGAAGATCGCGCGCACAGAGAGGAACGCAGAAACTAGTTGTCAGCGTTGTCCTGTGATTTATCACTAAAGTAGCTTAGAAACTCAAAACTTATTACCTATAGCATATATTTTTCTACTTTTGAAGGAACTATTTACAACCCACAGCTTCACAATTAATAGAGAGATGGTATGACTAATTCACACACACAATCACTCATACTGGTACTGTACTAATTTATCTTTATCTAATTTACAACAAGCAGAAATCTGTTACGAACCATAGATAAAATAACTGCTGATAGTGAGCTGTTATGTCAGATCAGTCTTTCAATAGGAAAAAAATATCCCACCTTTAAGTCAATCATATTTACAGTACAAACCTTGTCAGTGAACTATGAGGGCAAAAAAAACCAAACAAAAAACAAAATAATCGTTCATTAATCGTAATCGAAGTAAAATGTTCAATTAATCGAGGTTTTGATTTTAGGCCATAATCGTCCAGCCCTAATAGTAGCTAATGTGCAAGAAAGTGCTTCCTATATAGTTTACAGCATTAGCAGAGATAAGTTACTTTTTTTATCCTGAAGAAACTTTTATTTATAATTGAATCTGAACCGTTGGTTCTCTTTGATTATAAAATCAAATGAAACCATATAGATTCCAGAAACATAGAATACATAAAAAAAAAAAGAAAAAAGTGCATTTTGTGGAATTTACATTTGTAAAACAGAAGTTTAGCTAATGGATTTGGGATTAATCTTTTTTCTTAGTATTAACATAGCATTGATGAAACTAGGCCAGGGATTTCCAGTTCCCAACATGCTTTGCAAGGAACTGAATGGGGAGAATTATTGTTGAAATGAAGTGTTGTTTTTAAGCAATATTAGAAAACAGAAAGTCTTGTTTATTCTGTTTAATGTTTTTGATATATGTTGGGATTTAGTAGAGTTGTTGGTTTTTGGTGTTTTGTGTAATTGTGGTGGAGAGTGGAGCCTTTGCTTAGGTTGTGGCGTGTTCGTGCTTATGCTATTTCATTTGAAAACTGGTTACTGTGCAAGAGGAAATGGAGTATGAGTATAAACATCTTTTTATCTCTCCATATCCACTGTGTTTTTATCCAACACCACACTTTACTTAAGGTAAATAAAAGTATAATTTAGCATGCTGACATGTGCTATTGTTTGCTAACTGCAAAAGATTTTTTGGGGGTTAGATTGATGTGGCTGGTTTGATCGGGTTAGTTTAATGTGTCTGATTTTGTTGTGTTTACACTGGTTTCTGCTACACTGTATTAGAATTTATTGGGTATTTGACTTCAGTTTTATTCAATGTTTAGAAATCCCATTTTCTATGTGTGGAACCACTGTCTACAACTGAATGAAGTTGTTTTTTTGTGTGTGTGGAAGAAAGTCAGTCAAACACGTTTGGAACAACATGAGGGCGTTTAATTTTTTTGGTGAACTCTTCTATTAAAATTAATAAAAATAAAACCCTGAGTAAACATATACAACAGACAGAGGTCTCTATATTTGAACAACAGCAGCTATTCTGATTCTTCTGAAAGCAGCCCTGACTTTTTTCTCAGGGAGTTAAATTTAGATGACAGCCCAATCTCTGGACAGCACAAGCTTGCCTGAGAAGTCTGTGGCCCCACCAGGCCTTAGTTTAAATTGAGTTCATCAGTTGAGCTGTGATAGCTGGATCAGAGGTTCTGAGCAACGGCAGACTTCTAACAAATAGCCCAATGGCAATGGCTCTTCAATAAGAGAAGCCAGAAATTCATTGAAGGAGAAAAAGATTGGGTTTTACCAGATCATTCCAAAAAAAAAGGGAAGCCCTTTTCATCTCATTTTATGATTGTGCTATTGCTGTATATATTATGTCTACTATATAAAAGCTGAGGAATATTTCATCATAATAGCAATCTGATTATTATTTCAAGTCAATTCTCTTGCTCTTTGGTCACAAGAACTTTATTAGATCACTATTGAATGGATCGATACCGCAGCTGAGAGTGGTTTTGCAAATAGTGTCTCTTCTAATGTTTAGTGATTTTATGGGTGGACTACTGGGGGGGAAATGCTATAGTCTCTTATGTTTTCATTACGTTCAGGGTGACACTGCCAATTGCCTACAGCACGTTACGGGGGAATGCATATTGAAGCAAATGTCAATAATGTATTTGTGAATTTTGACAACTAGACCTGAGCTCTGAAAAAGGGGCCACATAATTGTAATCGCCTTTGAAAGTGTCTGAATTGGTGTCATACGCTATTGATATTTTAAAACGTGATTGATGATAACTTTTAGATTGAAGGTTGAATAAACTGTCTTGCAGAGGGAAGCAACAATTAAAAGCAAGTGTGACTCACTGCTGAAGTACACACACAAACAGAGAGAGAGCGAGAGCAGAGAGTTTTGCGTTGTGGATGATATTGATTTTAGATTTGTTTTTTTCAGACCTCTCAAGTTTCATGACCCACACTTGTCTCCAGGGTGAGACTAGCTCAAGCTGGCGTGACTGATATTGTTAAAGCTCCTAAACCGTCTCCTTCAGGAGTGGCATCTCAGATAATCTCAGGATCAGTCGCCTTCTCCCCACAGAAATATATGTCCACTTCTATATGACACACTTGTTGTCCTCTTACTAGGGGCGGGGACGAGTACCCAAATACTTATTTGGAAATAACATTTTGGAGGTGATTAGCGGGTTTTTCACATAATGCAGGAGTCTTTTTAAATATATATTAAATATATATTATTGTAGGGATGGGTGATATGGGTGAGTTTTTTTTAATGATTACTGTTATATATAAAGATAGAGGCCATGTTTACATCTGGTATTAAGATGCGTTTTGGTCGATTGGATCACAAATTGATGAGGGAGACATCCTCGTTTACACCTGGTGTTTAATCTGTCTCTTTTGTCCACTTTTGACCACTTCTGTCCTGATTTCTTCAAGGGGAGGTTGGGTGGGTAAATGTAATGGGTAAATGGGGTTTTTCAGTTCTTTTGATCTACGCAATTTACATATGAACGTGCAGACGACGGAAAAATACACGGAGAGCAGCAGCTTTCGTTTCTGCTCTGATAGCCACAAGACCACGCCGAACGCAGTGAGTGTGTGTTAGAAATCAGGAATGGTGAGAGAACATTGTGCTTGGTACAGGTACTTTTTTGTCTTCAAATCAAACTTAGGTCTTCAGCCTACAACGTTTAGTCCCCATCTGGCTAGCGCGCTTCCCATAATGTTTATGCATTAAGTCAGTAGACAGAGAGTAGGCGATCTTTTGTGGTTGTTTGAACACATTCGACCATATGAGCATCTAAACTATGATAGAAATCCTGTCAAATGCATTTGCAAAAGTGACAAGCTCAAAACATTTTAGACCTTGTTTACACTTGTATTTAGTGATCCAGTCGCCCGAAACATATCTTAATCACACACAGTTTCTGCCAATTTCATGTTAATCTTGAGTACATATATTGCATTCTTCATATCTCCGAAAAGTCTTTAGTTTTGTCATATTTATGAAAGATAGATACGCTAAACCGAGTCTTTCCGAAAAAAGCTGAGATCCTGGAGGAGTGTCTGCCATCAGTGCTGTGGGCGGAGCTAAAGAGTCACGAGCACACACAGCTTCTGCGTAGAGATCGCATGCCAGCTGCGACATCATTATAAATAAAAAGGGAACAAAAATGTTTGTGTTGTTTACGTTATATGCACTTGCGTGCCGATTGCCAACAAAACACAGACATCTGATGCAGCTTTACTCATTGCCCCAGATCTGCAAATCCAGCACCGAACTGGGACTTGTTTACAAAGTATTCATCACCGAAATCCTGGGAACAAACAAACATATGTGCACAACTCCGTTGCTGCCCTGGAAAAACAAACTTCATCCTCTGTTCCCTTAATGCTGGGTTCTTTAGGAAGCTGAAAAAAGTAATCTTTCCCTCACAACCAAAAACACACTGCTTTGTTTACAGGAGCTGCGTCTCATTCCGGAGGCTGCGTCCTCCGGAGGTCGCATTTGAAGGCTGAATACTTCATCAATGATGTCATATTTAAGAAAAGTAATCGTAATAAAATTGATATTCATTGTGATGTGTAAAATACTGTAATTTCTTTCTTACATTGCAATCTAACGGTTATTTTTCTTAAATGAGATGATGATGTATGCTGCCTTCAAAGGGTGCAGGCCCTGAATTGGGACACAGCCATTGTTGAAAAATCTCTTGGCTTCCGTATCCCTAACGAAACACATTGATAGGCATGCTCTTGCTCTGGGTGATGTGTGTGTGCACGCTTATCAGGGAGAAGTGACTATACAAGGAATTTTGACGTCATACAGGACACACTCAAAAAAAACCTCTCAGAATCCTGTACTGAAACCGGAAGTAGTGGATTTGGCACAATCCACTATATTCTGTAATACTCTGTCATACGTCCAACACGTGTTTAGAAACTTTGGCCACTTTGGCCACACGTGTTTTGGAAATTTTGGTTTAGTATGAGAATGCAACTCTTTAACAGTGTAAATAAGTCAGAATGCATGAAATAGCATTACACCCCCCTTTAATACAAAGTGTAAACAGGGCTATAGTTATTTTTGCCTGAAATTAGGTTGTTCCGATATCAAAATGTTAAAGATCTGAGATTTTATAATTCTTAACATCAATTTTAATATTGCAGCAAAAACTAATACTAGCCTAATTAATGTAAGTAAAAAGTTCTCAAGCTTTCCTGAGAGTAAAGAGTCAGTAACAAAATAAAAACAAAGAAACTATGAGCAATATGACAAATAAATACAATTGAACAAATATTCAAATGAAATAAACTGCTTCAGATAGATCTATAATAATAAGATAAATAAAAAAGTGTAAGTTCACTGTTTAAGTTAACTTAAGACATAACTGAATTTTCATACTCACCAAAGTGGTCATTTTGACCTATTTTTGTGTGTATTTGACTATTTAAGTTTAATAAGCGAATCTGCTTACTTTATGTGGGTGTGCTTTGGGTGTTCGTAAGTACTGAATTCAGTTCTTTTTCGCAGTTTAAAGCTTGGTTTCTCAGACAAGGCTTAGATTAAGCCAGGAGTAGGCCTTCAATTAGGACATTTAAGTAGCTTTTATAAATGTGCCTTAGCAAAAAACATTACTGTGTGAATATTGAGACAAAACAATGGCACTGACATATTTTAAGGTTGCTTTCAGCTAAGACTGGTAAGGATTAAAAATGTGATTTTTTTTTTTTTAATGATATTTCTATCAGTTTATTGTGTCTAATGGTATATCACCCAGCCCTTTTTTCAGACTTTTTTTTTTCTCTTTTTTTTTACTTTGCTGTTGTTTTAATTAACAGCAGCCATAAATGTCTGATGTATACATACATTGACAAACAATTAAGATAATGTACATGGACCCCCAAAGTATTTGAGTAGACAAAATGAGTAATGTAGCACGTGAAGCGTCAGTATTTTGTGGCTGACATGAAGTGGACAGACTGGTGCAGAAAGTAGTTGTCCTCCTTGAAATAATAAACAGCCCTATTTGAAGAGCTCACCACAGGCATCTCAAAAAGCAAAAAGCAGCAACATGTCTTTTGGGAAATTCTATGTTTGCAGTTAGTAAGTGTTGGACTGGGGCCCATCCCACTTCAAACCCCCCAACTCCCACAGTCCAACAGTTAGAAGTTGTGAGTTGGAAACGAGCCGTGTCTGTAGGCACAGCTGTGTCAAGACCTGCTGGTGTGATATTTTTTCCGTCCTACCTGCCCTTCTAATGAGAGAATTCCCTTCTGAGTGGGTGGCAAGCAGAAGCAGAAAAACCTTTTCTGTCCCTCCACAAGTTCCTCATTTCTCTCTAACTCTCTCGCTGTTTGTGGGAGCTCTTTCTATAGGCTATCTATTATACTCTCTTGGTCCTCTATCTCTTCTGTACTTTTTTCCCCCTCATGCACCTGACTGGAGAGTTGCTTTCTCCTGATGAAGACTGCTGTAGTAATTGGCTGCCCCCTCAGCTCGGCTCAGCACAGCACATCTTCCAATATAACAGGCTACTGTTTCAGCCTGCCTTGCACTTTAGGATCTGACAACTAAATTGTTGTTCACTGGTAGGGAGACAGAATTATGTTAATGTCCACATTGTCACCGCTGTTTAGGCAAGAAAATAAAGGAAACAAGATGGCATTAGAGGCTGGAGTTGCACAGCAGGATGTGCCGTTTACATCCATGAGATCAAAGTGGCAAGGAAAGTCATTATGGCTGAAGCCCAGCAGACATAGTCATGGCTGGAGCTGGGTTGTTAAACCAGACTTCTTCCTCTGATGCTCTCTTGTTGCTGTGCAAGAGTGTCCCTGCTAGTTTTCCCTCTCTCTCTCTAGATTGTATAGGTTGAGGAGGTTTGTCCTCTTCTGTATCTTTTTTGTTTGTTTTGTTTAAAAATGACCCATTGTTTAAAAATGTAGCCATATAAAGGGAATAGGGCTGCCAATAATGAATATTTTGGTACTCAAGCAATTATTTTGACGATTAATAGAGTAATCAGATTTTTTGTGGTAATAAAAATAGAAAATGCATTATGCATTATGTATGCATTATATATATATATATATATATATATATATATATATATATATATATATATATATATATATATATATATATATATATATATATAACAAATGCATGCAGAATGCGCCAATGGCCTATTGATTGTTGTTGTTACTCAGCAGATCAATTCCTTAATATTGGCAAAATGTTTACTTAATCTTTAATATTTGGTCACTCCTTGTGATGTAAATGCTACAGCCACTGTAATTTCTTGAAAAATAACATGTGGACATCAAAACATGCAAACTCAGAGCAGGGGTTTAAACTTTTATTTTGAAATCGTGGTGAACAGTTTGCATATTTGGAAACATGCATTCTCATGTGTTTGCTTAGGTTTATAAGTGATTTACGTTACAAATCTGATTAAATGATGCACATTGTGTTCCCAGATGAACGTTATAAGCAACCCAAACTGGAGTTTGTTAACCAAGCTGCTGAGACGCACTCCACGCATGTAAACCATTGCAAAACTTAGTATGAAACACGAAGCACGTCAGACGTTACGTATTCCCAAATGGAAACCCAAACAAACAGCACGTGCTAAGATCGAGTTTGTGCAAAGCTTGTATGAACGGAGCCGCTCTGAGGTGAAAGAAACTCGTAACCTGCACGTATGTAAATAATTAATGCGTCACGCTTCACCCTCAGTGCATATATTTATTTAATGGAATCACAGACTTTGTGGTTTCACAATAGCATTATGATATATATTATCATTTTTGTATGGTTTTAATACATTTTGCAGCCTTAGAAAACGGTCTAATAATGCGGTTCATGGATTCTCGTCTGTGGAATGACACAGGCAAATTGCAATCGAGGATTTTTAAAAATCGAGTACTTGAATTGATCAAAGAATCTTGACAGCCCCAAAAGGGAGCCACCATAGCAAAATCCTATGTTTGAACCTGAGGTCACACACCAGAATTAAAGGGCTAGTTCACCCAAAAATGAAAATTATGTCATTAATTACTCACCCTCATGTTGTTCCATACCCGTAAGACTTTCGTTCAACTTCAGAGCACAAATTAAGATATTTTTGATAAAATCCGATGGCTCCGTGAGGCCTGCATCGCCAGTAATAACACTCCCTTTTTCAGTGATTCAACCTTAAAGCGGAACTCAGTAAGATTTGCGAAGCTCCCCCTACAGATTCCTTCAGTGAATCACACTGTCGTAAATACTCCAAGCGCAGCTCTGGACTACAACGACTACAACGCTCACCAGTGCAGTAGTTTTGCAAATACAGTACAAGAAATCTCGATGGAGGTGGGTAATTTTCGAAATTGTCTTATAAAGTCATAATATATACATTGTTTTTGAATTACCGTAAAGCATTTTGTCACTCTTACGTGAACGTGAACCTGAGGCGAGATTGTGTTGGGTCGGCGAAGCTCAACTTGCAAGTGCTGTTTTCTGGCGTAGGGGGTTACGCACGCCTCAAACACACCACTACAAGTCAATTAACCATCGTAAGGACTTAGAAAACTATGAAGGTAAAAAAGCTACTTAGTTCTGCTTTAATGTTATAAAGCGACTAGAATACTTTTGTGCACCAAAATTAACAAAATAGCGACTTTATTCAACAATATCTAGTGATGGGCAATTTCAAAACACTGCTTCATGAAGCTTCAAAGCTTAACGAATCATTTGTTTCGAATCAGTGGTTAGGAGCACGTATCAAACTGCCAGAGTCACGTGATTTATTGAAGTTTCAAAACACTTATGACATAACGAAGCCTCGTTTACTGAAATCATGGGATTTTGGTGCTCTGAACCACTGATGTTCCAAAGACGAACAAAGGTCTTACAGGTGTGGAACGACATCAGAGTGAGTAATTAATGACATAATTTGCAGTTTTGGGTGAGCTAACCATTCAAATGTAGTCATCGTCGACAATGTCAGCTGCTATTTATAAAATTTTAGTAAGTCATTAAAAAATGTCCAGTTCATGTGCTTTATCTGGTGAATCTATTTTCACCAAAGTCATTACAGTGCAGGCTAAGTTTAAATTTTTCAAGATTTGTTTCATTTCACTGGAATTCTCCTAAAATTTAACATGTTGAATATACTTTTTAATCCACAAATTAAACTACTTTGTATATGGTTGTTTCACAAATTAAGTCAGTTTTCTTTGTTCATACAAGCAGAAAATAATATAGGATGAAGTTACAGCCACTGATGTAGAGTCAGCTTTTCCCATCTTACTAGCAATTAAGATTTGGATTAGGATCGCGATACCGATGTTAGATCAGCAATTACAGACAGACTTATCTTGCACATGAAACAGGAATTCCATGTTCATGTCTAAACTCATATACACACATAATGTCTAAGCTTTCATCAGCCTTCTGCTTCACCAATGTGTCTGCTCACAGTCATAACAACCCCTTTACCCTGAGAATGTTTTTTTGTTGTTTGTTCTCTGGCATTCTCCTCAATTTTATTTTTATTTTTTATGACGCTGGAGCTCATTCCCAGTCCCCGAGCCGCAGTAATGTCAGATAAGGGTGTGTGTTGACACTGACAGACTGCTCTTTATTAAAGCAGCCAGCGTTAGAACTTTAGTGAATTAGCATTCTGCTCTGTTCTCTGTCTGCTTTTAACTGCGGAGCAATGAGCCCTCATTTCAATGCCATTCATTTTATTTGGTGAAAAAGGAGCATAGCCCAAACATCTCAAGAGGTCTTTCAAGTTGTGCTCTGGGAGGAGTTAGAAGGGATTTTATTAGTATGAGGGGTTTTTAATTAACAACCAGTCATCTAATCGGAGCAGTGAATGTTTTTCACTCTCCTGGATATGTGCTTATATTCAGCACAAGTCAGTTTTGTACCTGTCTTCAAGTCCCTAATAGCATTTTACACTGATAAACGTCTGCTTTTAATTCACAGCGAATATGGTGGATGGCTTATTTGAGCTGTTTTACCATTTAATTATCATCCCTCACACTGTTTTATAATCACAATGTTCTGTTTCATTATTCTCAAAACAGATAGTAACTCACTGAGCTAACTGTCCAATGTGGATGCTCATATCAGTGTGCATTAATGGCTCTGGAGCAGGAGCTTAGCTGGTTAGCATGGACCATAGTCTTCAGATCACGTTCGTCTGGCATCCTGCACCAGTTGAGCAACTGCCAGTAAGATGAATGAGAATGCTATTGCTAACCTTTCTTTAAGTTTTATAGACCTCCTTGCTCTGAAGTCAGTGATGTCATCATCAGTGGGTGTGTCAGAGGGAATGTGCTTGTTGGCTCTGATGAGTAACAGGCCTTGGTTATGGGCTGAATGTGTGTGTGGTCTGAAATGATTACAAATGGGCCGGTCTTAGAGGGCTCCGCCTACACTGTCTGATCTGTATCTGAGGTTGTCTGGAGATGACCAAGGCCTGTCACCACCGGCCCCTCTTTGTAATCTTTAATCAAAATGTAATAAGCATTCAGGTCTGGCTTTATTCTGCTTTGGAACGCCCAGTTTTCACAACCCAAGCAATTCCTGATGGATAAAATCAAGTGTCGCCATACTTTTTTATTTTTTTATTTTGACAAATATTCTGCTATGCTTAGAAATGTTAGACATAAAATGGGTTGTGAATGCCTTATCATGTTGACTTTTGGCCTTTTGCCTGTTTAAAAACTATAGCTTTATTTTAAAATAATTGGGTCATTATGTTTTTGATTTTACCTTTTGTTGTCACATGTGACACTAGTTGCAACAGAGATAAATCTTTTTTTCTCTGTGTGTAGGAATTTGGCTTGTTGTCCTTCGTGAGCAGGTGCTTTATGCTAATGTTAATTGAGTGAGTCAAATGATTCTAGATACCAGTCTCAGCTCTCTACTGTAAAAGTCATTTACCCTTGTACAATCACTCCCATCAGTGTATGCTATGTTCAGCACATACTCCAATCTCCAGAATTATCTCCATGCCCCAAACGAAAGAGCACAGAGAGTCACACTGTTGTTTCATGGCCTTATCAGGTAGCTGTAAACTCTTTGTTAGGACCTTGCTCTAGGCTGGGATTACAGTCTTCTCAGTGAGCTGTTTTTTTTCTCTCTCCATCTTTTCTCATTCTTTAAAGGTTTAACTCCAGTCCATATTCTCCAATATTGTCTTTTATAACTTTAGACATCCAGGCTTCTGAGCAAATTAAAAATAGAGGTGTTATAGAACAGATAGGCAGGGTGACTTTGCCTTTAAGAAGCACTGGGGACATGGGGGTTTGCCATTTGAAGTGTACATCTTTGATTTCTGGTCAGCTTGTGCTTTAGACACAGGTCTTTGTTTTATATTCACAAACAGAAGTCCAAGCTTTCGTGGGGTTCTCAGACAAATTGAAAAGGGTTCAGGTTATAAGAAGCGCACACTTGAGAATCACATTCCTTGAATAAAGTATAAGGCTTTGTTGAGCACAGTCAATGTAAGACATTTTCAAAGGTGGCTTAGCTAGACAGGAAGGACAACTAAAAGTCAGTGCCTCTAAACTGAAACCCACTATTCTGCAAATTTATCGAGGATGCTTTCATTAAAAAAAAAAAAAAATGTCTATAAAAAATATCTGTATATTTTCACCTAATGTAGCAACACGGAAGTAAGCTATTTTCTGTGGTTGTGTGGGCACTTCCGATTCATTTGCCGCCATAGGTAAGTAAAGGGAAGAATAATAAAATGCTGTAAATGGTAATAAGTCATTTGCACTACAAACCAGTGTGTTTATGATTATAATAATAAATTAAAATAATATGATAAGTCAAAGTTTCGACACAATCAAGTTAAATGGCCATGCCCGCCATTAAGAATAAGGTGAATAGACATACTCAAGTTAGAATAACTAATTGGCCATATGTTTGTGTTTATTTAATTGTATATAATATCTGAAACAATTCCAATACTCTTTGCTTTCTTGCTCTCTCTCCTCTTCGACGGCAAACTGACACACACCACACCACTCGTATCGTTCGCTCCGGTTAAATAGTGTTGTTACAGGGCCTGAATTTCGGCACTGGGTTGCAGGTATTCCGCATAATTTTACTAATTCCCTCAGTTTTCACTCTCACAACACTGGTCTATATAAGTGGAGTGCACATATAGCCGCCTCTCAAACAGCTCTCAAGTACCAAATTGAGTTCTTTTTTGTGGCTTATTGCGCTTGAAGATAAAATTATGTCAAAATGCCCGTTTATGGATCTGTGCATACGCTCTTAAAGTGACAGCAGCCAAATATACCTGTTGCTATCATGTTAATCAAAGAACAAAAGACAAAGAGAAAAACACTCACTTTTCTGAATGCTGAATAACTTTTGTAACTTTATTTATAAGCATTAATCAATAAGTCTTCTTCTGCCGAGAGATCTCATAAAAAGGCAAGTGTCTTACAATCGTAACAGACAGGTGTGCGTATGTATACACTAGATTTGTTTTTTGTTCAAAGGTTACATGCCATTTGTAGGATGGTTTGTATTTATTTGTGAAATATGATGTAGGCTCATTTATTTATATTTGTAAAACAAAATACATATATTTGTTACTCCTCTGCGTTTTCGCTCAAACTGACCTTTGTATTTGCACATCACTTTCTGTTTGTTTGCGAGTCGAGTTTTCCTTTGCAAAGCAGATCATGTTTGTTTGCAAAATGCTGGATTTGTTTGTTTAATTATGGCACAATATTAACTCCATAGACCTCCACTTTGTTTCAGGGTGATGATGAATGACTGAGGGAGATGTTATCCCTAATTCAGCTAAGGTATGACTAGGGATGGGCATTTTTCCAAAATATTGTATTCGAATATTTGGGCTCGTAAAAACGAATATTCGAATATTCATTTATTTAAATGAGGTTAAACGAGAAGGACGTTATTGTTTTATATTCATCAAGATTTTGTTTACGATTAGGCAATATACACAACAAAGATAATAATACATACCTGTGTGCTAAGCTAAGTTTCTAACAGTAGCACTTTGTTTTGTGTTCGTAAATATATCTCCCTCGACGAAACTTAAAGGAAGCATATGTCTCAAAATCATTTTGCTATCAGATAAGTTATCATCTTTGCTTACTCGGGGATAACTTACAGCTGCGCTTATCTGTCATGAATGCAGTGATGGACAGCTGTGTTTCCTCTCTGGTGTTTAGATTTCATGTGCTTTCTCATTATGTTGGTGATATTATGATAACTGTTTCATTAATTAATTTGATCAAAAGTAATTCCATTTTGAAAGATAATTTTCATCCAAGTAATTCCAAACTTTGCGAGGCAGACGTCAACATTATGTTACGATCAAATAAAATAAACTTGTTAAACACGCTCCACATCGCCACCTGGTGCATTTAGTTATAACTGCGAGTTTTAGTGCTTAGGATTTATCATAGATTCAGTGCATTTACGGCCAGGAAAGCAACATAGTAAAATTCAAATAGTATTTTTATTTTTCGAATATTAATCACAGAACGAATATTCGACTATTTGTGCACATACCTAGGTATGACCCTCATATTTAACCTCTTCCAGTCATACCACCCTATGATTATAACATGAATTATAGCAAGTAAAGAAAATCTGATCTGGCTTTGCTGACAGTGATAAGTGATGTTTTTGTACTTTTATTCATTGAATAAAATGTATTATTTTGGGTGTGGAAGAAAAGAAGGAAAACTAGAGATCTGAAATATGATTATGTATTTTATTTAAGGCCATATTTCTCAGTACAAACAGATGACAAAATCCTATTCTTTGACATAAACAGATGTCTGCAATATCAGAGTTGATTGTCTCACAACTAAGGAAGGATGAAAGATTCACAACTGGACCAGTTTAGATGATGCCACTGTCATTTGAGAGAAGCAAATATCTTTCTCGCTGATGTGGAGAAAGAGGCCTTCACACCAGGGTTATTTAAATTTTGCATAACCCTCCGACAGTGTAACATAAACCATCAGACCTGGAGATGTGTAATTGGCTGCAGCATATGTGTCTTGATTTGTCATCAGTGACACGTGCGGCAGCGGAACACATGGTGACGTGTAAGCGCATTAGCTTAGAGGAAATCGATCTGATTTGCAAGCATGCTCATAACCAAATTTACAGGATTTGGTATAGCATCACATTCACAAATGATAGACGATTGTTTGTCACAATTACAGCCTTAGGAAAATGGTGGGGGTGTTTTTGACAGTGACTCAGGCATATTATGTCACATTTTTGACTCGCTGTTAGGATGTTTGTTATGGATTAGATATTCCCTCTTTGTGCTGGTGTTGAAATGTAAGTTGAGCTTACAAAGTAATGAACATGAATTTGAGGCTTTGTGTACGTTCTTGTTTAATTATATTCATAAAACATTAATACATCTGAACAAATTAAAAATAGACATCTTATGCATATTTTTTTGTTTGTTTGCTTCAGTCGACAGTTGTCTACATTGTAGGGAGGCCATTCAGAGGGACATTATATAATAAATTAAGTCCCATGGGAAGAAATTTATTGCATTTATTGTGTATTGCATTATGGCTGCCCCCGACTAAAGATTTTTCTAGTTGACTGTTAGTCATTAATTTAAGCCATTAGTCGACTAATCGCATGTTTATATTAAATTAATTACTTAAATATATACTGAGGAAAATACTAAACCATAATGAGGGTTTTAGCGCACACATAAAGCTTGCCACAAAGCACAAGCATAAGTAATGATTATGAATGTGTTGGTGAAAAAGCAAGGAGACATTTTAATTATTTATTAATAAGCTAGTGTTTTCTGAGTCAGTGTCGGCTGCAAAGATGAAGTTGATATTGCTGACTCGCCATCTCCGTAGTAGTGATCGACCGATATTGATTTTTTTAGAACTGATACCGATAATTTGTGTGTTTTATGTGCCCGATAACCAGTATGCAGAACCGATATTTATTTACTTCTGTTTTTGACACGAATACAACACCACTGAACTGAACAAACCATTTTGTTTATAACAATCACTCTCTCCTTGCATAGAAAACAAAACAAATCTTATTTATACACCAATAAATAGACAGGTGCACTGTTACTAAACTGTTTTTTGTTGAAAATTAGTAGTCTCTCCTGTTCATTTTAATCTTCATATTACAAAAATTATTTTATTTATTAAAAGCATCAGCAGCAACACTAATGTTAACAATAAGCAAAATAAATGTAGAATGTCTAATGTTTTCAAATGGAGAAAATAAATTAAAGACAGGAGTCATATGCAGAAATGTAATACTTCATTTTAAACTACAATTTTAGTAGATTTATAAGCTGTTTAATTGGCTAACAGGTGAAGAGTAATTCGCTGGTTAAAAATGTTAAATAACTGAATAATATTCTCTGGAATATTGGAATATAACAAACAAAACATTGTATTTTATTGCATTTCTTAAATGGTATGTTATATCAGAATTATTAATAAGGTTTTTTTATTTTAGATTATGAAATATCTGCTGACAAAGCGCTGTTTATCTATGCATTTACACAGAACTATACTCAAACTGAGTTCGCTCGCAGAGATAATAAATAATTCATTTCCATAGAGTTGGGTTTACTTCGATGTTTTTTAGCCAATTAATGGTTATATAGTAAATTTTTATATAATTACTATGTTTTAAACAAGTGAATCTTGTTTTTGGTGGTCGTGCTGGAGCATTTCCGGAGCATCATCCCGCTGAGTGAACAGCAAAATGCAGACGACTTCACGAGACTAATGATGAGCATAGACAACAGAGAGAGAATTAAATTCAGCGCTTTTATTTCCAACATGTGCTCATTCATGGCTGTATTCATGCAAAGTTATATCTTTATTGGGACAAGACTTGACAGATTTGACAGCTACATTTCAGGCATTTATGTAACACATCTAATTTGTGCATTAATGGCTGTTATGTTATGTAATGGCAGAAAAGCAGGTAAGTATACTTTACCTGTGATGTACCTCCCCTTAGATGCGCTGTAATGGTGATACTACATGCAATTCTCAAAACACCCACAAGGTGGCGGCGTTTATCCGTAAATCCGATATTACAAAACCGATATCCGATTATGGTAAAATGCTTAAAGGTGCCCTAAATTGAATTTATCTTGGCACAGTTAAATAACAAGAGTTCAGTACATGAAAATGACATAGTGAGTCTCAAACTCCATTGTTTCCTCCTTCTTATATAAATCTCATTTGTTTAAAAGACCTCCGAAGAACAGGCGAATTTCAACATAACACCGACTGTTACGTAACAGTCGGGCTGTACGCCCCAATATTTGCATATGCCAGCCCATGTTCCCAACATTATGAAAGGCATTAGACAAGGGCAGCCAGTAACGTCTGGATCTGCACAGGTGAATCAACAGACTAGGTAAGCAAGCAAGAACAATAGTGAAAAATGGCAGATGGAGCAATAATAACTGACATGATCCATGATATCAGGATATTTTTAGTGATATTTGTAAACTGTCTTTCTAAATGTTTTGTTAGCATGTTGTTAATGTACTTTTAAATGTGGTTAAAGTTACCATCGTTTCTTACTGTATTCACGGAAGACAAGAGATGTCGCTATTTTCATTATTAAACACTTGCAGTCTGTATAATTCATAAACACAACTTCATTCTTTATAAATCTCCAACAGTGTAGCATTAGCCGTTAGCCACAGAGCACAGCCTCAAATTCATTCAGAATCAAATTTAAACAATATAACAGTATACAATACTCACATAATCCGAAGCATGCATGCCGCATGCATGACGGACACTTTATAAAGATCCACATGAGGGTTATATTAGCTGTGTAAACTTTGTTTATGTACTGCTCAGGGCAAGCGCGAGCTCCGTGGGCATGGAGCACGAGAATTAAAGGGCCAGTAGCCCTGAATTGGCTCATTTATAATGATGCCCCAAAATAGGCAGTTAAAAAATGAATAAAAAAAAATCTATGGGGTATTTTGAGCTGAAACCTCACAGACACATTCAGGGGACACCTTAGACTTATATTACATCTTTTTTTTTAAAAAGTTCTAGGGCCCCTTTAAATATCGGGGAAAATATCGGTAAATCGATATATATCGGTTGATCTCTATTCCGCAGTATAGTGAATGCACCTATAGAGAGAATTGCAACTTTCATACTGATTACATAAGCAGAAAGTATTTCTTTTCGATTTGAATTTGTTTAAAAGTAGATATTTCAGCCTTTCTATAGATATTTTTCTCTTGTCTGTAAGGCAAATAGTTTATACGCTGAGTTTTGGTTCATTTTTGTGACACGCACCAGTTCAGGGAGACCGAGATGGCAGAAAGCGCATCCTGTTTGTTTTTTTTATTTTATAAAAACATTTTCTTGTTATTGTGAGTTTACACAAATATAATTAGACCCTTTACAGTTTTGAATGATGTATTACCAAATATATGACCAAAAATTTGTATTTTAAGTTGTTTATGCTGTGTTCAGAAAAAATGCAAGTGATCGTGCGGCGCCTCCATGTTTTGAAGTAAGCACACTATACATTAGCTTCTACACTCTGCATGAACATATATACATACGTATATGTGCACATTTATCTAGGTTAATGTTACAAAGGGCAGTCATGTAAAGTTTCTACTACTTACATGTTTCAAACGATAAGACATATTTGAGGTTGATGGATGATAGGTGAATGTTTGGATTTCCTTTCTGTAATTACCTGATGGAACCCCCGTTAAAGGGATAGTTCACCCAAAAATGAAAATTTGATGTTTATCTGCTTACCCCCAGTGCATCCAAGATGTAGGTGACTTTTTTTTCTTCAGTCGAACGCAAATTATGATTTTTAACTGTAACCGCTGCCGTTTGTCAGTCAAATAATATCAGTAGATGGGAACTTCAACTATAACAGTAAATGAAACTTGCTTAGACAAATCAAAATTAAAACCTGCGGCTCGTGACGACACATTAATGTCCTAAGACACGAAACAATCGGTTTGTGCGATTATAATTATATAAATTATATTTATATAATTTTTACCTCTAATACACCACTATGTCCAACTTCGTTCAGCTTCCTGTTAGTGAGGTCAAAAAACGCGTTCTGATGACGGAAGTTATGTGTCACCCATATACTTCAATGAGAGCGAGACATCACTTCCGCTGTCAGAGCGCGATCAGACCTCACTTGCCGGAAGCTGAACGAAGTTGGACATAGTGGTGTATTAGAGGTAAAAAATTATATAAATACTGTTCGGTTTCTCACACAAACCGATCGTTTCTTGTCTTAGGACATCAATGTGTCGTCACGAGCCGCAGGGTTTAATTTGGATTTGTCTATGGAAGTTTTTTCGACTCTTATTGTTCAAGTTCCCAATCACTGCTATTATTTGACTGACAGACGGCAGCGGTTGCAGTTAAAAATCATAATTTGCGTTCGACTGAAGAAAAAAAAGTCATCTACATCTTGGATGCCCTGGGGGTAAGCAGATAAACATCAAATTTTCATTTTTGGGTGAACTATCCCTTTAACAATCTGTCCCTCAGGAATGTCCCTTTTTTTTTTTTTTTCTCAGACTAACCGACTAATAAAAATTTGGTTGACTAAGCCTCTTCTAGTCGACTAATGTTTAATTGACTATTAGGGGGCAGCCCTACATTGCATATACTCACTTCATTCAGGAAAGAATTTCAGCAGGTGTCCGGTCAAGCCTTTTTTCCTTTCATTCTCCTGCTATCCTGCAAGGGTTTTAGTGGAATGGAATGTGAATGTCATGTGGGTGCAGGTGACAGGCGAATGTATAATCAGCAGGTGGTCATATAAGGTGATTATAATTGGACTCAATTTACAGTTGTAGACAATTTCATTGTAATTTAGTAATTCTACCCTGAAAGTGAACTTTCATTTAACAATGAAATTTAAATGGCAGTGATTTGACTGGCCTGCCAAGCCCTTAGGAATGGGAACGAGAGACAGACAAGATAAGAATGGAAGAAAGCCTGATATATAGCCCTGCCTTAATTGCCCCTGAACAAATTGTATTCCCTTTTTCTTTTATCTTTAGCCAGCATTTGTGCTTTTTACTGTTCTTTTGAACAGTCAGGATCAGGGTGGCTGTGCACTTTATTGGGTAGTTAAAGTCTTAATAAAGCTTAGCATCAGTTTCTCTTAAGCCCTTGAGAGTGGACTTCCACACCTGAAATCTGATGATTCTCATCACAGTATGTCACTATTTCTTTTTCCATTTTTTTTTCTCACAGTACGCTTGGCCCATTTAATTCACATTTTCATTCATCTAACGTTTTTACCTTCATTCTGCAAGTTGCTCATTAGTCTCTCTTTGCAGTCAGAATAATTGGCGGCCATTAATTAATGATCCTTGTTATATGCTCTATATGAAGAATGTAGAAGAACTGCAGACGATAATCTAATATTAAATCACATATAGTGGTTATTGTATTCGTGCACTAAGCCTTATATATTAACATGATTGCATGGGTCTTGATTAATGCATCATGGGTATTGATTAATGACAGAAATGCTTTTACTACCACCTATCTCTAATCTTTATTGCATGCTTGTTTTTTTGTTTTGTTTTGCAGATGAACATGGACATTTGAAAATATACCTGCCCAAAAAGCTGCTTGAATGTCTACCAAAATGCTCCACGTTGCCAAAAGAGAGACACAGGTGGAACACCAATGAGGTAAGGTCACCTCTCTTCGCCATCTGCTGCTGTCTTTTTTTAACTCCTGCTGACTTTATAGAGATAAAACCTCGTTTATTTTAAGCAGTGAAACGGACACAATGTGTTAATAGAAACCTCTCTAGGGATTCTGCAGTCAGTTCAGATATTAACAGCAACTGCGTGATTGCCTTATTTTTGTGGCGGGAGGAAGTTGCCTATTTTCCGTGCTGTGCTTGCAAAGGATTTTCACTCAGCGGACATAGATTGAGTGTTTTAGGAAACAGCAGGTTCATAAAGCTTTCTGTATATACAAAGATCTCGTTTTTACATTTATGCAAATATAAATTTGCAATAGTTTATGATCTACTCATAAAACATTTATGTTTTGGCCTTCAATATTTTAGCTCATATTCTGTTGCTTTTTTGGTAGTGAACTGCACAGCAGTTTGTAAGTTAAAACTCCAATGTATATCATTTTTGCCCATCTGTTCTGGCATCACTTTTATTCACAGATGTTCTAATTCCCTGGAAATATAGACAATATGTGATTATTTATTTATTTTTAACCAGTGTGACGAGAAGAACCGATAGACATTATAGTGCTAATTCAAACTGTAGTTGTGGAAAGCTTAGTCCTGACAATTGTAATATTTTCAAGACTCCTCGAATCCTTGAAAGTTTTCCCAGGGGTCAGAGCACCGTGTGATCATATATTAACAATTCAAGGAATCGAACAATATTTTATGCAAGTTGTTTAGCTTGGTTCAGTTGTTTATTGACTTTCAGTAGACGCTGACATGCTATTTCAGACCCCTCTGTACCACTGCATAGAAGCCCTGCTATCTAACAAAGCCATATACCTAATAATCTACATGAGAATGTGTTTTAAGTACGTTTATCACAGCCTGAAGGCATTTCAGACACAATGCATCAAACAAATAAGAAAAGATAACAAGCCTCTTAGATTTCGGTATTGAAAATGAAAATGTGAAATGTTTTTATTTGTATGACTGTGGGTGGAAAAATCAGAGACTGTTTGCTCCAGCTGTCCTTGACCTATAGGCCAGCCATTTTAAATTAGTTCATTTCTTTTCAGTGCAGCTACTTTATCATTTAATGGAAATGAGATGGTGACTTGCTTGATTTTCACATTTTATTTGTTGTTCGTGTTCAGTCTGTTGTGCGGCGTGGCTCCCTCTGTGCGGAGGCTGTGGGGAGATTGAAACTAAACATTGTTTCACTGCCGTAAGCTAGAGGGATTTTAAATGACTGAGTTTCTCTAAGGAGATTCATAAACTCATAGCTCAGTGAAGGCGATGCAGTTTTATTACAATTGATCCCATTGAAGCACGCATGGGTTTCACACATTAAGTGACAGGCATCATAAGAGAACAGGAGACAAAGAAAAACCTTGTGTGTGCTTGTCAAGTGTTTTTGGGTTTGTTCTTTCGTTTTTCTCCCCCTCAAATTAATGACATCCTCTCATGCAGGCAGGTAAAGAGAGAGATGAGGAGCGCTATGGTGGGTTAGTGAGCCTGCTTGCCTCGCTCAGTAATATCAAAACGCCTGCCACAGCCACATACATAACTCACATGTCACCTTTACATCAATTTCAGCTCTGCCAAAAGTCCCCAGTGACAAATCACTGACGTGGCCCTCTTAAAGGGATATTTATGAATTGAATACACTGCTTTATCCCTCCGCGTATTCTTTATAGAGTGACAAGTGGCTTTTTTGAAGGGAGAGAGGTATGGATCTGAATGACAATGCTGAAATAGACGTTGAAAGCACCAGCCGTGGAATGTTTGTGTCTTGTCAGATTTAGCTCTGAATGTTTTCCCTCTGCGGTTCTGGTAACCAGAGACTCAGTTTCGTTTTGTTGAATAGTTTGTCTTTGAAGTGCAAATACGGCATTGTGGGATATGGTTGATTGTTTGGCTTTATTTCCATGTAATATGATGCAATGCTCAGAGAAGTAAAAACTGAGATTTTGAACTATGTATGTGCACTTGTCATTCAAAGGCTGTCAGTTTATATCAGGCATTCTGTGTGTTAGTACATATTTGTGGTCTGCTTTAGATTGATACAAGTGAACAAGAATATTGCTTCAGATCAGCAGCTGCCTTCCTAATTGAAGCTGATTGTTTAACGCGGTTGACCTGCGGTGTTGCTCTTGCAGTCAAAATTAATTAATGTGCTTTTTGGAATTGATTTAAAAATGTCAGCACTTTTTGTGTCATATTCGTCCTAGTATGTGTGAAGAAAAAGAAAGGTTTACAGAAAGAAATCATGAACTCTGTAATATTTCAGAAAGTTATTTAATGGTTTTTCCCCCAATTCTTTTTTTAAAGGAAATAAAATAGTATCTAATTTGTGTTAATTTGTGCAAATGGCACTCATAATGGGATAGAAGTGCATATAGCCTATGAAGACATCGGGCAGAAGGAGATTTTTGCAGCAGTGCTTTTTACTCACCTCACTTGTACTTCTCTTCACACTAACACAGTGCTTTTTCTTATTTTAATCCCATTACACTTACTAAATAAAAATAAATTCAGTTATAAAATAACAAACCTAGATTCTATATTTCTCAGTCTGCATAAAAATGCTTGGAAAATACATACTCTAAACCCAATGCAAATTTGAAATAATGAAATATAATAACATTACCAACTTTTTATTGACTTAGTCTTCTATGTGTAACAAAGATTTCTAAAGTGAGTTATTGTTATAATATTATAGTGTTTCTTCAACTACAGGCACTTTTATGTCCCAGTGTCTGATATTTTTCTTTTTTGTTGCATGAAGGCTACTTTGAAACTTTTAACTATGATTTTATTTTTCACTACTTTGTAAATTCTGTATAGATGTTTTTTTATTCTTGTTCCAGACTTTCAATTTATGAAAATCTATAAATACTACATTTTAAAATGCAAACAGACTAGACATAGTTGCTGTTGTTGTTGGACATTGTTCGTGGACAAAATAAATGAATGTGAAAAGTGTTTTTTTAAGAGTTCACTGTGGTAAAATTGGCCACAGTTAAAGAAGCACCTATTCATGATAATGCGAAATGATATCTAATGTTGTATGAGTAAAAAGGGATATATGATCCTTAATGAAGACAAAAACGGTTGTGAAACACAGTTTTAGATTAATGTCACCAGCATTGCATTTTCAGAGCAGAGAAAAGGCCATTGTTTTTGCCATGTTTTTTTTTCATATTGTGTGCATCAGGACGGTCTGTACAATTGGTAGGAGCAAAGACAACCTTTCCCAAAAAGCAAGGGCATTTGTGTGTCATGTGTGCCAGACAGACACTGAGGCTAGTGTGAGTCACTGATGGCAGACTGAGAGGTATTAAGCAGTCTCATTGCTGCTGATTGTGTGACTCTTACTGAAAGTGACACCTCCTGTATTTCCTCAATATCCCTCCTGCTGCTCTTCCCGCTTTTCTTTCTTGAAATAATGTCTTCGTAATTATGAGGGTTCAATTTGAGTTTATGTGGACAGGAAATATACAGGATCAGCCTCAGAAATTTGTCACCTCACATTATGTTATGAGCTTTGTTTTTTACTCTCACAAAGTCTGTTGTTTTTTGAGTTTCCCTCATGTAACATGCAATTCTCCATTTTGAAGTGCAGTCAAATTCGGATGACAGCGTAACTTCTCATGCTGTCCAGACAAGTCAGGCTAGATGGAGTACAGCGGTCATGTGGGAGCCCATCTCTCCTCTACTGGATGTTCAGCGCTCTAGGCCATATTTATATCTGTTGTCTTTTCCATTCATAGGGAGAATGTTAGTTGGAATAATTTCAAGCATTTTCTGGAAAGTTAGATAAACCAATCTGCTCAAAATGAGGGAGATGGCAAGAGGAGGAGGTAAGCATGTAGGTGGTTTAAAAGAGGTGATATGCACAAAAGGCATTGCTCTGCTTTTAAACTGTCAGAGTGAGATTTGAAGACAATATGGGTCAAGGAATGACAGTTTATTTAACTGGAGCAACCACGGCACCACAGTCTTTATAACAAAGAAAACAGGCTTTACAATAAAGACAGATAACAGATTTTGAGGCGGACATAAAAACTAATTAGAAAGGGGATCTATGAGATCTGACAATGGCTTCCAGGAACAGAAATCAAGGAAACAGGTTTGTTCAGGTGAGATCCTGTACAGAGAGATCTAGTATCTGAAGAACTCTGATGTTTGTCACGCTTGGCCTTTCTGACATAATCTGGCATAAACTGATCCACATGTGGGCTGTATCATTGTTTTTTTCAATGGGAACAGTATACAGTGGCTTTTGAGACAATTCTTTAGAAACCTCCCTCTCAGATTATTTTCACTTGGCTTCATCTTCCTTTCAGCACGATTTCTAGTCTTTCAGCCATATTTTTAAAGGAAGGACACCATATAGGGAGGACAGTAATCCTTGATTTCCAAACTCTAGTTTTCAGAAGGATGTCTCTCATCATAGCTAAATTTAGAAGCACATGCTACATTCTGCTTGACGTAGTCCTTCTCATATTGAAATAGATAGGGCTTTTCACACTTGAAATAGTTAACCCTGGGTCATTCTAAACCCCAGGTAAATGAAATCCTGGGTTATCTTGCTTCATGTTTCACACTGCTCATAATTTACCCAGGGTTAACAAATAATCCTGGGTATTCATAAGACGACGTTTAGGAATGACATTGTACATTCCTAAACCCTGGGTTAACGTTCTTATTTGCAGTGTCAGTGTCAATGATTGGATAAACACAGTTTATACTGAATAGACATTTCAGACTATAAAGCTAAGAATGAAACAGTCTCTTCTTCACTCAAATTGTCGCGTTTCAGTCAGCATTTGACATTTTTCCTCTCAAACACTGAATTTACTTTACTGTTAATATACAATATGCAGTGTTTCCATGACTGTCCAAAGCAGGCAAATATGAGCACGCGATTGGTTGTCTGTTGCTAAGTGTCTAGCTGTAACATTCTAACACCGCATCCTTTCACACTGTACAAGTTTGGCACCGCAATGCGGAGTTAATACTGCAAAAGTGGTGCTAACCTTGCTCCGGAGCAGGGTTTCATAACTTAGGGAAAAAGCGGTACTAACCTCGCTTCTAAATTACAAGTGTGAAATGTTCCTTTACAATGTTTAGAATGATGATAACCCAGGGTTACGCGCAGTGTGAAAAGCCCTTATGTTTAGTTGGCTTGAGTACCAGTGAGGCTCAGGAAGGAATGATGACTTGTCAAACTTGTAAGATGATTTCTCATCAAAAAAGGGCTTCTAGTATGTGGAAAGTGTCAGCATTACTATCAGAAGACCGAAAAAGTGTTGGTCTCTGGAAGGGACCCTCTGGGAGAGGGAGACAGGCAGGAAAGAGGAGCTAAGCTAGTGTGACTCTC
The DNA here is from genome assembly GCF_024489055.1 of Chanodichthys erythropterus. Taxonomy (NCBI): domain Eukaryota; kingdom Metazoa; phylum Chordata; class Actinopteri; order Cypriniformes; family Xenocyprididae; genus Chanodichthys; species Chanodichthys erythropterus. The sequence goes on from NC_090240.1 coordinate 19,642,300, forward strand.
AGCCTCTAATGAGTGGCAGCCACTAAAGACCTGTGAACCTTCTCTCAGCTCTGAACCGAAGCCCAACTGTGGGATGAGAGCGCATCAGCTCAGTCGCTCTAAGGACTTCTACACATTTAATGCCCTGTCATCAGGACTAATCCTCTCTGCCCGGCACTGCCGTGGCACGGTGCCCGTGTGCAATATGCCTCTGCTCCTGCTGGGGTGCCATCGTGGACGCACATGGCATTGGAGTAGCCCAGGGAGAGTCGTGGGCAGAGAGAACTGAATCTTCCGGTTACAGTCACGTCCGGCGGCAACGTCCAGGGAGAGGGTTCTGATTACGCAGGATGTGGAGAGGCTGAAAAAAAGAGAGGTTTGGCTCACTAGGCCAGATATGACTGCATTTCCCCCACCAAATCAGAGACAATATGATACCCCTCATGAGAGTCAATGCACCTGCTGGAGAAAGCCATTTACAGATTAAATACTGATCAGAGCAATCTTCTGTTTTTGATTACAATGCATCAAGAGCCTTCCTGGTGCACAATTGTCCAGAAGATTACAACAGAGAGGTTAAATTCACACGAAATGCTTGTTAGACACATTAGTCTCAGCATTCCTCATTTAGAATAGGGATTATCATCCTGTCTTTGTAATGTGAATATTGATTTACCTTGCTTTTGTAGAGATGTGTGTTTATCTTTTTGTTACGTGACTTTCTGACCTGTTTTTCCACCTGTTCTTTAAGAAAAGTAGCAATAGAGGTGATGTCACTTTTAAGAAGTCAGCCTCACACTTTACATTACCTACTTTTGATTAGTTTAGCTCCTCTGTTGGGGTCCAACAATAAAGGGAACGTCCTTCCTTTTATCTCTGTCTCCCATCTGAATCTTTCCCGACCCCCCACTTGCCGTCCCTCCTGTGGAATCTGCGTCACATCTATTCAATAACAGTTTCAGGTCATGGCTTCAATTATATCCACATCACTCTGCTGTACCTTTGAAACTATAATGAATGTTTTGTGAGCAAAGACTGAACAAATAATAAAAGAGCTGCATACTAACAAAAGGAAACCTCTGTGTAACCTTTGTGTTACTCGTTTGTAGTAGTAATTTGTAATATGAGGCCGTGGTTCAGTTACTTGCTACAAGCTTGTTTTAGTGAAATTGCCTTGTCTGCTGATATATAATTAATTAGGCTTTGCACTGATATTGAAATTCTGGCCAAGAAGCCAATAATTATTTTCATGTTATGGCCGTTAGCAAATAAATGGCCGATATTATAAATAAAATCACTAATTTTAAGTGCTACAAAGGAATTTAGACATTGTTAAGTACAGTATGAAAATAGATAAAGATTTCTTTTTTTAGATTGGTGAAAGAAAAAGGTTTAGACTGTTGAAATGAGAAAAAATAATAATAGAAATGTGGCCTCTGGAATATGGAGTTTTATAATCTTTAGGAGAAAAAAAGGGACACCAGTTAGAAAGTAGCAACTCCTTAGCCACTGTTGGTGATCATTCAAAAGTAGCTTTATTTACTTTTTTTAAGGGCTTTTTTTGAAGCATGAAATTGATAGATGCTAAGGCACTACTATCATTAGGTATTATAGACTTTCTATAGGTGGGAATGAAAGCCCAGTATTAAAGGGTTAGTTCACCCAAAAATGAAAATTCTGTCATTAAGTACTCACCCTCATGTCGCTCCAAACCCATAAGACCTTCGTTCATCTTCAGAACACAAATTAAGATATTTTTGATGAAATCCGTGAGCTCTCTGGCCTCTGATAGACTTCTACGTCAGAACGCTGACTCAGTATTGGTCGACGCTGTCCATGTGAGCAGCACAATGCATGTGTGTGCTGCTGACGCAGGAGCTGGCAAATAACGAGCCGGTGTTCTGACATAGACCCTGGAAGTGCTGCACTGTGTGTACAAAGTCAACCTTGTAGGAGACTGACATGCAAGGAAGGAATTGTTGAATAAAGTTATTTTTGTTTGTTTTTTTGCACACAAAAAGTATTCTCGGTGCTTAAGGTTGAACATTAAGGTTGAACCACTGTAGTCAAATGGACTATTATAAGGATGTCTTTACTACCTTTCTGGGCCTTGAAAGTGGTAATTGTGTTTCAGTGTATCGGAGGCAAGAAAGCTCATGGATTTCATCAAAAATATCTTAATTTGTGTTCTGAAGATGAACAAAGTTCTTATGGGTTTGGAGCGATATGTGGGTAAGTAATTAATGACAGAATTTTCATTTTTGGGTGAACTGACCCTTTAATTATCTAACATCGGCTGTCTAAATTTTCAGTATTTACAGACATAGCAGAAATAAATCACTGGTATTGCTCATAAATATTGTGCATTCCTATAATTAAAGTATATTTCTAAGCTCATATCAATGTGGGGCTCCAAGTAGACAGTTGTTTGTTTGTGTTTAGAACTATCACAGAGTAACACATTTTTCAGCAGCACAGTGAGGGGGGTGCTGCATCTTTTATGTGGCAGTCATATTGACTTCCAGTGTCATCAAATGCGCACACTCATTTTTTCCCCCTTGCTCTTCTTGTTTTTCTTGTAGAAAGTGAATATTTTCTTTATGTCGGTAGTGGCTGCTTCATATTGCTCTTATTATGGATGCCAAAGTGTCTGATCCCAGACTAAAATCTAGCTTGGCAGAGATCTGTTCCAGCACTAGATGGCTAGCTTGCTGATGTATTGGCCTGTCTGTGCCTTTCAGAGCCCAGATTGCTTGTTATTTAGACTGGTACCCTCCACTTCTTCTCCGCCTGCTCCTTTCAGTGCCTCTATTCCTGAGGGCCTCCCTATCCCCCACCCAGACAAGCCTGAGCTCATTAGAACATTTCCCTGGATTAAAGTCTTCCTTTATGGATTACAACAGTTAAGATTTTTGAATAGTTCTCGTCACAGAGAGAGAGGTATTTAACTTTTAACGACGTGTTTGGCCGATTACCGCAGTTTGATGATTTTGGAAGCCCAATCGAACCTCAGTCTACCTGTGACTGAATTTTTTGTCTTCTTTTGATGTTGTAAATGGGACGTTCCTCTCAACTGTGACTAATTAAAATTACCCCGTATGAATTGCAAGTGTTTACTGAGAAGTTCATTAGCCTCTCTGGGGCAATCAGTGGAAATTAAAGGTCATGTTTGCTTGTTTGTTTTCGGTGAGAGAAATGCTTTAACATTTTTATGAACAGGTGTCCAAAGCATGACTTGAATTTGAAATGCAGTGCTCATGGGCTTCTCAGGTTGAGCTGCTGATGTCTTCTCAAATGTTGGATTGGAGATTAAGGTTCAAATGCCACCTCCTTCTTCTGGGGAGCTCTATTTGCATAACTAGCTGCCTTTCATTTGCACACTAAAACGATTTCCTGGTATTTGTTGATTGATATGGATAGATATTCATTTATTTCTCTTTATTTCCTGTTGAATATTTTATAAAGTTAGGATTGCTGCCAGTATCTCATTTAGGCCATTATGATTTTAAAAACTACTTTCCTCTTGAATGAGACTGTTGATAAATTCTCCATATAATCATAGTAATGGTTGTGTTGTTTGCATAATGTGTGAAGACAGTTTTCATTACTAAAATCAAATTACAAAAAAACAAATTTTATTGTTGATGTGTAGAATTTAGAGCTGCACGATTCTGGATAAATTGAGAATTATGACTTTTTTGTTTAAAAAAGAGATCACGATTCTACATAGACAACTAATTAAAAATGTAACTAATCAGCATTTTTGAACTAATCTCTTGAATGATTCAATGACAAATACTTTTTTAACAGTCACTTGTCACCACCTACTGGTGTAATGATACAGTTAATACAAATTTATTTGAAGTGTTGTTACTTTTAAAAGGAGATTTACTCTATTTTGTTGGCTACTGCTACATCAGTGTTTATATCTGAACTATAAACCTTTATCTCAGTACTTTTGTTATTGTAACAGAAATAATGATACTGTGTGTTTCATACCTATACATGACAAATGCTCTCTCTGGCTTAGCCAGATCTGAATATTCGCTGTGATCATATTTGTCAAAGGTTTAATAGACACAGCAGAATAGTTGTCATTTAGGAATAAGATTGTGTGGGTGTTTGAATTGAGATTGCAATCTTTTAATGCTTAATTGTCCAGCTCTAGTAGAATTTGTAAAATAAACTTGAAAATACATTTATAAGAGCCAGTATATGTTTACTGTACTACTACTACTTATATGCTCATCTGAAACCACCTTAATTTTATATTCTATGTAATGTGCCACATGTCATGTTAATATATCATCTCATGTTTCTACATCAAGGCTTATTACTGGTCACATTTAAAAAAAATCTAACTAATTTGAATTTATGATTGCCAAGTCTGCCTGGACGTTCAGTTCGCCATCATTCTGTTTTCCGTAACTGTGGCAGCATGCAGTGGGAGGGCAGTTGTGTTGCCTGGGCCGAGCTGCCTTTGTCTGTAATGAGAACCTTCCTGTGGGTCATTCTGGGGTCTTGAATGCTACAAGGACTTTGCAGTTTTCTCCTGGCTCTGAGGCAGGGGTCTCCAGTACACTCTGATGACAGGGGTGCCTGCTCAAAATTGCCTGACCTCTATTGTTGCACATACAGGTCACTTCACCTCCTATGGGAACTTCTAAATTGAACCCAGCTTGCGCTTTCATTTTTTATTGCACGCCACCCTACCTCCTCCTTTCTTTTCTTTTCTTTTCTCTCCTCTCCTCCCCTCCCCTCTCATTCTTCTTATCTTCTGTCTTTCTTTCCTCTCCCTCATATGTTCAGTGAGGTGCAAAGTTATTCAGGGGTGGAGAAATAGATTTCTACCTTTAGTTTTGAACTGCCGGGCCTGGCTTTTTGCATTGTAAAGGACTTTTTTTTTTTTTACAAAGCATAAGGAAAAAGAACGCTGTTATAATGCGCTTATTTGCATGCTTGTTTCAGTGCATTGTTGTGCAGCTAATATTTACAAGAGTTTGAAAGTAAATGCCATTGTGTTCTCAGCTCTCTGGATCAAATGGCAGGGGAACTGAGGTGCATACACTGAAGCCTGATGTATTATTCCATTTCATGGAGTCTGCCAGCCTAGCGCGCATACCCCAGTAATCCATACCCCTGCCGCTCACCCCCACTTGAAATAAATAGGATTGGTATCTGTCTCCCTGACTCTCAGAGATGCAGTGATTGATGGATCTTGTACAGGATTAATTATTGAAGCTAGTGGTTTCCTCTCACAGGCAAGACTATACAACACTGCCAAGAGCTGCCTGGAAAATGGGCGTAACCGACCTAAAACCGCCCTTCATTTATGAATACAGTATCACTGGGAGGGCCTAATGATGTATCGTTTAAAATTTAATGTAGGATGTTATTTGGTTGCGTTTATTTACTTCTCAGAGTTTAAAGGTTAAAGCAGAAGTACTTACTTTTTCCTACTGATGCTCTTGTGAGCTTGTGTGTGAAGGACATTGACCGTTATTGTTGTTTCTTTTTCTTTTGACCTCATGGAGCTGCAGTGTATCAAGGCTAACTCAGCTTTCTCAGTGTCCTAGTTCTTATGCCCATCAGGTTTGGTTGTGTGCTTTTTTGTATGTTTTTGAATGTTGCGGGTTCAATTCTCAATACCGGCAGGAAATGCCTGAGGTGCCCTTAAGCAAGGCACCTAACCCCCAACTGCTCCCTGGGTGCCACAGCAAAAATGGCTGCCCAATGCTCGGGGTGTGTGTCCACAGTTTGCAGTATGTGTTCACTACTCATTACTCCTAATGTGTGTGCACTAACTGGATGAGTTAAATGCAGAGGACAAACTCCGAGTATGGGTTACCATACTTGGCCTTCACATGTCACTTTCACTTTTCTTTCAAACACCGGTCTCATCCACCCATCCCAGTAGGGCCTATTTTAGCTATTTCACAGGAAGCCCTTCACATCCACACTAGAAGCGGTACTATGAGAGGAACCATGCTCCAACAGTATGGAGAGATGAGGTGCCAACTGCAGAGGTGATTCACAGAGACTTCGATAGACTCCCCCATTCTGGTGCTTTTCGTTCAGATCAGTGGGAGGGAAGTTCTAGCTTAATCACTGGAAGGGCACGTGAGCTCTTCTGCTTCACAGGATCCCTCCTCTTTTTCCCTTTCTTGTTATGTGCTGGGCTTTGATCTTTAAAGGTCCTTGAGAACGAAGAGCCAGCAGGCTGGGACTCTCTGCGTTTGGATTCCTGCCCATCCGCAGCTCCATCTAACGGACATCCCAGGACACAGCAGGCCTTCTTGTGTTTCTCGCTCTCTTTCCCTCTCCTTTTTCTGCCCTCTCTCTGCTCACACTTTCTTCAGCCCATCATTATCCTGATTTTCTTTCTTCCAATGCACTCATTTGTTTTTGAATCATGATATATGCATTTGCATTTATCTATCCTTTTTGTGTCGTCAAAGGTAATCATTTTTACAAATTCAAAGCAGCACTTTGCGCTGACAAATGCACTTCTCCCCTGTTGGCAAAATCCCTCTTCTAGAGTCGTGACAAGAGGTCGCAAGCATTCATTGCATAAGTGTGAAGCATTACACAGGGTTTGTCGACCAAGAACCTGAGCCTTGGCAGCATAGCGGGACTCCCTGGACTCGCTGCTAACTGGATCGTCATTAAAGTCTAAGTTAAACATTGTACTGGTGTCAAAATCTGCAGGGGTTTTGCCAAGGTAACATGATATTTGTCAGATCACATTATTCCTGTTTTGTATTAATGTAGGTGGATTGCAAAACAACGATATTTCTCCTACTGTGAGCGATATGAGAATGGAGGATCATTTTCCACTTCAGGTATGGGATCTCCTAACACATTTTTTCTTGCAAAACACTCAAGATCTTTCAAAATCTTCATGTTACGACATAGCAGCTTATGGCTGCAGAAATTCATGGCTCTTCAGTAAGTACGATTATTGGGCTATGGAAGCCTTTGATCTATGGATTCATATATTATTAGACCTCATGTTACTTGTAGTGCTGTCTGTGGACTGCAATGGATGACACTGCCTGACCTTTATGGCTTCCAGCATTCCATTAAATCACAATATGAAAGGTCGCTCTTCATCGTTTTTATGCTCTTAAATGTTACTACTGCCACATTGGTCAGAGTGTTGAAGCCCCGTGACAGGTGTCCTTCATGAAGGTCGTCACTTGAGTTTTTGTCCTACACGGCTAGATGTTGGCCAGTGTCCACCATAGATCCATATGTCAGTAAATGCCAGGCTAAAAAGGCTGACATGGCCATAATCGTTAATACCACAGGTTGCTACTCATGCTATATGGGATGAAAGAGCATAGTGATTGCTACTTACTCTCACAGTATGTACCTTCTCTAATTGTAGTCTGATTGCAGATGATCGAAGTTGCCAGACATCTTCACATACTCAGGAGGGGATCTTTGCACACTTAAAGGTACAGTTCAGCCAAATATATATATATATATATCTCAGAGTAGGGCTGGGGGATATATCGCATGTGATTGTCACTCGCATTTTGTCAGTAAAGCCGGATCCCTGATTACCGCTAAATCGCCATCACCTGCTTTCAAATGGAGCGGCATTTAATAGACAGAGCCGTAGTTCACTGACAAGACACGCAATATCGCGTTCATATCGCAGATGAATTGCCTTCGATAATGAACGGGATATTGCGTGGCTTGTCAGTGATCTACGGCTCTGTCTATTAAATGCCGCTCCATTTGAAAGCAGGTAATGGCAATTAAGCGGTAATCAGGGAACCGGCTTTACTGACAAAATGCGTGTGACAATCACATGCGATATATCCCCCAGCCCTATCTCAAAGTAATTTTTACTCATCCTCAGATTGATGCAACTTGACTAGTGTTGTCAAAAGTATCAGCACTTTGGTGCCACGTCGATACTTAAATACAGAGGATTGGGTCAATTTGGTACCCGCTGATAGGCGGCTGCTTTTAAACTCTCCTGTGCGTTTTGTGCGAGTGCTCTGTGAAGAGTGTCAAAGGTTTGTATTTACAACATGTTTTTCCAGCATTGAGCATTGTAGCTAATTACAGACGTGTTTGGTGAGTATGGGAACACATTGGCCAATTACAGGCATTTAAGTTAGTCAGAATCTGCTCAATAAGCCAGAGTTCGTTCAGTGTAAGCACTGCACACTTGTGAAACATTTCTTTATAACCAAAAAGTATAAACGTGATGTAAAAGTTATGACTAAAAAGTATCATAAAAGTGGTGCACTACAATCCATGCTAATAAACTATAAATTTGTGAAATTTAAAGGGATAATTAAACAACAAATGAAAATTCTGGAAGTCACTGCAGGTCACTGGAGGTGATGAGAACCATTACGCTTGATTTAACTTACTTTAGTCTGTTTGTCACAAATCTTTCTTATGGGTTCAGAAGACTTTAGAATAATTTTGAAGCTCAAAGCCTCTCGTCCCATTCATTGTAACTGCATGGAAAAGAGCAACCAGTCCATTATTCATTTCTCCTATTGTGTTACTCACAGAAGAAAAAGAAATTTCAAGTTTGGAATAACATGATGATGAGTAAATGTTGACAATTTTCATATTTGGATGAACTAATCCTTTAAGACATCAATCACTCTCATAAAAGCTGATGAAGGGCATTAAATCACCAGTTAAAATCACCAGTGTTCCTTTTGGTTTATTTCAGCACGTGACCTTATTCACAGTTTTTTAAACCTGAGAATCTATTTTGATGAATGGAGTAATTATTCAGATGGGGAAGCATGTCTCCATGCTTCTTAATCACCTTACATACAGATTTTCTTGCTGAAATCTAATTAGACTATGAATGCTCCTTCCGTTTGAATGAACTGAATTTTGGATGCAAACGCACAGCCCCCGTAGCCAGAGGTACACAGTTGCAGCTTGTTTACGTTATTGTGTTTAGCAGTTCTGAACACAGGACCTTCTTCACATTTAAATGAATCCAGAGGTGACCCACTCAACCAGGAAATAGCTCTGATTTGTAAATGCTTAGCTGTGAGATTGCGGCCTTGGATTCCTGTTTGTATTTCACTTCCACCTCATACCATGTGATAGATGTGTATCTCAGAGAGAAAGGCCAAAAAATTGCATTTCTGTCCTGTCTCTTGTCTGTCCGAGAAAATAAAGACTGCACAGCAGACTGTAGAATAGGTTTGGTAAGCTGGCGTTGCTGGCTCTCAGGGACACCAGCAAGATTCACGAGCACATGCTCTGCCGCCAAAGCCAGAAAGGTTGAGGTGTCGATGGGGTGTGTTCGGGTAGTTCATTAAAACGTGCCCTCTCCTAACCCCTTTTCTCCTTGCAGCCTGTCCTTTAGCAAAACCTTGAGGTTCCATTGAAATTCCGCCGAGCTTTCCTCTTTTGAAATATCTGTTGATGAGGTAATGCAGGGCTGCGATAGCTCTCTGCTCCCTCTGCTGCTGAACATTTCTCTAAGTCATGTTTACATAATTAGCGAGCTCTCAGAGAGCCTTGGCAATTTTTAAAAAATGAAAGGAGCTAGTTAGTAGTCCACTCGATGTGTCTCCCTCTCTCAGACCACTGCGCTGAAGATACGCAGATATGCATACATTCAAAAAGCATGCTAACATGCAAAAACCAGCTCCTCTTGCAAATTTTCACATATATTTTATGTATTGAAATGTATTTATGTATTTCACATACGTTTTATAGTCATTTACATGTGCCGTATGCTATGCCGTGGGATTAAGTATTTTGTGTTTTTGTATGCATGAGCATGTAGCTTACATAATGAGCTCACAGTGTTTTTCCTAAAATAAATGACTGTTAATAATTGTAAATTGATTTTTTACTTATCAAGCCTGTCCAGCATTCCTCTGTGCTGCTATCAGCCTCTGAAATGCTATTGTTTCATTTACGGCTTCTCTTACAGTAATTAGATGTTTCAAATCGGTGAAGAAACATAATTAGTGGCCATTCATTTATGAGGGCCCACACTGTTGTTCACGACGGAGATGTGTGTATTAAAGTTATTTTTGTCCATGGCTATGTAGAGACATTATGTGATTAATCATTTTAGTGGCGCTCATATAAGATTGGCAACAGACAGCGTGATTCTGTTGAGTCTCACTTTACCCCGTTTGACCTTATCGCTGAATCTAAATTATGTAACCAACATCGGAAGCTGTGACACTGTTATATTAGCCTAGTTATATGCTGAAGTGAATGGCTTTTTCAGTTCACACTTTTGTCACATTTTAATTTGTACAGCACAGTTACGATAAAGATTGCTCATTTATTAGAGTTCAGATTTTTCCTGCTTAGAAGAGCTTTCTCACCAAAGATAGAAAAAACACTCTTTAATTACAAATGTGATGAGGGCTGTAAATCTCTCTCCCTCTCCTTTGGTGTTGTCTTGAGAGATGAATCAGCTAAAGCGTGCCGGCATCCACACACAAATCTTCATTAGATGTGGTTGATAAACCATTAATCCATTCTTTCACTCTCTTTTATTTCCGTGGCTTTTTTGTTCCACTCCCATTCTGAGTTTGAAACAAGAGAGACCACAAATCTTAGTCAAGGTAGACACCATATTTAATTTAACACGGATGAAAGTGAGACTGTAAGGGATAGATCTTTTGAATGGGTTGCCCTGTTGTGTACCTTGGTGTTGCTCATTTGTTGGCCAATTACTGAAAATAAGTCTTTCCATAAAACATGGGTTGTGACAAAATTAGACAATTAAAAAATTCTGCCATCATTTATTCACCCTCATGTGTGACTTTCTTCTTTGAAACACAGAAGTTGAAATGTTGTACAATGTCTATAGTAGCAGTGAATGGGAATACTGTCAAGCTCCCAAACAACAACAAAAAGTTTAATGAAATTGTCCATACTACCTGTACACTACACTTGTATCAGTCATTCAATGAACGGACAGAAATTTAATTCTGTTATAATTCATTATGATCGATCACAGTCAGACATGACATTTACACCGTGTCCTAACCAGACGCGATGCGATAAGATTCCAGCGACGAGCAATTTGACTGTCCGCACTAGATGCGACGCGACAATGAGAAGCGATAAAATCAATCAAGAACCATAGCCAATCAGAAGAGAGTGTGAGCAGGCTCTCTCTGCAAGAGCACAACAGACACAATGAAATGGGCAAATACATAGTAAAATTCATTAATATTACACCATTTAAACATTATTTAAAGTACAAACGAAGTGACTGAACCAATCTTTGTCATAGAATATGCTTGTTTTTGTGCACCGAGTGCACTTTAATTTCAAGACCTGTGGTGAATTAGCCAGTGTTGTTTTCATTACAGCTAAAAAGCTGGGAACACAGAATGATATTCAAACTCACATAAACAGTACCTGATATTATCATTGCCATACTTTGTGTTGCTGTTCCAGCCATGAAGTCGTGGAGAAATAGAAACCGTTTCTAAAATAGAATCGTTGCGTGTCGCCATCGTGGCTGGTTAAGGCAAAAACTCTGATTAACATGGAAAAGATACCTTTTATCGCGTGTTGCGGCATCGCATCGCGTCTGGTTAGGACACGGTGTTAGTTGTATCGCATTGACAAGCTTTTCAGTGAATAATGCTTTAAATTTCAGCCTGTTCATTAAACAAAGCAATCGTATGGCTTTAGAAGATGACCAATTGTATGACACTTTTATTGTGCTTTTTTTTTTTTTTTTTTGGTATTTTTGAGCTCGACAGCCTGGATCCCCATTTTAATTATGCTGTATGAAAAAGAGTGGCCAGTACATTCTTCAAAATTTAGATGCATGTAATGTAAGTTTTAAATGAATTGAGTGCAAGTCAATGATAAAATTTTCATTTTAAAGTGAACTGTTGAGCCGGCTGTATGTCTTTTTCAGTCCGTTTAAGCATTCACAGGCAAAGATTCTTGATCATACATCTTTGATCTCTAGCGTGCATGTGGATTTGTATGTCTGTCGCTACTCTAGTTTGTATTCTCTGAAATTGTAGTAATGATCAGCTTTCCAAAAATGAGAGATTTAAATGGAGAGTAATGAATGCTATATTTGATAAACAGCATGCAACTCAGATCACAGAAGGCTGTAATTTGTAGATCCTTGATTCTCTCTGTATCCGCGCTTCTTGCATAAGGGTCAGTGTTTCATTTGTCCCGCTGATTGCTTGTTACGTTTTCTCTGACTCGCATGAATAATGTAAAATCAGACCATTTTCTGCCCCAGAACCAGTTTGTGTTGCAAGTTTATTTTCCTGTCAAGTGGCTGGAAATATTCCTCCCTCTGTTTGCAGCTCCAGCAGTTTGTGAATTTGATTAACCAAATTGCAGAAATTTCTCAAACATTTCCAGAAAATTGTCACAGATAGAGACACTGGGAGATGAAAACCGCTTGTGTGTGACCTTGCGAGAGGCAATCAATGGCCTTTATCTTGCCCAGCGCATTATAAATCCTACCACCGGTGTGGTCAACAGGTCCTTGTAATATATTGACCTGCGGCGCAGCAATTTATCAGTTTGTCTCTGAGGTTAAATAATTTAGTTTTTCAGCTCAGGCCGTACTTTCTCTTTGTTCCTCTTCATTCCCAGAGTTCCTCTCATCAAAGCTGGCCATGAGTTTTGGCTGATTCTGATGGATTGAAGTTGCAGATGTGGCATGAATAACAGAAACCATTCTCTAATCGTAGTAGATCTCATCTGGAGAGGAAACAAACATTGCTGCCTTTGTGTTTACCTCTGTAATTCTGCTCTTCCTGTGCTGTTGTCTGTGGACGCGGGCCCTGGAGTTATAACCTCTTGAATCAACACAGGAGATCAGCGTATGCATAGTCGGCAGAAGAAATTGCTTTCATTTACTGCAGCAAACTATAGATTTTTTTGTTCTGGCTCTCCTAGAGTAAAAACTAGCACCTGAAGGCTTCCTTCTGCTTTTTAAATTGGAGTAATTGAATGTAAAACGTACCGTGGTGATTCTGTTCTCTTTTTATTTTTGACAGGGGTTGATTTATTGTTAGAGTATGTATAATAATAAACAAGAGCCTGTGGCCTTCACTTGAGACATGTGAGAGTTTATGGAAGGTGAGATGTGCTTGACATAGTTAGGAAAGAAATTCCCAGTCAGTGTTTTCCCTCAATGTCAGCCCCTACATTAAATCAGCACTTGCTTGGGAGCAGACGTAAGCCCAAAATTCAGAGATGCTCTTTACTAGTGTTATGTCCCTTATTCCTGTTCATCTCTTTCATTATCACTTCTTGAGCAGGACGGTAGCAGCCAATACTTCTGCAAGCAAGATATATGCAGTGGGGAATTAACGGGAGATTGATGTAGTAGATACCAAATACCCGACATGAGAGGATTGAGTGGGCTTGAATAAGAAATACACGGCGAGGACGTGCCAAGGTCTGGGCTAAACCTTGAGCCAAAATTCCCCCTCAACTAAACTATGCTCCCTGAGATGAAAGACAGAATTGTTCTGATATTCTGATCAAAGCCGGCTATCTCCAAACTCCAAAGGAACACCTGGAAATCTGCAGGAGAAATATGAGCATACACAAAAGAGCGATGTAATGCATAATGTATCTTAGATGTTTATATAAAAATCTGCCTGGGGTGTTTATCGGTTATTTAATTAATTGATTAATAAATTAATTGTTAGTCCGTCTCCTCGTTTAGCACATTTAGAGAGCATAATTGACTAATCTAAATCCATTTGATCTTTTCTTACTAGTTTTTCATACAATTTGTGGTCTGTTCTGGATCCTTTTTTTTTATTTTATTTTTTTTCAGAAGCAACATATATGTTAAACAATTTTTATTTATACAGATATAATGTAACTTTTTTTGCCTTTCTTTTATAGGACTATAGGGGGCAGACAGGAAGATAGGATTGACAGAGAGGGAGTGTTGACTTTTTTTTTGTTCACAGTAATTTCTTATTTGAGTGACCAGTGACCAGTGACCAGTATTTAACTGACAGTCATGAATAATTATTCTATAAAGGCTTTCATTTTGTTGACCTGTGTAATTGTGTGCCGGGACTTCACAGAGAACTGAGCCAAGAGGAACACAATGTTCTAGTTTCTTCACAACCTGTTAACACATCATGTTTTCCCGCTTCCTTTTTGACATGGTGACTTTTTGAATGACTGAGCCAAGCTGCCAATACTGTGTATATTATAACAAGCTCACAATACCTCTATAAATGGCACCATCACACTTCTATTAAATAGACTCGGTGCTGCTAAAAGCCGACGTAATTGCAGCACTTTTTTTTCACACGTTCCCATCAAGGCCAAAGGGTCTGGCAGAGCCTGTAGATTAGTCTGTGTAACACATAGGCACAAATGATGTGTGAACTGATGTTTGATTGGGTGGATGGAGAGAGGTGTTATTGTCAGAGGTGCTTATCACCATTTACTGCGTGGTCTCTGCGTCTCTCCGTAAATATTAGTGCTTTTTAATACCTGGCCTCTGACTCCAGTGAAGCATACGTTGTTATTAATCCGGCGAATAAGCTTAATGTCTCCGTAATTAGAGGAAGGTAAAAGACTCTAATGCAACAAGTGAATGTTTTTTAGGTTTTATGAAAGAACGCACGGTTATGAATGGTGGGCTGTCGAACCACAGGATATTATGTCCTGCATTATTGTTTGAAATTTCTCTCCACTTACATACAAGTGCTGCACTTCAGAGAGAAAATGTCCTTAGGGTTTCCTGTTACAAATGTTGTTGCTTGAAACATAGCTTTCAAAGGCATTTGCTTGTTTGTTGACAAACAACAGTCTCGAAAAACAGCTCCCCCAGGCGCTCCGGCAGAAAACCTCTGATTTAAACCGCAAATATCCCTTCTCAGCTGTTAAGAATGATAATCTGTTATATAGGGAGGGGATGCGAATTTGAGCTCCGTGTCCTCCCTGAGTCAGTCAGGCATGTTATCTGATGTGGATGCTTACCGATAGACTGGAAATTTTGGCTGTTCGTGTCAACCTCCCTCACAGGGTGGACTACCATGTAAATAATAGATACCCTTGGGTGTGAATCACACACGAGATAACCTTCAAGACAGTCATGGATCAGCAGCTTCACATTAGTTGATAGGATTAAGGAAAAAATATCTACAGGAGTCTCTTAATAGAAAAGACAATCACTGTCTGAAAGAAGAATTGAGACGTGTATTTGGAGCGAAACAAGAATGACAACGATCTGGGCTGGTGTTATTTCACAGTTTTGGATCATGTGACTGTTGTTCTCCCCCTGAACAGAAATCAATTAGATCAAACTATTATTTGCTGCTAACGTTTTGTAACTTTAAATTTGTCCTGCATACAGAATGCAAAAAATGGCCTCTTCCATTTATTTTTTTAAATTTAAATTTAATTAAATTTTTTGAGACCATGCAACATGAGAGTGGTAAGACAAAACTCTTTTGCTGTCCTCCCATCTGTCCATCCAGCGAATTGTACTCCAGACAAGCTGTTTCTCTGTCCTCTGAAAACTGGACCCTTGCTGTGTCGCATAGCTATGCATCTCCATTTTCCCTTTCTGTATGCTAGATTTGCACAACAGATGCTATACAGTTTTGATAGCAACATCACAGCACTGGTTTTTGACTGAATCACTATGACAGAAAGAACACAGCTGCCTTATTCCTGAAAGCCTATATCTTTGGAATAATGTTTAAATCAATTTTGCTGAAGTTCACAGAAGTTACTTTTTTTTTTTTTCTCTCCACCCAAACTGCACCAGTATGTAAGTTTATGGCAAACATTTGTGTTGTACAAAAAGTACATTTAAACAAACAAACAAAAAAGGTTTTAAACAAGGCCTATACACTTATTCTGATTGTGCAGAACTGTGCAGAAAATTCAGGTGAATTGGAATAGCAAACCTTTCCAAGGTCTTCCTCCACTTGTGTTTATTAAAGACCCCCTGTAGTCAATAATTGTATCCCTTAAAACTCATCTTTGATCACCAAAATGACACATTTAAAAAATGTTTCCTGTAAAAAATTTCTTCATGTCTTAAATAGCTTGAATGTAACTCTACACCCTTGCCTCATTTATTATACGCAAAAATATGAATATGCTAATTAGCCCCACCTCCACTCACTCACTTGGTCAACTTACTGAGGTAAACGCTGAACAATGGTATTGGTTTTTCACAACACCAGACACATAACGTTAATTAATATGATTAGCCTTTTGTTTGACTATGTTATCAAACAGCTAATAATGTGTTGGTAATGTTACACAAACCATTTTCCCGATCGCGAGTCAGACAGCTGTCTTCTAATAATCAGTATCCTTAGAAACGCTTGGAACACCTTAACATCATTGGAAAACATAAACTTTGTTATATACATTATACACCTGCTATATCACCAAATCTACCCATTTTTTTTAGATCAACAGAAAAATATACCGGGATATATTCTCTAGAGACTCTCCTGCTTCAGGGCGCTCATGGTTAATGATATGCTAAAGCCTGTCGGCACATTGACATGATTGGTTACAAGGTAGTTTGTGATGCCAGAAACTCTAGTGATTTCAATAGCAAGTCTTTTTTTCACTTCTGATGCTTATGAATTTGCACATGGTTTGGTCTTAAAGCATATTAAAAACACCACATAGACATATAAACAACATTGAAAACTTTAAATATTTTGGTTAATATGAAAATGTTTTCAGCTACCAACAAGAGTGTAATGCTATCAGCTCTGTTGAACCTCTTTTATCTTGTTTAATACAAAGAATTTACCAGATTTTCCTCTAATTCAGCACACAGTTTGAAAAGAAACAATGAAGTCGAGCAGTGTTGTCAAAAGTACTGGTACTTCGGTACCAAGTCGGTACTGAAATTTTGAAAATGTGACGATACCAGCATTTCTGTAGTACCGGTAGTACAGAGAATCCGGGTATATTCGGTACTCACTCATAGGGCTGTGGCAGTATTTATGTGAATATGACACGAGTGAAGCACAAAGCTTTGTTTACAGAAGAAATAATAGGTTAGAAATTAAATGTGACTTCGTAGCCATGGAAACATTTTGGTTAATGCCGAATGAGAGAGGTACGCAAGTCCATACATTTAAGCTTCGTATTCTGTTTTCCGATTCGCTATCTGGTCACCTGATTATCAGAGAATTAAACAATATTCCATTAGTTATTCCACTGAACATGGAATCTGTTTCTTTTCCCAAATCTTCACTCACGCAGGGGATTATAACGTTTCTTTCGTTCGCATTTAGGCCTATTATGCTATTCGCATTCTAGAAGAAACACTGTAGGACAGAAACCTTTTTTCTTGCAGGTCAATTTCTATTTAACACAGTTTGTGCTTGTTATTAGACTTTATAAGGCACGTCAAGTTTATTTGTATAGTGCGTTTCACACACCAGTGATTTTTACTTTTGTTTTCTCTGGCAGTGCTAAATCAAACATAGCCTGAATGTCTTGCTCCTGTGGAGGATAAAACTCGCTCTTCACACCTTTTACAACAAGTGTCGGTTGTTTGTAACATTAGGAGATAACATTAAGATATTATTAAAGAGAAATGGTCTCTTTCCTGCTCATGTCCCACATCCCTCTCAAAGCGCAAAGCACTCTATATCAAAGTAATAACGGGACTTTGGCTATATGACGCGTCTTTGTGTGGAAATAAAAACAAATGTTTTTTTAAAATAATATTTAACTTTCTTATTATTTAGGTGACCATTATTTACCGATATTTATTTAATAGTTTTACAGGCTGTAGTGTGTTGTTTCACTGATGGAATAGCAAAAATAAACACGCACGTCTGTTTCCCCTGTTGAAAAAGCGAGCATATGCTGGTAAAGTAGGTTTTGAAGCTGGTATTGTGGTTTGAGCTGGTTTATGCTGGTCCAGCTTAAGACTAACATGGACCAGCAGGACCAGTTTAGGACCAGCATTTGACCAGCATACAGCTTCAAAACCTACCTTACCAGCATATGCTGTTTTTTTTAACAGTACACAATGGATGTTCGAGCTTTTTTTTTTTTTTTTTTTTTTGTTATTTAAAATGTATTTAATTGAGGTAGCCTATATATACACACAAACACACACACTCCAAATAATATTTAATGTTTTTAAAATAGACTATATAAAATAGTTCCAACAGATTTTGCTGTGGTACCGAAATTGGTACCGAGAACCGTACAATTGTCATGGTATCGGTACCGACTACTGGAATTTTGGTCGAGTGGTGTAGGTTTGTCACACTGTCAAATCCTAACATTGGACTAGTGCTGATTTCATTGTTAGTAATAATAATAAAAAAAAACAGTTCTTATTATTTCTAAAATGTTCTTAAGGTTTCAAGTGACCTGTTCTAAAATAAGGTTTAGTTAAGCATTATTTACTGAAGCATAAGTCTCTCTGTACCCCATAAAAAAAGACAAATCTAGGAATAAAATACCCATGTTGTGAGCAATGGGGGAAGTGATTGCAGCAGACGAATGATTACAATGAGCATGAAAGTCTTGCTCTCATTACTCAGCCGTATATGAGATATACTCAGGGCGGCATTAACGTGACTTTGGAAGAGGAATTAGAGAGTAATAACTCATAAAACTGTGCAATTAGTACAAGCAGCTGTAACACGGTGACCCCCATTCATCAACACAATTGGTCTTGCGTATTTAAATTGTGAAGCAAATTTATTTAAATTTTATATTGGTTATACGGCAAAGCCTGACGGCTAGATTTCAGAAGATAGTTCAAAGAACATGCATGATTATGAGGACCACAGATCTGTTTTGGTCTCCTGGTGTAGAGCTCATCCATGTGAAGCTTCTTTGCTCCCAGGCTCCTCTGAAGGACATGGAGACCGCAGGCGGTTCCCTGCTCAGGAGCAGAGAGGCTAATCCAGGGTCTGTAGTCAGCTTTATTAAAGGAAGTGTAATTAGCCACCAAGGAAGGTGGGCTAAAGGGGAGACCTGCAATAATTGAAGTCTGTAGAGATGTTGTATGTGCAACCTGATGTCCTGTGCTCTTGTATAGCATTAGTTCTTAAGGTCACCCAGTCTGGAGGGCAGAGCTGCAAAAGGTTCAAGTGTAGTTTAAATGTTCCTCCCCTGACAGTAACAAACCAATCTTGAGATTCTGAGGCAAAAGAGCACAACTCAGTATATGAAATACTTCTGATGCTTTCCTTTCTAACTTTTCCTTGGCACAAGTTGTTATTTTCAGTAGAAAATAAATGTTTTCTTCTTGTTTTCAAATGTTTGTTGGGGAGCATGATATGTTGTGTGTGGACTGTATGCAGTTTCTCGTATGTCTGTATATATCTATATATATTGTATATTGGCATCACTGTCAGCTATTGAAAAATTTGTCTGTTCTGTAGTGGCAAAGGCATCAGATGTTTTTTTCCAAGGCCTCTTTTTTATTCTCTCAGCAGCCTTATTATAGGAAATACCCAGAGTGCCACTAAATTCAGAAATGAAGACTCTGAGCTATGAAACAAAGGCCTGATTTGCCTTAATCATCATTTGCTCTGGAATGGAAAATCAATGGCCTTTGATGAGAGTGTTTTGCAGTGTGACAATGTGAAATGTGAGATTGGATGTTTAAAACGGCTCCTGTCTTTGTTGTTTTGGAACTCCATTCTTTTAATGTGTGGGAAGTGTTCCATCTATTATGGAGCGCTTGTCTGTCAAGGAAATTAGTTTCCTGGAACTTTGAACAGAGGAGAAAAAGCCTAGAAACCTAGAAAGATTTTTTTTTTTTTTTCATTCTTTGTTGGAATTGAGCTTTGCACAGGATGCCTGGCTTATGTAACAGATGGGATAAATGTGTCACTCACTGTCAGTGACAGTCCTCTGAAGTAACACTTGATTAAACCTCCTTTGCCAGTCTGGAGCCCAAATATAGACAAACTGCTCTGTATATGTTCTTATCTGGGCTTAAATTAAGAAGCATTGACGTGCTGGTGTGACTTATTTTTGAAAGTAATCGCTTGACTGTTATTTTGATTTAAAAAAGTAATTATTTCTTTTTATTCATAAAAATTGTGGTCAGGCTTTGAATATTGACCGACAAATATTACTTTGAAGACTACATCGATTTCTACATTGATATTTATGTAAAGGGTTCCCATGGTCATAGAAAAAGTGGAAATGTCAAAGAATTTTAAAGTTGTAATTTCCAGGTCTGGAAACATCATGGAAAATTCATGAATTTTTGTAGTGAACATACATTTTCTGGGTATGCAATACAAGATTTCAGAGTTTAGGGATAGGGATATTGACTGCATTCAAATATCAGGAAATTTCTTGGCTAAAGACATTTGTCCGATTAAAGTGTAACAATTCATATCTATAAATTCTAAGACTTAGTACCTGACATACAAATGGAAATATGCCACAGCTATTATTGAAAATCCACATCCAGTAATCAAGAATATCAATAATGGTGGGAACCCTGTTTATTAACAACGTTTGTCATTTAGTCTTGATTTGATCACTTGCTGGCATGTAAATATGAATTGGGAAAAAAACCCAATTTCAAATGGTGATTATACAACATTTATGTTTTATGTCTTTTAGATGATGTGACTGTTGCTTTAAGTAGCAAGGGAGGCTAATGTGAGGTAAATGAATCTGGTCTCTTGTTTGTCTCCTGTGTTTGATACACAGAGTAGATGTAGTTTGTTCTAATGATGCCTAGCCTGATGGTACTCCTTACACTTAAATGAACAGTGGTTCACTGACAGTAGGTGGTCCTTCTCCAAGATGAAGTTGAGAATTGCTCTTTTGATTCTTTTTTTGCCTTTTTTTCCCTCCCCTTCTCTTGCATTCTCACTGTTTGGATAAGAGATTAGAGATGAATTAGTAACAGTTTTATCATGGCAGTTCATTTCCTCCAACAAATAGAACTTCAGACTTCTCAAGGTCAGTTGGGCCAGTTTTTTTTTTTATTCTTGTCACATCGCTTGGTATTATCAAGGTAAAAACAAACAATGAATTAAAAGTAAATTTGTGGCTCTCTCTCCTTCCCCAGACGTTACATGCCCTTGTCCTCTGCTTGTTGATGCTGCTTTATTTATTTATATATTTTGGAATATAAAAGTGTAATTTTGAGAGAATTACATATAATAACCCCATATGGTGGCGAGAAGAATTGTGTCAGTTGCAGTTCTTGAGAGTGAAGCAGTGGCTCATCTCTGAGGGGAATGGGCCCATCAATCACAGCACAATGATTTTTCTTTCATTTTTACCTGTAATGGGCCTGTTTCCTCCAGTGCCTCCTGGATAGCATTTAGTGATGGAACACTTAAGTGCAATAGACCCAACACAGTGTACACAGACGGGGTGGCTAGATTGAAAAGTTACATTGAAGCCTGGTCACCTCAGACCACATCTTTTGCTCTTAAATGTAAACACACTTGCACACATTTATCTTGTCTTGGTTCAGGAGCGAGGCAACATGGAAGACAATAAGTTGGGAATGAATATTTAACATTACTAATGCTCTAAGGAGGATGAATAACTACATCTGATATGACTGAGATAATGTACATAATTATGAAGGGTGTTGAAGCGTGTAACCTGTTGGAGCTCTTGCGTATCGATTAACAAGGCAGTATTTTGTGCCTGTTTCAAAATATAGTGAGCTGCCAACCTAGACAGCAGTTTTGGGCATAAAGGTTTTCAGTAGGGCCTACATTAGGTTTATTTATCAACAGAAATTGAGTAATCAAATGTAAAAATAAAACACTGCCTAGTCTTCACTGTATGTACTGAATATACTGTATATAGGCTACTGATTATATGTTATCTACTGGAATACTGAGTTACAGTATCTAGTCAAGAGCAGTGAGTGATTTTATCTTTTGTTGTTTAACTCCCTCGGATTGGCGGTCACGCCGGTGTGATCACCGTGGTTTTTTTTCTAACCAGTGTGAAAGAGACTCAAAATACTCCGTCAATGTTGCACATACAATTAAGAGCTATACACCATTTTAATCTGTGGAATATTTTCTTTTATTTGTGTACACTCAGAGTAAAAACAAAATGTTGTGCTTTTTGTAAAATAAAGAAAACTAACATGATGCGTGATCTCTCGAACGAAGTCCAATCTGATAGTTCTCAGAAAATGAACTGTAACTTAGTGAATACTATTCACAAAAAAATTAGACTTGTGTCTAAAGAAACGTTGAAATGTCAGGTTTTAAAAACAAACCTTCTGTGTTTATGTAATCTGTATGAAAAGAGAGCCATGTCAGAAGTCCTTGATTCAGCTCATTATCCACTAATGTGGCCACGCCCACGGAGTCAGCGCTATTCAGAGGCAAATTCAGTCAATACATGCGTACATCGTCTCAATCGTGTATTTATTGTCTTGAAAAGTGTTTTGGATAGCCATAGTTAGCGATCTCTGGCCTCTGTTAGTTCAGTTACTTCCTGGATTGCCTATTCTTCTTTAGCATTGGCATTTGTGGACTAAAAGTGCACAGAGCACCCTCCGGCTGCAAGTATGAATTGTAAACACAGCATCCAGCGTTCACAGTGACGACAATAAATAATGAATAAATACTCCTCTGTATAGAAAATTGACATAAACATGAGAATCCATCAATATTTCTCCAAATGTGCATGCTTTTAAGCTAAAAGCCTATATGAAATGCCATAGAGGTAACATAACTGTTCAGACACTTTGTATTATAGAAATGCATTATATTTTAATAATAGAATACCATTATTTCAAATTGTTATAATATTTCACAGTATTGCTGTTTTTTCTGTATGTTTGATTTACATTATGATGAGCTTGAGACATGATCAACAGAGGGTTTTTTCACAGCCTACCTGACTGAAAGGCCTCATTATTTATGCAGGTCATTAGAGCTCTTTATGCGATTCTTTTGTCTTCTCAGGTGAGAATCACCCATTATTCATGATTATTCACCCCTCCACGCATACTGTGTTTCTTGACCAAAGATGTTTTAGAAAATTTAAATCTCTCTATTGTTTTATATGAAGGAGTAGGAATGATAATTTTTACATTTGTCAGGGGATTTCAAAACTTCTCCAGGCCCCAGACCCCTGAGGGTTAACATTTAGCAAACAGGTGGAAGCAGGTTTATTAGGATGCTGTCACTTTAAGAGCTTCACGGATCCAGTATGTTGTTACACGTGTGTTTTCTTTCTCAACTGTTTTTTCCACTTAAGACATAACTGACTATGTTTATGTGGATACTCACTAAGACGGGCATTTTGGCATAATTTTGTGTGTATTTGCCATATAAGCTGTGAAAGAGAACTGAATTCTGGATCACATGCTGTCTGAAAGGTTTGCAAGTGCTTCGCTTAGTTATTGCAAGCCATTGTGATGTGCATATCGCGATATGTACATTTGCGATATTCCGATAATTTCAATATATTGTGCGGCCCTAGTGTTCAGATGTTCGAAAGTGCCTTTAATGCCCCAAAACATTGTTAGGTTGCTGTTCACCACGTTACAGCATGAAACACAGCCACGTTGTCAAGTTCTCCGCATTTCATGGTTGTACAATAGATGTGTTACAGTTTAAACACTGTGAAGGGTGTGTTTTTGATTGATGTAAAACCAGTGTTCAATAATTAAATGTATTAATTCATAATAAAATATCTTCTGCCAATTAGGCTGTTTTGATCCTACTGCCTACCCCAAATTCAGAATAACATCACAGACTGCAAAACTGTTTTTACCTTACTTTAACCCTTTACCTGGAAAAATTTTACTTCACTTGAAAGGTAAAAAAAAAATCTAAAATTTAATTTTTGTGAATAGTGCCATATTTAATTTTACTAAAGTGATTTATTGAGGCTATATTATTTGTAGTACAGCAGTGTTTGAGGGTTCAGTGTAAGGCTGTGTGTAATTTTACATTGATGGATACACTGGCTCACTGAGGCTGTTCTCCAGTGCTGAAGTGCTCACAGTGTGGCTCCAGAATGAGAGAAAGTGGGAATGGCTGATGTGTGCAGGGCAGGTGCATGCCATAAATGACAGCTCATACCACGGGCACTCATACTGTGCAGCGATGCCCTGCTCCATCTGGACGGTACACAAACATGCACACAAGAACTCGCTCACATATTCATGTGCTCATGCAAATATTGCACATAAATAAGAGCAGCCCACTTGTGCCATCTTTACACAAAACAGGTTAACTAAATTACAATGTATGAATGTGGACTGAAGCATTCAAGCTTTAAAAAGGCACAACTAACATATAATAAAAGTGGTCTATACAACTTTTAAGCTACATACCATAGCTTACCGAAATTGACGTTTTCACAAAATGACATCTTGACATCCACATGCCGCTGACTGGACAGGGTGGAGTCACGTGGCTACACACGCGGTAGTATGTTTTTAAGGGGGAAATATTAACAGGATTAAAAAAATGAAATAACCGACATGAGAAAATTACATCGTTTAGAGGTTCTGAATTTCAGTTTCGATTACTTTTCGATTAATTGTCCAGCCCTAATATGAGGGTGAGCAAATGACAATGTTTTAATATTTAGGTGAACTTTTCCTTTAAAACTATTTTATTCGGCTCTTATCTAGGACAGCTTGTATATTTTGTAGGACTGATTGCTCTGTGTGTTTTGTGGATGTTCTGTCTGTTGACATTAGATTGTATATTTGTATCAGCAGAGGAAACATTGGTTTGTGTTTATACATCTTGTAGCATCTTATATTTTGGCATCTGTACACTGATACGGTCTCTTTTTTTTTCCTTTTTACACATGACAAGGCAAGCACTTGCAAGTTGCTGTATTAAACGCAGGTTTCAGACATATTGTCTGGGGACAGAATAGTGGAAGTGCTGTTTTATCAAAGTTAGTCCTTGGCTGTTTATACCTCTCTGAATGGTACATATGAGTCAGTGAGAGCAGTTTTTGCCAGTCAACTGTGCCCTATAGGCAAATGGAAGGTTAAGGTGTGCCTGTTTAATTTACGGTGTGCAAAAGGTAGTATATAGAAATTTCTTGGTTATTTACTCCCTTTTGCTTCTTTTATAAATCTTCACACGTCTTATAGTCAACAAATTTAATTTATTTCCTTGACATGATGAATAATGATTATTATTTTGAGGCTTTCAAGTTGACTTTGGTCTCAGAGTCATTAGCGTGGTAAGAGGGAAGTTGACAGTTTCTTACTCTGAGGTTGTGGTTTCAAGACAGATGCAAATTGGTGTGTTTGCTGGATGTGAAGGGATTGTAAATGTGCATGTTTTCTCTCCAGCTCAAGTGCTGAATGCATGCCTGACTGGTTTTTGTGTTGTGATTTTATGGAAGTATTCTAATGCCATATGGTTTTGAAATAAAAAGCTTGTTGAATTGCACTACTTGGAAAAAAAAATATATTGCATTAACCGTGCTTGTATTTTAATGCATTGTATTTTTAGGGCTTCCATTTTAAAGGGCTGAAATTCAACATGGTTGTAGATTTAAGCTGTGAATATTTCACACAATCCTGGAGTATGACGTATTGAGGGAAACCCCTGCACTGCAGCATAGCGCCGCGACATAATCAAAGTTATGTCTACCTCAGATTTAATGTTTAAACTGTACATCAGCATCAGATAATAACGTTATAATCTCGTACACTGTAGAGAAAGCTGCTTACATGTAGGCTACACAGGGAAAGTAACAGTGAAGACACTGAATTAAATGTAAACACGACTTTTGTGTCTTTATCAGCTTTTCTGCATATATACTGTCCCTGATAATCATCACAAATGCACTTACCGCTTGCTCCGTTAATGTAAATCCATTTTAATGAATGAAATTAATGACTTGCTCTAACTGTTGCTCTGCTCTTCGTCAACACGCTCTTGCACCACCTGCTGGTGAGGTCGACTACCAGCAGATGGAGTTTATGCTTCGTACCCTACTGCTATTCCTGCAGTTCCTGGATGTGAAATGTTGAAATTTGAACCACTGAATTTGTGGACGTGATATAAAATGGACCGAAAATTGCCTGCTGAATATTATAGGTTGTATTTTTAAACAAAATGAATATTTTGGAAGTGAAATCTGAAAGGTGAATATGGATTATTGAATTTTTAACAGTGAAAATGTGTGCGAAATGTTTTGAATTGAAATATTCACAGCTTAAATATACAGCCATGTTGAATTTCATAAAAATGCAAGCCCTAAAAATACAATGCATTAAAATACAAGCATGGTTAATGCAATGAATTTTTTTTCAAGTAGTGCAATTCAACATGCTTTTTGTTTCAAAAACATATGGCATTATTTTACTTCCATATGATTTGGTCAGTGTTTCACCTAAAAGATAGTAACAACGCATGACTGTACAGAGATCTTATGGAGCAAGGCAAACATCGCTAATCTTTATCACTCAAGCTGTATCTAGGGACCAGAATATCATTGGCTTTGTTCATACTGCACACAAATCAGATTTGGTTTTTAAATCCGGTCTTTAGTACTGACTATTCCACACTGTCATTTTGCAAAATGATGAAATCTGATCCAATTGTTTAGACAATATAGTGAATATTCAATGTATTTGTAGTAGTAATGTAATGCAAGCGTCAAAATGATGCCAAGACACTTTCTTACACAGCAGCGCAGAGTAGCTGTCATTGTGGAGAGAGAAGATGGGTAACTGGAAATTTTGCCTCCGCTCATGTCTATCATGACATCTTGCCGCCGTTGTGAGAGGCATTTTATGCATTCATGCATATACTGTGTTCAAAACTGCTGACTCCTTCAGTCACTCAACTATTCACTACATGGTAAACTTAGACATGAGAAAAGAGTGAATGAAAAAGAGTATATTTGGAGGCAGGAGACAGGAGATAGGAAAAAAAGTCTCATGAGATCATAAGCCAAATAATATGTACTTTCTGGGTTGCATGGTTTTGTGTCCAAATAGAATCAGATAAAGTCTATAGAACAAGCATTGTAGACATCTCTCTGGCCACAGGGTCACCCTGGAGATCAGGCTGTGGAGAAGGGATGAGAGACTAGCAAGCCTGGTTACTTTGCACTGTTTTTAAAGTATTCTGGTCACTTGGAGACTCTGTCGTCCCCCACAACATTGAACAAGTTCTCCAAAAATTGTGTGAGTGCAAAACATGTGTTCTGAGTGATAAGCAGACAGAGAGAGGCTGCTGTGTCATTACCGCCTCTATTATGATGCCAGCCTTAATGCTGGGATTGGGCCGGTAACAGCCTCATCTCTTGCCCTGATCTGATTCTTAGACACCTGCCATTCTGGGTCAACAAGCAGAGATTTTGGTTCACATGCTACTATGGCGACTTTTTATTTCCTTTCAAATCTTGCTGATGTAGTGTTGGATGCCTGAATATTGTTCCTGGTAGATGAGATGGAATCAACTAAATTATTGGCTTGATGGTTTCAGGGAGGCTATTGTAGTCTGATATTGGCTCTAGCTAATGCAGGATCACATGGATCATTAACACCACAAAGCAATTATAAGAACTGTGCAACGCTGGCTGTAAATGACCAAGCAGAATACAATTTTATTCACTTGCTTGATGTCTGAAGTTTTTTGGGGGGCAGTTTAATTTGTTTGGGACCAATAACAAATGTGTTTTTTGTTGTTGTTTATTCTTTTCTAAGGGGCATGATCAATAGTTTGAATGAGGGGTTGTATCTGTCAGATTTGGACATCTGTGGATGCAGGCTTTCATGAGAAAAACACTCTAATTTTGTCCCTGCTAATGTCCAGACAAAGCCAATTTAAATCGTTGCAGCATCTCATTTATTTTCATTCCTGTTCAGATGTTCTCCTACAATAGATATGCAAATCGTAGAGAGAAATTCCAGCATTCTCTTGGACAGACATAATAGAGGCATCACAAACTTTTTGATGGAACAATAGTCCATTTTATACCTTTAATAGAAATGCATCCATATCTACTGATTGACAAGCCCTGACAAGCCAAGAAACTAACTCCAATAATTAAAGTTTTATGAAAGAGCTAGAAAACAATGAAGGGACAACTGAAGCCAAGTCTGGGTGTTTTAGTGAACAAAACCGGTATCAGTGAAACCAACTGGCAATGCATTCCCTGCTGAGCGGTGCATTTAGCTCCAAATAAAGTGATGTATCCTGGGTATTTAAGACTTGCATTGGTAAGGGACACTGTGCATTAACTCTCATCCATGTCCTGTGATGAGACCCTCTGTGCAGACATTGCTCATCTTCTTGTGCTATGCTTGTATTCCCTCTTTAGGCTGTTTGCATGGGGGCAAAAACAATATAAATTACGCTGCCTCTGAAGGATGGTGCACTCCACACGAGGACTGTGATAGGGTATTGATTCTCACTACATTGCTAAAATTGCCTGTCTGCCTCCCAGCTCCAAACACACATGTGACAGCTCCAATATAAGCTAGGAACTATGCTCTGTGCAGGGCCCTTACTGGGGTCCCCTCCATTCCTGAGGCTGCGTTGGGCTATCAAAACATCTAGGAACATCTCTTTTTTTTGCAACAGGTTTTTAGGATCTGCATTATCTTTTCTTTTCCTCATGTAAAAGAGGAATATAATAATAATAATAATTTATTGTTATTAATATTTTTCATTGAAAATTGAAGGGAACAAAATAAGTGCAACAATATATTAGGTATATGTGTGGAACTTTCTTTAAATGATGCAGATGGAAGGAGAACACACAGTTGATGAGACAAATTAAATTATCAAGGACACCAATACCAAACAGATTTTATGCATAAATGACTGTTTCTGTACATAATTAAAGAATTAGTTCACCCAAAAATGAAATTTCTGTCATTACTTACTCACCCTCATGTCGTCCAAAACACGTAAGACCTTCAGCATCGGAACATAAATTAAGATATTTTTGATGAAATCCGAGGGCCAATACTGAGCCGGCGTTCAGACACAAACATGGAAGCCTGCACTGCGTTCATTACGTCAACTGTGTATGACAACAGTTCAGATTGTTAACCCTCTGGAGTCTGAGGTTTTTTGGGCCCTGGAGAAGTTTTGACATGCTCTGACATTTGTGCTTTTTTCAGTTGTTCATAAACATATTAATGACAAAAGTGTCATTACACTGTATTCAGCACAAACTTGGCTGCCATAATATGTGAGGAACATGTATGTACGTGTTTTTTTTTTTTTTTTTTGAAGGAATAACGTTTATGCATGGTAAAATGCAAAGCATCTGAACATTCCTATTACCTCTATGGCATTTCATATAGGCTTTTAGCTTAAAAGCATGCACATTTGGAGAAATATTGATGGATTTTCATATGTTTATGTCAATTTTCTATACAGAGTAATATTTATTCAATATTTATTGTCATCACTATAAGCGCTGGATACTGTGTTTTCAATTCATACTTGCAGCCGGAGGGTGCTCTGTACACCTTTAGCCCACAAATTACTCTAAAGAAGAACAAACCATGTGACATTCCAGGAACTAACAGAGGCTTCCAGAGATTGCTAACCATGCCTATAACATACATATAAACACTTTTCAAGACAATAAATACACGATTGAGACAATGTATACATGTATTGCCTCAGAATTTGCGTCTGAATAGCGTTGGCTCCGTGGGTGTGGCCGGGGTGTCTGACATGTGTCTCTTTTCATACAGATTACATAAACAGAGATTTTTTTTTTCAATTTGTTTTATACGTTTTAAAACCTGACATTTCAACGTTTCTTTAGACACAAGTCAAATTTTTTTGTGATTAGTATTCACTAAGTTACAGTTCATTTTCTGAGAACTATCAGATTGGACTTCGTTCAGAGGGAGATGACAGATCACGCATCATGTTAGTTTTCTTTATTTTACAAAAAGCACAACATTTTGTTTTTACTCTGAGTGTACACAAATAAAAAAAGATATTTCACAGATTAAAATGGTGTATAACTCTTAATTGTATGTGCAACATTGACAGAGTATTTTGAGTCTCTTTCACACTGGTAAGAAAAAAAACGAGGTGGTATCGCTGGCGAAACCTCAGACTCGAGGGAGTTAAATAAAGTCGTTTGTTTTGTTTTTGCGTCACATGGACTATTTTAACGATGTCTGTAATTCCTTTCTGGACCTCAAAAGGTGCAATGATGTCGCTGCCTATGTGTGGTTCAGATACCCTTGGATTTCATCAAAAAATATCTTAATTTGTGTTCCGAAGGTGAACGAAGGTCTTACAGGTTTGGGATGACATGAGGGTGAGTACTTAATGACAGATATTTCATTTTTGGGTGAACTAACCCTTTAATAATTGATAATCTGGCCTCCAGGTTGATGCTCATTAACTTTTTTTCAGAACCCACAGAAGTGTAATGCAAACATTTTATTTGTTGAATAAGAATTTGAATTCACCTGCCTCCTTCTGACATATAGAAATGAAAATCCTGCTCCAAATACCATTTGATAATGGGGTTGCATGTGAAAATCTGAGCTTCAGGATGCAAAACTCTTTGATACCTCCCTGTGACCTTTCCATCCATGGCCATCTCCACAAGAACATCCAGATTGTGTGATTTTTTTTTTTTTTTAAGCAGTATAGTAAAATGATACACCTAGCCTTTGATTTAAAGCGCAAAATGCCCAAAGAGATCGATAGAACCCACAAAGGCACGTGGGCATCCTTGCAAGTCCAATTGGGAAGGAGAGGGGAGGGGAGGGACCGTTTTGTTGTGAAAATCTCAGTTCTTTAATAAGGATTACTTGAAAGCAGGTCTGACAGTATCTGCATGCTGTTCTCCCTTGATAAGCCCCATCATGTTTTTAGGGGATTGAGGCTGTGTGTGGTGGTGGTGGTGGTGGCGGAGAGGCATCAAATAGCTTTAAGGTTATAAGTTTTTATCTAAAGAATCTTAAATCCATCAGCTTGACCTCAAATGGTATATAATAACTCCAGCTGTATGAAATATCATGTGGAAAACTGGCCTCTGTAAGGCTTCTGACTAATATTATAGACTGAACAGTGCTTTTAAGAATAGTGATGTAAGGGTGCGTGTGTCTCGGAGTCGAAGGTGAGCCATCAGTCGTGTCTCTTGAGATGCTGTGCCAACATTGCTGTTTTCCCCCGGAGTTCTGACCTTCACTAAACTCTCATTCTCTCTAATTTGTTCTTCTATCACTGCACTTGCAATTTTGTGCAATATCCTTTTCCTCATGGCACATCTAATGTCACTTCTGTTATTGATAGACTGGGAATGAACGCAGGAATGTGCATTTCATTGCATCTCTCTCTTTTTCTCTCTATCTTTGTCACTTTATCTCTCTTTCATGCTCTTGCTCTCTTTCTCTCTCACTCACTAAAGACAATATTTGTGGGCACACTTTGTTTGAATCTAATAGTTTTGATCCCCGTGGAACATCCTCTGAATAAATATTTTGGGCAAAGGAAAGGAATTGAACCTGCTATACTATGTGTATCGATCAGCTCTTTAGTGAGTCCCTATAGAATGGGTAATTGTGTCTGCGTGCTTCTCCATTTTAAACTAACTGCATTTCATCTGATGGGGAGAATAATCTATCGAAGAAGAGATAGATTGCAGGCGAAGGTACGTGTCATGGCTGATGTGCAGAAAGCCCATTAATACAATCAAGGGAGGCTTGTGCCATTGTCTGGAAACTAGGTTTGAAAGTAGACTCCTTCCATTTGAAGTTACCAAATATAATTGTGCATATCTTTTGATGACTTGCATCTCATTTAGAATTTACATATCCCACTGAAGTGTAATTTGTCTTTGATGATTAGCTCGTGTTTAATGGGGCTGGAATTGCTTTGTCTCTGCTGCACACTCACATCCTCTCCTGTGCTCCAGTTTCTTTGGGCCGGATCACATTTCAGCTGTCTGTAGTCTTTGACCGTTGAAGCAATGACAGAGCAGTAGTGTGAACCTGACCCAAATGAAGCAGGGTAAAGGTAAAAAGCCTTCAGACTGAGTTTTTTGTTCCCCTTTCAACCAGTGATAGAAGAGAGAGAGTGGAAAGGTCTGTGATTTTGTTGAAACAGGCTGGATAAAGCTGAATCTTCAGATTGAGAAGATTTAGCTATTTATTTTTTTATAGAGTGTACTCTAGAGAAAACAATTTTAGAGACTTACTGGTACTTCTGGAATGCTTTATTGCGTTTTACGTTATACTTCATCTTTTACATTTTGCCCAACATGATTTTAAAACTCATGCTCACTTCATATAATTCCTTCGCTGATGAAAGCCTGCTGTGTTTTAGTTTTAAGTTCAAGTTTTAGTTTTAATGTTCAGTTTTTAATCTGATATATTGATCAGTTCAGTTTTGCATGGTGTGGGATTGATCTGGGTTTGAGATTTCAATCATGAGAGGATTATAAATATACAATACCAATGAGAGTGAGATGATGGTGATGAGGGAAAATTAGTTTTTCATGTCAATATAAATTTGCTTCTCTTATCATTGAAACACATGGTCTTTCAAAGGCATCATCGTTACAATTTACAAGGAGTAATCTTTTTTTGTGGTTATTGATGAGAACTGTTAACTATTAAAAAGGGTAACTATTAAATTTTTATGCAATATAAATATCCTTTATTCGTGGGGCTGCACGATTTGGGGGGAAAAATGTAATTGTGATTTTTTTTCTGGTTGAAATTGCAATTTCGATTTAAAATGTGATTTTTAAAACAAACAAACAAACAAACAAACAAACAAACAAACAAAAAAATGATAAAGACGGTTTGTTGTGCGTATTTGTAGGACTGCACAATTTGGCCAAACATTTTGTTTTTATGTATCAATAGGCCTGTGACTAATAATAATAATTATTATGATTATGATTACTAAATAAGAAATATTGCTATTGTAATAATACTATTTCATTATAAAATACATTATATTTTACAGAAATCTTTTATTGTATTGAAAACTGCTGGGTGACCTGTTAACATGCGAAAGGTCATTAGAAAGGTCTTTATGACAAGATTTTATTATGACAAAAATCTGTGACAGTAATTTCTTATTTTTTGTCAGAAAACCTTATGCATCCAGTGAGAATAAAACCTGTACTCTACACTGGAGACAAACGTATGGATTTGCGTATGTTTACTTCAAATTTCTTTTGAGAAAAGTATAATTTTTCCTATTTTAGCAGTTAGTACACAGCAATTTTTTTCACAATCAGCCATTGGCCGGTTGTTTAAAAGCAGCCAATGATTAGGGATAATTATATTCAATCAATCAATAGTGGCGGAAAAATCTGTCGGACTGCAACTCATACTGTGTGTGAAGTTAACACGAAAGTAATGCATTAACAGTTAAAAAAATAGCGACATTTCAACCGCAGATGTCAATAAAGCAGCTTGTGAACAATACTGTATATCACTTAACACTGCATTTACCTCAGGAAAGTTATCCAATGTTCACAGTTTGTTAGTTAACTTGAGAGGATTTTATTATTATTTACTGTGTATTATATATGTATATATTGGAATAAATTTGTCATGAAGACAAGTGTTTATGAAAACTACTTAGGTGCACTTAGGTGCAAGAGTTGTATACAAACATTTCAGTTTTTATTTGAGTGTAATTATTATATCTGAAAATAAATAACTGTTGAATATAATAGTTTGGGGTTTTAAAGGTGCCCTAGAACTTTTTTTTTTAAGATGTAATATAAGTCTAAGGTGTCCCCTGAATGTGTCTGTGAAGTTTCAGCTCAAAATACCCCATAGATTTTTTTTAATTATTTTTTTTTAACTGCTTATTTTGGGGCATAATTAGAAACGAGCTGATTTCAGGTTGCGGCCCCTTTAAATCATGCACTCTCCGCCCCCTCCCGAGCTCTCGACTCTATCACAGCATGAACAAAGTTTACACAGCTAATATAACCCTCAAAATGGATCTTTACAAAGTGTTCGTCATGCATACTGAATGCATATGCATACTGAATGCATGCGTCGGATTGTGTGAGTATTGTATTTATTTGGGTGTTTACATTTGATATTGAATGAGTTTGAGACTATGCTCTGTGGCTAACTGGCAAACACTACACTGTTGGAGAGATTTATAAAGAATGAAGTTGTGTTTATGAATTATACAGACTGCAAGTTTTTAATAATGAAAATAACGACGGCTCTTGTCTCCGTGAATACAGTAAGAAACGATGGTAACTTTAACCACATTTAACAGTACAATAGCAACATGCTTACGAAACATTTAGAAAGACAGTTTACAAATATCACTAAAGATATCATGATATCATGGATCATGTCTGTTATTATTGCTCCATCTGTTTTCCTTGCTTGCTTACCTAGTCTGATTATTCAGCAGTGCACATCCAGACGTTCTGCCCTTGGGTAATACTAACTGCCCTTGTGTAATGCCTCAATCGTGGGCTGGCATATGCAAATATTGGGGGCGTACACCCCGACTGTTACGTAACAGTCGGTGTTATGTTGAGATTCGCCTGTTCTTCGGAGGTCTTTTAAACAAATGAGATTTATATAAGAAGGAGGAAACAATGGAGTTTGAAACTCACTGTATGTCTTTTCCATGTACTGAACTCTTGTTATTTAACCATGCCAATATAAATTCAATTTTTAACTCTAGGGCACCTTTAACCTCTAATATTTTAGCAATGTACCAAATGAGTGGGTTTTCTGTATAGATAACAGCATTAGTTGAGAAAGATTTTTTTCCTCAAGAAAATCAAACTATTGTTATTGGTATCTGTATTAGCACCCTGAATAATCGGTATTGGCAGAGAAATTTACTATCAGCGCATCTCTAGTCATCCGTTAAAATAATCCCTTGTCTTCTTGTGATTCAAGTATGAGTATTTAAAAGAGAGATGTTGTAATAGCATCTCTGATACAGACTTCACTAGAAAAAATGGTGTTAGTGTTGGTATGTTCAGATGATTTTGTAAAACTGTCCATTTAAATAAAAAATGACAAATTTAGCAATTTGCTTGCATCATCTTTTAATGTTTATTGTTCATAAATTAAAATGTTTTATTAAAAGCTCAAGCAGGCAAATATGGGTTTTTAGTTATAGGTGCATAATGAAAATTAGAATTAAATGTAAATCTTTCTTATTTGCATTTACTGAAAAACAGTATGTGAAGCATGCCTTAATCATTTTAATTAGAAGTTTATTGTATTTCACTGTTGTATTAAACATTATTTATGTAATTGGCTACAAGGACTGCAAGGTTACAATTATGCTTCCTCTTATTGAAAATAAATAAAGATCCCTAATTTTAAACCTTTTAAATATTAAGATACCTATATTGAATATCGCTAAAGACCGAAAATTATGAATATCCATTTTTAGCTTTATTGCCCACAATGCCCAGGCCTTCTAGTAACTCCCCATAACCTTCTAACTGCAAAGCAACCTACCCACAAATGGCATGCACTTGTATTTTCTTCAAAAATGTAAAAATCTAGTTTTGTAATGAGCTCTAAGGTGCTCCACTTGCAATGTCCTACCTTCTTCACATTGTTCTGGAAATCCTATGATTACCTCTGTATGTGCTGGCCCTCTCAGTAGGGAACATGCATCATCCTTTTCATATCAGTATGCACTTCTCTGAAATATATGGTGGGTGCATGTTCTGTTAATTATTGCTGGCATAAAATGTAATCTCAGAGATGTCTTAGTGGTTCATTTGTGCCAGAACAAGCGTGTGTTTGTCAGACATTATAGCACAGCCCTTGTATACAGTTTAATTCAGCTAATCTTCTAGAGTGGTTTTAAATATAGAAAAGTGCAATTTATGACTTGCCCCTTCAGTGAAGGATGATAAAAAGATGCTGTCTAATTTTTTTTTGAATACTTCACTCACATTTCCTGCTTTCTTTACTGGGAGTCTTCATTTATTAAAAGCATAGGCAAGTATTAAAAAGAACGACATGGAGTTTGATGTCCTTCCTAAGCTTCTCTCAGACTGTTTTTGAGGGATGAAAACAGAATGCACAATGCACTTTTGGGATAAAAGTAGTGCACTTGATCCTGTGGTTAACAGAAAACATTCTTTGTGGATTATTCTGAGTGGAGCTTTGGACTGCTTGGCCATGTGCAGTCACTTCCTTGAGTTCTTTTCTGATTCATTCACTGATTTATTATTATATTTATTTCCACAGACACATCTATGCCGCTGCCATGTTTTCCAGTTTTCCTGTTTATGTTGACCTTGACCCCTGACCTCCTGCATACTCTTGGTAACCATATCATATATTTTTTTTAAATACACCTTTCTATTTCTTTCACAATTTTCCATTTTTCTTCCATTTTTCATTACATGTAATTTGTTACTGTGCATGCACTGGAAGTAACTGCCGAAGCTTCAATGCTTCCAGTGCAGACACCACTATGTCTTGATGCTGTCTACAGTGGAAGTGTTGAAACTTCACCTCAGAATGTTCACTTAACACTGACCAATCAGCTGAAAGCTCAAGGCTACACTGAGTATCGCCAACTACCTCACAAAATGATACACATCACAATGCATTGCGATATCATAATTGGATCACGATTGAAACTGTGGGAAACGTGTGAGAGAGAGACTTGGCGGGTCAAGGAGAGAGAGAGAGTGAATCTACAGTATCAGTTTCAATCTCTTCAGCAGTTCGCTTCACTTTTGTCCATTTGGCGCCTCATAGAAGTGGCTCTGACTGCACATTTTTACCATTTCAGCTCAGTTTTTATTCTACCTCCTTATTATTAAACTATATTAACCTTTATTAAACTTTATCACCTCCTTCTTTATTAATCAAACTGTCGAAAATTTATATGAAAGAGCACATAAATCACTTAAAAATGTGTATGAAGCAATATTGGAATTGTGAAAAAGAATTGTAATATACACTACCGTTCAAAATTTGGTAAGATTTGCGCACCAAGGCTGCATATATGTTTT
Source organism: Chanodichthys erythropterus (assembly GCF_024489055.1). NCBI lineage: Eukaryota > Metazoa > Chordata > Actinopteri > Cypriniformes > Xenocyprididae > Chanodichthys > Chanodichthys erythropterus. Next base: position 19,679,200 of record NC_090240.1, read on the forward strand.
TAAAATTATTGTGAAATATTATATGTTTAATGATATTATTAAATAGTAATAAAGACTATATTATTACTATATTATTATACTGTGAAATAATACTGTGAACAATACTGTGAAATACTGTGAAGTATTACTGTAAATGCAATTTAAAAAAATAAAAATAACCTAAAATTCGTAGCCAAAAAATCTTTGGCTGCTTAGCACGTCAAAAATAGAAACAGTATGTCCAACTGATGTTTTCAGTGTATATTCATTAAAGGGGTGGTTCACTGGCTTTTTTCTAGGCTTGATTTTGTTTATGAGGCGCAGTTTAACATGTCTTAATGCTTAGTTTAAAAAAAAAAAACACCATATTTTTCATATATTTTACCTTTATTCTAGACTGCTGTCTCCATTGTCATGTGAACGGCCTGTTGACTTCCTGGTTCTATGATACCACTCCCTCCGAAATACGCAATGGGCACAGATTGGATAGCTGGCCCAGTGTATTGTGATTCGCTGAAGCACCCGTCTAGTGCACATTATCCGGAAACACCACGCCCCTTACCATTAGATGCATGTGCTTTGGTGGAAATGTAAATAATGGTGTCAATATTGCTGCATCAGTTTGAGCCCGAATCAGACCCAGATAGCAGTAATGATGAAGAGGGTCAAGCAGAACCTCTGCAAGCACGGTTTTTAAAGGACGTTTCTGAATGGTAAGTATTTCCGTTTGTATTTGCGTCAAAGTGTTTAGATATGCTGTCACTTGTAAATGTTAATGCTGTTTATGTTAGCTTTCAATATATGGTTTTATCCTAGCTGAATACATGACTGAGTAGTAGCATTTTTGTAAAGGTATTGTGTAATTTATAGCATGAACAACTGTTTGTCGATGAACATTGAAGTGTGTTGGTGTTTGTACGTGTTTGTTGGAGAAGTATGCAATAGAATTTAGCTAGCGAAGCCAAACAACGTTGGTCTTTGTTTACGTCCTTGATGCAACCAAAAAATAGACATTTAAAAGACATGTACAAACAATAAAACATACTTACAGTTTGGGGCCCATAAACGGCAGCTTCTGCTTTTAAAGTGGTAACTGCTTCATCTTTCAGTAATAGCCTTTGCGCAAATTCAGCATTGAACAGATTCTGGAAGCTGTCTTCCATATTGCCACAGGACATGACCTCCCCCGTTTTGTTGCGTGTTTCCGGGGGCAGTGTTTATGTTAATAGCAGGGTTTATGATGTCACCAACCCGGGAAGAAGCTTGTTGTGGTCCAAAATGGTTGTAATTGTAGGCATTAAACTGTCATAACTTTAAAAGGCAATATCTCAATTTGCATTGAACTTACAGTTCTGATACTGTTTATGCTCAAGTAGCAACTTTACACACTGACAAAAAACATTAAAAAGTGAAATCGCAATGACCCACCCCTTTAATTATTGTGAGATCAATTTAGTTTTGAATAATTTCTATTTTATTTACAATGATCCATGATATATCCTTTCTCTTCTGTTTAGCATTCCTATGTGTGTTTCTTTGAGCTCTCAATATGTTCTTGTGTGTGTGTTTATGTGTGAAAGAGAGGAAGAGTAATGTGTGCTGCTGTGAGATGTGAATTCAGCATATTGGCCTGTTTGTTTCTTGTGTCTCTCTCTAAGTCCCCAGTCTTCCACAACAGGCATGGCCTAAATCTATAAGTTGACGTAAATAGAAGGCTGGATAATTCATTTATAGCTGCTTGAGCGCAATCAGTAGCCAGTAATTACACCGTTACATGGTTCATATCAACAACTCAAGCATGTTCGGGTTATCTTGTAGTAATTCTGTAATTAACATTTGATGTATGGTAACTCCCTTCAGACAAACACTGAGGCTTCAGTTGTATGTTTGCGTTGCGTATACGCAGTCTGAGAGTGTGTGAGGGCCCGGTTTAGACATGAGGCGAGTTGGCAGCCTGAGTGAGAGGCCAGTTTGAAGGTTGCCACCCTGTGCTATAGTCTTGCTTGTCTAAGCAAAGAAAACGTCACCTCTTGTCTGTGCACTGTAATAGATAACAGACAGGGACGTGCATGGCAACACTATAAGCACTGTCATGCATGCTTTATTTATTCCTGTTTTTATCTCTCCTGCCCTCTTTCAAAAACGAGAGGGATGCATCACCTCCTCCTCCTCCATCCTGTACGGCAGTCAGTGGTCCGAGTGTGTCGACAGATGCCCTCCAGGGTGCACTAACATGTGCCCATCAAGCTGACCCTGAACGTGTTCCTCTATCTCTGTCTGCCTGTCTGCCTGCCTTGATGAGCCGGGTCCTCTTGCATGTAGTGGCTGCTGCTCGTTCCCGCAGCCAGTACGTGAAGTGTGTCCAGGGTCAAGCGTATCCTCGCTCTGCCTTATCAGAGCTTCTCTCTCCCCTGCTGTATGAAGCGTCACCTTCACAGCACGCTGAACTGTCACACATACATGCTGTGCAAGGAAACAGGCCTGTGTTGATGGGATTTCTCTTTTTGACCCTCATTTGTTTGGCTGAATACTGAGTGCTGTCTGCTCTGCTTGTCAGCCAATGTTCTGGGAGAGGAAGTGTAGAGATGGGGCACGAGGTCGCTCTCAGCAGACAGGCAATTCCCATCATAATATGTCAGGATTGCAATGATGTCAACGACTGATTCTAGATCTACTGTCTTCTGGTCGAACACAGAAAAGGAAGCACCATCACAATTAGCATTATTAGACCCACATAAGATATGTTTACATGCATCCAAATAATCTGCTTAATCAGTAATTGGATTGGCTCAATCGGATTGAAAGGCCTTCATCTAAACACCGCAATCGATCAGATTTGGCTTGATCCAAATGTAAAATCTATCAGATTAAAAAGGGTGGTGTGGTGTAGACCTGAAATAATCTGATCAGTAGGAAAAAACTAAGCATGTAAACGCTGTAAAAAAAAAAGATTATCTTATCAATAGGATTTAAAAATGCCTTGCGTACACGTGCAGTGCCGTGATGTGATATGTTTACCAGATAAAACGATCTCTGCTTACATATGTTTTGCTTCGTATGAACTTGCGTATTTATTTACACATATGTTTATTTACTGGTCAGTGGAGGAGACTAAATATTAACTAAATATTTGCTATAAAAAAAAGCTCTTTTGACAAAATGTGTATCAGATTGAAAAATTTAGGGTTGATATAAACAGAACTTTCAGAATCTGAAATGGGATTATATTAATTCTTATTGACGAAAATTATGTTAACACCTATAGAATTGACACTTTTTTACATTTTCTACATTGATTGTTGGGGAAAATCTACAAAGTCAAGCTACATGAGTAAGCTGGAAAATATTAATGTTTTTGGCTGAAAACATTATTAAATTATTCAGCATATTTAACAAATGTGCAAAGGCCGGGGAAAGCATTTAAACTCTGGAAATCTGTGGCTTGTTGAAGCGATAGATCACCTGGAAATGTAAATTATGTTTCTGTTTATTCACCCAATTCGTTCCAAACCTGTTTGGCTTTCTTTCACAGAACAAGGAAAAGTTTAGGCCTGCCACACACTAGATGATTTTCAAATCTTAACCGATTTTAAATCTGTGGGAGACCACAGACATAATGACAGTTTCAACTGATTTTTAGCATTATAATCCTCTGAACGCACACTAGAGGATTTGACCGGACTGCGAGACACACACCTGTTGATTGCATGAATGATTTCACAGTGATGCGAGATCTCACAGAGACTCACAAGATCAAACTTTATAGTGAAAAACAAAATAATAAAAAAAAGAATATGGGTGATCCTCTTTCTCACTTTTGCGCAAATAGTTGAATATTCGAATATTCGACCTGTAATTAATATTCGAAAAATAGGCATATGGCATATGGTTCCTTTAAGTTTCGTCGAGGGAGACATATGAGACATATGAGCCGAGATGGTAACTTGTCTGATAGCAAAATGATCTTGAGACATATGTTTCCCTTAAGTTTCGTTGAGGGAGACATATTTATGAACAGAAAACAAAGTGCTGCTGTTAGAAACTTAGCTTAGCATACCGTTATGTATTATTGTTAACTTTGTCTCTACAACGTCTGTCAGAACGGCTCGTTTTCTCACCCGAGCATGTGGATATTATTGTTTTTTTCAACATGAACATGTGAAAAAATATAAACACGATAACCATATACTGACTCGAGGGTATTATGTACGTTACGTTTTGTACAATAACTGGCGCTGTCTGCTTTATAAGCGTTTTCCCGTTCGCACTGCTTGATCTTAAATGCTTTTGTTCTTAATATTTTCTGTTTACACATATTGTTTATTGCTTTGAACTAAATTAAAACCTTAAGATATAATGTAAGCTTGTTGTGTATTGCCTTATCGTAAGCTTGTTCAGAAATGGTTACAAAATCTTGAACATAAAAGAATAACGTCCTTCTCGTTTAACCTCATTTAAATAAACCAATATTCGAATATTCATTTTTACGAGCCCAAATATTCGAATACAATGTTTTGGAAAAATGCCCATCCCTAAAGAAGCACGCAACATCTGGTAGGTGTTTCACTTTCATTGGCTGTCCCAGGTATCACATCCGAGGCAGTCCAATCAAGAGACGTAAATATCAAACATATATTTACAATTTGAGATCAGGGACACCCTGTCTCCATCGGGGGCAATTAAATAATCGTAATGACACCACACAATAGAGGATTTTTTGGACAAAAGCATTGTTTGCGACAAGTTTCAAATCCCCCCCCCCCCCAAACCCCCACACAATCGTTCAGGGGTGCAAATTATGCTTAACATTTTCACGTATGTGGCAAGCCTTAGAAGAATCTCCAAGCTGCTTTTTCTATGATTTAATGTAAGTGAATGAGGATAAATGCTTTTTCAGCTCCAAAAGATTCAAAACTGTTCCATATGACTTGTTCAATATATTCAGAGTTTCTGCCAAACTTCTATATGTCATACAGGTTTGGAATGACATGAAGGTGTGTAAACTGACAATTTTCTTTTTGTGGCTAAACTTTTCCTTTAAAATAAAACTAAAAGCTAAGTTTCATATTTTTTTTTATAGCTGAAGCTCTGAATGCGAGCACATCTCCTGGCCATCTCCTTGTAAGATGGCACCAATTAGCTCCTTCTTTGGCGGCTTCGGATTGGACATGAACTGCAGCCAAACTGGAGGCTGTATTAAAAATAATGCCCTATATAAGATCCAATCTGCCCCGTATCTGTGCGTCAAGTTGGCGCGTGCAGAGCGGCTTTTAAAATCTCATTTATTTCTGCTGTGCTGATGACACTCGCGCATAAAGGTCATCCGCTTTGTTTTTGCGCTCAGGGGGGAACATCCCCTGAATTTATACGAGAGAAAGAGCCGGCGCAACGCGAGTGTAGAAGAAAGTGAAAACTGAGAGAGGGAGCGGAGTATGTGAGCGCAGATTATGTGATGGTCCGCGGCGGCTTGGAATACAAATAAGCACTGGAAGAGAAAATTTAGGGGCGAGCGTAAGAGTGAGGGGAGATGTTACCCTGTGGTCATGCCTCAGGGCCAGATAAGCCGAATGATTCCCCATACGGGGTACTTCATGGCCACCCGACAAGAGACTGAATGTTTGATGATGTGTTGATTCATTGTTTTTGTTGAAGCATTGCCATTCAAAAATGACAAAGAGACTGGTTTCTGTTTATATTATTAGAAGCAGGCATGTATGAAGTATTAATTTTCAGCAAAGACAGTTCTTTCATGAATTGTGCATGAAGCTGTTGCTTATGGGAGCTGCTGTAATCTCCACACATCAATATATCTGTCATTTGTTTGAGAGCATGCACTCTTTACATGAGTTTCAGGAAGCTTCAAACCATCATATGTTAGTGATATTACTTTGAACCACATAGCTATTCACATCCTGAATGCCAGTCCTAGCGTTGGCTGGCTTGGAGGCCCTTTCCTCTCTGGCCCGCTTTGTTAGCTTCGGTGTTGTATTTCAAGGCCTGATTAGATGTCACTCAATTAAAAGCACATTTGGGCTAGGAGAGAGTGTTGCCATGGCTGCTATGTGGAAGGTGGAGAGCCCCATGGTGCTTACCCAGAGTGCTCTAATTAAAACCGCTCACAGTGCCTGGAGAGGAACTGTGCCGCACTGCACAGCGCAGCCAGAGAAGTTTCACACCAAATCAATGACAGCCACGGACGCCTCTCAGATGAAATTAAAAAGGATATGCATTGCGAAGGAGGGAAAAAAGAAATGGAGGAGTCACAAAGGACTCCTCCTGATTTGAAGCTAGCTTTGAGACAGGCTAGGATTAATACAGCTCTCCTAATATGCCGCAGATTGGCGCTCCCCTGGTGGTACAGATCAGGTAAGGCCCAGTGAAGCACACATCACTTTCTAAATGCTTCATTATTTTACTCTCTGAATCCCCAGTCTAGCATTGATTTAATAGGCTCAAATATATATGGCTTTTTGAACGAATCATGCATTTTATATTGAAGCATCTTTGTCACCATTTCTATCTTTGAGTTTCATTTAAATACATTTGCCCACTGGAAAACAATAAGCCATATATTAGTGATTAATATAGTGTTTGATAGAGTCTACCTTAATTTCTATCATGAACCCCAATGTAAATTCTGGAACAGCCTGTTTTTTTCCCCCATTGGTATTAATATGCCAAATTAAATGCTGCTGTGCTGCACAAACAAGTCCTTGAAGTATTCCAGAGTGCATGTTTCCAATCGTTCCATGTTTGTAACACAATTTGTGAATCTCCCCATTAAAAAAAAAAAAAAAAAAAAATCCTAAATGAACTACCTCCCTTGGTAGTCCCATTGAACCAAATTTCTGTTTACTTCATTGCTGTTTTTTAATATGTATTCAGCTAGTGGGAGGGGTAATATTGCACCTGTAGCATATGAGAAATGACTTACTCTCCTTTTTTCTGTTTTTTTTTTTTTTTAGACTCTGTGCTGCTTACTAAATGGCACAGTGTTGTCACATTGACCTATGGATTGATGGATGGTTTGGGATACCTCAAACTATGAAACGCAGAACGCAGCTGAGTAGAAATGGGCTTTATGGGTCATGTTTGCCTTTCAGCATGAACAGACATGTGAGCACTTAATCGCAGGGAGGGAAGCTGGAAGGATGTCTGAATCGCCGCTCTGCTTCACTCGGCTCGCTGATGCCATATTTGAGTGCCACATTCACACTTGATTAATGTAGAGATGATATATGGTAAGGTGTTGTGACCTTTTAAACCTTGTAGGGAAACGCCTGGATGCGCTTCTGTCCCTCTGTGGAAGAAACACAAGCTCCAATACTGAAGACCTCAGGCTGTCTGTAGTTCAGGCACCAGGGCAGCGGACACTTTCTGGTTGTTGTTGTTTTTTAATATTTTAGACTTTTTTAGATTCATTTTTCTTTTTTTTTTTTTTGTGCAATTTAGTTGGTTTGTCAAGATTGTGTTTTATAATACGTATACAAACAAAAATGTATATTGTAAATAAAAAAGTAGTTTGTTTTAGAATCACAATAGGCTTTAGTTGGGTTCAGTTTTTTCAAGTTATGGCAGTTTTTCATTTTTCCCAGCAAGCTCTTTTGTTAAACAGACATTTTGAACATCATTTCAACCTCTTTGTCTTGAGAATGTTCAGCAGCAATGTGAACCGGTGATTTACTAACATGTGTGTGGGAATATGCGTTTTATTTATGTAGCTTGGGATAAACCATCAGTTACTGTTTATCCAATAAAGTCTCTCTGTTTTTTTGCCTGAGGTTTAGGATCCCTGCAATATATTTTAGCGGAGACACCTGGTGTAGCTATCAGGCATATTTTATGTAAAACAGTCAGGTATTATTGCATTATGAATTCATTCCAAATGTCAGTTAGTGACTGGGCTTATAGAGGTCTTGTAGAAAGTCACATTTCCATAATATATCCTTGCATTACATATAGTGTACTGAGACTGATCTTCTAGCATGCATTTTTGACATGATTTCTCCTTGCCCTCCAAATATAGTTTATCCATCTCCTTGGCCATGTTCAAACCAGCTAAATAATGGAGTTTCTGAATGGCTGATGATGTTTTGGAGTGATATGCTCAGCTGGGCCACCTGTCTGTCCATGTGAGGCCCTCGAGGACCAGCGAGTCTAGCCAAATAAATGGCAGCCTAAAGCGAACAGCGTGGGTTAAAATAGAAAAGAGAGAAGAGCCAGCAGTTCTGCTCAGTGCAGACGGATCAATATGAAACCTCATTACGGGAGTGTCATAGAACATTTGTGCACTTTCTGCTCCATCTAGCAGCAATTTTGCTGGATAAGCACCGCTCTCATTTGCCCATTTTAAGCATTTCGTTAAAGAACAACCCACAAACACGAACATATCACTTTCAGCCTCAGGGCCCTGGCAAAGGGAGTATCCCCCCCACTTCTGCCTTTGCTGGCCTGGACTGCCTTCCTGAACTCCTGAGGCTGGCCATGCAGAGAGCAGATCACGGTGTGAGCGTGTGTGTGTGTGAGAGAGAGAGAGACATGGTGTTTCACACAGACTGGGCTTTGACACCCACTGTTAACCCTGTAATTAATCCCTTAATAACCTAGTTAGCATGCTGCTGTGCAAACCTCTTTGTATATGTCAGGTTTTTCAGTAAATCCTATGCCCTCCCCCGCTTTCTACTCTATTGCAATCTTTACATTTTTCCTGAGCAAACATGTAGACTGGATTGACAAATGTAACAAGTTTCTAAATTAGTATTTTTAATTTAAATTATTTATTTTAAAGTTCTACTTTTGGTCGAGAGACAAGAAGATATTAAGAAGATATTATTTTTATTAAATTACATTTTCTCTCTTTTTTTTGAATTTGTGCGATCTTTCTGAATTTTTTTCCTTTCACGTTTTTCCACTTTTATTTATAAGGATAGTAGATAGGGAAAAAATGATAGAAGCATGTGTGCTAATTTTATTTCTCAGTATGATCTGTAATCCAAGTGTTTTCATTTAATTTTCTGACTGCAATATTACAATATTGAATGTATAAACTTTCAATAATAATTACATTCTCATACATTTAGATTAGAACATTTTGGGTTCTTTTTGCTTTTTTGGCACTACACAGACAGAAAGCTCAGACATGCTAAAGCGGGAGTAGTTTTTTATGAGATTGAGCAAAGTGGTGAGCAGACTGCACATAACAAAGTACTTGAATAATACATGATCTGATTATAGCCAAATGAGCAAAAAAATCCAGAAAGGTCAGTAAGACTTGCAGATGTGATTACGGACTGAAAATCGGCCAATACCTCTCTAATGAAACCACAAACAAATACCCCTTTCAATTCGCTCACTGGCCTGCATATTAATCGTGGACAGAGTTTCGGGAAGAGGCTGTCTGGTCAAATCCCTATCCCCCATGAACAGTTCTGTTGACGCTTTGTTGCTCAGAAATGGCTTGATATCAAATTGGAATGACAAATGAAATGTTGGCACGCAATAAAGGTTGAGCGGTTGGCTGGTGATGAGGTGTGTCTAATTAAACTACAAGGCTTTGGTCAAGGAGAAGACCACTGTTTGTATGTGCGAGATGGTCTCCAGTCTGTCAGCGGGTTGTATCGTGTCATTTAGCCTCCGGCAGTACGTCACAGGCTGCTTGGAAGAACAGATACAGAGATTGATAATTTGAAATGTGGGACTTGTAGATGGATATGTGTAAAGTATTATGAAAGCAGCTTTTGCTGTGATTGTGTCACTGATAACATTTCATATCTCACATGATTTCCCTCTTCCATTAGAATCGCTTTTGCTTAATAATATAACATCTTCAAGATGTTTGAGACCTCCCCTCCACCACTGCTTACAAGAGAGCGAGATTTTTCGGGCCAGAGCTTGGCAAAAGGATTGATTGGCTGTGCTGTGAAGGAATCATATCGCATGGTATGTTTTCCTCCCTCCTCTGGCTTCAGCGCACTTGACAGCCAGCCATCAGGGAGAGTGTTTTACAGATCCCAAAGAGCCCACAGACTAACTGCACATGACCTCCAGCATTGAATGATGAATGGCAAAAGAAGCTCCTCTCATCCATCGCGGCCTCAACCTCTCTACCGCTTGCTCTCATTCCGTCTGAAATGCCATGAAAGGGCCCACTGGAGACTTCGGCATACGGGCAGCTTGGAATAACTCTGACACTGGCCGTTTCATCTGCTTTTGCATGTGCGGTTTACTGATACGAGCAAATCTCGATACATTTTAAATCACAGGCTCTGAATGCAAACGTTGGCAACAAAGATGGTGTTTCCAAGAACAAATCTTTGATAAAACACACAGCTCAGCAGCAATGCTTAGCCCTGCTCTGACTGTCTCTGGGGCCAAACTCTGTATGTATGTAGCTGTGGAGCTTAAAGTAAGGAAAATGCAGCAAAAAATCAAGATTAAGAGCAGATGTATGTTGAACAACTCTGTAATCTTCATGGTATAAAGCCAATGCATCCCATGAATAAGAACAGAGCAGGAAATAAATGCAGAGTGCCATTGAAAATGAAGAAATCACCCCTATGATTGATAAATGGTGGAATGCACCATGTTTATGCTGCTTCTTCCTGATGCCGAACTGCTGCATATTCACCCTAAAAGGCAGCCCGGTTGGCTGTAGAAACCATTGTGAATGTGGCCTTCACAGTTAATCATAACGCCTGCACTCTCAGCGCTGATTGTATTGCTGGCTCCAGGGATCTGCCATAATTGGATCCTTGTAAGTGGGCTGGAGAAGCTAAACAACCAGATTGCTGTTTGTTTATACCTTTCATATATTAGTAACGTGCCGAGACTTCTCGAGCAGACTGGGACTTGTTTTGTTACTCGCCAGGCCTAATTAGTAATTTATTCTTAACATATGCCTGGATTGTGGCCCTTTCCAGCTATTCATGATTAACTCAACTTTAATTAGAGTTACTTGTTCGTGTTCAGCTCCACCCAGACATGCAGTTGATGGAAGAACCCAGCAGCTTGTCCAATAAATACTGGCTAATAAAGGTGCCCTTGGAGCAACTTTTCTCGGCAGGTGTCTGTCAGGATGTGCATCACACCCAGGGTCTGAATTTATAAGCTATTAAGCTATGAATAAATATTTCCAAAGTTAGTGTAGAAATCTCCAATGTCCAGTGCTTTACTGATTTTTGTTTTATTCTAATTTTACAAATGGAGATGGAGACAGTGCTGAACATTTAGTATTATATTCAAACAGCAGTCTTCGAAACAATCTCTGACAGGGCTATTTATGCACCTGTTGCGATGCATTCAAAGGTCTCTTTCATTTCTGCTGAAGTATCATTGTTCTCCTTACATCTGCATTGGACCCAGATAACTCGCTGAAAACAAAGGCGATCATTATTGTAGCTGTACTGATAGTATAGCACCACTTGAGAGAGTTGTTTACTTTTCGTTGCATTATAAAGAGCCTCTCTATCTTCTCATCTCCGTGTTGTCTACCATGTCACAGACAGATATCCCTGCGAGCACAGGATTAATGTCACAGGAATTAAACTCAAACACACTACTGCATTGCCCTCCTAACTTAATCAAATGGGTGTGCATTAATTTCAGATTAATATCCCCTCTCTATTGGTAATTATCTGATATCTCTTTGGAAGTTTCATGTCACCTTGGGGAACAGGAAATGTTCTCATCAACTGTACGTGTGCAGCCCCGGGCCAAGTTACATCTGTGGAACTTCCCAAAGCTTATCTAAGTGTTTCCCATTCCAAACCTCTCCATTCCAAAAAGTGGTAATTAAAAATGGATTGCTTCCCATTAAACACCCTGATGGACTTCACTGGGGCCACAGTTGGAAAGGGGGGCATTATTCATGTGGCCTGAAGTGTCCCACAGATAAAGCTCATTTTCTCTAGCAGTAGGATAGAGAGAGAGCTGGAAAAAAGGACACTTTTCCTTTAGCCTCAGATGGGCCCCACAGGGTGGCTGTCGTTTCCTTTAAGGTCACTTAGAAAAATGGTATTTTGGTACTGATCAACTGTTTGTAGATCTAGGTAGAAATGACAAACCCCTGCTGTTTTGGTCTGTTCCATGCTCTCTCACTCGTTTTGTTTGAGATTATAGTTTCCCATATCTCTTTTCCAAAAGTGAGCTACATGTGTAGACAAGGTCCTGACGCAAAGGCTGTTCCAAAAGATAAAGTAATTTTACTGTCTCATTAGATACCTTCTTTTGTCCAAAATTCAGAGAGATTACAATCTCAGAATGCATTGCAATTCCAGTGATCATTGTAGAAAAAAAGCGCTGCACTCTGTAGTACCTTGCAAAAACTTAACCCTAAAAAATATCCTCAAGAAGGGCCTTGACTATTTTTGCAAATTATGACAGTGGCCATCACCTGCACTCACTCCACCAATCAGTAATCACCACACCCAGCTGAAGCACATTATCTGGACTATTTAAACCATTCACTTCCTCACACGCGTTGCGAGGTTTTGTTTACTACGGTTGCAATTCTGAGTGTTTATCATTCTGTTTGTCTGCCTGTTTTTGATCTAGTCTGTTCCCCGTCTACGATTCTCTGCTGCCTGCCTTTGGACTGTTTATTGTTTACTGGATTTGTGATTGGTATCTGCCCGCTCTGACCTATTGCCTGTTCTACGACTAAGATTCTGTCTGCTCTCTGCCATACCTGTCTGCTGTTGTTCTACCATTGCCTGTCTGACTACAAACACTGTTTAATAAAGCATGCACATGGATCTCACCGTGTGTCCCGCCTCATTACACAAGGGTTGTTCTTTATATAAAAAACAACTGAACTATGTAAAAAAAAAAAAAGAGTCCAGGATGACTTGGGATTCATGGGAATTTTTGATTCTGAATGTATTGTATAATTCATTAAATCTGAAAAAAAAAAGAAAACTATATAATTAGTATAAACTTTATATGTAATTACATTTTTTTTAATATTTTTTCCCTCTTTTTTTTTTTTTAAATAAAATATAAATTTAAACATTGCACCAATTCAAAAAAGGTGCTAACATCAAACTCTCTTGGAATCTATTTTGAGTCAAGTGTTCTGTGTGATATTTGTGTAGCACACAGAGTCTCAGCATTTGTTAGAATGCTTCTTAGAATGAAACTGACTATATAGGCAGCTTACTAGGTTTTAAAACAGAGCATCTGTGCCAGCAGACTCTTTAATTTCCAGGACATCTTTAGGTTGTTATAGTTAACCTGTGTTGGTACTTAGCTGCACCATGGCTCCAGAGAAGACCATTCTAGCATTTCTCCATGAGGGACTCTTGCATGCAGACCAATGTACTGAAGGGAGCTGTGAGGCTCTACAATCTGTGTAGGGGGTGTAGGCTGTCTTCACACCTAACTATGCAAGTGCAAAATGGGGACAAGCTGCCATGCTAGCACCTTTTAACCTCTGATGTCTAATCACTTCTCACTATTAAAATTTGTGAAGTCCAATAAAGCTTGCAACTAATTGAAAAATGAAAGGTTTATTTGTGATTGTGTTGACAAGTGGAGACCTTGATTTAGTGGTAGAGTTTTGGCTATTTTTTCCATTGATCCAGAACAGGAGTAAAAATAACCCAGTTGGTATCACCTTTAACCTCACAAATACTAACCTTTACAGCAGACTGCAGGTAGAAATGTGGTTATGGGCAATTCTAATCATGTCGATAGAGCATTCGGTATCCAAGTGTGTGTGTTTTTGTGTGTGAAACCCAATTATGGAGATTGAGAATAACTATAGGGAGGACATGTTGTAAGTCAGGTTTGTATGTTGCAGGCAGGAGTAGCATATGAGCCTCACCTTGTTTATCATCGTAATTATTCTGTCTTTGAACTCAGTATGAAGGAACCTTGGAAAACGCATGAGCCCTGGGACTGGGAGGATATTTGATGCAAAAATCAGAGACATAGAACGAATGTGCTCTTCAGCTTCCAGTTGAATTCAGCTGAGATGAACTTGGTAGAGAGCTGCCTTTTTTTTGCATTAAATCCCCTCCTCGGCTTTTTGACTCCCTCTCGCGTGGCTTTTGAGCACTAAAGGGATGCAGTTGGATGGAGATACGGAGCGAAATCAGTCATTTTTATCTCCCAGATGGGGCAGGCTGGCATCAACCAGGGCTTGCCTAGCTTTATGGCCTTTTCCCTCACTTTTGTTTTCCATGCACATTCTTTTTTTTTTTTTTTTTTTTTTTTTAATGTGCCCTGTATTTTCCATGCCATGCCTTGCTGTTTAATATGCATGATCATTTTATTCCTATATTTATGCCCTTTCTACATGGGACATGCTCATTCTAGGGGCTGGCCCACTTCTCCCAGGGAGACAGCGGGAATGAAATGGCTTCCTTCTCAGGAGGAGTTCATTTATTTGTTACACTCTTCAGCAGAAAAGTAGGGTGTCCCCCACACTCATCCTCAGCCCCAACCCCTATATTATAGGTAACTGAATAGCGCTTTTACTGTTTTTACTCTGTGAACAACAGGATCAACTAACCTGATGGAACATTTGCTGTTTTATTGTCCACTCTGAGCAGTTTTATGTGGATCTTGGAAACACCTGTGTGTTGGCAACCCTGTTATTTTTTCTAAGCTACGCACTTGCTCCAAATGCTCATTGTACCGAGACTGAGGTATGACCGTGACCTTGAAGAAGACTGCATATACACACCAATATAATATAGAAAAAATAAGCAGATTTCTGGGGAGAGCACAAGCTGTAGCCATGCTGCTAATGGGTGCTTTGAATGTTTGTGGACAAAAATGAGCACTTCCTGATGAATAGTTAAAGAAGGGCATTTTCAGGTGAGTCGCTGAATGCAAAAAGTTCAGTCAACTCTCTAACAAGTTGTGCCTTTTCATTTACATTCCCTCCTTTTACGTTTGCTTCAGGACATTTCTAATAAAAGTTGGAATATATCCAGCAAAATGCACACATTACCCACCGTGTGAACAAATTGAACTCAACGATCACTTCCTTTTTATATACAGTGCACATCTTGCTCGCCACTGTGTGTGCTGTAGAACTATTGAGGGGGAGGGGATGATGCTTTCTATAGGGGGGATCCAGAAGCATCCCAGCATGTGATATAGATATTTGCACAGCAGATGCCTGCGTGCAGCGTCGCCTTATCTGTAATTGCTTCACCATTATGGCAGGATGAGCGATAGAGCTGGTGGCAGCATCATCAGTGTCCTGACTCGCTGTCAGAGAAAGAAGGAAACCCAGTTTAACCCACCCCCCATCTGAAAGTGCATGCAGAATTTATGATACAGATATCACAGCATAATTCCTGTTTTTGCGCTTTCGTCTTTTACAGGTGTTTGAGACCTTAGTGAAGGCAGTGTACCCTCATTTTTAGAAAAAGTTTATAATAGAGACACCTGTGGGCTCTGGTTATAGATGTACAACTACTCCAATTGTATTACTTTATCAGACTGTCTCAGATTTAACAACCAGGAAGTTGTTTCAACAGAGCAGTATTATCAGGTATTGAATTTTACAAGGTACAATGTTGCCATTGTAGTGGTATGCCTCATCCATGCTCAACTTTATCCATTTTAAAGATGTTTATTGGCAGATATTGCACTTTAAAAAGACCTGGGAGTAATTCCTGGCTATCAGTATCCAGAGGGAATAATAGATAAGAGCAGACAGAGCCAGTGAAAAGAGTGATGATGAGATACAGTGTTGGCTAAAAGATGCTGAGTGAGAGGGAGTCTGTGGCATGACCTGCTACTGAAATGGATTCAATAACACCCTGCCTGCTGGAGTACCATAATAGCCATTATCGCCAATCTAAGTGTTAAATGGTAAAAGGGATGATGTTCTGTATGATGTTGTCCTTTAAAGGGGTCATAACATGATTTTTGATGATGTTCCTTGAGGTTCACTTACAATGTTTATAAAGTTTTTTTGCACAAAAAAAAAACAATATATATATATATATATATATATATATATATATATATATATATATATATATATATATATATATATATATATATATATATATATATATATATATATATGTGGAAAAAGGCTTATTTCCAACCCTCAATCAGAACCTCTGTCTGAAATGATCCGTTTTTAAGGGACAACTCCTTTAAGGCTTGTCAGTATAGAAACAGAATCAATGCCCACTCGCTACTGCACCCGAGTAAGTGTTAAAAACATTATCCATATAAAACTGTCATTTACTGCCAAAGCATTGTGAAAACATTTACTTATGGTTTGCGATGTAGCTGCTGTCAGATCCAGTACTGCGGACTGCTTCATCTTTCAACAGAAGTTTATTTGCGAACTCTCCATTACACTGTGCCTTATACAATACAATCTGCAGTCAAATTCTCAGAACAAAAATATAATATTCCGATCCGATCCGATCCGATACCGATTCGATCCGTGATGACATAAAAAAATATCCACTTGTTCCTGATGCTGTATCCTTCTGAAGTCTCTACATAAATCAGAAAATCAGCTGTTTACGAAGGACACATCAAAGCAAACATTCCTTTACCCTTACATTTACTCCTCCAGTTTTCCTCTTGTTAGCAGACTCAAAAATCTAACCTTTCATTGAAGTAAAACAATTGAAAATGGGGGGGAAATCTCATTGTGTAATGTTTTCTTTTCTTTAATACACATTGGGCACAATTATTGGCCCTTTACTTTAATATTTTGTGCAACCCCCTTTTTGCCAAGATAGCAGCTCTGAGTCTTCTCCTATAACGCCTGATGGGTTTGGAGTAGTGTTGTCAAAAGTACCGACTTACCAAGTACCGTGTAGTATGGTACCAAGTCAGTAATGAAATTAAAAAAATGTAACAAAACCGGCATTTCCCCCTAGCATTTTGAGTGCTGTTGAGTGGATTCTAAAACACCTCTTTTTTAATTAAATTATACTCTAAATAAGAAACTGAAATTGCCAGTAGGTGGCGGTAAATGTCTTAATGATTAAGTTATTGAGTAATTCATTAATTCATTCGATTCGTTCAAAGGGCTGATTCAGGATTGAAGTAAATGGTTCTCTTTATAAATGGTCCATTGACTCATTAGGCTTGTTGGACAGACTGTTCAGTGTATGACATCAAAGTAAAGAGCCGATAGCTCTGTATGCTTTTGAATCGCTCTTGCGCTACTTTGATGTCATATAACTGTCCCCAAATTTTGAATGCTAGTGTGTAAATTTAAAATCATTTAATATTGTTCATTTAATATTATTATTGATTATTTTGCTCTACACTCCACAGAAAAAAATCAACAATCTATTTTCTCGCAGTTCCTTCTCATTTTATCCTCATACCTCTCAGAGCAATTAGTATCATAAATGAGGGCAGCAATGCCAACCCTAGAAAACATGTTCTCAACTAATTCTCTGACCCAAGATCAGTCGCAGAAGTCCCCTTTCACCACCAGTATAAGTAGCTGCAGCGTGCTCCCATGGACTCATCAGCAGAGCTTAAAGAATTAAACAAAGAAGATGAGAAACGGCCTGTTCATTTAGGTGAAAGTCGGCACATCAGGGAATGGATGCTTTGTGTTTAGGTAATGTGTTTGCCTCTTTCAGTATTTGAATGTGAAAGCTTTTGCTAATACATTTATTTACCGCTTTCCTTTTTTGTGCCATATTGGCTTCTCTTTCTTTTGTTTTATCTAATTTTCTTTGTTGTGGTGCAAACAAGAAACTTGTGGAAATTCAATTACTGTGGTCTTTAGAGATTATTTACACAAAGATGTATCAGCTGCATCTCCCACACCGCCTGCCTGTGTCTCCCTCTCATTTATTCTAGCTCAACACTGCTGCATGCTTGTCATTGTAAGCTCCCTAAAAGGCAGCTATGGCAATGAACTGACTTTGACCACAACACCACACAAAAGGCTAATTAAATATTGCAAACATTATATGTATGAACTAGAGGTGCAAGTGTTCAAATTGCTCACGGTTCGGTTCGTATCACAGTTTCGGTATGGTTCGGTATGTGCTATATTCAGGGAAAATAGGACTACTCTCAAATAAAAATAAAGAAAATAAGAACAAATAATCAAACTACAAGCAACATCACAAATAAATACAATAGAGCAAATATTCAAATAAAATAAACAGTACTTTTCAGGTTTTTCAGGTATCTAACAGTAGTTTTCAGGTACAGAAAATGGATACAATAATCAAATATAAAATAACACTGCATATTATCTTTACTGTATAAATTAAATAAAGATTAATCATTACTGAAGTTACAAAAGCTATTCAGTCAAGAGCAGACTGATTTCTTTGCCATTTGTTGTTTGATTAACGTTAAAAACATAAGCAGCAGGAATAGTTTTTATTCCCTTTAAGACATGCACGATTCAGTACATATACTGTCACACATGCGTTGTCTTTCTCGACTATTATATGTTCACTTAAGACATAACCGACTATGTTTGCTAGGATACTAGCCAAGACGGGCATGTTGACATAATTTTTGTATGAATTTGTCCGCTGAAGCACAAGACTTGAAAGAGAACTCAGTATTTGTGCGATGTCTGAAATAAGCGTGTGCACGCTTCGGATGAGTGCACACACAAATCTTCTCACAGCACTCGCGAGTTCTCTTTCACGTCTTGCTCTTGAATGTTTACATTAGCAAGGCTTAAATGACTTTAGTTTAAACACAGATAGCAACGTGTGCTATTCAGGTCTCACCTGCGCTCGCTCGCTATCAACACCAGGGTGAAGACGGCGTAAATGGCTGGACATTAGAGCATACGGGACTCGCATTGAACAAAGTTTACAAAGAGTGACCACACTCTCTGATTATTGTTGTCGTAATGTTTTGGGAAGCCAGAATGTGCATCCATCGACTGACACATACATTATTTGAACTCTGTCTGTCTGTTTTCCACGTTGTTATTTTAAACAAACCATATTAGCCTATGAGATGGACCACGGTGCAAGCACGTGCCGAACCGTAAGTGGAGAACGGTACGGCTCGATTTTTTTACAGAGAACCGTTGCACCCCTGGTATGAACATGATTTTTCGTAGTAATATTCCAATTAAGAGATGAAACGCCAAAGCATATTGGAGCTCTGAGGTGTAGTTACTAATGGCAGTGTCTAACCACCTCCCTCACTTCAGTTTATCCTTCACATGTCAATAGTTTTCAGCACAGCCAGTTCCCATTTTGCATTGTGCTACACCAAGACATTTTTGGAAATATTGGGACTGCATGCCAAGGTTACAGCCCAGCACTAATTAATTTTCCTTGAAGAGACTCTAAAGTTAAGTACACACTCCCTTCGGCCTTGCACTGCACCTTCCTATCTTTTCCTTTTCTGTCACAAAACTTACCTCATACCTACCATGATTGCAACTGGCTCTGCTCTGACGGACCATTGTCATAAGTGTCAGGTTGGCGGTGAGGTAACGGGGGGCTGTATACATGCATGAGCTGTATGCTCGTTAGCATGGCTTGTGACAATCCAATCATAAACAACGGGGCGAGGCGTGAGTTGTACAGTGACACCCCTCAAATGAAGCGGACTGGTGCATGGCAGGTAAGGTGGAGCATGCTCAGTGTGCCTTGCCTTGCTTGCTTGGCAATTTGGTGCTGCTGTAATTTGGGAGTAGCAATTTCCTGCAGCAGTGTCTCTGAGCAGTATTACAGAGGAATTGGTACAGTAATTCATTGCCCCCTGCTTCCTGCTGTTTGCTGATGCAACTTGCATGAGCGAACGATTGTAATTACAAATCTTGATATTTCTGAGAAGCAACATTTTCAGTGTTTTTTGGAGCCATTTATTCAAATTATTGCAGTCTGAATTCTGTTTTTTGACAGTTGTTTATTATATAACTGTTATCAAAGTCTACAATATTTTCTCCATTGAATGTTTGTGCATGTGCATTTTTCACATTTTTTATAAATCACATAGATCTTAGATTACATTTGTCTGAATCGATTGGATGTGATTGTACAGTTTACTTAGAGGGGTCCTTGATTATGATTTCACTTTTTTTTAACTTTAGTTAGGTGTGTCATGTTGCTGTTAGAGAATAAACAATGTTACAAAGTTACAATGCTCAAAGTTCAATGCAAAGGGAGATATTTTCTTTTATAGAAATCGCTTTTTAAGGACTACAACAAATGGCTGGTAATGATTACTATGAGTTTCTTCCTGGGTTGGTGACATCACAAACCCCAAAATTTACCTAAATCCTGCCTAAAAGTTTCATTCTAAAAGTTGTAACTTCTTCCTGAGTCTCTCCATCAGTATCCGACTCTGGTTTGAACAATGTAAGGCTGAACACCGTTACCGACAATCGTCATTTTGGCTGTGTGAGATTCTCCAACTTTGTTGTTGTTAAAGCTCCGCCCTCTTCTGGAAAGGGGGCTGGGAGCAGCAGCTCATTTCCATTTAAAGGGACACACAAAAACAGCGTTTTATTTGCTCACACCCAAATAGGGGTAAATTTGACAAGTGATGATAATTATCTGTGGGATATTTTGAGCTGAAACTTCACAGACACATTCTGGGGACACCAGAGACTTATATTACATCTTGTAAAAGGGGCATTATAGGTCCCCTTTAAGATGCGCTTGCATTTTAAAAACCTACATGATATACTGTAAAAAATCTGCAAGAAGGTGCTAGGATTTTAAAGTAAAATTGTGTGAAAAATAAAGTAAAAATAATACCAAATTTTACATTTATTACAATTTAATACTTTCTAGAGACTAGTCAAAAATCACATTAATCACAATGCTTTTTTCTATTGTTACTCATAGTTTATACACCTTAAAGTGCTCGTAATGGTGGCTAGAAACAAGATATTGTCTTAATATAATTGTTTTCCAGATAATATTTTACACAAATTTATGAATTTTTTTTTATTTTTTACATGAAAATATGAAACTGCCTCTCTATTTTAGGAAGGGGCTTCATTTGCAAGAGATTATCCATAGCATCCAAAGTCTGGAAACTTTTTTTTATAGACCATTCTATATATATTATCATCAATTTCTATGCAGTGTTTTTGGTAGCATGTGTATTTATTTACTCATCTTTTATCCCCCCTCTAACCACAGTTTAGTTATTGTGATGCTACAGACGTGTTAACAAATGTTCCTCACCCTGCATCAATATGGATGAATCCAGGCTGCTACGCTTGCTTCTGTGGCAGTGCCGAGGCAGATAAAACGCTCAGTGCATTGCTCGCCTCCACTAATTTTTGTTTATTATGTATTTATGGTCCATGCCTGAGATTCCCAGTGATCAAATGCTACATTTCCAGCTTGGCTCACAGAGTTGCTTTGGCACAGAACAGCTTTTCCCTCTTCTCTCACACTTTTGCTCCTTTTTTATTCCTTTGCTGTTTTTTATGGTTTCCTATGGCCTTCTCTCTTCTCTCTGTATGTTCCCTCCAGCAATTTTATGTTGTACTTTCTCTCCTTCCTGATTTACAGAAATTAAGGCACTTGATTTTGCAGTCTGATGAGCAATTTGTATTGTATTTGCGAGAGCAAGCTGTGATTTTTCTTCGAATCACAATGCATTATACGGACACAGTGAGGCTGCTTGCACAGCAGATTTTCAAATCATATTTACAATGTTTTCGCCTTTTAATTGCCCAAAGCAAAATGTCATAAGAGCACGCTGGAATGAAGCACAGTGAAGAAGACAGTTTGGGTACGGAGCTTTGACATCCAGTCACACACAGCACAGACTCCTGTGCAGCCGTGTATATTTAGTCTCATTTGAAAGCATTTTTCTTCTGCGGTGAATCAGAGTAAAGAAGTGTGCTGCCACCTCAGCACTTCCTGCTCTCTGCTCCTTAAGTCTGTGTCATTTTTTGTGAAATACACTAATGTGGAAGGCACCAGTCATGTGTGCATTGCTGATCTGGCACGAATACCCAATGAGAGCTGCTATAAGAGGGAATTGCCTGTGATGTAAGTGCTGTTTTAACTCTTTCAACGCTGTTAATTATTCATCCACCACCAGTCCAGTGAGGAGGATGGAGATGGCAGCAATGGCTCTCTCCCTGTGAATTCTTTTCACACCAGTGACGTTCATCTTAGCACAGCACAAGGGGACAAGCTGTGAAAGGACAGGGAAAGTTTGTGTCCAGATAACCTGTTTTTCCTCCTTGTTTTCCTCCATCTCCATCTCTTCCCACTTCACTCTCTCCTCATCCTCCTCCTTTGTGTTCATCTCCATCACCATTTTTTCCTGTTCTTCCTCCTCCTTCTTCTCCTCCAGCTTCATCTCCATCTCCTCCTTTTCTTTCTGTTCCTTCTCCTCCTTTTTCTAATTTTTTTCTCTTCTTTCTCCTCCTTCATCTCCATATCCTCTTTTTCATTTACCACCTTCTTGTCCTTCGATTTGCAGCAAACAGAAGTCGTCTCGGGTTACGAGTGTAACCCCTGTTCCCTGAGTAAGGGAACGAGACGCTACGTCAATGACGTGATGGGAACCCTCTGCATTTTGTGTTCGTGAAGCACCTCTGTATCCAACCAATGAGAAGATGTGACGTCAGAGGCGGGTGACGTCACGGACCAGGAAACTATAAAGCATACCCAGAAACAGAGAACGCCAGCTTCTGGAATATGTCTGAAGCAAAGCGCTCCAGGTATGAAGGAGGTACGGCAACGCGACGTAGCATCTCGTTCCCTTACTCAGGGAACAGGGGTTACACTCGTAACCCGAGACGTTCCCTTTCGTGGGAACTATCGACGCTACGTCAATGACGTGATGGGAACGCTGTCCCAACTACGCCGTATCTTCAAGTGCCTGGCTGCTATCTTGCAAGACCAAGGAACCTGGAGTAGAACTTATATTAAGATTATAAAATCTGATGAAAGTGTGCTGGGATGACCATCCAGCTGCACCACATATGTCGTCCAGAGACACTCCTGACAGAAGAGCTTTAGAAGCGGCCATACCTCTTGTAGAATGAGCTCTAACGGCTAAGGGACATGGCTGTCCCACTGCTTTATATGCAAGTGAGATGGCCTCGACCACCCACTTGCTCATCCTCTGCTTGGATGCTGGGCCCCCTCTTCTAGGGGACCCGTAACATACAAATAATAGATCTGTTTTTCTCCACAGGGCAGCTCTGTGGGTGTAGGCATCCAGCGCCCTCACAGGGCAAAGCAGATTACGTTTTTCCTGATCCTGATTTTCAAATGGTGGAGGACAGAAAGCCTCCAGTACAATGGGACCTGGGACTCTAGTGGGGACCTTTGGCACGTAGCCCGGTCTAGTATGTAAGAAAGCCTTGATCATACCAGGCGCAAATTCTAAGCATGATGGAGCAACTGACAGTGCTTGCAAATCACCAATCCTTTTCAAGGAAGAAATTGCCAACAGAAAGACTGTTTTTAGTGTTAGAAATTTATCTGACACTTCTTCTATTGGTTCGAAGGGAGCCTCAGCTAACCCTTGGAGCACAATAGATAAGTCCCAGGTCGGAGTTTTTGTGCGCACCGCAGGCCTCAACCTCAGTGCACCACGGAGGAAGCGTATGACTAGGGGGTCTCGACCCACCGAGGAGCCCCCTACAGGGTTATGATAAGCCGAGATGGCTGCAATATATACCTTCAATGTTGAAGGGGTTAAGCCTTCTGAAAATTTTTCCTGAAGGAATTGTAGCACACAGCTGATAGGAGAGTGGACGGGGTCCATATTACGCTGGCCACACCATGTGGCGAACAGTTTCCACTTGTACATATACAGCTTCCTCGTGGAGGGAGCTCTGGATTGAAGGATGGTCTCCACAACCTCGGTTGGGAGACCAGATTCTATGAGCCTTGCCCCCTCAGAGGCCAGGCCCATAGCTTCCACATTTCTGGGCGGGGATGGAGAATCGTGCCGCCTGCTTGAGACAGGAGGTCCTGTCTGAGAGGAAGCTCCATTGGAGAGCGTGAAGGAGAGATATTAGGTCCGCAAACCATATTCTTGTCGGCCAGTAAGGAGCCACCAGTATTATGCCAGAACTCCCGGGAGCAACGAGACTGGGGGGAATGCGTACAGACGTAGCCTCGGCCACGTCTGTAGCATAGCATCCAGCCCTAGGGGTGCTGGGTGCTCCAGAGAGTACCACAGAGGGCACTGAGTTGACTCCTCTGTGGCAAATAGATCGACTTGAGCTCGTCCGTAGACTTTCCATATCAACTCCACCACCTCGGTGTGGAGTTTCCATTCCCCCGGCCTCGCGCCCTGCCTCGACAGGGCGTCTGCTCCCACATTCAACCGCCCGGGAATATATGCCGCTTTCAGTGAAAGGAGTTTTCCCTGGGCCCACAGGAGGATGTGGCTGACCAAATTGCATAGCAGGCGAGACCGCAAGCCCCCCTGGTGGTTGATATATGAGACCACCGTAGTGTTGTCCGTGCGGACCAACACATGGTTTCCCCTCAGGTCTGGGAGGAAGTGTTTTAGAGCTAGAAACACCGCCATCATCTCCAGCCGATTTATGTGCCAGGAGAGCTGGTGGTCCTCCCAGAGACCCTGAGCTGAGCGACCACTCATGATCGCCCCCCAGCCCGTGAGGGAAGCATCTGTCGTTAGCATTACGCGACGACGAGGAGTTCCCATCACGGGTCCTTGGGACAGGAACCAAGGCTTTTTCCACATGACCAGAGCACGAAGGCATCGCCGCGTGACTTTGATCATGCGAAAAGGATTTCCCCTCGGGGAAAACCCCTTGGTCCTGAGCCACCACTGTAAGGGTCTCATGTGCAGAAGGCCAATAGTAATAACGTTGGACGCAGCTGCCATCAGACCCAGCAGTCTCTGAAACTGTTTTACAGTGAGTGACTGGCCTAACTTCACCCCATTCACGGCCCCGAGAATGGCATTCACACGAGCAGGAGTCAATTGCGCCTGCATCGTGGTGGAATCCCAGATTACACCTAGATAATTCGCAACCTGACTCGGGACCAGCACACTCTTTTTGGCATTGAGTCTCAACCCAAGCTTCTTTATGTGTGACAGAACAACATCTCGATGTTGAACTGCTAGTCGCTCTGTTTGAGCTAGTATCAACCAATCGTTGATATAGTTCAGTACGCGAATGCCCTGGAGTCTCAGCGGAGCCAGCGCTGCATCCACGCACTTCGTGAACGTGCGGGGTGATAGAGATAGGCCGAAAGGAAGGACCCTGTATTGGTAAGCTTCGCCCCTGAAAGCGAACCTGAGGAACTTCCTGTGAGAAGGATGGATGGATACATGGAAATAGGCGTCTTTCAGATCTATTGCCACAAACCAGTCCTCGGACCTGATCTGTGGGATAATCTGTTTGAGTGTGAGCATTTTGAACTTCAACTTTTTTACAGATCGATTTAACACACGTAAATCTATGATCGGACGCAACCCTCCATCCTTCTTTGGAACAATGAAGTAGCGGCTGTAAAAGCCTGACATTTTGCTGGGAGGAGGAACCCTCTCTATAGCTCCTTTTTGCAAAAGCGTCGTAACTTCTTGTTCCATCACCAGAGACTGCTCTGGGGCTACCACTGTGTGGAGAACCCCATTGAACTTGGGCGGTCGAGAACCGAACTGAATTCTGTAACCCTGTTGTATAATGAGCAGCACCCATTTCGAAATGTTCGGGAGACGTTTCCATTCTTCCATATATTCTACTAAGGGAACCAGTCTCTCGAGACTGGTCTCTGGTGTTTTTTGAGCACTTGGCTCGTTCATCTGGCGCGGCGCACCGGCAGACAAACGAATCGAGCGCTGACCGATCCCCCTCGGAGGATCGGTGGAGACCGCTGCGCCCTGACGCACGCTGGGTGGCAGGGTTGGCAGGACGGCCCCCTGAGGGCACCGGGGTAGAATGGGCGCCCGAGATGATAATTGAATTACCCCGGAGGGGACTGCCCTCAAAGGTCCCAAATGATTGGCGTCAGGACCTTTTCTTGGAAGCCTTCCGGGAGATAATGACGGTCCTCAGATCCGTCCTACCCCCGGAAGGCTTCGCCTGTGCTGACCGCCCCGGTCCCCAAGCTTTCTGCGGGGGAGCCCGGGTGGCCACACTGGCTTTCTGCTGCGCCCTGTGCGCCGAGGAGCTGGCTATCGGCCGAGACTGCTCCCGCCCAGCAGTCTCGGGGGGATGAGAGCGACGGGGGAGAAGCTTTTGGAACGCCGCTGACTGTTTGCGTGTGTCCTGAAACCTGTCGATGACAGATGTCACTGCGTCGCCGAACAGGCCAGCAGGAGACAGCGGCGCGTCCATCAGGACGTTTTTATCCTTCTCTTTGATGGCGGATAAATTAAGCCATAGATGCCTCTCCGTGGCCACTAGAGCTGCCATAGAGCGGCCGATTGATTTGGCCGTCTCCTTGGTGGCCCGGAGAGCTAGATCTGTTGCCTTTCTAAGTTCATGAATGGCTTCAAATGATGCTTCCCCACTCTCATCTATTTCCCCCAGCAGGTCGGCTTGGTATGCCTGCAAGATAGACATAGTATGCAGGCATGCCGCCACTTGACCTGCCGCCGAATAAGCCTTGCCCACTAAGCTGGAGGTTGTTTTTAATGGCTTAGTGGGCAACGTCGGGGTCTTAAGGGATGATGCAGACTCGGGAGAGAGATAGCTCGCGAGCGTCTCTTCCACCCGAGGCATCGCCCCATAGCCGTGGTGTTTCAGCCCCATGATGTTACTGTATAATGATGTTTGGGGGCTGTAAACACGGTATTGAACTGGTCTCTTCCACGACCTCCACACCGAACGGCAGACCCCGGCGCTGGGGTAGTGACCGCGCTGGAAGAAATCTTTCATCAAGCTTGCTTTTAGGTTGATTTTCCCTTTTTTCTACGGGCCAGTCTATATTTAACTTTTCAACTGCCCTGGTCACTACCTCCAAAAGCTCCTCGTGCGCTGGAGATGAGGATGGCGGTCCCTCATCTCCTTCTTCGGCACCCTCCACATCAACCTCCTCGGAGGAAGACATGTTGAGTGCCGGTGTCTCTCTCCGGGGGGAAGAAACCGCAGCGCGTGCTTCCGCCACCAGAGGAGAGACACTGGGTTCAGCAGGTAAGGGGAGCGATAGGGCAGGACCCGTCTCTCCCCCCTCTGCTAAATCCATTTGTGAACCCCACGAGTGCAGCCTTCGCTGTGCCTCAGCAGCAGCGGGACCGGACCCGCGGGGAACACTCGCCGCGGCGCCCTCCTCAAAGAGCGCCCGGCGTGAACGCAGCACTCTGAGAGTGAGCCGCTCGCAGTGCACACAGACAGCTCCCTCGAGAGCTGCCTGTGCGTGCTCAACTCCCAGGCATTTTACACACATATCGTGTGTATCCCCGTCCGTAATGAAGCGCGGACAGAGAGGAACACACTTAGTAAAGTTTTGCTGCTTTTCCGCCATTTATATATATATATATTTGTCTTATTTTGTCACTGTGAAACTCTTGTCCTCAGACGAAGAGATGAGTGTATGCAATGTGCAGGGACAAACAACAGTAAATAAGACAGACAAGATACAGATAGCGCTTGCTGAAGACAACAGAAGCTGGCGTTCTCTGTTTCTGGGTATGCTTTATAGTTTCCTGGTCCGTGACGTCACCCGCCTCTGACGTCACATCTTCTCATTGGTTGGATACAGAGGTGCTTCACGAACACAAAATGCAGAGGGTTCCCATCACGTCATTGACGTAGCGTCGATAGTTCCCACGAAAGGGAACCTTAATTTTCAATGAGAGTTGGCAATACATGGCTTTTAAAAGCTTTTAAAGGCAGTTATGCAGCCTATAGCTAGTTTTGCAGTATGGTAGAATAGTCTGTTAGTAAGGTTGACTAGTTTTAGTTTTTTTTTTTTTTTTTTTTTTTACATGTTTAATATCTGTGTTAGAGACATCTGAGAGAGGATTTTAATGTGTTGGCAGTGTGCTGTTTTAGAATGCTATTCAACTTGGACCACTTGTAGTCCGCTTGTACATTCTCTGGCTTTTTGTGAAGACTCTATAGTTTATGTTTATATAGTTTGCACTATTTTTAAATGTTTGAACTTGGATAGTTATTCTGGCCATTTTGTCTTGCAGTTTGAATTTCATTGTTTTGCTTGATGAGCTTTGGTTTAACTTTCATTCTGTTGCTATCCTTTTTGCTGGATTTAAATGCAAGAATAATTTCTTTGTAAACACCCCATATGAAGTGCATCAGTTTGCACATGAACATTTATCAGCCAAATTACAGCTTTCTTAAGTCCAACTTGTCAATGAATCATTCAGACAACACAATGACTAATCGATTCTTAGTAAGGAGAAATATATAAACTGACGTAGAGCTGGAGTTGAAAAAAATATCAACCTCGCTTGAAAGCTACAGCATATTTTGTGCTACATTTTAGTTTGGTTTTAATGATAGTGTATTTCCCTATTCTTTTGTTATGTTTTGTTGTGAGAAACCACTGGGACTGTTGTCATTGTTACATATTATTTCTATATAGTCTTTACTGCTGCTTAATGTAGCTTACTGAGCATACATTTCTAATGGTATTTCTTAAACTCATATGCTTTTTTCTTCGCTTGCTACTGTAGCTTAATTTGTCCCAGTCTCTCATTAGCTCATTGAAAATGCCAGCCAGCTGATTAAAAGTTGCAAGTATGAAAGCAAACATTTTACACTACACCTACAAAGTAACAAACAAGGTCACGTTTTAAATCACTATAGATGTAGGTTTCAGAGTTCAGCAACCACCACTGGCTGGGTGGATAGATACATCTTGATCCTAGTTTTATCTGTTTTATTCATTGGACTTCTAAAGGAATAATTAACAAGGGTTTAAAATGGCTTTTATGGATCACCTGCTGTCCCCGATATCATTTTTGTGATTGCACAGCAGAAAAGTGGCAGAAACATTGACGATAACGTCTGGCACTGAATTGTCTTGCAAGATCAGTAAGTCACCAATTAAAGCGATATATCCCTCAGTCTACATAGCTCAGCACCTGGAACCCACAGAGCACATTTAACCACAGCATGAAGGAGACCAAAGAGAACAGAGGATAATCCGTTCCATTCCTCACATCTTGTTAGACTTCTGGAAGTCTATTATTTCAACTGTTTCCAGAGCCTGTACTTATATAATAGAAGAATATTTGTTTTACTTAATTTTTTCTTTTTTATGAACAGGGCAATGTTAACCTTTTATTTAAAGGAATGGTCCACTTTCAAAAAAAAATTCCTGATAATTTACTCACCCCCATGTCATCCAAGATGTCCATGTCCTAATTTCTTCAGTCGAAAAGAAATGAAGGTTTTTGATGAATTCCAGGATTATTCTCCTTATAGTGGACTTCAATGGTCTCTAAACGGTTGAAGGTCAAAATTACAGTTTCAGTGCTGCTTCAAAGGGCTTTAAACATTACCAGACTAGGAATAAGGGTCTTGCGAAACGATCGGTCATTTTTAGGGATGCTCACATTGACCGTTTAACCGTTAACCGAAAGTAAGAATTTTAACCGATTAATACTATCAGTTAAACGTTTTTTGTTTTTTTTTTTTTGTTTTTTTGCTGCATGTTAAAGAAAAATATGCTATATATACATATATGCTTATTTGTTAACTCGCGGGGCGTTTCACACGTGCCAGACATATTTCGCTAAGCAACAAGCAAAATGAAGCGAGCGAAAAGAAGTTGCTGTGACCGTTTCGATAGAAAGGGCTGATAAGGGCTGCTTCAATCAGTCAAAATATATCATCTTTTAGCTTAGGATATTTTCTTTCAAATGAGACCATTTTCACGTTTCTGTGAGCTTTCGTTCATAAATAATCAACTGTTTTGTCGCAGATGTGAAGAAGAGGAAATGCGCTCTCGAACAGAGAAACACGCGATCTCCAAGCAATCGATCACAGCGTGCTAATGTTTTAGGACAGGTCGATGGTATATAAATCGTGGCCGAACGTTAGCGTTTGTCAATCAAGCAAAACCGTCCATTCAGAAACCGAGAAATTTGACACTTTAAGGTAAGAGGCTGATCTCTCAGATTGACGCGCGAGCTGGCTTGACTGAAGTTTTCGTGAGGATTTGTAGTTTATGGACTGTTTTGAGTTCAGTAATTACATCTAGAAAGGTAAAAGCATTGATGGCATCTATAAAAGAGATATCTAAAAGCGAAACGAAAATTATTGCCTCGACCGGCGACACAGTGGAGAGGACGCACGAGGAGACCTGCGTGTTTAATTGGTATGTGTATAGCTACTGTACTACTGCATTTACAAAGCTTATCAGTGGCATGCACTTTGATCACGAAAGTGAAAGTGCCTTTTGCGGTCGCAATCGCGGTGACCCCCGCGTTCCCATTTCTCTCGATGTGAACCGTGAGCTCCAGTCCATTACAATTTAGGGCCATGTTATACTCCATTTCCCGCATTCCGCTCAGTCTCGTGCGCGAGCCTTTCAAAGAAACTCCTTTGCCCATGAGCGCGGAAAGACGCGTTCGGTATGCACACGTGCACCGTCCGTGGTCATCACAATAACAATCCTTGAGGTAGGCCTGCTATTTTTATTTGACGGAAAAAATGTCTAAAATACCGGTTGTTCAAAGCTTCAATGGATTCACCGTGTTTTTGTTTTGTCATCTTAATTTGTTGAACATTTAAGTGAAAAATATTTAGTGTAGGTCTATTTATTTTATGCCTTTTATTTAAATTATTTTTTTCTGTTGTCAGAAACGCTGCAGGTGCGTGACAATTTGATAATGTGAATCCAGATTCTGTTGTTTATCTGTTCTATGCTGCTGTTTGCATGTTAAAATAAACCTGTGGAAGACGCAGACACTCGTCAATTGTATTTTTTATTTAATGTCATAGCCTATATATGTCATATTATCATCATATAGGCTATACAATATTATAATCTTATCAGTTAACGGTTAATAATCGGATAACGAGCGTCAGTTGTCGGTCGAGAAATTTAACCGAAATGAGCATCCCTAGTCAATTTCTTAAAAAAATGAAAATGTATATGCTTTATAGACAAATGATCGCATCACAAGTGCTTCCACCAGAACGCGATTCCGTATTCTTCAAAAAGTTTACCCTAAATGTGCTATGCCTTCCCTATTCAACTTACGGAACGAATGCGGCATACGTTTTTTTTTCCCATAAGTTTAATAGGGGAAGTGTAGGACATATAGCGTAAGCTTTTTGAAGAATACGGAATCGCGTTCTGGTGAAGAAAATGACCGATCATTTCACTAGATAAGACCCTTATTCCTCGTCTGGTATCGTTTAAAGCCCTTTGAAGCAGCACTGAAACTGTAATTTGGACCTTCAACCGTTTGGAGACCATTGAAGTCCACTATAAGAAGAATAATCCTGTTATGTTTTCATCAAAAACCTTAATTTCTTTGAGGGAAATAAGGACATGGGCATCTTGGATGACATGGGGGTGAGTAAATTATCAGGAAATTTTTAGTGGACTAATCCTTTAAACTTTTAAAAGTCTTGCGTCTTAATAAAGTCAGTATGATAACAAAATTTGCTCAAAGAAATTACATTCTTAATAGACATTCTTGTAATGACTAATTGGTGTGTGATTCTAAAGAAATCATTATAATCATCTTCATATTCTTTAATCAAAATGTAATAACTTACTGTGCCTCTGAAGCAATTGTTTTCAGCTGATGTTACCCAGTCTGCACACACTGTTGGACAGTTCTAGCCAGTGGTCTTAACTAGGGCTGCATGATTAATCGCAATTAACATGAAACCAATTTTGATAAGTGCCATTATGAAATCGCAAAGGCTGCGATTTTTTTTTATGCGCAGCTTGTCAGTGAAGCAATACTCTATGATCAGTACTAAATGCTCCATCTAAAAACACTGCGAGTTTGAGTTGCTTATAATGTGGATTTGAAAAAGGAACACAAATCAAACATCTTTCCAAACATGAGAAGCATTTATGAATCTCTTGTCCAACAAAAGACAACATTTAATAGAATGTTTTTATTCCAAACTCACTTCATAACATCAGTTGAGTGTTTGAAAACATCCTTCTGTGAGATGATGTGGCTTCTTAAACAGAATAAGTCACACAACATATTTCATAGTATTCTATACAGTGATAAAGGCTAAGTCGTTTAGCATTGAAGTATAAATATACTTTATTATCATGGAAATACCCGAGGAGGCTTGAAGAACTCAAATAAACCATATATTGTCATAGTCGTGTGTTTATTAATCATGTTTTATCAATCAATGCATTTCAATCTTCTGTTTATTCAGCTGCAGCTATAGTATGATGCCCATAGGCATTTCCTGGAATTACGTGCGTTATCGTACTTCTGCGGAGCATATCTGGAGTTTCTGCATGACCGCCCTCTGGCTTGTAGATGGAGCAACATTTTCTACTCATCACAGAGCCATGCTTCATTGAGAAGCTGCGCATAAATAGCCTTTGCCAAATCGCATACGGTTTAATTTCGATTAATCGGGCAGCCCTAGACTTAACAGCTTTTTGGCAAACTCTCATTTGTTCCAGCTTCACTTTTCATCAGTTTTCGATGGATAAAATAAAGGTTTAAAAAAATTAGATATCCTGTTTCAATCTAATATATACTACATAGTTTTGGGACTGTAAGATTTTTAAAAATGTATTTGAAAGAAGTCTCTTATGC
The DNA here is from genome assembly GCF_024489055.1 of Chanodichthys erythropterus. Classification (NCBI taxonomy): domain Eukaryota; kingdom Metazoa; phylum Chordata; class Actinopteri; order Cypriniformes; family Xenocyprididae; genus Chanodichthys; species Chanodichthys erythropterus. The sequence goes on from NC_090240.1 coordinate 19,711,801, forward strand.
TTACCAAAGCTGCATTTATTTGATTAAAAATATAGTAAAAACAGTAATATTGTGAATATTATTATAATTTAAAATAATTGTTTTCTATTTAAGTATATTTTAAAATGTAATTTATTCCTGTCATGGCAAAGCTGAATTTTCAGCAGTGAATGCTGTTTATGTTGATTTTAAAGTTGTTTTTTCAAAAGTATGTGCTCTGTATGTGTAGTTCCAAGTTGTGTCTTAAGATAACCACCCCATTCGACACCCGTCACTGAGAATCCTCTCAAAATGCACATACATTTGTTATGTCTGATGTGTTACGACCTGGTAAATATTATCATCCTACAAGCAAACAAACAATCCTTTTGGCGGAGATAAAGGAGCAGCTTGTGGTGAGGTAATGGGACGGGGCTATTAGCGGTGTCACTCATTCTGCCAAGCCTGTCAGTGATGCCCTGTCTGACGCCATCACCCTCCCCTCATCCACCTGCTTATCTCTCAGATAAATTAAGTCGGGCAGGAGGCGGCCGGATGGGGGGAGCATGCATCCACACCTATCAAGTGATAGGAATACCGTGCACAGATCACTGCTCTATTGACTTTAGTTAATAGCACTGGGGTACAACACCGTTGCAGACATCTCCGTCAGAATTTTGAGAGCCTGGCTGATTGACAGACGCAGGTAGGGAATAAACACCAGCTAATTACATGCAACCGCATGTTTGTCAGAAACCTGATCCCTCACGCCACGGTGCCCGAAAGACCACCGATTTAGTTCCCTGCATGCCCCTGAAAACAATATAACGACCAGCTGTTCTGGTCTCAAACACAAACCTGACTTTCACAATTAGCCACCTGCATGTTAGCTAGCTGTCCGCTCTCTGTGAGGCACATATGAGGTCAGCTCCATACAGTGCACTTTTTTTCTTCCTCCACACCACAGAAGTCAATCCCAGGGAGCTCACATGAGGGAATTGCCAATCAAAGAGCATGTCGGGCCCCAGGACGTTAATGGAGGCAGCCGTCAGCAGGAGGAAGCCAGCCTCATGACGTTCATGCTAGCATTTCAGATGACTCTCCGACAGGTTGACAGGCTCGGAGCCCTGGCTGCGGCCTGTAAAGGTCACCTGTCATGCAGGGTTATATATGTCTGTTTGTTCTTGTATGCCAGAGGAAGAAAATCCCCCTACCAGCCCATATTCATGAATGCCACTCTACTCTGATCGCTACCTCATCACCTCTTTGCTACGCTTAGTCCTAACCTATAGGCATGGGTAGCCATTAATAAATTTTCGCCCCTCAGAACTTCAGCTCTGGTCTGAAATTTAGCCAAACATCCTTCTCTTCTCACAGAAGCTGATATGCCAACCGAATCTTGCGGCTATTTCCTTTTTTTCTCTCGTTCTCTCTTTTTTTTTTCCCAAGGCGAGGTACGAGACTGTCCATCAGTCCTTGTGCGATGAGGGTGGTGAGATTAGGACCTGGTTAAGAGGTGTCTATAATTGAATTCCAGACATCTCAATGCACATTAAGGTGGACAGTGGGACAAGATAAAGCTTTTTCCCAGATGAGAAGTGAGCAGGAGGCTTCCTGACACTCAGCACCATCAGAGACCATCACGGTGCTATTGCTAAGAGCTGAAGCTCATGGGAAGGGAGCGGTCACCCTGTGAAAACATGCTGATGAGATTCACTCTACCCTAACTCTCACTGTCTGCTTTATCTGTCAGGGGAAAAGAGATTTTTTTTAACCTTTTGAAAATGTGAAACACTATAAATCTGTTTAAACAAAGAGGGGAAGTCTGTTCACAATCCTTAATCTGCTCATTTTCTTACGTGTTGAACTTTTAAATCTCAAACTAATGATTTTCCTAATGTTTAATAATATAAGTAAACTGATTAGAATGGCTTATGTACCATTTGCTTTTCAAAAAACTGTTAAAACAATGAGGAAAATTATACTGCACAAGTCCCGAATGTCCTTTTCTCATCAGCATCTTATGTGAAATGCAAATGTGAACATATCCTTACCATCATCAAGCCATTGTTATCTCATTAGTGAAATGGCAGACAGTAATTCCTCAGTATGTGCATTTACACTTTGTCAGAAGGACCTGCCAAACAAGGTTGTATTAGTATTTCCTAGCAACATGTTTTGCTTACAGAGAAATGCAATAGATTTTTTCACGATAATGATTTTTATAGTTGTTTTACAATGCCAGTGGACCAGCCATTGTTGTGACTGTAATTGGAAGTATATTTTCACTACAGGTGTTATACTTGTAGACAATGGTTTCTCAAACAGGTGTTTGTTAGAGAACTGCAGGGTGTTTGTGAGTTTATGAGCTAATATTTAATTAAATCTATTGTAACATTAAAATAATCAATTGAAGCTGTTAATAATAAATAAACTGTAATAGCGATATATCTTGTCAAATCGCAATTACCAAATCAAAAGCTGCAATTTATGTACATAGTCTGTTGCACACTACGTGTTACATGTGTCAATGTTCATTTACACACATGCAGCTTATAATATCATGTTTTTAAAGTGTAAATGCTGCTTCTCCCAAACTCCATCTCTATAAGTGCTGAGTTTAACATTCATTTTGGAAAGCAATGTGCAGTATGTTCACTTTATTTACATTCCCATTTGCAGAATTTCCAACATTTTTGTGGACAAAATTGCATAGCATTTCACAAATATTCCTCCAAAGTAAAAAAGCTCAAGGCTTTGAATGTTTGAAAGTGAAGAATTTAAGATGTGAAAAATATTTGTATTTTTACTTGTACGGTTAGTTGGTTCTTTTAAAGAGTGAACCTAAGTGTGAACACCCTCAGAATAATTTCCATTAGTAGTAGTCTTTGCTTTTTATGCCTGAATGTGTCAGCGGTATCAATATGAGACATTTTCATATGAAATGAAATGTCATATCAGAGTTCAAATTGCAATCGCAATATATGACGAAGTAATCACTGTTTAATTTTTTAGTCATGCAGCCCTATATGTATAAAATAAAACACTTATTTAAAAAAGATTAGATATTTCACTTACATGCATATCATGTGACCATTAACCGACATCAGAGAACCGTGAACATGCAAATGTTTAGTTAAATTATTCAAATATGAAGTTAAAATCACAGGGGGGTACATCAAGTAAATATTTTACATCTAAGGGATTTGGCTGATATAAAACATTTGGGAACCCCTGCTGTACACTGAGCATTACAACGGAAGCCTTAATGCCTCTTTTTTTTTTTTGCTATTGGATGAGGCCTGTTAATTGTTTGAGGGTCAAACAGCTCACAAGCAAGTTGGAATTGTTTGTTTGCCCAGAAAAGAAGATCAATACAGAGGGAAGGTTGTAAATAAATGGGCCAAGAAAGCACCTGTGCTGGCAATAGAAGCAATCCAAACCCTGCCACCCTAAAACGCCACCACCAGGAGTAATGTGCAGCCTTGAAAGCCGTTACTCAGGTCTGGGGAAAAGTTTGGCCTGGGTGTGAAGGATGTGGAGTGTCAGTTTTGTTCATGTTGGAGGAGTGGGAAGGCTTGGGCGGATGCTGGAACTCTCAGTGGAGCATCCAGCAAGTGTCTTTACTTTAGAGAGAGGAAGATCAAAGAGAGGAGTTTAAAGAGAATGGGGGTGGGGGGAAGCTTAAAAGTCTCCCTGCGGTTTTGGGTTTTGGGAGTGATCCAGGTATACCGCTAGCGTATTGATGTGGTGTGCTGTTGTTCTGTTCATTCTTCCCCTTTTTATTTTTTCTTGTCCTGCTGAACTTGGCCAGGCTTTAAAATGGCAAGGTTCATCAAAGTTGCAACCCAAATTGCATCTTTTACCTCTCACTGTGCGCTTGTTCAGTTTTATGCAGGGTCTTCCCAACCTGCTTCAGTAAGCGATATGATCTCCGAGAGGGGTTTATGAGCAAGACATTCATATTTTGTAATAATTCTGCATCTTGATGTAGTAAGATCCTTTTATTATCCAAAGTGAATTTTGCCTCATTTGCAATATCATAATCATAAGGTTTAATCAGGCACTGTTTATGCAAACAACCCACAGTACCCCCCTGTGAACGGCTGCTGTTGTGTCTCTTCACCCCTGAGGATGACAGAAACGGATGCGACAGCTATCTCAGATGCCGGTGTTATCTGCGAAGAAAAGCCGGGTCAGAGTTGGAGTGCCATTTAAAGCTTATGATACACACACAAAGGCATGTTCAGTTCCAGTCACTCTGATAGGCGTTTAATGACCCTGTGTCACATAAGTAGCCAGTCAGTGTGTAGAATGTGTGTTTTCTCCAGTCGCTTGAGTGTGTGTGTGTGTTTGTACGCGTGTGTATGTTTGTTTGTCTTAATTACCTGTCATTTGTGCCACATGCTGAATGTTGGCGGCACAGTGTCTGACATGTGTAGTCGGCTGGGATCCAGAAGGTTGCCATGGCGAGGCGACTCTGCTGTTCATAGACTGGAGAGTGGCTCATTAATGACTCTCTTAGCAATGCCACCTGCGGTACCTCATTGGGTTAAGCTTTACTACCTCAAGTATGTATTACTGCCTGACTTCATTTCAGAATAGAAACAATAACAAGGGAAGAAAGAATGGGATTAGTGTATATCACAAAATTCATATCTATTAATGTGGTTCACAATGCAAAAACCAATAAACAAACAAACGCAACAAATGTTTCATTGTTGGTTGGTTCACCCAAAAATGAAAATGTGGTCATATTTAGGTCATAATTTACTCACCCACATACACTATATTGCCAATAGTAATATATATATATATATATATATATATATATATATATATATATATAGAATGTTTAGAAAGTATTTTTTTCCTATACATATATAATATATGGCTAAAATAATATGCCATACCCTTGCAATAATGAGTTTGAAAACTAATAATGCTTCACCATACAATGTCAGTTTAAAAAAAAAAAATGAAAGGCTTCCTTTTTTTTTTTTATGTTATTGTCATGATTACTAGTGAGAGTGCCCTAATCGGCCACTAGAGGTCACTCCAACCCGGACTCTTGTTTCACCCCTTGGACTTCATTTCCCATAACACACTTCCAGGACTCATTATCCTGTCAGTTATGGGACTTTTTCTATTTCAAAATGATAGTGACCATATAATGGGCCATATAATAGGGCCAAATAATGTTTGTGTGTGAGAGAGTGTTTGTGTGTGAGAGAGAAAGATATTCATCCCTCTTTTTAGCTTACATAACTTGGACCATTGATTGTGGAGTGAAAGTTTGGAGTGCTGAGGTTTGAGCCAACACACTCATTCATTACCCTTTCAATGGATCCTCAGCTCACTGAGAGTGCCATCCAAGTCCGAGGCCAGCAGCTCCTATCTTTCATCTGCCGAATGTTTACCTAGGGCCACTGGTCAGACTCCTACAGCCCAAACATACCGCAGTGATCGACGGCCAGGAGATTTTCAAAATTTTCAAGCAAAGGCTTGACCATAGAGGCATTTTTAAACAAGGTGACTCAGCCTCAAGCTTGTCCATGGAGACACATGGCTGGCCTGGTTAAGAGAATGATTGATTGGATGTCTGAGATTGACAAGGAGAGCTTGACTTGGAAGATAAAAATGGCCTTGCTTTCAGTGACGCCAGTAGGCTAGTATACAACCCCACAGGTAAATGAGCAGATCAAAGTTTTAGTATAATCTTTTCACACTCTCCTCCCCTTTACTGACATGATGGATTTGTAGAGACAGCTGCACTTTGGCTGCAATCTTAATATTTATATAAAACAAAAGATTTGTAAAGCTTCAAAGTTTTAAATATGTCTTTAGTAGCTTTCTGGGCATCCGAAAGTGTTAATTATCTTGCTGGCAATGCAGGCCTCACTGAGCTATCGGATTTTATCAAAAATTTCTTAATTTGTGTTCCAAAGATGAATGAAGGTCTTACAGGTGTAGAACTATATGAGGGTGACTAATTAATGACAGAATTATAATTCTTTGGGTGAACTAACCCTTTAATATCACCTTGCATTATTTTTTTTTTGTGTCATATTTTTGTCAACAGTGTGTTTTAATTTAGTAGCTGCACATTTTCTGTCTATTATTGTTGAGGAAAAAAATAAAAAGCCTTTAGACAATTTTTTTATTTTTTTTTTTTGACAAGACTAACACTGAATACACTATCCTTTCCTTCGATCAGCCAGTCCGGCCAGCTGCAACCACTGAAAAGTTTTGTGACAACAAGGATTATTTGTCTGGACAGCCGAATGGACACTGTGTGCTTCCTTTTACAAGGCCAGTTCAGTGTAACAGCCGCGGTGCTTCCACGTCAGAGAAATCAACTGAAAATCTGCTGCTAAGTGTTTTTTTCGAGCTGACTGAAGTGTGTTAAATAACTAGAATACCCTTTCCTTGGAGAGATGTGGAAGAACTCTCCCATGCACACACGCAAACACGCACACACATGACCGCCTCGACTCTCCTGTACTCATTGTGAGGGCGGCAATGGTCTGGAAAGCAGACATATCTGGTGTTGAAATTGAATCTGGTGCTGCGTTTGCAAGGGAAAATCCAAAGTGACAGAAAAGCAGATAATAGGTTTGCTGTAGCTTCACGCCTGAATGTATGTCCACACAGGGCAATTTCTAAAACAATGCAGTGCTTGACGTTTTTATGACAGCCTTTTTTATTGTACTTTTCCCATTACGCTCATGTGCACTATACACTTCAGTCAGACGTCTCCAAAGCGTTCAGTTATCTTAACTCCCCCACTCCTCCGGCGTGAGAGAATCTCATCAGTCCTCCTTTCTCCCCCTTCTCTCCCCTGATACACACCCATTACTTCCTCCACTTTCATTTCCGACATCTCTGCACTTTTCTGTCCTGTGCTTTTGAGCTCCCCTCTAACTTTTACTTCCTTCTATTAATGTCCCCCTTTTTCCTTTCCATCGCTGGATTGTCTCTTTCTCTCTGAAATGTTTTTGAGCCTCTCCCTTTCTCATTACTTCCTCTTTGCTTATCTCCCTTGTGTTCTCTCTCTTTTACACTGTCTGTTTCTCTCCATCTCCCTCTCAGTCTCGATCTGTGCCTCTCTTTCTGACGGTGACCTTGAAGGTTTTGTGTGTTCAGACACAAAGCACTCTCCTTTCTCCCCCCTCTCTGTTTTCCTCACGCTGCCCAACCGGGATACTGTAATGCCCCCACTCATGTTTCAGCTTTTAAAACTGCAGGAATACAATAGAAATATGATTCATTACATCTAAATCTGATAATGCCATATCAAACCTGAAAGTTTATCTTCCCTTTGTTTTATGATACGAAGGAGTTGATGGAAATCCCATAAACTTTCTACTCATCTTGTACTTCACTTAAATTGACTATTCAGACATTACATGCGGTCCAGTGTTTTTAGACATGCTCAAAAGAACCTGTAAGTAAGGGGATAATGATCAGTTGGACAGTCATTCTGTGCTGATCAACTTGTCTGGGTTTATTTTGCAATAATGCCTGACATAAAATATTGATTTGAGCTTAAATAAGTGTATTATATAAGAACCATTTATCAGCCATTATACAACAAATATTTTGTTAATGCCGCAATTGGCCAATCAGAATAGAATATTCAAGAGAGCCATGTATAAAATGATACACAAGGCAAACTGCAAACTTTATCAGTTCGTCTTTCTGATTAGAGTTGACACTTGTGTCTTTTAATTTCCCTCGTAAGGGGTGATGTGATTGTTATGCGCTGAAAACAAAACTAATTGGAATTTGTTATTGAATCAAGGCCAATTAATTTATCACTACATGTGACATGTGACACAAAGACAGACTTTTCATGTGAATCATTTTGCTGAGCAAGAATATTTAAATTTATCAGGTTGCTCAGTTCTCACATTTTAATGTTAAAATAGAACAAAATACTAATGTTTATCATCATTTAATGGTTTTTGTGGCATCTTGCTTTTCTGCATTAGTGGAGTTTATAAATAATAGCCCCTTACAAAAGGTCACTCCTCTATTGTTTTCAAATGAGAGCAGTGGACAAATTTGGGCTCTACAGTATGTCAGATGGCAATACTCTCAAGAGAATATTTTTGCATACTCTAATGAGTGCTAGCGCAAGTAGATGAAGGTAATCGAATGAAACAATACCTAGGTACAAGCGAGACCGGAGCGTTATCACACAGCTCTGTAATTAGAAAGCACCTCCTAGTTTTTTCTTAATTTCAGTCTTCCTGTCTCTTTTCATGATAAACCAAGTCAAAGACAAACCCAAGCAGAAGCTATGGGTTCATATCTTGCTCTAATGTGTATATTGGTTAATTAACTCAAATACTCATTTAGATTACATCTGTTCTGGTTTTTCTTTGAGTTGTCCTCTAAGTAGCAGCGGTGGGTTACAGAGGTACCACCTTGCATAACATAATTCATCATATTCTCTTGCAGTTATATGAATTGTTGGAACTGTATCTATAAATCACGTTATGTATGTAAGGACTTTATGAGCACAGAATTGACTTTGAATATCTTTCCTGCCTTTTTTTTTTGTTAGACATTCTGAAAGTCAGCTCAAAGTAGCAATTAAAGACGCACTGCAGTGACCCACTCCAAGAACTTTTGTCCTGCGCGTAAACTCCCACAGAAGTTTCGCTTTCTAGAGGAATTTTGCTCCCCTACTTTAAATACAGTCCTGGAAATCTGTGCAACATGATCCTGTGAATGAACCATCCATCTGTCTCCAAAATCACTGCTAAAATCCCAGCCTTTGGGCATGCTCTCACTCATGTGGTAAATAGTATGGCATTAGCAGAATTAGGAATTCAACCATGTTCCATCAGTCTTGGTGTAATCAAGGGCTTGGCCCTCGGGTCAGTTGCATGTACGTGTGTATTTGTGTGTGTGTGTCAATAAGCCTGTTTCAGTGATATGATGGTGGCAGCAGCTGCATGAGCCTAAGGACATAAGCGTTCTCTTTGCTGTCTAGATTTGTGATTCCTAATCAGGGGTATGTGTAAGCAGGGTCCAGCAGGTTCTTAAATTTGGTTTAAAACTTAAAAGATAAAATTAAGTACAATTTTACTACATTAAAATTATAAAAGTTAAATTAATCACACAAAAAATGTTGGTGTACCAAAGTCCATTCAGGGAAGGAGGCAGGAACCTGATTTTAAAGTGCCACTATTATGCTATTTTAAAAGTTCCCCATTTTGTTTAGGAGGTCCCCTACAACAGGTTCACATGCATGAAAGGTAAAAAACAAACAAACAAAAAAACACTTATTTTCTCATAATATACATTGCACATCACCACATTTTTCAGTGATTCCCAAATGATTTGTACGATGATTCAGTCTCTCTAAATCCAGCCTTTCCGAGAAACTACTCTGCAAGGACGACTTGAGCAGAATGAGATTGAAAATTTAATTCCTCACCACCAGCATTAACAAGTGAATATCCATCAACAAACCGATGTGTATATTTATTGCAGTGCACATGTGGAATGTGTAGCTGTCACAGAAGTGGGATTCGAATTTCTGACGACTCGTTTAGGCAGTTCAGAGTTGATTCTTTGTTTTGAGAGACAATAACTTTATTTCACAACTTTGCAGATCGTTTACATTCACAGACAGCTACACATTGCATGAAAGGTAATATTCGAAAAAGCATAATAGTGGCAAAAAAATAAACAGCTAATAATTGTTATAGTGGTATGTCACCTAAAAAAGTTTGAGACCACTGATATAGAATATTGTGCTAAGAGCGTTAAATCATTTGTTAGCGCTTGCACTGGTCTCTAAACCTCTGTCTCTGTCTCTTTCCCACTTTAACCTCCTTTGTCTTGCTCTCTCACTGCTGTATATTTAATTGTCTGCTGAATGAAAAGCCAAGCCCCATTTGCAATTACTGTAAATTAAGTGCACAATAAGGATTAGGATCCATTTCACAACCATCTTTAATTGAACCCTGACAGTGTTGCTTTCTTTGCTCAACAGCGTTAAGAATGAGTTTGGGTTTGACGGAGAGATCCAGCATTCAGCGCGTTCTCTGGCTTCACATTCCTGCCTGTTTTTGTTCTCTATCAAAATTCACCGTTGAGTCCTTTTACCAAGCAGACAGTGTGATGACCCACCTGATTGGTTGGCACGTATGCCGTAATCAGTTAAATGACAGACAGGCTCACAGCTGCACAGTGCAAGCTAAGCCAATTGTGTTACAATTAGAGGCAGCTATTTTAAGTTCCTGAGCACAAAATGGCTTTCAGATGAATAATTTGGCCCGCAGGCATCATCATTATGCAAAGGCTTTGAAAACTTGTTTGTTCCTCTGTTTAATTGAGCCACTCTGCCCCCCGCTTTCTCTCCGGTCCAGGATGGGGATGACTAGGATGCATTTTAGGACATCACCCAGAATACCACCCATGTACAGATGAGTCATGTGGTTAGTGCCTCTGTGGCACCACAGCTATAATTTGTAGTGCGGGAGAGCTTGACCTTTCGTAATGGGCCTGTGTGGATCTGAGAAAGGGGGGAACCAATATTACACCGGCTCTCTGAAGCGAGTGCAACACACCGCCAATTGGGAACAATATCAGGAAGGGTGGGATGAAGGGAAGGAAAGTGCTGAGCCGAGGAAAAGAACCTGGCTCTCATCGCAAGAGGTGAAGTGGAGGCAGAAACGGTGTCACTTAATCCACACTTGTGTCAAATGTTGATTTGACAGAGGCACTGGGCCACTGTGCAGATGAAAGGTCATCTATACCTGCCCTAATTCAACTAGCCCCACTGCCTTTCACTTTGGTGTTGGGGGATTGATTTGGCCAAGAGGTCAAGACCTTCTCTGGGACCTTGGTTTGTTTTCTGCTGCCAGGAGATGAGATATTAGACCACCGTTGAAAGAGAACAAAACCCTTTCTACACACTAACACCATCTGTCAAGCCTTGGTCAAATCCAAGATTTTTGAGTTAATCAATTTAACAGACTTTTTTCGCAGTGAGCGTTTGGTTTTGTGGTTTTCCCTGTTGGAAAGATAGCATATGTTGTGTTTCACATGCTGGTCCAGCAATACCTCACATAAACCACCTTTTTAGCAGGGTTATGTTGGACAGAACAATAATACTTTGTCTAAAGTCTTCTCTTTGGGTAGTCTTCTAATTAATGTCAGTAAAAAGTTCAGTAGAAGTGCTCCCAACACTCAGGGTAAGTGGTTGCAACAAATGCTATCGGCTGCAAATAGTGATGCTCCCCTTGGTGGCCTGCAGGTGGAGGCTTGGTGAGCCAATCCAGCAGGCCTGTCAGAGCCCTGTAATAAAGGACGCTCTCAATCAGGACACATCCACTCCCTTCAGCTCAGCACAGGCCTTCACAATCACTGCCTGGCAAGCCACGGGAAAGCAAATGAGTTTGCAGTCTAGACATCTGTGCTGCTGGTGGCAGGCTGTAGGCAGGAAAGCCTACTGTGTCCCCACAGCAAATGAGCTGAGTGACTCACTTCATCACAGCCAGGGACTTCCTGTTTGACAATATGATATGATTTGGACAAGAATGACGTCTTATCAGAATGTGAAGTTTACGGTGCCATTAATAGAGATGATTTTGTCAAGGTGGGTTGTTCTGGATTATGCTTCCACATTTTTCTTGTTACACTTTTCTCTAAACAAGAATATCTAGCCACTGAAATATTTTAGATTAAACTTGATCACAAGCCATCATGATGTCTAATTTGTGAGCAAAATGTTCTTTTGCGTTGGTTTTACTGAGTGAATCATTGACAAATTATTCTGCATGATTTGTTAGCAATTCAGTCTGAATCAAAATCATTTCTATATCTAGCAATCAGCAGGAAGTCCATCTGAAAATTCATTTGAAATTCATTGTTCAAAAAGTGTGGGAATGGGGCATGTTCATACATTTTTATTAGATATAAAATATGTTAATGTACTTTAATTTTTTTGTAGCTAGCATGTTAATTCTTTCAGTTCCTTGTTAAGTTAAAGGATTAGTTCACTTCAGAATTAAAATGTCCTAATATTTTCTTGCCCCCATGTCATCCAAGGTGTTTGTCTTTCTTCAGTCAGAAAGAAATTAAAGTTTGTGAAGAAAACATTCCAGGATTTTTCTCCATATAGTGGACTTCACCAGGGTTCAGTGGGTTGAAGGTCCAAATTGCAGTTTCAGTGCTGCTTCAAAGGACTCTACACGATCCCAGCCGAGGAATAAGGGTCTCATCTAGTGAAACGATTGGCCATTTTCTGAAAAAAATAAAAAGTTATTTTTTAACCACAAATGCTCGTCTTGCACTGCTCTTATGTGCATTACGTAATCACGTTGGAAAGGTCCAGTGTCAAACGGTCTTTACAAAAAAAAGGTAAAACAACGATATTGGACAATTTTGAAGTTGGAGGAGAAAATAAGATTGAGTTTTTCGCCTACGTCACGTGTGACTTTCCAACGTGATTACGTAATGTGTGGTGCATTGTAGAGCAGTGGAAGATGAGCATTTAAATGGCCGATCGTTTCGTTAGACAAGACCCTTATTCCTTGGCTGGGATTGTGTAGAGCCCTTTGAAGCTGCACTGAAACGGCAACCCGTTGTACCCTAGTGATAACAGTATTATAACAGTATTAATTTATCATATACGTTAACGTTAACTTTGACAGCCTTAGGGGTCGTTCACACAGAGCGCATTTTTGTATTCCAATGCGCTACTTTCTCATTGTTTTTCTATGTAAACACGTGCTTGACGGACGTGCATGACAGTTACGCTCGCGTCTCGCGTCTTTTGCAGCGCCTCACACATGAGTGCCGCGTTTTTAAGACACAGTGTCAAATTAAAAGAATTTCAACTTTTACACGCAGCGCCGCTCATCAATGTCAGTTCCAAAACAGTGGACCAATCAGAAGAACTTGGAGGCGGGGCAAGTGTTGCGAGTTGGCATGACAACTGTTTTATATAATGGCAACATGGCGGAGGAGGCGCTTATTATTATCTTATTTTCTTTTTTTCCATGTCAAAACTTGTATCTGTAAATTCTGCAGTTTGCCTATTTCTATTATTTTCGTTATTGTCGTTATTGCATCAAGTCTCAAAGGCGCGTCTCAAGACTCTCGCGTTCTATGCTGCGCTTTTTTTAAAACCACTTCACGTTTTTAGACGCAAAGATGCATTCTGTGTGAACGGCCCCTTAGATTTTACTACTTGGTGTAGTGTGGGAATCAAAGTGTCTGGTATTAAATTGGCATTTGTGTGCTGAGGAATATAACATCTGTATAAAAAACTGAATAAAAGTTGTTTTTCTCCCTACTGACCTACCACAATGTCCACTGGTAAAAATCATCCTCTTAAAAGGATTGAAATTGGCTGCGTGGGATAAAATGTGCAATTTTCCTTCTGTTCCTTTAAGTATGCTGTTCTGTCTTCATTACAATGGCTCCTGTAGGTTTCCCTTGCGCTTACAAACTCAGGCTGATTGTGTGTCCTGAGCGTCGATCCTGAACCGGGCTGTTTTCTGTACAGCGGAGCCCCATTTTGGAGGCTGAGGTGGAGAGCAAGTGTTTGTTATGCAGGTTTAATTATGTCCAGGGGGCCTGAATGTGTAGGCCCTGTGCAGACTCTCCCTCTTTTTGCCCTCAATCCACAGCGGACAGGCTTGATGTCTTTTTTCCCTTCTCCTTTTGCAGTGAGTGAGGCAATTAAAGGTCATATCAATTAGAGCATGTTGCAGTCTCCAGCCTCATTGTAAAACAGCTTGCTCCCGTGTACGAGAGGCGGGCTGGAATGCTTTGCCTGAGCCGAAACCACCAACTTGCGGTGTAATGTGGTGTTTACAGAAAGCGGTAGAACCTTCGTGATTGAGCGGACATGGCAGTCAGGGTGATGTGATGGAGATTAATGGGGTGATGCTGGGGTTAATGATGGCCCGTCCAAACTGTAATCACACACGTCTAATACACAGGTTTTTCCTCTGTTGATCAGGGTGATGTATTGGTGAAGTTTGATTCTCTGCATAAAACATTTTTTTTACTGTTTTTTCCCCTCTTTCAAGTTATTCTCCAAGTTACATTTCCATGATTGCGGAGCATTTGAGTCAGGGCCAGGCGACAGCGCGGTCTGATTTATTGTGCAAGGTTGCACAACAATGTCTCTCGGTGAAAATAAAGCCTCTTATTTAAAGTTGTCTACGGTAACAATAATGCACTTATGGCCACATGAAACAATAATTGTTGTCACTGATTATTCTCCAGTCCTAATGAAGAAACATGTGCCAGACAGTACAAGCCAATATTTAGGACATTATATTGGCTGCCATGCATATTTTCACATTATTGGTATTTGTACTGTAGGTGGTGAAACATTTCTGTTTCCTTGGCAATGGAGTAAGCGCAACCTCGATTATGTGTTAAATGAATATTCCGGGTTCAATACAAGTGAAGCTCAATCAATAGCACTTGTGGCATAATGGTGATTACCACAAAAATATATTTTTTGACTCTCAAAAGATTTTGGTCAGGCACTAACAATGGAAGTAAATGGGGCAAATTTTTGGAGGTTTGTGAAATGTAACAGAAGCCAGTGAATGAAAACCATCTAGTGGCTATCCGTCCCCTATTGCTTATGTTAAGAAGTATAAAGTCCTCATGAATATATCAGATAGTCTGATGATGCACATGCAAACATGCCACGTTTAACACATAACTTGGCTTCACATGGGAATAAGGTTTGGGAGCTCAGGGTGGCTTTTTGCCTCGCAGGTTATGATAATTGCCTCAGTCTGGTTTGAGTGACAGGTGAGCCAGGGGCAGGCTGGGAGTGCACTGAGCAGTTTACAGGTACCTCCTCCCCGTTTCCTGTCTCCCTGGGGAGCTGAACTGCGATAGTGTATGTTGCTGCAAGGGAGGAAACACAAACTCCCTCGTTAGTCATAATTGATATTGGACGGTATTATGCCCTTGCAGGGTTTTGTGACATGTTTATATGATAGTGTCATATCGCAGGACTTAATAAACATTCTGACGCTTAAAATGCTAATCAGATGTCAACCAGTTTATAAAGGAAAAGTAAGTTGTCTGTCTTTGTGAGAGTGCAGATTCACATTTTAGTACATCTTGTCCACGATAAAGCAAAACAGACAGGGATTCAAACTTGTCACCTTGTGCAAAAATGACAGTTTTGAATCCAAAATAGGTTTTCCGCCAAAATAAAAGGCCTATGGTTTAAATTCACTGCTGTACTTTGAAATTAAGGATGTTACTATAGTAAAACATATTTGTTTAATTTTTAGAATTTAGTTAAAAAAGTAATATTTTAATAATAATAATATTTTAATGTATTATTATTATTATTATTATTATTGTATTTTCATGTTTAGTTCATTAGATGTAAAAATCTATTGAAATAAAATCAAACTTTAATGAGGAATGTGTCTGTGGCAGAATGAACCTGCTGATTCACAGTATACTACATAGAATGTGCAAAAATACCCGTCACTAGTATTGTCCAGAGTGTTTCTTTAAAAGCCTTCTTTTCCTGTGTGAAAATCTGTCTCTGTCTGAAAGCTGTCCGGGGTTAACTCTTTACATAAAACGTGTCACACCAAGCTTTTCCACTAACTTTTGAATCTTCTCTCTCTCCTCTGTTCCATGTCTGCTCTGGACCTGTGGCTCCTTGGAAATCTGGCATCTGCTGCTACTCCACAGGTAAGAAAATATTTGGCAATGCTTGATTTAACTTCAGCTGTTCAGGGGCATATGTTCCACCAGTAGAGCCGTTTCGGTCTGATCCGAACGTCAATAATCTCATCGGCTTCGTCAGCCGACGCGGGTGCGAGAGGCCGAGAAACTGTGAAGCGCCTTGCGAAGTTTGTAGATGTCAGTAAGAGAGCTGTCAGCAGGCCTCTGCAGTTGTTGTTGTTTTTGTTGTTGTTTTTCAGTCCTTGGTGAATGTTAATGGTGGAGCCCCAGGGAGAGCTGGCTGTGTTATTATGGAGGTGGTGTGTGGCCAGGGGTCCCGGGGGCTTATCGTAATGAGACAGACCGGGGAGCCGGGCTGTGATCTGACTGGCATTGATGCAGGGGTGCCTCAGCAGGACCCCTGCTCTCCCTGCTGGTGTCCGACCCTGTGCCTATTTCACTGCATGAGTGTTTTGTTTTACCACATACTGGAGAGGCTGTTCTGGAGAGCTTTTCGGTTGGCCATTGATCCCAGGTCTCTCCACAGGCCGCGGTGTCAGCAACCCCTCTTAACCGAACTAGGCAAATACATCAATAGTTGAGTGCAGTCAATCTTCAGAAAGCAATTTATTTCAAATGATCGATATGAAGTAGCTTGAAATATTCAGAATTTTTATGACGGTTGAGTGTTGAATCTTTCGAGGGAAGTTCGTATACATTACCGTTTAAAAGTTTAAGGTCAGTAAGGGGGGAAAAAAAAGACATATGTTGCAAAATGCATATTAATGAATGCTATTCTTTTGAACTTTCTATTTTTAAATGAATGACAATTTCCACAAAAATATTAAGTAGCACAATTGTTTGTAACATTGATAATAAGAAATGAGCACCAAACCAGCATATTAGAATTTCTGGATCATGTGACAGGAGTATTGACTGCTGATAATTCAGCTTTGTTGTGACATGAATAAATGACACTTTAATATGTATTAAAAGAGTGAACAGTAGGGCTGCATGATGTATCATTTTAGCATCGATATCATGGTGTGCTCATCCGCGATAGTCAAGCTGCATGATGTGTAAGTATAGGGAATGATCACCATGGTTCAAAACCATGATTTAACCATTTAAGCACATGAAGACACGAAAGAGAACTCTTTAGGCTTGTTCGACTTGATGCTGCGCTGTACAGACCGATTGACGGCTGCATGTTGGTAAGAAATTTTGTCCAGCTTGAGACAGCACCGATGCCATGTGACTGTGACATATGACTTCAAAGTAGGGCTGGGCGATATATCGCATGAGATTGTCACACGCATTTCGTCAGTAAGGCCGGTTCCCTGATTACCGCTAAATCACCATCACCTGCTTTCAAATGGAGCGGCATTTAATAGACAGAGCCATAGATCACTAACAAGCCACGCAATATCGCGTTCATATCGCAGATGAATCGCCTTCGATAATGAACGCGATATTGCGTGGCTTGTCAGTGAACTACGGCTCTGTCTATTAAATGCCGCTCAATTTGAAAGCAGGTGATGGCGATTTAGCGGTAATCAGGGAACCGGCTTTACTGACGAAATGCGTGTGACAATCTCATGCGATATATATCGCCCAGCCCTACTTCAAAGTACTACGCCTGAGTCAGCCAGTGCAGTTTCTCAAGAGGAGCCGCATGAGCTCTGATGACGACACAGCTGTTTCACGATTGGCCGGATTCACTGCATGACAACCATCATGTGTGTTTCCTGTTTATTGTCATGCCTTTAGTTCCACTAATGCTCACAAATCTGTATTTTATAACAGTTAAAGCACTTTTCATGTAGTCGCGATGTTATATTGTGTCATATTTATCAAAATAAAGTAATAAAAACATAGACCCCACTACATTGGTATGTAAATAATATATGCTTATGTTGAACTTTATTCTTGTAAAAATAGACTCTGTAAGCAGAATATAAAGTATTGAATGAAAATGTCTCTGAAACATCTGTGTATTAGTCACAGGCATGAAAACGGGTCAGGGGTGAAAAAGGTGAGAAGGATATGACGCCTCTAGGAGGGTCCTGGGGCATGCTCCCCCGGAAGAAAAATTTAAATATTCCATATTTTAAAGCATCAATCTGATGCATTTTGAGATGCTTTTTTGCCAACCTGGAGAGAGCTGGAGAAACTTAACTTCAGCCATGAGTCAAAAATTATTATGGCCTCCTTACTAAGTATTATGCAAGCCATTTCATGCCAGCCTGTCACTGGGCCTAACATTTACAGTATATTTGGGGGAAGAACCTAGCGCTATGATTGGTCGAACTCTTCTTCTTTTTCTGTTGCTTGATTTGAGGACTGTGCGTGCACAGAGGTGTCACCAGGTTTTTGCGTAGTTTAGAGTGACAAATCGTACCAGCATACTTTGAAGTCAAAATGCGTATCCGCTATGCAAATTGCGTACAGGTTGGCAGGTCTGCTTTTTGATGGTAAAGTGGTCCACCATTCTTTCTGCCTTGTCAGTCCCCTCACCTCAAAATCTACCTCCTCAAAAACGGTAGCGTTAGCTAATAATTTTCCACCGAAGCTTTAGCTAGCTGGCTAACATTGCGTTCTCTCCTGCTGTGTTCAATGACTCAATTCATCAAGCTGTAGCTAACGTTAGCTAAGTCTATGTCAACAGAGCTCCTTTGTAACTTAACTTAGATATACCAGAAAATATTAAAATTATTGAAACCATCCAGGACTCAATGCTAAGGATTTTTTCTGCTGGCCCAGTGGGGCCAGTGGTTCAAATTTTTATTTGCCCCGCCAAAATTTTCCGGACCCCACAACAAAAAAATTAAT
The DNA here is from genome assembly GCF_024489055.1 of Chanodichthys erythropterus. NCBI lineage: Eukaryota > Metazoa > Chordata > Actinopteri > Cypriniformes > Xenocyprididae > Chanodichthys > Chanodichthys erythropterus. The sequence continues at coordinate 19,730,278 of NC_090240.1, forward strand.
AAAAGTAAAAGACAAGAAAATGGGCCCATAAAATAAGCATAGTTATTGTTTTCATTGTTTTTGATACATTTAACCTCAATAAATAAGGTTATGACACCAAAAGCTACTAGATTAAATATTTTAAATATCGTTAGACAATAAACAGTAAGTAGTAAAATAGTAACAAATAACTAAAGTACAAGTAATAGCACAAATAAATACAACAGAACAAACATATAAATTAAATAAATGGTGCTTTTCAAGTTTTTCATGTAGGTTTAAACAGAAGATTTTTAGGTACAGAAATTGTAATCTAATGTATAACTATAGAATAGATAACTTTATTAAAGTTGATCAAGAGCAGTTACAGATGCATAAAAATGTTTTTAATGTTCAAAATATAACACGTTAAATACTGTTATTTGAAATTTGAAAACAAATGAAGACACTTTAAATGTGAAATTAAACCCGCCAGTAGGTGGCAGAGAATCACTGTTAATGAGCGAATCACTGAGATTCAACCTGTGGCGGAGGCAGAAAGTTGATGGTGGGTGGGCCTCTAAAAGTGTGGGTGGGCCAGAATAATTCGCATCATCCCATGTTTTTCAACTGGCTTAATTTGGGAGGGGGAAAAAATGATGGACCGTCCCTAAGTGGCGTCAGTTCACAAAAAGTCAAGGTATGGCAAGTTCAAATTGTTATTTAATATAATATGACATGACAATATCAATTCAAGTAAATCTACGAGATAAGAACAAGACAAAACTGCAGCTACAACCTGAACCAACAGCACCAACCGATTAAAAAAAATAACCTAATAATAATAATAATAATAATAATAATTTGGAAATAACCTGGCATGGTAACAGGCAGCTATGGATAAATAAAAATAACAAAAAAGTGAGCTTGTGATAAAAAAAATAAATAAAAAAAAATCAATACTGATTTGAAACTTGTGACAAATGCTCACACATTAACCCGATCACTTTATTTAGCGTTAATGTAAACATACGTTCAGATTCATCGAATTAATTTATATATTTATTTATTTAAGAAATTCATTAAAAACAGAATATTGCTTCAGCCTTGTTCGAAGGCCACAGAAACATGTTCGTTTGTTACGCACTTCAGTACATTACACCCGACGTTTTTGGTTTTCTTCCTATTTATTAAATATAGGCAATAGGTTGATGAAACATTGATTGAAATTAAGATACAATTTTTACAAAACGAAATTCACTTTAAAGAAAGGCTTACTATAAAACAAAACTTAATGAATTGGTCAAACTCATGTCTGACCAGCTGCATGTCTCCCGACATTGCGCATCCGTCATGCTATTCTTTTCATAATCAACATAAGTGCATTTTTACAAATAATATAGGCTCTATAGCCTAATATTTAAATATAAATATGAAACTAAACTAAGTAGGCTATTTTTATCCCTCTGGCCGACGAACGCGCCAGCGCGTTCTGATGGATTTTTTCCTCATGACAGAAACAACAAGTCTTTCGTCAAGCCTACAAATGGTCTACTTTTATTCGTGTACGCTCACAATAACAACAAAACCTTGTACTTTTGTAAAATAAAATAAATAAAAAACAGGGTGCGCCTTCAGCTGTTTTTCTGGGAGAATCTTTCTGAAACGTCTCAAAAATGAACACCGCGAATAATTGTAGGCTATAAAAGAAAGAAACATCTCCATTTGATAAGAAATTCGTATATGTCTGTGTTAAATAAGGCGAACCATGGGCGTCGGAAGCAAAAACAATGTGGGTGGGTCCTCCCTCCAAATTTTTTTTATGCAATTTATATATATATATATATATATATATATATATATATATAGATAGATAGATAGATAGATAGATAGATAGATAGATAGATAGATAGATAGATAGATAGATAAAATGCCAATCATTCGGTAGTTATTGATTTTTTTTTTTTTTATAGAACAACAAGACACAAACCTTTACATTCAATCGCATTTTTGCTCCCATTTATTTTCACACATTGATCACACAGTTCATACAAAGTTTACTCCCAAAGCGCGCACAACTGGAGGAATACACGTTTACCTTTGATTTCGTTCGATTGAAAAGAAGCAGGGCCGTACGCAAGGTTTCGTAATTACTGAGGTTACAAAATGTATTATGGTAAGGGGGTTCGGGGGCATATTCCCCCGAGAAAAGTTTGATTTCCTTGGTGTACATATATTTAAGACATATATTTAAGACGTTTTAAGGCCAACAAATTGGATAACAATAGCTTTAAAACCATGTCAATAAATACATACATGCACAGTTTTGAGGCAGCTTTAATCGCATGTTTGGTAATTCCATGACTTAATTTACAACAGAATAACGACGATGCATGCCCATTGCCCGCAGCTTCTTTTGCGCTTTAGTTAAGCTATAATTAAAGTAATATGCAGCACGCATCGCCGCATTTGCGCGAGCAATTCTTGAGTTCGCGCCTCGAGCACAGTAGGCTATACAGCTGATTGGAGTTTTACTGGCATAGCCTGACAACATCTCATCTGACCACAGTTCACTGTTGTTCAACTGAAGCTACCTTTTCCACGCTCGTTTGACTGGTGCCTGGCGCTGAGGCAAAGGTGGAATGCACGTCTGAAAAGTGTCCCGTTTGTTGTGGTCGTAAAGAGACATTTCTTTATAAACACAGCATTTTACTTGGCGATGTTTTAAAAACTATCTTTATTTTTGATATTTTTTATGTTCTGTTGGTGGTTGTGGAGTAGCATCACCTGGGGGGGATTAGACAAATGCTGAATTAGAGACGGTAAAAGTGAGTGGGTCCAATATATTGGTCTTAAAAAGTACAATGGTTACAATGGTTCCGACGCCCATATAATATATATATTTCCTTGGATCTGACTGGGTGGGCAAGCTGTCAATCTGGGTGGGCCAGAATCTCCGCCCCTGGATTCAACTGATTCATTCAAGCAGCTGATTCATTCAGGAAGTGTTGCTCAGAGACGCAAAACAATTCTGTGGCCTTTGGAACTATTTTCGTTGGCGAAATACAGCGAAACAGACGATTTGGTGTCTAAAATGTAAGTCACTTGATATTAAGTTCTTGTTCATTAAACTGTACGCTGAATAAAAATCAATATCACATTTGTAATCATGCTAATATTTGGAGAAAAACGGCGCTCTTTGTGTAATATTGATTAACTTTATTAAATTATATATGAAATATATACAGGGACATTTTTGCCCCTTATCTTGAATTTTGGGGGCATTTTAATAGACTAAATCACGCAGTGAAAGCGTACACTTTAATATGCGCACACACTACTCTGTCTTATTGTCGAGCCCGGCCATCACTCACCAAATTCAGTCAGGTAATAAATCGCTGAGGCCAGGCGTGCTTTCAGCTTCTGATGGTGGTCTACATTGGTGATACAAGGCCCTTCGCGTTAATATTTCCATGCACTCGCGTTCCTTTCTGGCCTTTCTAGTCAAATATAGTTTTTATTTCACTTCAGCGGTGATAAAGTATGCAAATGCAGCGTGAGCATCACTACGGGAAGCAGAAACTGTCCGACTTCATGTTTTCAGCTCCTCCCCGCCTGCACGCAGCTACTCTCAACAATTGGTTGCATCCAGCCGCAGCTGATGTCTAACACACCTTCTCTCTCACACACACACACACACACACACACACACACACACACACACACACACACACAGCCATGCAGACGCACATGATCACTGAATGCCTCTTCCGTGTCTATTTGTGCCTGAACGGACACATACATGCAAAAAAAAAAAAAATGTCAAAATGCAAGTAAAACATCGAGTATCTTTGTAAACACAGTTGCGTATGGCTTAGGTTAACTAAACAATTGAGAAAGAAATCTGGATGTGTAATAGTATTTTAGGTCCGTGCATTCAGTCTTAAAGTGACAGAAGCCTATATTCCTGCTGCTTTCTGTGTCATTAATGGTAATTCAACAACAAAAGACAAAAAAAAAATCACTTTTGTAGTTTTAAAACAGATTAATTATATTTAATTAATAATAAGACTATGCAGTGTTATTTTAAATTTGATTATTCAATTTGCGTACCTGAATACTAGGAGTGTGACGAGATCTCGTGAGACTAATATGTGACGAGATTTCTCGTCGTGTAATGAAGGGTCAGTGGAAAGTGGATCCATTTGCAGCTTTATTAAAACACAGCAGTATACAGGCAAGGGCAAGGCAGTACCGTAATCAAAGACAGGCAAAGGTCGAGGCTGGCAGCAGAGGATCTGAATCGGGTCACAGGCAAGGGTCGAGACAGGCGACGAACAAACACAGATCAGGATACAGGCAAGGATCGAGGTAGGCGGCAAAGGTTCAGCAGGGATAAACAGTCCAGGTAATAATGAGAAGGCAGTCCACAATAAACGCTCAGAAATGATCACCATAGCAAATCAAGACTTCGCGATGAGCATGTGTGTGTCTTAAATAGTGTGTGTGTGTGTGATGCAGTGCAGGTGTAAGCGCAATCAGTCCCAGGAATGAGGGGCCTATGGGAAATGGAATCCAAATCATGACGAATCAGTATTCCGGTGATGGCTCCCTCCAGTGGTCCGGAGGATGAACCGTGGGAGCCACATTCATGACACGTCGAGCGAAAAGTAGTCTCGTGATATTGCCATGACAGCGTGTTAGGATGATTAGGAAAGAATATGCCACTGCTTCATTTACATTACGCCTCCACTGTCGTTTTCCTTTGTATTTAAATAAAAAACATTTAATTCAGTTGGATAACGGTTGCCACTGCTCCATATTTACAGAGTTACATGCGATCGCTAGCGCGCATTCAAACGCGATTTCAATACCCCGCATTCTGAAAGCGGCTCCCTGATGACTGCAAATATCTCTCAATATGAAAGCTATTTTAGGCTGGGCAGCGTAGTTGTAACCATCTCTTAGCTCTGTATCAAAGAAACATTTGGTCTTATTTGCACTTTGAATATTGAGTGTGATTATGGTTGCACTTATTGTAAAGTGTTACCATAAAAATGAGTAACAGTTTTCTCTTAATCTTATTAAGCACAAACAGTAAGGTTTCATTTGTTAACATCAGTTAATGCACTGTGTAATCATGAACTAACAATGAATGACAAAGATTAATAAATACTGTAGCAAAGATATTGCTCATTGTTAGTTGATGTTGGTTAATACATTAATGTTAATAAATGAGACCTTATTGTAAAGTGTTAACATTTTTATTTATACTGTTTTTATTTCTATGATCAGTTTGTGGAAAGGAGTTCAGTTAGGAGGTCAAAAGTTGTAGAAGCTCATAAATCATGTACAGTGAGGTCTGAAGAGACTGAAATCATACAGAAGAGAAGTCAGTCAGTTGAGTTAGTGGCAAAACCTTTTACAGTACTTGAGAATTGTTGTCTTTTACTGCATATGATAATTCATACTCATAAAATAGAACTGAAATGGCATTCATTATGAGTTGACTAGTTAAAACATTTCAAATACATCTTCAGAATTTTTTTCTAGTCATGTATTTCACCATTGAGGATTTCTTAAAAATAGTGTGTAAAAATCTTGTATCGTCTCGTGAACTCAATCTCGAGTCTCGTCTTGTCTCGTGAGATACCTGTCTCGTCACACCCCTACTGAATACTGTTAGACTTGCCTGAAAAATAAAGCACTATTTATTTGCATCTTCATTTGCATCTTTGTTACATTTAGGGGGAGTTCAGTTTGATTGGTATACATTTTCCCAGTCATCTCAATGGCAAAAAAATGTCCCAATCAATCTGTAACGAAACAGGACTTAGCGTAGGATCCATGTGCATGCTTTATTAAACAGTGTTTGTAGTCAGACAGGCAATGGTAGAACAACAGCAGACAGGTATGGCAGAGAGCAGACAGAATCTTAGTCGTAGAACAGGCAATAGGTCAGAGCGGGCAGATACCAATCACAAGTCCAGTAAACAATAAACAGTCCAAAGGCAGGCAGCAGAGAATCGTAGACAGGGGACAGACTAGATTAAAAACAGGCAGACAAACAGAATGATAAACGCTCAGAATTGCAACCGTAGTAAACAAGATCTCGCCACATATGTGAGGATGTGAGTGGTTTAAATAATCCAGATAATGTGCTGCAACTGGGTGTGGTGATTACTGATTGGTGGAGTGAGTGCAGGTGATTGGCAGGGAGGATAAAGGGAACTGGAGTCCGGGAATGACTGGAACTGTGACAACCTGAATTCACCCTATCTATGCTTGTAATGTGTTCATTATTTTCTGTGCATATTCACTCACCTACAAATTCACCCCAATCATCCTAGAATTATTAATTCTTTCCAAATAGAGCTATTCAAGTCATCTGGTGAATTTTTTCATATCACAATCTATATTGCAGAAAAACAAAATATCACAATGTCAGCCCTAGTGAACAGTTATTCTAAATTGTAAAAATGTTCCACAATGTTATTGTTTTAACTGTATTGTTAACAAATATACAGTGAGCATAAAAGACTTCTTTCAAAAAGATTATCGACCTCAAACTTTTGAACAGTAGTGTAGATCTAATAGAGTTCCACAAATACACAACTACACTGTAAAATGGTTTGTAATTTTTTTATGGATAAATTATTTTAAAAGTTAAAATGCTGTAAAATCCTGTTAATCGGTTAACTAAATTACCTTACCATAATCTGTGAAAAATTGTAAATGGATTAACATCACTTAGATCACTTAGAGATTTTGGAAGGAAAATGTATGAATAACCACATAATTTTGTTGATTTAATACTCAAGAAAATGCATGTCCTTTTACAGTAATATATTGGCAGTTACCCTTTTTAAGGGAAAAATACGAGGCACCCTTTTAATTTATTAAAACTACAAAAAATACCTTACCAGATGTCCCTGAGTGACACACAATTTTCTTTACCATGACTTTAACAAGATATTTGGACCCACTTTATATGAAGTGGCCTTAACTACTACTGTATGTACTTACATTTAAATTAATCATTTGATACAGTGCACTTATTGTGTACATACATGTTTTTACATTGTAGTTATATTTTAAAAACAGCTGCATGTAATTAAATCTGTAATTAATTTCTGTAATTACATTTATAATTACACTGTTGACCCATCCCTTAACCCTTATCCCTACCCTTAAACCTACCCATACCACCAAACCTGTCCCTAACCTTACCCGTATCCCACCTCAATAGCAGCAAAAGTGTTTTGCAATTCAATATGAACCCAATAAGTACATTGTACTTATTTTTTTTATTTAAGTACATAGTAGTTAAGGCCACTTAATATAAAGTGGGACCAGATATTTTTTGCAGTGTGCATATTTGTAAAGTCTGTAAGAGTGTTACAGTAATGATTCCAGCCTTATTCCAGTCAGGTTTGGGTCAGCCTGTTCTTTAACTCAGCTTTCACCATGGACTTGTGGAGAGAGCCGTCACACCTTTGCACATTTATTTCACAAATGTCTCAGTGGTTTGCCTATATGTGATGATGGTAAATGTCAGTTCAGAGGGAGCGCACAAGACCTGACTCTGTCCTCATTACACACATCAGCAGAGCCAATATAATTCAAGCATGCAAGCCAACACACCATAGAAACCACACCTGGCCATCCTTGTATGCATTTAGGCTCTTGTTACGATGCATGAATGAGAGACGCCCACTGTTCTGGCTGTTATAGCTGGGTGGGGCAGTGGTCAGCGAGCGTACAGACACCACATGAGTGAGTAAGACAGATGGGGATTGCCTTGTGGTTTGGATATACAGATTTATGAAAACAGGAAGTGTGGCTGGGAATAAATTGACTGCAAACTACGCGTGTGTCTGTGTGGGAGAATATGACAAAGTGTTGGGCGGGACGGTCTCGGAGTTAAATCCTGAAAAGCTGAAAGCTTGTTGGCTCACCGGGTCCCAGCACAGCACATTGTTGTTTGAATTGATTTTGTCTTTCTTAAGCTCCCTGCATTGTGTGTGCTGCTGTTTTGTGCCCTTGCTTTCACTTTGAACCTTAATTCATCTACCACAAGACCTCAGCTTGTCTCTCATATATCTTGAGTACTGAGATGTCTAAAGATGTTTGACAAAATTGATAAATATCAGAGATTTATGTCTTATCCAGTGGATATGTGCAAAACTGCACATGTAAGAAAAAATCCATTAAAAATCAGATAGTGTCATGGCAGAAAATGACCTTTTTCCATTAAGTTTCCAGACTTTTCCATCAAACAATCCCAACACAAAGGGTAAAACACCTGTGAAAAATCAGTTCAGAAAATTCCTTAATTGGCCTGTGTTTTTACAGACTTTTCTTAGTGTTGTTGGTGGGTTGTCTTTTTTTTTTTCTTCTCATTAAATTTTTGTAATGTCAGCACTCTCTGCAAGTAGTGACTACATTTATTCCCTTTAAAACTGCTCAAGTTTTTAAGATGAAATACCGAATGATCATCTTAATTCATCTAAAACAATTAATCAGTGAACTGCGAACATGAAGTTTCCCCATGCCATGAAAGCTCCTCCAAGCTCTACCAAGATTTTCAGTGAGAAACATATTGAGAAGTCAATACTGTGTTTTTTAGATAATTACAGTTTTTGCAAATACCATTTAGCTGTCATCCTTAATGAACAACATTTAAAATAGTCTTTGCACATGTTCACTTTTTCTTAATTCTCCAGGCAGGCCAAGATAACCAACTGGAAGTTGAATGGCTTTGAGTTATACTGTTGTTTTATCACATTACAAAAATGTCAAAGCTGCGGCTTATTGTCTTGACAATTTAGTTCTCACATTGAAGGTTTTTTAAAAACAGGATATTCAATTTACTGAAGACTGCAAGAGTTTTATCTTCAAACCTTTGTTGTTTACCTTTATAATAACAATAATAAAAACAGAAAACTCTCTCTTTGAAAACTAATAGCCAGAACTAGACTTACTCTCACCAGTGAGAACATTGGAAGACACGTAATCTTGACATGTAAATTGAACCTTTTTATCAGGGGCTTATTCACAGGCAATTGTAATTCTAGTTATTGGACCAATACCTTTCTGACAAATTATACCTTTCACATTTTATCCACTGGGCAAAATTTATGCAGGTTTTTGTCCCTCCGTATGAAAATGGTTTTTGGGGGTTTGTGAACACTACACACACTATCTGTGTTCCCCACAGCCGTCCCTTCATTTCTCTTTCTCTCTCGCATCTTTTGCAACTTCACCTTTTGTTTCTTAATTTTTCTATGCACTGTGCTGAGTAAGTTAAACGTAATGGGAGTTCTACTCTCAAAGCGGTGCTTGACAAAGCGCTGGAAGTGCAGTAGGTGTGGATTAGGATTTCTAAAGCAGAAGGAAGGCCTCAGAGTACCCAACTGATGAGCCTGTTTGGAGCCTCTGGACCTACAGAAAGGTGAAGGAGAAGATTTGCAGAACTGCAAAGAGAAAAACCAATGTCAGGGATTGAGAAAATAAAGAAAGACGAGAAAGAGAGAATTAAAGCACCCCTTTGAGAGAAAAGCAAGGATAAAGAAATGGCTGGATGAAACAAATTTCCATGCTCTGTGAGGAAAAAAAGGGGTGTGAGAGGGCAAGGCTGTGTGTTATTCCCAAGCGGAGGGTTCAACAGAGCCTTTTATCACCTGCAAAAAGAGTGTGAGGAGGCAGGGGCCTTGGGCCCCTCCAGGGAAAGACACTCACTGGCCCTTTATTGACTGTCTGCTCTACAGCAGGAACACAACTCAGCAGAAACACAAGCAGAGACTATTAAAAACTTATCTCTTGATTTTTAATTTTTGATCTTCGGAACACAAATGAAGGTATTTTTGATAAAATCCGATGGTTCGGAACATGTATCAAACTGCCAAAGTCACATGAACCATTGAAATTTTGAAACGTTACACTTATGATGTAACAAAGCCTTGTTTACTGAAATCACATGACTTTGGTAGTTTGATAAATGAATAAAGTCATTATTTTGTTTTTTTTTGATGAATAAAAAGTATTCTTTTCGCTTCACAACATTAACTCCCTCGGTTTTTTTCTAACCAGTGTGAAAGAGAGACTCAAAATACTCCATCAATGTTGCACATACAATTAAGAGCTATACACCATTTTAATATGTGGAATACCTTATTTTATTTGTGTACACTCAGAGTAAAAACAAAATGTTGTGCTTTTTGTAAAATAAAGAAAACTAACATGATGCGTGATCTTTCGTCTCCCTCTGAACGAAGTCTAATCTGATATTTCTCAGAAAATGAACTGTAACAGTGAATACTAATCACAAAAAAATGAGACTTCTGTCTAAAAAAACTTTGAAATGTCAGGTTTTAAATCGTCAAAATCAAAATGAAAACAAAAATTCTGTGTTTATGTAATCTGTATGAAAAGAGAGCCATGTCAGAAGTCTGTGATTCAGCTCATTATCCGCTAATGCGGCCACGCCCATGGAGCCAGCGCTCTTCAGATGCAAATTCTGAGGCAACACATGCATTCATCGTCTCAATCGTGTATTTATTGTCTTGAAAAGTGTTTATCTGGATGTTAAAGCCATGGTTAGTGACCTCTAGAAGACATGCCATTAGTTCCTGGTTCCTGTTCTTTTTTAGATGAATTTGTGGACTAAAGGTGCACAGAGCGCCCTCCGACTGCAAGTATGAATTGAAAACAGTATCCAGCGTTCATAGTGATGACAATAAATATTGAATAAATATTACTCCTCTGTATAGAAAATTGACATAAACATATGAGAATCCATCAATAATTCTCCAAATGTGCATGCTTTTAAGCTAAAAGCCTATATAAAATGCCATAGAGGTAACATAATTGTTCAGACACTTTGCATCACAGAAATGCATTATATTTTAAAGAATATAATAGAATACCATTATTTTAAATTGTAATAATATTTCACAGTATTGCTGTTTTTTCTTTATGTTTGATTTACACCATGATGAGCTTGAGACATGATCAACAGAGGTTTTTTTTACAGCCTACCTGACTGAAAGAGCTCATTAGAGCTCTTTATGCTATTCTTTTGTCTTCTAAGGTGAGAATCATCCATTATTCATGATGATTCACACCTCCATGCATACTGTGTTTCTTGACCAAAGATGTTTTAGAAAAATTTAAATCTCTATTGTTTTATACAAAAAAACAGGCAGCATAATTTTTACCTCATTTTGAAGCAAATACTCTAGTCTACAACCTCCAATAATCAGAATTCTTGTGATTTAATATATATATTTTTGGATTTATTTCAGTGACTTAAGTTTTTTTGTTTTTTCAATAACCACGCATAAACGTTATTCCTTCAAAAATACAAACATGTACATACATGTTCCTCACATATTATTGTAGCCTAGTTTGTGCTGAATACAGCGTAATGACCCTTTTTCCATTAATATGTTTATGAACAACTGAAAAAAACACAAATGTCAGGGCATGTCAAAACTTCTCCAGGGCCCCAAAAATCCTCAGACCCCTGAGGGTTAAAGGTGCCCTACAATCAAAAATTGAATTTACCTCGGCATAGCTGAATAACAAGAGTTCAGTACATGGAAATGACATACAGTGAGTCTCAAACACCATTGTTTCCTCCTTCTTGTGTAAACACTGACTGTGACGTAACAGTCTGGATCATTAATATGTATGACCCCAATATTTGCATATGCCAGCCCATGTTCAAGGCATTACACAAGGGCAGCCAGTATTAACGTCTGGATCTGTGCACAGCTGAATCATCAGACTAGGTAAGCAAGCAAGAACAACAGTGAAAAATGGCAAATGGAGCGATAATAACTGACATGATCCATGATTACATGATATTTTTAGTGATATTTGTAAATTGTCTTTATAAATGTTTCATTAGCATGTTGTTAATGTACTGTTAAATGTGGTTAAAATGTGGCTTACTGTATTCACAGAGACAAGAGAAGAGAGCCATCGCTATTTTCATTTTTAAACACTTGCAGTCTGTATAATGCATAAACACAACTTCATTCTTTATAAATCTCTCCAACAGTGTGTAATGTTAACTTTAGCCACGGAGCACAGCCTCAGACTCATTCAGAATCCAATGTAAACATCCAAATAAATACTATACTCACATGATCCGACGCATGCATGCAGCATGCATGACGAGCATTTTGTAAAGATCCATTTGAGGGTTATATTAGCTGTGTGAACTTTGTAAATGCACTGTATTATAGTTGAGAGCTCGGGGGCAGGGAGCGCACAATTTAAAGGGGCCGCAGCCTGAATCGGTGCATAGTTAATGATGCCCCAAAATAGGCAGTTAAAAAAAATTAATAAAAAAAATCTATGGGGTATTTTGAGCTGAAACTTCACAGACACATTCATGGGACACCTAGGACTTATATTTCACCTTGTAAAAACTGGTTCTAGGGCACCTTTAAGGTTGAACCACTGTAGTCACATGAACTGTTTTAAATATGTCTTTAGTAGCTTTCTGGCCATTTGTAAGTGTTAATTATCTTTTTATCAAAAATATCTTAATTTGTATTCTGAAGATGAACGAAGGTCTTACAGGGGTGTGGAACGACATGAGGGTGAGTAATTAATGACCAAAATTTCATTTTTGGGTGAACTAACCCTTTAAGACTCTTGAATATATATATATATATATATATATATATATATATATATATTATTGGCATTTAAATCTTAATGGTTTCATTTAAGTTTTCTGATAATTCTGAGCTTGTATCATTGGTTTCACAGTCAAGAGGCTTCCCTATTTCTTGAGGCCTGTATGTAAGGTTTAATTTACAGTTAGCTGGTCATTTTTGCAAATTATAACCAACTGTCTGGAGTTCTCAATTCTGACATGAATTGCACAAGAAATATTGAACTGATCATTTGATTGCCCAGAATAATGGTCAAATATATAGCTTAGCATTATATAAAGTATTTTACTGCAGAATACCGTGATTTGTCCAATCAGAATCGAGTATTCCAGAAAGCCACATCAAGTTGAGATATTTAATAGCACCAGCTGAGTTTAGCACTGCTACAAGTCAGCTCATCTTAGCACACGATGGCCCCATTGTCAACAGCATGATTAATATTTACTCTGCTCTCTTTCCATATGCAGTACTCACAAGAGACGTCCAGCTCACAACAGAGAGGGAAAAAAAAACCCAAAAAAACATGAGGATAAAGTGTGCGTGCGCTCATGTTTGTGTGTATTGTTCTTCACGCATGCCCTAGAGTCACTAAAAACAACAAACCAGCAAACGAATGACAGACTCATCAGAAGAGGCTTGAGATGGATGTAGGGAATAAGGGCCGGTGTATAAAAGGATGTGAATGCTGCCTTGAAGGCCAGGAGATTTCCGTTCTCACTCATAGCAGAAGAGACACTGAATGCTGGTCCCTTACTGTGTGTCCTTCTCTTTTTTCATTCTTTCCTGGCAGACTAATTACAGGCACTCACAATGTGAGCAATGCACAGGATGCAAACTTCACAGAATAATACAAAACAAAACCCGACTAATGGCACTGAGCATATCTTAATTACAAATCTGCTCAAGAGGCACAGAAGATTCCTTTTGTTGGTCCCCAAAAGGCGATCAAATAAGCCATTCAGCGCATCCAGAACGATTCACCTGGATCTCTTTGTTGGTGCAGGTCGGCGTGCGGATCATTTAAATGGGATCTCTTGATTCATTACGCTTCTATCAGTCACACCACACTGTTTCGATGTAACAGCATGTACTGATTATGCAGCCACTTAGGTTTGATCTAAAAACTCATTTAAGTCAGCTCATTCACAACACTGCCTCCTTGTGGTTCTACTGTATTACTCTAGGTACTGTTTGCAGAGGTACAGCATCCACAACAATTATTTTTGGAATTTTGGACTTGATGTCTACATTTAATTGGATTAGATACAAAAACAAGTGGCATCATCAAACAAATGATGATGGAGATTTTCTCAGAACTAACTTCTCTTTTCTGAGCCATTTTTGCAATTACGTTTAGCCAACTGGTCGCAAGGTGATTTGTACTGGACGTATGAAGTTTACATTATCTGTGGACATTTTGACATCTGACATCCTTTTGAACAATATAATTTATTTAAAAAATATATTTTAAAGGAAAATTTAAGACAATTGTTTATATTATATTATACTATATTTTTTATATACAATTCATAAGCATTTTTTTAAGTGGAAAGACATTCATACATTATGTGTGGATAAAGTGTCCTTTATATTGTTGCCCATATTTTTGCATGTACCGTGGTGTTACTTGTCCTCGGCTTGTAGCAAACAATCAGCCTCTCACGGCCATGTTCCTCCATATTTCCTGTTGATATTCTAATATTTAGTACATTTTTATTCTTTCATTTGTGCATCTCTGTCTGCTTTCTCAGACACCCTCGCTCTCTCGATCTGTCCTCATCTTTCATCCTTTCTCTTCCATTTTGCTCCTATTCTTTGTCCTTTCTGTCCTGTGTCTTCACAGGCAGAATGACTTGCTTCATCTTCTTTCCTTCACATTTCAGCAGCAGCCCATTTCAATTCTCATCTCTCCTTCAAAGGGTCTTTCACTATCCTCCTCTCGCTCCCTTGCTCTCTGGGGAGTGTGGAGGGAGAGAAGAGGGCAGCCTTGAAAGACAAAGATGAAAGAGAAAAGAAAAAACAAACACGCAAACAAATAAACCCTGCAGTAAAACAGCTTTTTCCATCTTGGTCATGGCAGGAAAGCCACAGCGGAGGCAGACCGACAAGGCCCAGGTGGTAATGTACATGTCCAACCATATAGCTTAGAACGCTGACCCAGAATGCAGAGAGAACAGGGTGATGCTCTCTGCACAGTTAGTATTGTGTTTCCTGATGAAGATGCTGAGAAATAATTGCTCGTATGCGGTTATGTAACATTTTTAGCTGATTTCGTCAGATTTTCCTGTATGCTATTTACAGAACAATATCTGAAAAATTATCCCTGCAATCTATCATAGTCTGGCAGGTGATATTTTCTGTAGTTATTCAGTAACTGGTAAACAAAGTCTTAGATAGTTCAGCCAAAATTGAAAAATCATCATTTACTCACTTTACTTACTATCCAGATATCTTTATTAAGTTTTTTAAATGTATATGATAGCTTTGTGTGAGGAATAAAACTAACTTTAAATAACTTAAATGAAAAATCTTCTTTTGAAGATCTTGCTTGACAGCTGTGGTCACCATTATTTTTAACTTTTATTTTATGGAAAAGAGCAGCTTGAATACTATACTGCTATAGCTCATTTTGTGTTGCAAAAAGAATGTGTTGGCTCAAAAATAAATAAATAAACAGTTTGCATCAATTTTTTTTTGAGTTATGACAACTGAGTGAATTTACGTTCAACCAACAAGCTGCATTGAGTTAGAGGAACTTAATAATTTGTAGCATAAACACACATTTTTATGTTGATTACTCCCTGGAACCAATTAGAGGTCAATTCAGGGTGTTTGGGACAGTTCTTGCCATTGAGATGACTTGGAAATTGTGTCCCAATCAACCTGGATTCACCCTAATCTTGTCTATTTCAGTTCAAATCAGCAGCTATCATAGCACATGCTAACATAACTTATTTAACATGTATATTTAATGAATAAGTAAGATATTACTTGTCACTGGCATTAGCACAGTCATTGCTCGTAGTCAATGTAGTGTTTACCTTCACCTACTCTTCAGCACAATAGTAACCACAAAAACTTCAACATTACAGAAACTCTTTTAAATGTCAAACGTAACAGCGTTGAACACTAACAGGTCTTTCCATTCACTAAAAACAAACAAATTAACACTTAATTTCAACATTTATTCTCCTTATCCAGTCATATGCAAAGCATGCTGGGAATTAGAAATCCACTGGCTAATGCTTGAGTTTAAATTACAGACGATATTAAGTTGATGTAATGATCAACATTACTATGTCAACAGAACTCTACAAAATAATGTTTGCAACTTAAAGAGGTTTAATTAAAACAATAAATTAGAATTTTTAACCTGCAACCATGCATATATTTAAGTCTTGATAACAGGTCCTCTGAATTACTTTTTAGAGTGGCATGGGAAAATCTTCCTTTTGGATATTGACTATAGTAAAGGGTTCAACATCCTCCTTTCTTTCCTGGTCTTATACATCTGTTCCACTCATTCTCTTTCTCTCTCTCTCTCTTTTGTTTGTGTGAGGGTTTAATGGAGTCTGGTCAGAGGGGTGTAGTGGGGTCTAATGAGGGCTACATCACAGACGCAGACCGATGTCAAATGTCTGGACTTATTTACAGGTGAGGGCTTGCAGGGCATGAAAACGGGCACAGAGAGTTAATTAGGCAGGAAGGTAAGGTGGTCAATGATGGGCAGCCCCATACATACACACAGCTCATGGGAAGGATACTTGACCTTCACAGCTGGCAAACATTTCATACAGGCGATTTTATGCCTGTGGCACACTCATACACATTAGCTTGGTTATGAATACATTGAATTGTTTTTCTATAAAGTTTTTTTTTTTAATTAGATTTTTTTGAATTAAAAAAATTTTGCTTATAGTATTTGTTTGATAATTTTCGCCCGCCAGTTCCCAACATATGCGCTTTTTTCCAATCTGGGTTTTTTTCAGGACTGTTGGTTTTTAGTGGTACACAAAACTAATACAATGCCAGTGTGTCATTTTTGATAACCCCATTTAATTTTGTAAATTGTAATGTGAAATAACACACTGGAGACTATTGTTAGATTTCATCACTGAGATTTCATCACTTGTCACTAAAGGCGGAGATTTGCTAAAATTTATGCTCTTTTGTCTGTAAATGTGACATGGGCAGACAGCCCTCACCACAGTCTTGACCACATTATCACCAGTCCCTTATAAAAGGAATGTCACAAAGTGCGCTGAATGTCATTATTAATAAATCACAATTGTTGGAAATTGACCCTTGATCCAGATCACACAGCAAGGGAACATTCACTAGAAAGAAAGCCATGTCCATTTATGTCAGTCACGGCCCACAATCCAACACTTTATTACTGAAAGAGACAATTAACCTTTTTTACACTGACGTCACTAGCCAGTGAGAGAGGATGAAAAATACACAGTTTCGAATGATTCACGAGATTAAAGATCCTGAAATTTGTGTAGCAGGCATTCAAGTGATCTGTGGGAAACTCAAATGACAAGTGGAACATTATAAATTCATATATTTAACAGACTTTTCCCCACAGATTTAATGTAATTGAGATTATATATTATATTAATAGTAATTTGTTGAAATTTAACACAATTATTATGCTCTACCAGTGGCAGTTTTAGAAAAGGTAACAGACTATAGATAGACACATTTTTCTTTTCATCCTGAATGTACTTATAATGTTAGTCAAGTTTCCTTGTATCAAACACTGTTGTAATCTAGTTTTACATGACCTTTTTTCACAAATTCTTGTGTTCTTTGTGTAATTTTAGAATGGTTCTTTATAATTTGTCTGTTATGTTGCTTCTCATTCTATTTTTCAGTGTCTTGCTCCATGAGCACCTCGTTTTTAATATGATTAAAAACTGCTGCAGAACTACAGAATTAAAAACAGTGGTACTGTACCTTTAAAACTTGTTTACAAGCAATGGTGTAGTTCACATTGTCGTTTATCGTAGCTAAGGCTAAATAAGTATTTATGAGTGCTTGTGCATTTGGTTTGCTCATTGTGGCAATGTTTGAATTGTTTTAGCTGCTTATTTTCATAGGCTAGTTGATCTGACAGTGAACTTGTGAATGTATATCTATATAATGTCTATTTAGTACAACAGAAAGTGTAAAATCCACATTTTAAGGTCCTCTTCAAAGAAACCTGTGAATTCACAAATAACTACAGTGTTTATGAGTCATAGAAGGGGGAAAGAAGAAATATAATTATATATTACTTATTTTTTAAAAATGCAAACAATATTTTATTATCTAGCTCAGAGTGTTCACAATTTTGAGTTGTTTATCTGACAACATTTTAATTCCATTTAAAAAAGTCTGAAATATATTTGATTATTATTCCCAGTGCAACTGCACAGCAAATGAAAAATATAATTTACAGAGTACTTTGGGATTGTTGCTTAAATCTTGTTTACTTATATCTCTTTTTTGTGTAAAGTGCTTTATCTTTATGAAATGTGTTAATGTGTAAAAATTCCACATGCTGATTCATAAACCACTTGCATACTAAAAACAAAGTTAAAGCAAATTAGCATAGCTGGTCCTTGTTGGGGAAATCAGTGGCAAACATTTGTATTGGTTCATATAATTCCCCTCTTTTATGCTGCTAATTTGTTGATGAGTTTATTTTTGAGGGCATTCACTCCCTCTTCTTCTGCTTTCCATTTCCATCAAGGTTGAGGTGGCTTGTCGGGGCATCATTGTGGGTGAGCTGTGGTCAGTGCAGCCAGTTTAATAGTCACAGTAACATTGAAACCCGGGTGCACAAGAGTCACTAATCTATGCAGCATCCTGAAGTGGAAACAGCTTGATTTGGGAATAGAGCCCATGCTAGCAGCCTGCGTGTTTCCATCCAAATGAATGTGAATTGGTGTGTGTGCGTTTGCAATGCGGAAGCTGCACTAGTATGGAGGAATGCGCTTTGCTATGTGTCTTAATTGGATGGACTCCGGACCCTGGGCTCGGCCCACCTGCTCCTCTCCTTCTGGGGGAGAAGAGAGAGCCAAATAAGTCAAAAGAGTGTTATTTGATTTTTAAGATAATAATGAATGCTGTCTAATGACTATATATCGCCTCCTGCAGGTTGCCAATAATGTTATAGCCATACATCTTGCCATGTATTTATAATTTAGCTAATTTGAGCAATACAAAATCAGACGTAATACAATTTTTAAACTATGAAAAAGATTATGTAACACAAGTATATATCAAAACTAGTAAATATTTGTGATAACGGAAAGTCAAGTTATGGGCTTACCGGAAACGTCACACGATAAGGTTTATTTTTATTGTGGCTCTTCTATTTTGAATGAGATAGAAAGGGTTGCTGTGCAAGGATTTGGCCTGGTAAATATTTTGGCATATGGTCACTTAATATTTCATGACGGATGAGGGCTGGTTAGGTGATGGACACTGGTGTGTCGCTGTCCTGTATTAATGAAGAAGTTTACCAAGCATCACCTATGTGGCCCCAACCTCTTTTTAAGTTGCAAGGAGAATGAGAGGGGGCGGGAGAGAGTGTGTGTGTGTATGGTGTTTGTGTTAAAGAGAGAGCGAGAGAATGAGATGCAGAGCTACCAGGCTGACTGAGGCAATTAGATCTATTATTAGTCCAACAGTGGAAGGATTGATGCACACAATAGTCAGTGTGTAAGCAGAAAGCCAGGGACGTGAACAAAATTTTAATAGTGAGAATCTCCTAGATTATAGAGGCCTTCATTAACATTTTCACACATGGCTGCTTAACAAATGAGAAAAGAGCCCCACCATACAGGCAGATTTATCGGGTTCTTACCACCAGGCCTGTGTCTGCCTGCCCAAAGGCTCACTCGTCACCTTTTCAGCCAAGAGGAGGACTGAATCCGTGTGAAGGCAGAGGACCTGAAACAACCGACCAGCCTTTAGAGCTAAGCTATTTTTGCCACTGTCAAACCATCTTTCTCTTTTCAGCGATCAACAGTAAGGATGGCACGATGACCTGGGGAGAGTGTGAGAGAGTTTCGGACCAGTTGACAGAAGACTCACTTGCCCATTCGTGTCATTGCTGTGTTGAAAGTCTTAGATTTGTTATTCTCATATAGTACATTTATTTTTATGCCTTGTACGGGTGGGTAAAATAATAGAAATACTGTCCTAACTGGAACAACCGTAACCTGCACTTTTTCATCTTCCCCAGCGACGCATGTGACATGCTCAGATTGGCTATTAGCATTAGCTTTGGTTATCAGAGCTTACCCCTGTGGTCCAGGGTTGAATCTGTTTGAAAGCCACATGTGCTTCAGATGACATAGCATACCTTACGTTCCCACCTGCTGACTCTGTGAGAAATTGTGAGGGAAATTTTCCCACTCTTGAGAGCATCATTCAAATGAAAAATAGTCCGCTGCCATAAATGAAGGCATCAACAGAGCAGCAGCCAAAGAGAGATCTGGGAGAGGTGACATATTGGAAGGGAAATGGATTATACCCCATTAGTTCTATATGATTTCTTGAGGAAGCTGAGGACTCACTTCCACGTCTGTCTCGGCGGTTTCGCTGACTCACTCATTCTTTTTGGAGATCTGTCAGAGTCTTCCTTTTACATAGAGCGAGTGATAGGTGTGGAAAGGTGGAGGAGGACTCTGAAGCAAACACTAGATAGTCCAATTATCGGCTGCTAGTGAGTGTGGCTGTCAGGCTCTGTGATTGGCTGGAGACGCAGGGTTCCTTCCCTCCTCCCGATGGCAGTCAGGTGTGAAAAATTCAAGACTGCAGATACAGGAGGCTTGTTTTGGCCTCGTGCCA
The DNA here is from genome assembly GCF_024489055.1 of Chanodichthys erythropterus. Taxonomy (NCBI): domain Eukaryota; kingdom Metazoa; phylum Chordata; class Actinopteri; order Cypriniformes; family Xenocyprididae; genus Chanodichthys; species Chanodichthys erythropterus. The sequence goes on from NC_090240.1 coordinate 19,750,776, forward strand.
ATCTCTTCTCGGTATCAATAATGAACATTTTAAAGAACAGCTTAGGCAAGGAGCAAACCCGGCTAATGTCCTTAAGACAAAGGGAGATATTGCAGCGGACAGGGGGCCAGAAATCAATTTCCCATTTGCTGCTTTAATTTGGGTGTGATGGGTGGAGAGATTAGGGCTGCTGGTACCTGTAAGCTTCTTTTGGTAGGGCCGTACCTGACGCCAGGGGGTCTGCCCAGCTCGACCCCATGCTAATTAAAGTTCTGGATTGATCCACAAACAATGTGATACCAATCTGTCCTCCACAACCCCAACAAGCACATCTTCCCAAGCCAACATCTTGATAATAGGCTCATAAAGCAACTGCTAATGGCACTTTCTGGGCCGAGCCCTGTCGGATCACACGCTTAAGACCTGTTTGCTTATTCTGCACCTTAGAGGTGGCTTGCCACACTATGAATGTCTGTTTGGATTGCTGTGTTTAGCTGTCCTCTAAATTCTGAGAGTGTTCTTTCTGTGATCTAAGGTGTGTACCTTCCAAACCAGTCAATTGTGCATAGTCACGCTCAACGACTCAGGTCAAACATTCTAGGACACTTCCAAAGTGGTGGCTTTGTGACTTTGCTTCTAGGGATGCATGATATAGTGGTACCATATTGGTTATTAGGATTTTTTTTTTTAATTATTGGTACTGGCAGATATTGTATATTCAGTTTTTAATGCACATTTCCCATATTTTTACATTTTAGATGAACTTTTATTTAACTCACTTTAATCATTGAAAAACTAATAATAAACATAAACACTACTAAAGAAAATTAATCTTTAGCAAATCTCAAAATGAATATCCATTTTTCATACTGTACATTGTTGTGTGATGACTCAATTCACTTTTAAAAACATTTAAAATTAAATTGTTATTAAATTGTTAACTATTTATTTAGACAAAATAAAAGAGAATTTTATCATATTGACCAGAATTTTAATAGTGGCTCCTCCCTATTTGCTTCCTCAGCTTCCTTCTGCAAATGAACCATATCTAATTACAACATATGAAGTTAATGTCTATATGCCTTTCCAGACCTCAAGTGGACTGACCTGTTTTATTTTATTTATTGACTAAAACATTAATTGCAAAAGGGTACATTAGTGATGTATCAGCAAAACATTTCCTAATGGGCTGAATCCATGTTTCAAAATGAGATGCACTGACATCAGTGATTGGATATGATGTGGACATTTTCTTTCAGGGAGGAACATGCAAGGCACTCATGCATATTTGAGTATGTGTAAACATTCATAAGCATGTTTTTTTTCTAAAGGTGCCTAGGTATGCCACCCATCTATGTGTGTCTATGCTCCTGCATGTTAAATGAGAGGCTTTTTGGAAGGGTCCCTCAGAGGAGTTAATTAAACTGCTACCGGCTGAAGCTGATGAGCCACCCCACTCTGACCTTGAGGCTCCACTCCCCCTATGTGTGTGCATTTACACCTACATAATCAGCCCTGCCAGCAGCACCCACCTACCCGGATGTACCAATATTAAAAAATTTGCTGATACAGATGAGCCGATAATTAATATCATGTTATGGTTGTTAACTGATAAATGGCCACTATAAATATTGATACAATTCTTATTTAAATAAAAATAATTTAAAATAACACTAAACACTAAATTTAGTCATCAAAATAATACAATATTTAGTATAAAAAAAAATGTATAGTGATGCACCAATATTAAAATTGTGGTCAATAAAACGAGCAGATTTTTACGCTATGATTGATAAATGGCATATATTAACTTTTGTATCTAAATAATATCAATTTCACAAAAAAAAAACACAACAAGTAAATTGATTTCAATACTTCTAATTTAATTTTGACATCAAAATGTTATAATGTTCAGTATTAGAAATGAAGATGTTCATTTTGAGATTTGCTAAAGATAACATTTAACAATATTATTAGTGTTTTTAAAGATAAGTTTTAAGTCAGTGTTATATGATGGTAATCTACATCTAAAAATAGATGAAATAAGCATGCATATCAATAAATAAGTACATTTGTAATATAGCTGGATAACAGATGTGGAACTGATATTTCATGCATGGCAAATATTTAATATTTTAATCTTTGGGTTGCGGACCAACTAGTTGATTGATCGGTCATTTAAGGAGCCCTGTGTAGTTTGACGGTTTTTGTGTTTTTAGGGGGCATTCTTGGGTTTGACAAAGCAGAACAGAATGGAGCAGAATGCAGGGATCTTTGAGGCGAACTTGACACACCATTTTATAAACACTAAAAAACACATTGGCCCAAAAGACCCATTTGAATGTTTTTGGCTGTAGTGGTGCTGTTAAAAGGGAATGAATTTAAAGACATACTTCCTGAGATGCATGTTTCACCATGCATCATGCAAATATTTTACAGCTAAAACAGTAATTTGACTACTATGTTATAGGATGACTATATATCGATTAGTAACATGTACACTTTTTGGTAAATTAGCAGCTTTGCCACAGTGTGCTTCACTAAGTTACAGTTCATTTTCTGAGAACTATCAGATTGGACTTCGTTCAGAGGGAGACGAGAGATCACGCATCATGTTAGTTTTCTTTATTTTACAAAAAGCTCAACATTTTGTTTTTACTCTGAGTGTACAGAAATGAAAGAAGATATTCCACAGATTAAAATGGTGTATAACTCTTAATTGTATGTGCAACATTGACAGAGTATTTTGAGTCTCTTTCACACTGATAAGAAAAAAACCACGGTGGTATCGCCGGCGATACCGTCAGACCTCAGAGTGTTAACTGCTTTAAAGACTAAATCCTAGCATGATTGTTGCAGTGCTCATCCAAGCATGTGGCTTGCATGGTACTTTTCCGAGTGGGAGATGACAAAGTGTTTGGTGTGACAACGAATGCAAATGATCCCTCTGTCAAGGTTACTTATTTTAATATGGCAGGCTGGGGATTTATAAGGCTTGCTTTCTGTTGGCTGTAGTTGGAGCCATACAGCTGCTGGGATCACAGACTGGAGACGTACCAGTGTGAGCATGGGTCCCCAGGCATCCACTAGACCTAGCACTGCATCATAAATGCATGTTGTCAAATGTAAGGATAGACATATACACTAACTCCCTATTCCCACAGCAAAGCATGTGGTTTATCTGTAAATCTGCAAACCCAATCATGTATGTTGTGTGGGTAAGAAGTGTTTTACTTATGGCCATTAAAAATACATTAAGGGAGAGGGCTGATGGTGGAGGGGGAAGACAGAGATGTTCTGAGATGAACACACTGGAGAGTGCTGTGTGGACAGGCTTTATATTTACTGTTTCAGAGTGCAGAGCAGAAGCCGTGGGTCCCAGCCCCGTTTCCACCTCACCAGGCCAGAGCCGCCCCGCCGTGTCTGGTCTCTGCACCACATGGCGAGGGCACGATCCACTCAGCGAAGCTGTCTCTTTGAAAAGCTCCATCCACACATGAACGGAGCACAAACTAGGAAAAAATGTTTAGCAAGAATGGAATGTCACAGCGGATAAGCATCACAAGCTGCTCCATATTTATTATGTGCAACAATTTGACTTACAGAGAATTTAGATTAATAACGCTGAGCCCCAGGAAGTCATTTCCTTCGGAGCGAGTGATTTACATGCAGTATCGCCTGGAGAGAAGCTTTTCCCAGGTCCTTCTTTAGTGTCAGCTGAAAATAATGACATTTAACACCGTGTCCAAGGTTAATAGGTGCTCCCTCATCTTTTGAACTCCATCCCTCTCATGAGCTTTTGAATGTAGGAGTGGTTTTTATTATAAAGTTATGCTTCACAGGACACAGATGCGAAAGTCTTTGTAAAGGTCATCAAAGATAGAAAACTTATGCTTGACGAAACAGTCCTCTTGTTTTTTTAGCCTCAAGTAAGTTTGTTCTTGTGCTAAATTGTATTTGGAACTCAAGGGCTAAGTTGTTTTTTTATATATATATATATATATATATATATGTGTGTGTGTGTGTGTGTGTGTGACGTATTTTCTGTGTGTACGTCACATTGAAATCCCAGTCCTTTTTGTTCAGCCAGTTTGGATGCGGTTCTACAGCTGATGATTGTATTGCTGAGCTGTGTCAGAGGTGTTACTCATGTTTCTGTTTCTGTCTGATACTTCTGCTGCCCTAAGGGTCTAAAGGTATTCTGATGGAGTCAGTTCTCTCCCAAAAAAGAAAACTAGTATTTCAGCTAGGGGATGGTGATCCACCACCACCCTGAATAAATATATTTTTCATGATTGTCTCTTCCCTGTGTCATATGATTGTTTTTAACAAGCCTGACTCCCCTGCCTGGTGTGCAGGATACTTATTGATAAATGATTAACGGCTGCAGAAGGTATGAGGAGCTGGATTGTGCCTTCCTTCGGTGAGCAGACCTGCTGTTGAATATTTCATCGGCTCACAGATGTGCTGCCGACGTCTGTATAACCGCTCCTGGCCCCTCAGCCCTGCTCTATTATAGACCCGTGAACAACGATCCACAGCCCTCTCCGGCACCCAGTCTTAAACACGAGACAACGCTGGGCTTCTCTCGACTCTCATTTCTCAATCACAGTACAACATGTGTGTGGGGCTGTGAGGATGTTTGCCTCTGTCCGATGAGATCTGAACTCCATTCTCACATTTCCACTTTTGCACTTTTGCCTTTTTTATAAGCTGCAACTGAAATGTTCTTTCCAAATGTTCTTGACCAGAATTTTCTACAAGTAGACAGACTAGAATGTTTCGTGACTGGGCACTTAATGTACTATATTTAAAAGTTATATATTACTATATTACATAAAATATTTTATTAAAAAATAATAAAATGGTAAGCATTTACCAGAAAAGCTTACAAATTCATTCTAATTCGCCAAAGCTTGGCCATGTACAAAAATTTAAAAAAAGATGAGACTGCAACCATCTCACAGAGATGTCCAGGTCGTCCATGGAAGTTAACACCTCGACAGGAGCGTCTTCTGATGAGAAGGGTTGAAGAAAATCGGCATGCAAGTTCACTGCAGTTATCTAAAGAAGTAGAAAGCCAAACTGGGATGACTATTTCCCATGACACAATACGCCGTACACTGCAGAGGAATGGCATGCATGGGTGCTGTCCACGAAAGAAGCCTCTCCTAAAGCCCAGGCACAAAAAAGCCCGCCTAGAGTTTGCCAGGGCCCATGCTGACAAAGAAGAAGACTACTGGGACTCTATACTCTGGAGTGATGAGACCAAGATAAATGTTTTTGGAACCGATGGCTTTAAAACTGTATGGCGTCGCAAAGGTGAGGAATACAAAGAAAATTGCATGGTGCCTACAGTGAAACATGGTGGTGGCAGTGTCCTTATGTGGGGCTGCATGAGTGCTGCTGGTGTCGGGGAGCTGCATTTCATTGATAGCATCATGAATTCACAGATGTACTGCTCTATACTGAAAGAGAAGATGCTACCATCACTCTGTGCCCTTGGTCGTCGTGCACTTTTCCAACATGACAATGATCCTAAACACACATCTAAGGCCACTGTTGGATTTCTAAAGAAGGACAGGGTGAAAGGGATTCAGTGGCTCCTGATCTGAATCCAATCGAACACCTATGGGGAATTCTGAAAAGACAAGTTGAGCATCACTCTCCATCCATTGAAGAATGGAAAAAGATAGACATGTAGACAGCAAAATGTGGCCAACTTGTTCATTCCATGCCTAGTAGACTTGGCGCTGTCATTAAAAATCATGGAGGCCATACAAAGTACTAGATGTAGTAGTTTTTGTTGTGGGGTGTACTCATTTTTGCATCACCCTAATTTGAGTAAAACTGAAAAATGTGTAATCTAAGTTATTACTAACCTTACTGTCATGTTATAAGTTAAACAGATGTTATATTAAACTTAGTCTTATCAACATTTTGAAAATAGTTTTTGTGTTCATTGAGATATTGTTTAAAATGTTACTTTTCAAAGGGGGTGTACTCATTTACGCTGAGCACTCTATGTGTTTATGTTGACATATTTTGGTGCCAGGCGGCCCTGTCTGTCTGTGTTACACTGCCATCTCCTGTCTGGGAGCCCTGGGCGAGGTGGCAACAGGGATTTGGAAAGTCTGAGTGTTGGTCTAGTTCTGAAAAAAAAACACAAAAAAAAAAAAACAACTCTGATCAAAGAAGCTCTTGCTTTAATCCTCCACACTCAGCTGCCTTTCCCAAAAACACTGCCAGCCAAACTGCCCTAAAGTACTGCTGCTATTTTTACTCTTCATCATAGCACAACAACAGAAAAGGGAACCCTTGCGTGTGGGTGAATTTGAAGGAACAAAACATCAGGGAATAAGAAGTTAGAGTGTGAATGTGTAAGTGAGGATATGTTTGTAAACTTTGTATTTAGACCATTTGTTAGAGTAGTGATAGACTGATGTATTGATTATTTAATTCAGCTCAATTCACATTTATTTGTATAGCGCTTTTCACAATACATATAATTTCAAAACGGCTTTATAGAAAATGCATGTCTGCATTATAATTTAGAGTGATCTGTTATCAGACGTGACTGTGTCCAAGTATTGTCCATGTTTCAGAAATGTACAGTTCTAAGATAATACAGATCACACAGTTAGCAGACAACAGGTATTAATTTTAGGCAGAAACAATGAGCTCATTAAAGTAATTATTACAAGTTGTGAACATAATGATTACAATATATAGAACATTTGGCAGTGGTGCATGTTGATTCAGAGTTGGCGTCATCTGAATTCCTCTCAGGAGTTGGAGTCATCTCTTCACAGGTGTTGGGTCATCTGAAGTCTTTGTAAGAGGCTGGATCCAAACTGGAGTTGGCATAGTCTCTAGTTACCTCAGGATAAGCATATCGAGATAAAACAGAAAAGCAAATGGAAAATAATTAGAGTAGCTGCTATTCATAACATACAAGCAAAGAGAATCATGTGCATTGGATCTCATATAACTGGAGTACAAGGTTATGAGATGTATTATGTGAATGCTTGGCTAAAGAGATGTTTTCTTTAATCTAGATTTAAACTGGTTTTCACCTGGTATTAGCATCGTCCACTTGTGATTCGACCAAATACAGGTGTAAATGGGGTCTAAAACGTTTTGAACTTGTCATGTGGTCGAATGTGTTCGAACAGCCGTAAAAGACCACCTACTCTCCATCTGCTGACTTAATGCATAAACATTATGGGAAGCACACTAGCCTGACGGGATTTAAACTTTGTTGGCTGAAGACCCAAGTTTTGTTTTGAAGACGAAAAACGTACCAAGCACAATGTTCTCTCACCATTCCTGATTTCTAACATGCGCTCACTGCCTTTGATGTAATCTTGCAGCTGTTAGAGCAGAAATTAAAGCTGCTGCTCTCCGTATGTTTTGCCTTCATCTCCAGGGGCATTCATATGTAAATTGCACAAGCTTATTTTGCCCCCCCACCCCCCCTTTGAAACACATCAGGACAGAAGTGATTGAAAGTGGACAAAAGAGAAGGTTAAAAACACTAGGTGTAAACGGGTGTGTGTCTCCCTCGTATACTTGTGATCCCTGGGATCTCTGAGCCCCAAACATCATCAGGAAGTCTATTCCAGAGATTAGAAGCCAAATGCCTCCTTTAGTGGACTTAGATATCCTTGGTACTACCAAAAGTCCAGAGTTTTGTGTCCACCAGAGCGTTTTTTCCAGCTGCTAGCATACTTTTTCAATTCAATTCAATTCAATTCAATTCAATTCAATTCAAATTTATTTGTATAGCGCTTTTCACGATACATATCATTTCAAAGCAGCTTTACAGAAAATGGATGTCAACATTACAATTTAAAGAATGTAGTTAGCAAATAATATACTTTAGGTAATTACAATCACTGTTAGCAGTTTAACTGAAGGTAGAAGTAATGAGCTCCTGGAAAATGAATTACATTAACATTCATTCAATTACAACATTCAATTACATTTTTCAATTGTTTTCAATGGGAACGCTGCGTTTTTTAAACGCTGCGTTTTTTAAACGTCTTTTTCACACTCAAGCGCTAGAGCTCGGCGTTTTTTATTGGTGGCCTCGAGTTGAAGAATGTTCAACTTTGAGTAAAACGCTACGCTCATCACTGTCACTTTTTATTCAGCCATCCAATCAGAGTGGAGGAGGGGCGGGACAAATACAACACCGACCTGTCACAGCATTCTTGCTGTACAACAACATCAACAAACAGAGAATTAAATAAACAAAATGGATGAGAAATTAATATTGCTGGTCTCCGAACATACATAGCAAGTAATTCCACACTGTGTCAACATTTTTAGTCTGAAACAAATTACCTGCAAAATCAGTAATATATTACAGTGCCGCGTATATTCCGCTCAATTTAGCTGAAATTATATTTTGTTTATTGACTATTTTGTGTTTATTGACCAATAACCACGTCCACTTCCCTTGTTAACAAGGTTATGTCCCACTCGTGTCAATTTCTATTGAAATTGCCACATCTTTAACACTGTCACTCAAAGTATGTTAACTGACCCATTTGATGCATGCCAACCTGCTAGTGGTACCTAGTGGTATCAGCTATTTCCTAAAAAACCCACCCATAAATACTACATAAATAAGAAACAAACTGTGATTGATTACTGCCTTAATGCCAGTATGATGATGTGTGTATTTATGTGCGTGTTTGTGTGTGTGTGTGTGTGTGTGTGTGTGTGTGTGTGCGCGTGTGTGTGTGTGTGTGTGTGTGTGTGTGTGTGTGTGTGTGTGTGTGTGTGTGTGTGTGTGTGTGTGTGTGTGTGTGTGAATTTTAGTTGAATATTACGTAGAATAAGCAGGGATACACAATCTGTATGTGTTAATATTGGATATTTAATTGTTATCGACCTATATAGGCGAGGAAAATTAAAACAATTCTCATATGAAAATGTATTTATTAAAAATTTAATATTCACTGTAAAAAATATTTTCATGATTTGTTATCACAACATTTTTTTCTTTTGTCAAATCAACTTCAATAATTAATTTGGTTCAGATAACATAATATTTTGAGTTTCTGTTTATTAAACCAATTGCCTTTGTTGTATTAACTCAAATTTTTTATTTCAGTGAACTCACAATTTTAAGGCAACCAGGTAACTTACTTTTTTAGGTTAAACCAACTTTTTTTTATTATTTATTTTATTTTTTTTACAGTGTTTAAATTATTAATTAGTTTTAGTGTTTTATTAACTTACATACTTTTAACAATAATTTATCGTTTATTCATCTATGACGGAATGACAGAATTAAATTGAAAGTGTAATCTTGCTCTTTGTATTGATAGACTGTCTTTGTGCACCCATCTCATAGACCCGATCATAATTTATCCCAGACGAATAGAGAGAGCCTCTTCGCCATTCTGATGGGTAGGTGTCATTTTTTATTAACTGAATTTTGAGGGAATGATCAAAGTCCATAGATGTCAAGTCGTCAAAGTCACTGCTCTCATATAGAGTTATAGGATTGTGCTGTGACTCTATATGGACCTTTTTATTATGCCACACACTGCCTAGCTATGGTTGCAGGTCTGAGAAACCCTGGCTCATAAAATAACATGCAAGATGACTTTACTCCCACCCTCTCTTCTCTCACAGCTATGTACGTGTGCTTCATGGCTCATTAAAATATAAATAGGTTTGTTTACATTTTGTGAAGCATTGCTTGCTCAGATGTACGACAGAACGCAAAAAGACTTAACAGCTCTGATAGGCTGGGCTTAATTGTTTTTGCCATGAACATTAGGCAAATGCACCAGGTTTATTGCACTTGCCTCGCGTGTTGCTAACATCCCCTTTAAATCTTACTACATTCAGTATCTGCTGTAGATCACATTGCCCTTGTTACTTTACAACTCTGATACAACCTTAATGGAGCATAACAATTTACTATGTAGAACTCTTTGGATTAACTTGTTTATTGCTAGATTGGTATTTTTAATATAGTTATTTATTAATTTTACTTATGTATCATGTCATGGTTAGAGATGGGTCATAGTTGTTTAGTGACATTCACTTGTTAAATCAAATTAAATTGATTTTTATTTGTTTATATTATTTTAAAATTCATTTATTTGCATATATTTTTAGTTGCACATATATCATTTTCAGCAGCAATGCATTTAATTATTTTAATTATTTAGATATTAGACAGTTTGCATGGTAATATCCTTTTGGAGATGCTGCGTCATTCCCTTTAAATCACTACTGCTACAGCCGTTCACATGCACATTTTTTTGGCCAGTGCATTGTGCCTTTTCTGTTTTTGTGTTTGTAAATATGTTGTTTTGCTCTATTCATGGCCAGTATTTAGTGTAAAATGTGTTTCAGATCACAGAAGGCCCTTGTGACTAGAAGGTACATTGTTGTGACAGGAGACAGAGAAACAAAGATTAGAAAGACTGACAGAGAATGGAAAAAAGGAAGGGAAATAAATGGCCCTAGCGAGGGAAAGAAGAGGAGATGGGGGTTTGGGGTGGAGAGCTGGCCAGCATCGGATGAAGGATGAAGGTAGGGGGTGGAGTAATGGCAATGATGAATGGCCCGTGGCTCATCAGCATTTGCCAGGTTGGTGTGCAAAGATTAGATTTTAATGCAGTGCTTTGACTTTCCATCAGTAGCAAATAATCACAGAACATCCAAATTAAGTGTTGTTTTGATCAAAAATGAATCAAGTATGAGACTCTGCCCTTGAACAAGAGCCCTTTAAACTATGAAGGATACATTAGTTCATTACAGAGAAAACTCTGACAGGCAGAAACAAGTGTGCTTGGGTAGAGTAACTATTTGTTTCAGCTGGATTAAATGTTTTTCCATTAAACTTATTGATAGCTGTCTGTTTATGAAATACTATGTTTGAGTTTCATAAATTTAGTCATTTATTTAAATGCGATGGTCAAGTTAACATTCACAATGAGATATGTATGTACACACACACACACACACACACACAGGATTATTTTGCTATCAAAGTGAGGACATTCCATAGGCGTAATGGTTTTTATACTGTACAAACTGTACATTCTATCCCCCTACACTACCCTATACTCCTAAACCTACCCATCACAGAAAACATATATATATATATACTGTGTGTGTGCACACTGCACACATTTACACTCGTATTATCACGTAAACATGAAATATGAGGACATTTCATGAGTCCTCATATTTAAAATAGCTTTAAAAACACACTAAACAATGTTTTATTAAAAGTGTAAAAATGCAGAATATATATACAGCTATGGAAAAAATTAAGAGACCACTTCAAGTTCAGAAATCAATGTTAAGTGGTCTCTTAATTTTTCCATAGCTGTATATATATATATATATATATATATATATATATATATATATATATATATATATATATATATATATATATATATATATATAACTGTCAAAAGTTTGTAAACATTACATACAGTAAAAACAGTAATATTGCGAAATATTACAATTTAAAAGAACTGTTTTCTATTTGAATATATTTTAAAATGTAATTTATTCCTGTGACCGCAAAACTAAATTTTCAGCATCATTACTCCAGTCTTCAGTGTCACATGATCCTTCAAAAATCATTCTTCTTCTTATTCTTCCTAAACTTTTGACAAGTAGTATATATATATATATATATATATATATATATATATATATATATATATATATATATATATATAAACAATTATAATGTAATTAATTTGTACTGTTTATATTTAGTTCTGTGTATTTAAAAAAAATGAATGATATAAAATATAGGTTAGTACAGTTATTAGTGTGTCCACCAGAGCGTTTTTTCCAGCTGCTAGCGTACTTTTTCAATTGTTTTCAATTGGAACGCCGCGTTTTTTAAACGCCAGGAGCGTAACGTCTTTTTCACGCTCAAGCGCTGAGAGCTGGGCGTTTTTTACAGGTCGCCTCGAGTTGAAAAATGTTCAACTTTGAGTAAAACGCTGCGCTCATCACTGTCACTTTTTAGCCAGCCGTCCAATCAGAGTGAAGGAGGGGCGGGACAAATACAACTCCGACCAACTGTCACATTCTTGCTGTACAGCGACATCAACAAACAGAAACAAAATGGATGAGAAATTAATATTGCACATTGTGTGAACATTTTTAGCCTGAAACAAATTACCTGCAAAATTAGTTATGAGTAACAGTGACGCGGATATTCCGTATCATAGCAACAAAGTGTCTCAACGGAAAAAAAACGCTGCGCTGCCGAAGCGCTCTCAATCGCTCACAGACGGGCGTTTTAAGCAGAGCGCCTAGCGTTTTCAGCTGGCTAAAAACGCTCTGGTGGACACACGGCCTTACACTAAAATACACATAGTACATGTACATGATGTACCTGATTATATGAAGGTTTCATACTGTTAAGCTGGTGTATGAAATGATGATATGGTAAGGATACCTGTATTTTGCTCTGGTACTTTTTTTCTCTGAACTTTTTTCTGTGCCAGGTTTGGCAGTCTTTTTACTTCTAAAAGAAAAGGTAGTTCTATATTTTCTTTTAAAACCAAAAAGATTGTTTAGCAACGTATTTTTACCAAACACCTTTTTATTAAAATGTAGTGTCGTCTAATGATGGCCCTTTGCAAATTATTTCGTCTTAGACCACTGTCTAGTAGTGTCTTCTGGTCCTTGAAGTATAGTGAAAGGACGCTCTTTCTGCCTTTGCTACACACATCCACCACCCTAGTGGCCGAGCGGGGGACAAAAATAGCGTTCCGTCTGTTGCCAAGGTTACAACATTGACAACATGACATGGCCATTCATTCTCAATACTGTATCTCTCTGGCCTTCTGTGAGCACACGTCTGCTAATCTCAGGCCTCAATCTGCCCTCCTGTCTATTTTTGAAGGGTGTGGAGATGGTTTGCGTTGGTGGGGTGGTGGAGGGGGGTATCTTCCCTTCTCACTCGGCACTCTGTCCCACCAAAACACAGACACACTCACACACACACACACACCCCTCTACAGCAGCTCGCTGATAACACAATGAGAGTTCCTGCTCGCCACCAGAGCGTGAGAGGTGTAATTGAAGCCGTTTCTATGCAGGCCCATGTGTCACTCCTCCATTTGCAGGTATGCTCTGCTGAGAGGGGCTGGCACTGAATGGTAGAAGAATGGTAGTCACATTAAAACTGTAATTGAAAGATATGTTATCATGCCCGACTCTTCTCGGGAGTTGGCACTGTGTTCAGAGACAGAACGAGAGGGGGAGGTATCAGAAGCGCTCTTCCGCTAAAGGAGAAGAAAGGAGACCTCTTTTAATTAAAAGGGGAACCAAAAGTTGAGACTGGAGGCATGTTTGGCATGAATAAGTTGCCCCTTGCCTTTGTTCGGTGACATTGACAAATAGAGTTCTGGGATGGAGAGAGAGAGACACTTATCTTTGATGCATAATGAAATCAAAGTCATGGAAATGAACATGTTCTTTGAGGTTCAAGGGGCTCATAGTGAACTCAAATTATCTGCCTTTGACAAAACACGAGTCGAGGCAGTGTCACACTGTGTCATCTTTAAGTATGGGGTTGGACGGTGTTGCCGTCATCCTTTGGAGCCTTTTTATGAAAGCATCGATCGGAGCTGTTATCAGATGTTTAATTACTGACTGAGATGCTCATGGTTAGATGGCTTGATTGACAAGTTTTTTAATTCCTGCTATACAGTCAGTTTCATTACTGTTGAGCTGATGAAATCAATTCAAAAGGCAATTTGGTTGCTTGGAAAATCTGCTTAGAGGTGTACTGTAAGGGTCATTGGGAGTATTGATTTAAACTTCAGCTTTCCTCTGATTTGCTGGTTTGAAATGGAATTAGACGAAATGTTGGTGAATCAGTGGTATTATTCAAATTGATATCGATCTAAAATCTTGATCTTTGGGGTCAACGGACATTTTGAGGAGGAGGGTGGAGAAGTTCACCTTTTTGATAGAATATATTTATTCTAGATTGCATGTGATTTGAGCTAAAGAATTTTGATATAATTGTTGTCAGAATTTATTGCTGATTTGAAATGTTATTGCGTACATAGAATAAAACTACCAAGACGGTTGCTGAATTGACTGAGTTTCCTTAAAGGGTCTTTAGAAAAACTGTGAGGCATAAAATATTTTATTCATTTTATTCTTATTTTTTATTGTATTTTTCACATTTTGAATTCTAATTTATTAAATCCCTTTTTTTTCTCACATCATCCTTGTCATGTAAACAATAAAAGAAAATTTTTAAGATGCATTGAACAGCTATTTTGTGTATCTTTAAGCATTACTGGAACCTTTATTGACCAACCAGCATTCAGGTCCGGAACGGTTTTGCAATACTTTTTGGTTTTATACAAACTTCTGTATTTAAGACTGTGGATTGAGCTGAAATAGATTGAGACATCGATCAGCACAGTCTATGCTTGATCACAGAGCAATTGTGTAAAAAAAGGGTTATACTCCCTCACTATAGGCTTTACCCATCAGCCTCATTCATTCATTGCCCCAGGTCATCGGGCAGTGGAAACATGCCTATTTAACCAGTGCCACCATGAACAGCCTTCAGATTTTCATGACAGATGCTGTTTTTCAGGATGTTCACATGACCGTTTTTACTCATTGGCTCCTTGCACCATTCCCAGATAGATTTAGCAATGATACTGTGAGGCAGAAAAGGGGAAGATAAAAGAAGGGGAAAAAGTGACAAAAATAGCCTTTTCTGCTGAGTTCATTTATGGGTGCCTTGAATGCATTTGAATTACGAGTGCTTCATCTGCCTTGAGCTGATTTTTATTAGCTGCCTCTTTGTGCATGATTACAACCACAGCATCCATTTTAAGCCATCTTTTTATGTTTAAAGCATAACTTTTTGTTAAAAAATTTCCCTCACGCACAGTCTGCCCGCCCTGTCAGAACAACGCATTCACTAGTTTGTACTTAATGGGTAATTTTAATGTCACTGGCCACAAATTAAGAAACAAAGCTTGCAATTAAAAAAGTTTATTACGCACATTTGTGGCTCCTTGATTTTAGCCAGAACTCTCTCATCCTAATGTCCTGAGAGAATGCGGCAGATATTCAAATGAGTTACTTTGTTATTAGCTACGGTGATGCTGTGCTTTCACATTTCTTAAAATTAATTCTATCCTCGTGAGTGGCGTATATCACATTCATCTTGTTTCTGCTGAACACCAGTCTGCGATATCGTTTCTTAATTCATGCTGTAATTTGGCCACAGTGATGAATGTCTTGTGTTAGATAAGAGAAAATCGTCCTCCCCAAGTGAGAGGCCCTGGTGCGCTACACCTATACTCTTGTAGGCCGTTGCTGCATTGCGTTTGCATTTGACTAATATTATATTCAAGACTCACGGATGTGTTTCCATATGGACAAATATTGTACTGTTTGTGCTTCGCACCTCAGATCATGTCTTGTTGCAGAGATGCTTGACAGATTAAGAAAATGACATAGATTTTGATTAAAGGCAAGACTTGAGACATATCTAGGGATCAGAATATCATTGAGAGCATTAGGTTGGGCTATAAATACTTGGGCATCTAAGCATATACCTAGTAACCACAATGCAACATGCCAAAAATGACCCTAGAATGAGTTTTGCAAGGGCAAATACCAGTTATATTTTCTTCAGAGAATGTAAAAATCTAGCTGAGTGTTGTTTTGCTCTATTTTGTCAGTTAAGCATTCCCCATTACTGGCAGACATGAGAAGCACATGGCGTGGATTTGTCATAATTAAAGCAGGACTTGGCGCAGCATCTGAGGGAGACACGCAATAAAGTCTCCGGTTTATTTAGAATACTCTCTCTGGTGCCTCAGGGGACTGAGGGGACCTCCTCGCACTAAATCTAGTTGCCAGAACATATGAGGGGGATAAAGAGGTTGTATTAAATTTGTTGACTCTCAGATCTCCTCTCAGGCAGCTCAGTATTGCATTTGTTGGTTTCTCCAGCCCTCCTAGCCCCTTTTCTCAGTTTGTTGTATTGAATCAGACAGTGCTCAGATCCTCTCCACTGCATGAGTTGAACACTATTGAATTGCTTGGCTTGTAGATCCACAATTTTAAGTTCTTTAGACCATATTGAATTTACTGGCCTAGGGATCAATAATACTTTTTTTTCTTTTTCTTTTTTTGTGGACCGTATTGAACCAAGAGTTCACACCACATCTGAAAATGCTGGAATTGGCCAGATTGTTTTTGAATCTGCCTGTCACACCTAGATAAAGGTGTTTTCAGTCATTGTTTGAAACAATAAGCATAAAAAAATCATTTGAGAAACTGGGTCAAATTTTCACTTGTGTATGCATATAAAGATTGAAAAGGATCCATGCTTTAGGTCAGGGGTTTTCAAACTTGGGGCCGCAATACGGTGTCCCCTTAAAATTGGACTGTATATACATTTTATGGATGTATTATTTAAGGCCAACAAAGTGAACTGTAAATCTGCTTTATCGTGAAAAGCACTATACAGATACATCCGAATTTAATTGAAAATATTTTTTCAGGTTTGTATATTTAATTGTTTTTATTAGAATTTAATTAGAAAAAGATACCCTTAAATCAGTA
Organism: Chanodichthys erythropterus; assembly: GCF_024489055.1. NCBI lineage: Eukaryota > Metazoa > Chordata > Actinopteri > Cypriniformes > Xenocyprididae > Chanodichthys > Chanodichthys erythropterus. The sequence continues at coordinate 19,767,375 of NC_090240.1, forward strand.
ATTTACAGATCATTTTAATAATTTCCTTTGGCTTTAGTATTGTAACAGTATTTAATTTTGCCAATTTTGCATTTAAACTCCTATAATAGCACATTCCTCTAACTTTTCTCACATGGTCTTAGAACATAAAAATATACAGTATTGCTGCCTTTTTTGAGAAGGGGGTCTCTAGAGTAATATTTGGCATGCAAAAGTTTGAATACTACTGCTTTAGGTGATGGTTATGAGCAGTGTTGGGGGTAACTCATTACAACAGGGTTCCTGCGGATCCTTAAAACGTCTTAAAAAGTCTTAAATTATATTTTTTAAAATTTAAGGTCATAAGAAGTCTTATTTTTACTTATGAGAGTTCTTAAATTTTAGATGACAATTTGACTTAGACATATCTAAATTATTTACCAAATTAAAACTATCTAATTAGCATACATTATTTTTATTTTATTTTTCTTTGTGGATTTGCTTGTTCACGTGACAATTCGCGGTCCTCGTGGCATTTACTACAGCATATAACGTAGGCTACTGTCTCCTGCACGCAAAAGGAAGAGAGCAGAAGAAAATGGGTAAATGTCAGTTAAGTAACCGTTGTAAGTATTCGTTAGTGTGGGATAGTATTATCTATGATGAAATCGTAATTATATGTTTTAACGATGTGCGAGCTGACATTGAGTTTGTCAGTCACGCTTTCACTGCATGATGTATGCAGTTATTTGCCCTCCAAATTTAAGACACATGGGCATTTTTGCCCCGACAAGTGTTTGTCTTATAATTGTATCATTTGAAATGATGTATCACACGAGCAAGAGTGCTGTTTTCCTCAAATCAGAATGATTGCAAATGTGATATTTTACAGTTAAATGAACAATAAGTTAACATTGTGAGTTATATTTTAGACACAACAATATTGTCAATATTGTTTGTTTTTCTTAATTTCGCCAATGAAATTTTCAAAATGAAGAAAAGTAGAACAGTCTCCATGCAACAGATAGAAATGTTTTTTTATATATACTGACTGAATCCACGTTTTGAATGAATCAGTTTTATTAATGATTCAATGACCTATTCAATAAAGACGGTCACTTGCTTCATTTCTAAATGAATCAGTCATTTGAACAAATCAGTTGAATGAATGACTCACTCATTAAGAGTGACTTGCTGCCCCCTACTGACAGTTTAGTTTCATATTTAAAGTACATTTTAATTAAAAAGTTAAAATTAGAAATAATTTCATATTTAAATATTGAATTAAATTTTATTTATGTAGACACATTTTAAATGCTGTGTAAATGCCACTTCTCATGCCGCTTCTGTCACTTCTGCATTGCAAAGATGGATTTTATTGATAATGATTTAATTTGATTAGTAATAACAGCCCTATACTGTGCTATTATTCTAATTGAATTTAAATAAAATGTCATTATGTAGGTAAAATTGCCCCTGGAAATCAATTTAAGGTGGCAAATATTGCTTTTGAAATGACTTTAAAAATATTGAGATTTTTTTTTTTTGCCAATATTGCACACGCCTAATGTATAGTATTATTTTTTATTTCTTCAGGTCTTAAAAAGCCTTAAATTTGACTTTAAAAATGTGCAACAACCCTGTACAAGTAACAAGTTACTTAATCAGATTACTTTTTCAAGTAACTAGTAAAGTTTATAAAATTTACAACAAAATATCTAAGTTACTTTTACAAATAAGTAATGCAAGTTACTTTTTCACAATTCACTGACAGCTCTCCTGTCCCCATGTTGAGAGAAATTTTATTACTTTGGATTAGAATTAGAAATAAGAGTGTTGAACTTCCTTCTCCTGTTTCTTATTCTTCATTTCAGATTGGCAGCACAATTGAAAGTTTGCTGTGAACTTGTTTGTTTGAGCTGCGCCCTCTACTGTACAGGCGTAAATATGCATTTCCCTCAGCCTGAGGCTTATTCATTTCACTTTTGGTGTGAAAGGGCCTTAACATTTGCCAAAAATAGGACTTTTTTTGTTGTTGTTATTAAAAAACAAACAAGCAAGCCCAGCCCAGGTGAGAAAATGTAACGCAAAAGTAATGTAACAAATTACTTCTCATAAAAAGTAACTAACACAATTATTTACTTTTAGGGAGTAACGTAATATTGTAATGCACTACTTTTAAAAATAACTTTCCCCAACACTGGTTATGAGTAATGAAGCATTTGTTGGGGTTGAGGAAAGAGTAATGCTGCTGAATTGGCATTTAGATACACCTAAAGCTGCATAAACAAATAAAAATAGTCCGGCACAATTCCATGTGCACTTTAACCCAGATTGTTTCCATCCACAATGTGAAACGTGTTTATCGTATGGGCCATGGTAGTGCATTCGGATTTTTACCTCCAGGGTAATGAAAGGCCTAATAAATAAAAACATCAGTGTTGCAGTGAGCAGCTCCAGCATATGACTGGAATGCAGTGAGGCCTGGATGTGCACAGTCTCAGGGCGGAGGGGTGGCAGTGGCTGGCAGAGCTGATGAATGGATGGCACGCCGCATTCTGACAGAGACGAATGTGACGGCCCCGTGCTATTGGAGCGGGCGGGTCCCTGCTGAACGGGCTGCGGGGAGATCACATGACAAGACCCCGTTCTCCAATCAGGCTGTGGCGGAGGAAGAAGACGATCCGTGGCTTGTCTGTTGGGCTCCAAAATGACCTTCTGCCTCAAAGTAAGTGTCCCAGATGGCCATCTCTCACACAGAGCAAAGTGATAGGACTGGGCTGCTGTAGTCCGGATAACCATCAGCTTCACTGGATTTGTCCTTCATGGGTCGTCATTAGTGTTTGGTCGGGTTAGGCGCCTGGAGACCATCCCACAGGCATCAGATAGTTATCCCTGCTCAGCTGGAATGCAGACAGACTGAATCTGATGTGTTCTTGCTGCTATCAGTACATGGTAAGGTTAGATGCCTGGAGAGTGTCTGGGGGCAACCACATTAGGCCAGTCCACCGGATGAAGAGTGTCAGAGTTAAATATTACAGCATCTCATTTCTACTCCACCCAAAAGAGCAATCCTTCCACCTCTATCCACCAGAGAATCACTTAACGTTGCACTGAGCAGGCCCATTACAAAAAAGAACTGAGTCAATGGGAAAGGGAGATGATTAAGAGGCTTTCTGTGTTAACAGAGGAGAATATCAGGTTTTATTGAGCTCCCTTCTATTCACTAGAAGTCTGTGTTGCAGACTGAACCTGAACGGCGACTAGGCTATTAATAGACTATTGATGAGTATTGATCTCTGGCTCGCATGACACACGAGATACAATGAGCAATAGATCCCTGTGAAAAGCGGTCTTCTCTTTTTGCTTTGCACCAATTGCATATTATTATGGCCTTGGAGAATTTCTCTGATAGATTGGCCAGCTGGTCTTTCATAGTTTTGGGAGGGAAAATGAGTAAAGCACAAGCTCAGATCGGTGACCATTTGTAATACGCTCAAAGGAACTTTTAATCGTCTTGCCCACAAAGATTTTAAAACAATCGATAATACACGTGGGATCGGAGGCGGCCGACGCCTGAACAGTAATGTGGACGTGTTTTATATGGGCGTGTGCATGGCCTCGGTTCCTCAAACAAATGGGAAGAAAAGTTCAAAGCCCTGACATACGCAATTACACATGAATTAGGGGGATAATGACCAGGGAGAGCGTGTTATATCAATAACCCGTTTAATGGTCAATCTCAGCAGGGGTGTCTGTTGACTTGTGTTGGATTTACTTTAATTGATGAAAAGCCATATAGCAGGTGGCTTACTTGGCCTCAAATGAGAGCAAAACTCAAATTGCCAAATTAAAAACTAAATAATAGATGAGAGACACTGGGATGCGCTCAGGGAGAGAAAGTGTTGTAATTATTTGCCTGTGGAAAGTGGAGCTTCGCTTGTAATGTGGCTCCTTATGTTGCACTCACCAGAGTGATGAGAGATAGGTGATATACTCTATGACTTTTTCATTGTGTCCTTGTGGTTGGTTGAGTAAAGTCAAACCGCTGTCTTTATGAGAAATGATTTAAATGCAAAATGACACGATTTTAATGGAATTAGCCACTGGAATGAGAGCCAACGCTTGTGTATTTGGGCGAGCTTGATGGCTGAGGAAAGGTTGTGGTTGTTGTTGTTGTTTCGAGGCCAACTTGCTGTCACGCCAACTGTTTGGAGCTGACGTGATGCTCTGCTTTCTGCCATCCTCAATACTGTTTCTTGCTGTCAGCACATACGTGTTAGCAAACATCCTTGGATGATTTGAACAGAGAGGGTGAATTACTGTTGATGAAATCAGTTCTTTCTCGCTGCGAGTTTTCGTTCATCCATATTCTCTTGTAATAACAGCCTGCAGTCCTTCTGCTTTTTTCCTGGCAAACAATAGTTATTCTCGTAATGATTCAATTTTTCAACTGTCTTTGCAAATGAAAGAGACCATTTATTCTTGTTTTGCATTTTTAGCCATAATGATGAAGAATGCTAACGAGCAGCTCTGGATGCCGGTGACGAAACGTCCACAGGGCACACAAATCTGCATATCAAAGAGGTCCCTAAGAAGGCACACTCTGAGAAATGTGTTCGACACTACTCTCACCTCCCCGTAGGCTCCGGGCGGCAGCAGAGGATACATCCTGAACATGAGCCAGACATGTTTGCAACCCAGAACTCTCCATAGCGTTGCCTTTGAGACACTGTCACAAGTTCATCTGATTCGGCTTTTGTTCTTTCTAGGAGTTTAAGCTAGGTTTGTGAGTTGTGATGTGGCAGAAAGAATCAGCATGAGAGCTCGCTGTATGAGTCTGTCACACTGTTGCTCTGTGGCAGATTGCTAGATAAAATGCCACATGCCACCTGCTCTGATTAACAAGTATGCACCTTGCTGATCCCTTAGCCATTAATGGCAGTCAGTGGTCAATGACAGTTAGGGCTGCAGCTATCGATTCTTTTTGTAATCGATTAATCTAGCACTTAATCGATCGATTAATCGGATATTTTTTTTTAAACAACCAAAACAAATAATGCATAGTGAAAATGATGTGGCTGTAAAATGATCAAGCATTTGGCTTTTATTTCTAAAAAAAAACAGAGGTATTGGTTCCAACTCCAACATTTGGCTCCAAAACTAAGCCTTTTTATTGCAATTTTTTACCCATTTAGTGTTTATAAGTGCCAGTGCCAACAATCATATAACAATACAGTTAAGTCAACTTACTGTAAAACATGTATAACATGTAAAACTATGAATACAAACTTAGTAAAGGCCATTTGGCCTTAGTTTTGTCGTCTTAATACAACATTACAAAAAAAGGATTGCACCTTCTGCAAATTACCCACCTGAGAACAAAAACACATGCCGTGTGTGAGGAAGAGTGACGCCCCAGTCAGACCAGTTGCTTCATTGCAGTTTGGTACGGCAGAAATAGCCTACATACAATCATTTTCAATAGAACGGTGCATTTGGCTTGCATCACTTGCATTGCGGTGCATTTTAGGTGAGGCATCCGTTCGAAAAATCACGTCACAACATCACGTCCCTGTGTATACAGTGAATGCATGCTGAAATTATTGTTGCGTGGCTACATAAAAAGTTTAAGCATATGTGATGCATTGCCGCGATTGGTCTGACTGGCGTGTGAGAGAGGGTGCATGCGTGTGTGTGAAGGGGTTCTTTTTTTTAGGCTGTACTCTCTTACAATTGAACGTGAATACGTTTACTACTTAAAAACATCAAAGCTAAACATCATATCTATCTTTACTTTCCGCCATCGCGCCAACTAAATTCAAAATGTCACGCGCTATGGTGTTCTTCCTGAACACTGAACAACGGTCCGTGTGAATCAGATCCCTGTGCGTATAGTCTCCATAGGAATTTAACGAGGCTTTGAGGCAGAGTTTTTGCCTCGAGGAATTTTTGTAATCGAGTTAATCGAGTAACTCGATGAATCGTTTCAGCCCTAATGGCAGTATAGTTGGGTTTTTCTTTGTCTTTTTGCTCATTTCAGTTTGTTTTTAGCTATAGAATATGGCAATTTGAAGGTGATTGTGTTTATTTTTGGAGTTGTTTATAGGCTTAAAAAAAAAAAAAACCTTGCTAGACATGAGTCAGATCACTAAAAATGTTTAACCTTACGTAACAGCCTTTTTATAGTAATATTCCACAAACAGCATTGTTGTTATAAGTAATCCAGTCCGCTCACCATATGGGGCTCAATTTCATGAAAATTTCTGGCATTTTCTTGTGGATAGCACGCTGTAATGGGGGGATCCTAAGGAGTCATATTTTGGAGCCTTTCATTGGACCGCACACTGGTTTAAAGCTCTCTCACACAGATGGACGATGAGCCGAGGGAATCTCACATGGAATGATCAAAACAGCTTGACATGCTGGAGGAAATGGGACCGAACGGAGAGGAGGAAGAGCAGGAGAGGAGTTAATCACTGCGCTAATGTCGTACTTCATCATCGTTTTCCTCGATGCCACTGAGCTCAGCTTCGCTCGGCCATTTCCACCACACACTTATGTCACTCTCCGGCACAGATGCAACTCTTCACATGCCCCCTGCCTGAATCCTGCATTAAAACTCCAGGATTATAGGCCCATTCCTGCCGAAATACTGCCACCTGGGCAACAATCTATTCACATAGTTACTTAGAGAGAAAGGGATTGTGAGAGAGACTGAGAGAGGAAGTCTGAAAAATACAATACTCTGGTATATGAGGACATTTTGAGGTAGATGTTGTTCCTGCCATGTGAGCTTTGTCTTCAGGCAGATGGTGTTTAGACGTGTAGATCACATATAGAGCCCACAGAGGGACTGAATGTGTGTGTGAGAGAGAGAGAGAAAGAGAAAGAGAGAGAGACAAGAGATTAGGGGCTTGGGCCATGCTCCACCTGCCTGTGCTTGGAAACAGATCTGTGGTATCTGGTGAAGGTGAGTGAATTTAAGCGCCTGCTCCCTGGGGTCCTTGTCGTGCAGACAGTTACAAACAGGATCCCGGGGAGCACAATGCTGCTCCGCATGGCTGGCCGTGAAGCCCGTTTCGAAAAATATGAATCCATCATGAGTTCACATAACTCAGAAACCCAGAACCCTACTGTCTCCCTGGCACAAACCCACCTCACTCTAGCATTATAATCAACCCATACCAGTACCCAGAGTCATCCATGGCACTGCTCACTGGTGTGCTGATTTTGCAAAGCACATAACCTCTACTTCTACCCCAGACCAAAAAATGCCTGTTTGAGTTTGTCTCATATTTACATCATATGATATAGTGAAGCTATATCACACGAGTAACGAGCTCAATATCACGAGTGCTATTTTTGTCCCGAATTGTTCACGTTCAAATGCGATACTGATTTCTTACAACAGTTCAAAAAATAAGAAGTTAATATTGTGTTATTTTAGATGCAATATTGTCTGTTTTTGCTCAGTTTTGCCAATGGAAATATAAAGACAAAGCAGAACTGTTTGTCTCCAAGCAACACAGAGTGGCGCTTCATTTCTGAATCTGCGTTTTTCAAATTGAGTGAACCAATGATTCACTGGACCATTTGTACCGAGAACTAGTTACTTCACTCTTGAATGAATCAGCTGTTTGAATGAATTGAATGAATGATTCAATGACTTGATCATTAAGAAATTTACCGCAACATACTGGCAGTTAGTTTCTTATTTAGAGTAGGCTATAATTGAATTCAAAAATAATTTCATATTTCCATTTTAATTTAAAAAATAAAACACTAAAGGTATAGTTTACCCAAAAATTAATATTCAGTCATCATTTACTCAACCTCATGGTCCAAAAGTTTGTGTAATAAATTCTGTTGAATCAAATAAAATATTTATTTCTGAAGCTACTTTTTGTAATGTATATTAGATGCTTTACACAATAATTACTTTAAATTATCTTTTCGGGGTTAATTTCTCAGCCAAAATTGATGTGTGATTAATGTGCGATTAAATAGACTAATTAATCGCCACATTGTGTAATCAAATAGAGTCTGAAAATTATTCAGACATTTTTGATATATTTTTACTAGTGGGTGCAGGACATTATAGTTAATTTATATAAGTGAGAATAGCAAAATAAACTGTGACATATTATACCCAAAAATTCTTCATACAGTGGACTACCAGTAAAACTGACAAAAAATTTGGAACCAAAAATTATTCAGACACTTTGACCTAACCATGTTTTGCTTAAGTGTTATCTGACATAATTAAGATTAAAAAAAAATTCTGACACAGTTTAACTCTGAGATCTTCTCATATTTTATTACCATTTTTTAAACTATAGTGAATAAACTGTAATAATGAATTAAATCTTCAAGGTGTCTGAATAAAATTTGGTTTGACTGTATATGTATTGTGAGATTTACCCCTTTTGGTACAAGATCTTAGATTCTCTGTTTTGAATTTTCAGGCTTGCTTGCTTTTAGGTCCAGTTGTGTGCAATGTAAAATTGAATGAATGAATAAATGAATGAATGAATGATAGTGGTATTATAGCAGTTTAATCAGACTTGAGCTGTCTGCAAATCTGTCATTCTGTCCGTCCCACTGGTTGAGGCATTCAGGTTTCACCTTCGTGGTCCAGGACATTGCTGTATAATAGTGAGTTTAAGACACGCACACTAAAACTCCTCTTGAAGTGTGCTTGACTAGAGTCACTTTTTTTCTATGAGAGGTGCAGGGAGTTTCTCTAGGGCGGCAGCCAGTAGAGATGAAGATTCCTTGAGCGTCTTCGTCAAAGCATTGTGTGTGTTTATTTGTGTGTCCACGTCAGTGCAAGTGACAGCCTGACTGACATATGTCAGCTCAGAGGCACAGGAGGAGTGGCAGAAGCCATTTACCAGCTTCCAGGAGTGACACAGCAATGACTTCTGCTCTTGTTCCATCCCACCACCCCCTAATAGCTCTAATTAATTGATGAATGAGGTCAAATTGAAGATATCTCGCAGAGTCTCAATTTGCCCCAACACCCACCACCATGTTGTTTTTCTTAATGCGCCATGCACCTCATCTCCCTCTCTTGCTCATCTGCATAAGACCTTGGGATGAATGTTAACTATGTTTAATTAGACAAGTGGAGCGATGGATGGGTGTGTGGCGCTTTGGGGGGTTTTGATGGCAGGGCTCCTCACTGGCAGGGGGTTCAGGACTGCATTGCTCGCTCCTGGCTGAAATGGGAGCTACACACCTGGTTCTGATCACTGGCTTTACACAGACTCTTGTATCTCAGTGGGTCTTTTTCTAACGCTCAGCCTCTCTATTGAAACCCTGGGCGTTTACATACTTCAAAAACTTAATGTAATTATTAACTTTTTATTGATTTTTTAAGATAATTTGTGACTCTCTTAGTTCAGGTTTGCATCTGGGGAGGGACGTGCAAAATGTAATCGATCCAGGGTTCATAAAGAGTTTGGAAAGTTCTTGAAAGTATCTTTCAAGGTTAGAAATATACTTGGACTTTAAATATGTTCCCATAAAATTCTATCTTTTTCCACCTAGAATGTATAGAATAAAAAGAATGTTTATGATTAAAATCTAACCATGTACTAAAGAAAAATGTTAATGTTTTAGTGCAGAATTTTCTTTTTTCCTCTATAAATTCATGCGGCAAAATCATATAATATAAAATGAGGATGAAATTTATGGCAAACAGGTTATTTTGCCATAAACAGAATACTGTAACAAAATTATTTCTCATAAAAAATACATAATGTAGTTTTATTTTCCATTTATTTACTCACCAATGGAAAGTCTGGCAAAAAAAAATATTTAGCTGTCTGCATGTCAAACAAGTAGATTGGCACCCAAAGAAATTGTATCCGCATGTCTTGTCTAAATCGACAGCTCAAGTTGCTGTTTCAGTGACATCTGGCATATAAAAAGCAGAAATGTAATATATTGAAGAACAATAAAATACATAAGGCATAATGCTCAGTATGCAAACAAGACATCGATGTTGGGAGTTGCCACTGAAAGTACTGGAAAAGTGCTTAAATTTAACCCTATAAAACATGTACGAACCCTGTCGTAAACCTTGAGATGTAAAAATGTCAGTCGGGGGAATATTAAATGAGGCAAGATTTGTCTTGCTTGTCATTCTACCATCTTCCGACAAGAATGTCGCTCCGTGTTAAAGCATTGTGGTGAGGTGTCTAAGTGCCGGAGGCTCGTCCTTATCTGTGTCCTTCCGACTGAGGTGTGATCCTCTTGGCTCAAAGCATTTCCACCGCTCTAAGCCGTGAATAACAACTGTGATCCAGAAAATGATGGGCATGCCATTTAAATAGCAGTGCCATGCGATAAGGCAAATGCAGATGTTTTTCTTATTTATTATCCCCCACCTCTCCTGTTCAGACATGTCACTATCTCTCCTGTACATTTAGGCCCCTGTCTTTTCAGAAAACTGAGGCAGACATAGGAGTAAGAGTGTGGAAGTGTGCATTTTCTTTTTCTTGTTCTTTCCACCTTCCTCCCCATGGGGGTAGGGAGCTTATCTCTTGTCCGTAGCCAGAACACGACACCTCCAGAAACCGTGGATTACCGCTTTGCCTGGGGTTCTACATTTATTACTGGCCTTGGAGGGGGTATGACACAACGATCAGGAACACATCACACGCCACGATTAAGATCAATGATATTTTAAGCCTCCATGAAACATTCAGTGAAACAGTTATGATTAAGTACAGCAAAACCGTTTCTGGTAACGAGAGAAAAATGCGTTTATTGCCTTCTGAAAAAGTCTGCCAAAACAAATAAAAGCCATAGTGGCTTTTTGTAATGTTGTGTTGAGTTTGTCTCATTTGTGTCCAAATGACCTCTGATTTCACACTGCATTCGTTTTCCCTCTTATGGACAAGAACCTTTTTTCTTCTTCTTCTTCTTTTTTTTTTTTTTTTTTTGCTGACAACAGAAGAAATGCTATCTGTTAAATAAGTAATTTCCAACCGCTCAGTGAGTTTGCCAGCAGCAAAACATTGGGTTTGCTGAAAAGGCAGACACTGAAGAAACATGAAAAAAAAAAAAACAGCCACATGAACACTTTCTGCACCTCCCTCTTCAATTTAGTCTGAATTCAGATAATGCATACACAAGGTGTGTGCTCAGTTTGATATAGTTGTTTTTCCTAAACATTTCCTTAAGCTAAGGTGTTTTGATTAGATGCTTTATTTCAGTTGAGCATTTGACTAACATGAGGAGAATATTTTAGAAGGACAATTTTGTATTCATATGCAATTATCAACACAAATATTAGTTGTCTGTCTAATAACTAAACAATGAATTTTGTAGAGTAGACGTGTCTATGTACCTATATTCACATAGTCAGTGTTTGGGATGGACAACTGTTTTTACTAACCGGTGTGACTTCTGATTATGCAACAGGAGGCAGAATCGGATTAAATGATATCTGGAATGAAGTGGAATAAAGTCAGTCCACTTCTCTTAACTTGCAATTAATGTCTGTAACCAGAAGTGAACGAGAAGTGATATTTTGTTTAAAGAAAATAATGTATTTTTTAATGACCATTTAGACTTTTGGCACTGTCATTGTAACATAAACTGAAAATGTTTTCATTGTGTGGAAAAAAAACAAAAAAAAAAACAGATAAATAGTCTTTTAATGGTCCTAACATAGATTGAATTTTCTTCATGCCAAATTTATTTTAATAATAATTTAAATCATTTGGTTAATACTAATGTTTATTTCTTTCTTCTTCTGTTTGTGTTCAGTTTAGGTTTTTAAATGTGATTCTGTTAGAGAACAATCACCTGAAATTTGGAACTGACAACCAGATTCTGCTGCTGTGTGAACCGAGCATATCGAGTTCTTAACTGGTTTTGCTTCAAGAACCAGATTTTACACTGCATATCCAGTGGTGACTCGACAAATCACCAAAATTACTTTGATAAAGTAAATAGAAATATCCTTAATATTATGCACAATTATCAACATGAAGCTAAAAAATAAAATAAAAGTGGTTGCAATATTATGCGTTTCAAAGTTTTTATGCTCACATTTTAATGATTTGGTCTTCATTTACCATTGCCTTTTTCCTCTAATGTTCATCACTCTATCAGAGTAGAGCTGTAGGGTTTTACTCACAGATTGAGAAACATTACCTGACATGGAGCTTTGTGACCTGAGATTAGAGAGTAGTTGAAGTATCTCTCTGTGTTTGCAAATCTCTATTTTTTTTTAATCACTTGTAAATAAAAAGAGAATTCTTTCTCTTTTATTTCTCTGTGCTGTTCTATGATGAGGAGGATTGATGTGCTTGCACCTGGCACTGTGAGTTTTGCCTTATAGTGCCGGAGCAGTTGCCAGTAACATTGATGCATGGCCATGAATTATATTACGCCTTGGCAGCTGCTCACTCCTAAATTCATCTTTGTACTCAATGATTTATTTATTACAGTGCTTGCAAGGCAGCTATGTATTGATACTCCTCAAATATTCTGGTTAGGGGTTTGTTCTTAAACCCTAACCCTAACTATTTCCCCTACACTGCTTAATGTACAGTCTCCATCGCAAATGTGTTGATAATGTCAGTCTTAGGTGTCCTATGTAATTTTGGTTAATGTAAGGTTAATTCACACTCGTGTCATTCCAAACCTGTATGAATTTGCTTCGTTGTCGAACATGAAAGAAGATATTTTGAAAAATTGCCCTGTGTCCATATGAAAATCAATGGGGTTCAGTGTTATTTATATTGTCTTTTGTGTTCTTTAGAATACAAGCTTATTTAGTCATACCAGTTTTTGTGACAGAAGTTTCATTTTTGGGTGAACTATCCCTTTAAGAGTATTACATTAATTTACATGGAGATTATTTAGAAACCAACAGTGACATGTTTGCATACTGAATTGTGATTCATTCTCATTGCATATATTTTATTGTAACCATTTATTAAAAACCAAAAGCTTATTTAAAAAACCTCAACACTATTCTTGTGCTACTTTGCATGTACAGGTATTTCCTTCAGGAAAAATCTGCAAATCTGGTTTATTTAGACTATTTGTCATCCTTTTTAGCCTGGCAAAAGGAATGCAAAAAGAAAAATGAAAGAAATAGAATATGATAAGGCTTTGCAACATTGCCTGTGCGCATTGCTGGAGCTAAACAGGTGTAGCCACCACCATGTCCTTTGGATATGATGAAATGCATGGCTGAAACCCACTGCAGGTAAATGATCTGTAAATGAGATCGGATGATGTATTAGAAGCATATTCCTCTTTTTGTCCCCTCTTCTCCAGCCTAGGGACATCTAGTTTCCACCTCACATCTCTACTCCTGCAGATATCTGTGACATGAGGTGGCTTTGTTGGAGCCTGACATGGTTTCTTATTAACACCTAAACATGGCTCCTTTGTTCTCCATGGTAAAGCCCATTGAAGTTTCGTCTAGGGAGAAAATGGAAGCAGGTGACAATTAATAGCTTAGCAGCATGTCTAATGAAGATCGTGTAGCTGCTGTGGGTCAATAAACAAATAAGGGAGATGACTTCTAAAAGAAAATGTAAACTCACAGAGGAAGAGGTCATCAACCCATCTGTCTGATTGATCCAGTCGCGTCTGGTCCGATACGAGCTCTACACTGATCTGATATGCTGATATTCACAGATTTTAGAGACTAATGCAGATAAGCATGTTTGTTACAGTATTTACATGGTCAGGGAAAACCTGGAAATGGGAGGGAATTTAACATTGTAATGTTTCAGATCTGAGAAACACTTAATTAAACTTAATTAAATATTAAAGTTATAGAAATTTGCACACTATCAGAAAAAATATAGCATTAGCCACTGGGGCAGGACCCTCAAAAGTATATATTTATGCCTTACCTTGCCCTAAGGGTTGCATATTAGCAGAAATATGCACCCCTAGGGTACTAATATGCACCCTTTATGAGTATATAAGGTACAGTGTGTACTTGTTAAGAGCACTGCATTTTATTACTATAAAATTATTTATTTTCATTATCCAGTCATCACAAATGTCTGGAAAAGTCTTTACTGGTCAACAATTGCAGGAAATCTGCTATTAGAATTTGTAATAGCATGTTGAACCATTTGAATGAACTTTTTTCCATTTCAATGAATATTGTTGAAGATCTAACAGTACCCTTCTGAACTGAAGTGAAGTGACGTTAATGGCCCCAGGCAGGCCATCGCCTCTGCCTTGATGTTATTCGAAAGGTAAATGCTGTTAAGGAGAGATTTTGCTGGATTTGACTCCATTTTAGTGTGACCTTCACAGTCGCACTGTCTCTTTATCATGATCTCGGCACAAAGCAGGGACAGAGGGCAGAGGCAGTGGGCTGCTTGTCTAGCACTCTGATAGTCAAACAAAGGCAGTCTGACTGATGCACTAGATAGCACAAACACACTTCAATTAAAGCCTTCCCTCTCAAAGACAAATCAAACCCGGCAGTACAATGGCAGGATCAACACTAGGAGAAAAAGAAAAAGAAAAAGAGAGAGAGACGAGTCCTTCTGAGTGATGAGTAGGACTCAGTTCAGTGCTCTATTAAAGCTCACTTTAGGTGGACCAGCTAATTTGAACGGAGAGTGTACCCTGCCTGCCGGCTCCTCTGTGATTTCAAAGACTTCTCGTTTTACAGTGTATGCCTGTTATTTGCTATTTCTTAAAGGAAAAATTATTATTAGTAGTAGTATCACAGGACTTTTTAATCATAAAAAAGCATATTACTTTGATAGTTTTGATATTTTTAATGGTTTCATACTGCGTCTTTAAATTAATTCTCTTTTAAAACACTGTCAGTTACCTATATTTAACTCCTTTAAATATAGCTAAACTTTTAAAAACCTGAGTTCTGTTCTATTTCATTGTGTTGCTGCAAGGTGTTTGAACACAAGAGAATATATGAAGCCTCTCTTAAAAGCAAGCTCAGAACTAGCCAAATTACACAGAACTTCCATAAAATCTGATTCAGCCAACCCACAACTAGCCAGTTTTGAAAATATCTAGTTCTGTAGAGTATTTCTCTATTCTGTAGAACACAACTTTTGTTGAGCTGAAATAACTCTTATCCCCGAACCTATGAATTTCCTAACATGTTTTTCCTGTCAGTGTAGTTTTAGACACATCTTTTTTATTGAGAAGACATTTCTTCTCCCAATGCTAATGGATTGATTTTAACTCAAGAAACTTTACTTTTCCCTGTGTCTGCATTGTTTTTCCTTGTTGTGTTGTTTCTTTATAGAGCGGAGCGGTGCACAAACCACGTGTTGGGCTGCACGGGTGACCAGCACTGGCAGGACAGTCGAAGTGAAGCTCGTTTTTGCACAGAGCCCAGTAGGTGGTTGTGGGCACGCCTCGAATTGAAAGTTCGAAATTGGTTTCACGCAAGGGTGCCCCAGTCATTTGCTGTGCTGAATAGTGGAATTCACTGGATAATTCCAGCATTAATTGATTCTGGGCTCTGAAATAAACAGGCTGGCAAAGTGCACGAAAGTAGAGGCTCAGCCTAATAGACCTGCTCCTTTTTCCAGAGGTGGAGAGTAGTTGCTGAGACCAGACATGAGTCCAAGTCATTGTTTTACATGTAAATCAATGAAATCATTTTATTATAAGAAATTTCATAGCGTGTCGTCTCCTCAGTATGTCATGCGATTTGAAATAGGTTAATACTTAGGGTTACGGATTTGCTCAAAGCAACCACCACTATTAAAATACATTTTGCAGACTATACACATAAAATGTTCAGCCTTACATTATACAGTTCTTATTTGCTTTCCTGAACACAGAGTGACAGTACAGTGGTTTAGAGGGAAACAATTACCAACTACCAAACAAATATGTATTTCTGAATATGCATGGATTCAAGTCTATGCCTGGAGATTTGTAAAATAATGAACTATATAAGATGGGTAACTTGCTACAGCACTGTGAACAGCACTACATATTTAGAAGATGACAGCTAGCATTATTTAGCTTGTTGTGTAGGTCTAGGCTAATTGCATGCCTGTCTTTTTGATAAATCACTAAGCTGTTGTTGGAATTTTTTATTTTTTTTTGCAACTGATTTGAGTCTCAAATACCCCTTTACTTGGTCAAGTCGTCAAAAAATTCTCTAGAATATGTTTCAAGTCTAATGCAAATTCAAGTCTGGAGTCTGTCAGAGAGCTTTGTGAGAGTCGTGTGAATGATCAGGTGTGCCAGGACTTCGTGGTGTCTTTGTCTCTCGCCCTATTTTCTCACACATCATGTGCGCCATAGGGACTCTCGTCAATGAGACTCAGTGACACTGCATTAGACTCACTTCTTACTCTAATTCCCACTACACCCATGATCCCCCAAAATGAGTCTGTCTCACACTTGGAATGGCGCTGCCACCAGCATTAACTCACTCAAGGGTTGATTGGCAGTTTAAGTCACGAATGTCTCAAAAGGACATTGGATGTACTGAAATATCATTAGATAAGTGTCATAACATTAGGATGGCTTTAGTTCTTTTAATTTTTATTCTTTTAAAATTACAAAAAATTATTTATTTAGTGTCTGTGTGAGAGTGTATGTATATATATATATATATATATATATTTATATATATATATATATATATGTATATATATAGCCACATTATATGTTAATATTATCATTATTGTCTTTATTCATTGACTTTTTTTCGGAGCACATATTGATATTTTATTTTTAATTATTCATTTGATGCAATTTACTTAAGTTTTTTTTAATTGATCGATGATTCTTGTAAAAAAAAAAAAAAAAAAAAAATAGCTGTCCTGAGGAAGATCCCTGTTCTTCTCTGTATAGCCATGGCAGACGGGCTATCCTGCATGTGGTAATGAAAGCATCACTCTGCCCCCTTGCTGGGTGGATGGTGGCTTATGGGAAGCTGGAAAGGGGAGGTGTCCTGCTGTATGGATGATGAAGAAGGCTCCAAGCACGGACATGAGAGGGCAGATTGGAGGAGAGCGCCGTAGGACTCTGGGAAGTGAACCTGGCTGCTCCCCATGGAGCTAGTGAGAGTGGAAGCGAATGGCCGACATTTACAAATGAGCCTCTTCGTTGCCACATGGGAGAATATAGTATCCTATTGTGTCCCAGCCGAAGAACTGCTCAATCCTCCCCCACATCCATGAAAAAGCAGGATAAGGAAAAGGATGTGTGTCTGAGCTTTGTTGCCCAAGGCAGGTGGCAGAGGGCATACTTAACTTCCCCTCTTCCTTCATTCCTACCACATAAAATTTGAATTGCAGGGATTTATCATTCAGACCCTGAAGTCTGTGATGCCAGAACATTCAACTCTAGTTATAGTTCTTTACAGGGTTGGACAGAATTCAGAATTGGTTTATCTGTCTGTCTGTCTGTCTGTCTATCAGTTGATCAATCATTTTATACTTCTGTCATTATTTTTATCATTATAACTTTGTTAGGGTTAGGGTTATTTACATTTGACAATTGTCAATTTATTTGCAATTCTTAGCCAAGGTTTGTTTTAATGCAGCTTGTTCCAAAATATAATTATTTGGAGTGTCAAATGATTAAAAATGCATGCTATGCTGATTAAAATCAGCATGTATTCAAACCAAATCAGTATAGCATGTAATCAAATTAATCTTAACCACATATATTGATATCTGCTGAGCAATAATTCAAAGACATTATATTGTTGTAACAGACGAAAGCATTGCTTGTCCCATCACACACTTTTTATACACAGACCTTGGCACGGATAGCCAAGGCTGAGCTATCACGGTCAGAGCGGAGATGTTATGGGGGGAGGTGATGCTGACTATCTCTACTTTTTTTCTCTAAATGATGACATCCCTTCAAAGAGCCGTTTCATTTCCATCCAATGCAGTGGGACCTGGCACTAGCAGCAAAACAATCTCGCTAAGTGCGAACACTTCCCTCCCACAACACATCCTCCTCCTCCACTCAGGCTGCGCTGGGGAAACAGAAGGCCGAGACAGAACGGCTGGAGCTCAGCCACTCACTCAGTCCTTGATGGGGAGGATTCAGTGCTGTGAGATGGGGATAATTTGTTTCGAGAGGCCTCGAAGTGTCTGGGACCTGGGAGGTGCACCACAGGCGAATCAGCATGCCAAGCCAAACATTGACCACCAGCTGGAAAACATCTAAGCTATTCTGGATCAATTCAGAATTGATCTCGGCCCAACTGTATATATAATGTAGGCTGTTGGGTGGTTAAGACTGGCTGTCTGTCTGACCAGTGCTGGGAAAGAGATATGATCTGCCCACACCCTTTAAAAGCATATTATGGGAAAGGGCAAAGGGCCTTGAAGAGACTTTCAAATGAGCAGAGAGGGATGACTCTGTGCACTAAATGGATTCCTTCCTGCCCAGTTACAGACCAGATGTATCCAGAGCATGCTGACAGGATTCTGCGCATCCTACAGACCTGTTTACAGGGTACTCCACGTCCCACTGCTTTCTGTTGAGTCGGCAGGTTGGTGGCCAAAAGCTTTGAAAGAGGGCGCGGCACCGAGCATCATGAGTATTGAATGGCCGTGGCGGGGCGCGCGCAGAGGAGCCATAACGCAGAGTCGGCTGCGAGTGCCATTCCTGCTCCTCATTTGGGCTGCCCAAGGAGACTGCATGCAGGGATTAATAGGTGGTTGACTGGAAAGCAAAGCTTTTTAACCCTGCTCAGGGACTCGTAGAACAGCACCACACTATGCCAGCAGATGCCAAGTGCAGCTGTCATGAGTCAGAGTGCTTTTGTTGTTTGCTCTCTCTTCTTACTCCCTCCTCTTTCCCCCTCTGTAGCCTTCTCCAGGCCTTTTGCACTTTCTGGATGTACTCGCATTCCTCTTGAATGTTTTCGAACTTTCCCATTGTCTTTTGTTTTCAAAGTTATCTGTTAGGGCTGGGACAATACATCGATTCTCGATACAAAGAATCTGGAGCGATTCTGATATTTTCCGATGTATCACGATTCTCTCTCGAATCGATTCTGAGCTTATTTTTTAACAGCAGATGGCACTACGTGCTTTAGAAACACCCGTACTCTGCTTACTTCTAGTTCCTTTGCACACACCATTTAAACCTAAAATAATCATTCATAAAGTTTGAAAAGGTTGAATTGAATTACAAGGGTGTTCGCAGTGGGCTGTTTACATTAATCTCACGTCATAAAAGCATTCTGAGCCGAGTTCAAGTTTATTTAACCACTTACATGACTCAGCCGAACGCACAATCACTGTCCAGCATTCTTTTTCGTGACCATTTGTGTGTGGTTAGCCTAGAGCACCATCTGCTGTTAAAACTAAGCGCAAAATCGATTCTAGAGAGTAAATATCAGGATAGATCCAGATTCATTGTATCACGAATTGAGAATCTGTGTATTGTCCCAGCCCTAAAAAACCAGGTTGCCAGAACTTTACCGTAAAAAATACAGTAGCAACGTAAAAAAAATCTGTTAAATTTACGGTAAAATAACGTATTTCATTAACTGATATAATGTTAATTTACCAACCTAATGAAGTACTAATATCTGTTTTGTACCTTCACAAATGTCACATGATGAATCAAAGTTCAACACAAGCAGCTTTTCCACAAGCTGAGGAGGACAATACTAATATATAGAAGGTGCACACAGTGTCATTCACACACACACACTAAACACCATCATGGTAACATGCATGAAATTTAAAAAATGCAATAAACATTAATTTAACAACATTAGATGTAACATAAAACCCTAATGTACATAACTGATTAGAAAAAAAATGAGAAAAACTAGGAAGAAGCAGAGTTATTTCAACGAAAATACATCAAATGTGAAGTGTCACGCAGGAAATTGTGGAATGTCAATTTACGGTTTTACACTGTAAATTTGACAAAGAATTGTTTTTTTCACTTCCAAAAACTGTGAATTTAATGGTATTTTACCGTAAAATTACATTAAATGTACCATTAGATCTATTACAGTTATTCACCGTATTTGAATACAGTTATTTCTGTAAACCAATTGACAGTTTTTCACAGGCAGCATTTTTACATTTTTACAGTCTTTTACTGTTAAAATCACGGTCATTTTTTACAGTGTAGAATCTGTAGGATTAATGGTTGCTTGTGAATGTTATAAAGTATCTATAGTAATTATATTTCTTATGTGTTTAAAAAAAAAAAAAAAAAAAAATATATATATATATATATATATATATATATATATATATATATATATATATATATATATATATATATAAAGCTCACTGAATGCTCTGTTCTAAGCATGACTCTCATAAACTTCTAAACTTAAGGTTATCCCAACAAACGACAACATTTCAGACATTCTAAAATTGACTGTTAAGATGATGATACATGGGGCAACTTTATGAGCAATGTTGCCAGGCAGAGCGATGATACTTGGGCACTTTCCCATTGAGAATGGGCAACAAATTTCCATCTGGATACTTTAGATCTGAATTTTGTTTGCCATTCTCAATGGGAAAGTGCCCAAGCATCATCGCTCAGCGACATTGCCTGGCAACTCTGCTCAAAAAGTTCATCCTTCCATCCACCCAAAAAGAAAGAGGGAATCACCGAAATTTTGCCCACCAAGAATGATTCTGATGATTACATTCGCATAAATTGCAACTGGTAATATTGACTGTCTGTGTGTGTGTGTGTGTGTGTGAAAGTCTGTCGTGGAGAAATCAAAACAAATAAGCGCAACAGCATGAGATAATCTCACAGAAGCTTACAAAACATGCTGATCCAAAAAAACATCAACGGTTGATTTTTTTTTTTTTTTTTTCTTGTTTTTTTTTCCGTCGGTTTGGGCAGTGTGAACTAGTGGAGTTGGACAGTGGAGTATTCAGTGTGTCTGATAACAGGTCAGGATCAACCTTATCCATTTCATTTATTTAATGCACACTCTTCTGAAGTGTGTAAACAGTCTTACAATGATGTGCTTGTTTTTAATGAGCTATGTGAGAGAAGCGGTGCTCCACAGCTTTTTCTCGAGTCCTTGACCTTTTCTCATCCCCGCTGACTCTTGTTCGACTGTTTTACCCTCACACCTCTCCCACTCTCGCTCATTTATCCTCTCATCTCCCCATTCCCTCCTCAATTGTCCCTCCCTGCGTATCACTCTCTCCTATGTCTAATTGCATTTCAATTCGCCCTAAGGGATGCCTGGGTAGTTCAATCCTCTCCCCCGGTTTCCCTCAAATCCATTTGCACCCTGCCCTGGCCAGGTCAGTTTCATGGGTTGCCCTGCAGGAAATATCAGATGACCTCACTTTCCAGTGACAACAAGGTATCATGGGGAATAGAATCAGTTGAGAGACTCATCCTGCCCCCCATTCCCTCATATCCATCTTCCCCTCCTGCACAGACTTCCTGCTGTCAAGTGTAGAACAAGGTCAGAATCATATATTGAGTGATATCAAGCACCAAAAGTTTGAGGATTGTGTATATATATATATATATACTGTATATACAGTGCTTGGTAGTAACTGATTAATCTGGATTACGTGATCAGATAAAAAAAATTAATTGTAATTAAATTAAATTGCATTTTAAAATGCTCCTAATCAGACTGGTTACTTTTTTTATGGATAACATGATTACATATTATTGGCAGTAAATTATGGCAGTAAATTCATATTTTATTTGATTCTGCCTAATTCTTTTTACTCTTTTAAATTTTCTTTTCTAAAAAATCCTATTGTGTGAATTTCAGATTTTCTGTATTTTCATGGTCCCTCTTATGCTTCTACAACAGCAGCACTTCAGCTGCATGAATTCCACAGCAGCATTTCATTTAATTTCATTTTGAATCCCAGATTTTCAGTTTGGTCTCAGAAGTTTGGACCCCACTGTACTTTATTCTTCTCTTTATTCACTATTCAATCTAATGAATGCATCATCATTTCATACAGTTCTATATAAAGTAAGCAAATATCCTGTGTGCTCGCATCTGTTTCTCAAGAACATTTATCTTATACTGTAAAGGCCCTCTGTAACCCATTTACTCACTCCACTATATCTAGGACTTATTTGTGTCTTTATAACTGAGTAGAATGCGGCAGAAAGCTTGAAAGTGTGTTTTAGTATAGGAGTCTTTTCAAAGAAGTACAATGAAGTCTGGAAGTGCTAGTGGAAAACAGTGTGGGTTGAAAGAATGAGGTTGACATATGCACAACCCATGAAAACTCACGCTCTGAATGATGAATCCATTTGATCAAGTCACTTTTTTGTTTCACACTCACAGACATAGATGCCTTTAAATTAAACAGTCCCAAAGTGCCGTGTTTGACTTAATGGAATATTAGTATTCAAATAGAGGAGTTCGTTCCCCTGAGTGTCTATGAGCTTTTTAGTCTCAAATGCTCAATGGATCTTGGGAACAGGGAGATGCGTTATGGATGGTATTAAGAGACAATTGTCTGACAGTGCAAGAGAAATGCCTGTCTCTGCTTTTAATGGAATGTCTATCGTCGTTTTAAGTAATCAGCCCTTTCACTTCAAATTATGAATTTAGATGCTTTCGACACCTCTCCTTACCCACATCAATCTAAGCATCAAAAGCAGAAGGTAGAGACAACAAATGTTCACGCCGTGGGTCAGCCAGGGACACAGATACTACCGTTGGAACAAACACCTCATCAAATGTCTGCCAATACAAGCCGCGTCTTGTGCGCTAGAGAAATCTGATGGGAATTGCATTTATCAGAGCTGCTTCTCTGTCTCCTTTTGATTTAAAAAGGATGGAAGAATTGGGCAAAATTGTGTTTGCTTGCATTATGCTGTTATTGTGTCAATTTTCCACACCAGAAACAAAGGAAGGGAAATATGCATGTCATATTTTATTTTAAATTGCCAGACGTTTTCTTATGTTCACAAAAGACCCTCTTGCTTTAGCTGTCAGCGGTGACAGTTTGAGTGAAAATTGAGGCCGTTGTTGTCCGGTATCCTATCAGGGAGGCGTTTCAAAATTGAATCAGGGATGTGCCTATCAGAGGTTCTCGTTTACACGTTGCCCTCAGATGGAGACAGAAACAGGAGAGGACATGGGGAAAAAAGGTGGCTGTGTTTCATGTGAGCTAGTTCTCCTTGTAGAGGTGACACCATTTAGCATATTAAGAGCATTTTAAACAGGTGCGCGTAGACACGGTTCTCAGTAATCAGCTTTTCTGATGTAAGCTCCTGATACATGGATTTTACAGACTCTCCAATGTCAAGGTCCTCTTCTCCTTTGTAGTAATGCTAGAATACGGTGCAGAGATGTCAGGCGCATGTTCAGCTAGCTCTGTGGCACATTGTTCTTGGTTTATAAAGGTTATTTGCTACCTTTTGACTTAAAGTCCCCCTGTAGTCAATCATTTTATCCCTTAAAACTCATTCTTGTATAAGCAGAGCCATGAATATGCAAATTAGCCCTGCCTCCACTCAGTCAAAGCAGCTCAGAGATCCACTCGGTCAACTTACTGAGGTAAACGCTGCACAATGGAATCACTCTTTACAACGTTGGACACATAATGGTAACTAATATTATTAGCCCTTTTGCTTGACCATGTTATCAAATGGTTAAAAATGTGTTGCTAATGCTACACAAACCATGTTCCCATTCGCCATCTCTGAGTCAGACAGCTGCCTTCTAAAAGTCAATTTCCTTAGAAACGCTTTGAACAACTCAGAACGTCAATGGAGAAAGGCATATAGTTCATTGTGACGAGCAGGGCGGGCGAGAGCCGTGAGGGAACGGCGCGAGGCCGGTGACGCGAGTGATAATGAGCGTCACCTGCGAGGCGTGCCGGCCTCGAGTCTCTCACGGAGGAGCTCCGGAGGCATAAAAGGAGGAGCGACTACAATGAAAGACGAGAGAGGACCAGGCCTGGACTTTATTTTATGTTTTGTTATGTTTGTGTGGCCGGCAGACGTCCGCGAGGGTCTGCCGGCATTACTTTCGTTTTGTTTGTTTATTTTATATTAAAGTTTTGGTGAACGTTCGCCGGTTCCCGCCTCCTTCTTCCCATATCTACTAACCTCGTTACATTGGTGCCGAAACCCGGGAGGAAGGAGGGACATGCTGTCGGAGAGCCCTCGCTGCTGAAGGGGATCGCGGTGCTGCGGAGTTCGGGCAGCGCGGGAGTGAAGACCGCGAGAGGCTGCCCGAAGCGGTGGTACTGGAGCCTAGTGAAAGGTGGGACGGAGAGCTCGAGGCCGTGCCCCTGGGACGAGGTGGGGTGGCTGCCGTCCAAGAGGGAGCGGAGGAGTCGCCGCCGTTCGCCGTGGGCCGGAGCCTGCTGCCGTCCGCCATAAAGGGGAGGAGCAGGGAACGGGGGACTCGCTGCCGGCTGCCCTCAGTCGGAGGAGCCATCGCCGGCCGCCAGGAGGCGGTCGAGGATCGGGCCGTCCACCGAGCGTCCAGTGCCACCGCATGGCACCGCGAAGAAGAGCCTCTCGGCAGGCTGAGGACCAAGCGGCAGTGTGTCGGGGAACCGGACCAAGAATTTTTTTTTCTTTTTCCTCTCTCCCCTCTCTCGTCCTGTCGCTCCCCTTGCTTCCGTCTCCTTTCTCTCGTCTCGTCTGTCCTTACCCCCAGGTGCTGCGGCCGCCGAGACAGGCCCGGGGGGGGAATAGAGCGCAGTCTCGGAGGTACCCCCCGGCCTGCGAGGGGCGTTGGGGGTATGTGACGAGCAGGGCGGGCGAGAGCCGTGAGGGAACGGCGCGAGGCCGGTGACGCGAGTGATAATGAGCGTCACCTGCGAGGCGTGCCGGCCTCGAGTCTCTCACGGAGGAGCTCCGGAGGCATAAAAGGAGGAGCGACTACAATGAAAGACGAGAGAGGACCAGGCCTGGACTTTATTTTATGTTTTGTTATGTTTGTGTGGCCGGCAGACGTCCGCGAGGGTCTGCCGGCATTACTTTCGTTTTGTTTGTTTATTTTATATTAAAGTTTGGTTGAATGTTCGCCGGTTCCCGCCTCCTTCTTCCCATATCTACTAACCTCGTTACATTCATCATCACATTGTAATATATATCATACACCCGCTATATTGCTAAATCTACCCGATATTTTATATCCGGGATAACCTGGCTTCTTTTGAGACTCCCTTGTGTGGTCAGTTAATGATATGCTAAAGCCAGCCGGCACACTGACGTGATTGGTTACAAGGTAGTTTGTGACATCACAGACACCAGCAATTTAAAACCATGTTTTTTAAACTTTAGATCACTATAGTTTTAAAGAGAAAATACTCAGCAATGTTGTTGACTTAAAACGTATTGAAAACACCACATAGACATATAAAAAACATAAAAAAAAAATAAGCAAAACTGTAAGTAGTTCATTGATGTAATTTTTTTCCCAGATCTATTCATTTGCTCTTACAGTGCCACCTCTATAGACTTTGATTTCTTAATTAAAATGAAGAAATTTGGTTTCATCAATCACCACATTACAATTGAAACTTTTCTTGAAAGGGGTATAAAAGTTTTATAAAGCCATATGAAACCAACAGCAATACAAGTAGAACATTTCAGATTGTAGGGCTGGCCATGAGGTCAGTAGCTGATTGCCAAACTCTGTTGCAGCATCTTGACATCTGCACCAAATCAACTCAGATGAGAACTAGCCGCTCATAACACCACACAAAACTTTGTCTCTCGCAGCTGTTTAATGGCTCTTTGCCTGTTTTTGTTTGTTTGTTTTTTGCCGTAAGGTTATTGCACCTTTATGGCTGATTGGGGGGTTGGAATAATCCTCGACATCTGTTCGGGGAGTGGGTGGGGGATGCCGACTTTGCCTTTTATTTACTGGACCGGGCCTCTCGGCTCATCCCCCCAGCTCTGAGGTTGGCATGTTGACTTTTAATGGGAAAACGATAAAGAAGAAGAATCTTAAATGGGCCTCAAGGTCAATGAAGGAGTTTCGCCCCCAGCTATCTCTCTGGCTTGTAAAACAAACATTACTCATGAGCACCATGGTAAATTAGCCCTGTGCACCAAAGATAGACTTATTTTATTTTCTTAACTAAATTACATGCATTTGCTGTTTTGATTGAGTGTTTAGTAAGATGAAGTTTTCTTTCTTTTCATTAGCAAAACGAGTTAAAGTGTTAGTTCACCCACAATGAAAATTGTCATTAATTACTCACCCTCATGCCATTCCAAACCCGTAAGACTTTGGAACACCAATGAAGATCTTTTTGATAAAATCTGAGAGCTTTCTGTCCCTCCATACACAACTACATTACTACCACTTTGATGCTTCTAAGGGCCTGTTTACACCTGGTCACTTCATGCATTTTCTCTGATCGGATAGCTATCTGATTAAAAAAAACGATTGCATTTACAATTGGCCACATAAATGTGTCTCCGCAAAACGGATATAAATCCGCTCTTCAATTCCCGTGCTACATGCAGATTTCATGGAGTTCACATCACCGAAAGCAACAAATATGAGTTGCGTTTTATTGATCATCAGCTAATTTAAAAATCAAAGACCGCAATAGGAGAGAGCGTGGCCACAGCACTGGTAAGATCATTTAGTCTCATTAGTTTAGTCTCATATGATTGTTTTTTGAGCGCCTGTGACTTACTTTCATTTTGACTTTCTGCAGTTTGCA
This sequence comes from Chanodichthys erythropterus, assembly GCF_024489055.1. Classification (NCBI taxonomy): domain Eukaryota; kingdom Metazoa; phylum Chordata; class Actinopteri; order Cypriniformes; family Xenocyprididae; genus Chanodichthys; species Chanodichthys erythropterus. Next base: position 19,793,975 of record NC_090240.1, read on the forward strand.
CGTTGTCTTGCTGAATAGATACTCAGCTACTCTAATGCGGCGATACGTGCTGCAGTAGCGCTGTATCTGGCTATAACGTGTTATTTAGCCTATAACATGCTCTCACACATTTATTTTTTATTTTATTCATTATATATGTGGTTTCCACAACCAGATGCATTTAGACCTGTTAAGTTTTGACTGGAATGCGTCCCAGACCACCTCCTGAAGTGGTCTGAGCAATCAGATTTAAATCCGTCTCGAATGCGTTTCAGAGGGCATTTAGACCTGGTCTTTTCTTTTTAGCCCAAATTTTCAAACATTCATCAACACACACATCAGTTGTGGTAAACGGAAGCTCAAGCATGTTTGCTTGATGTGTGTGAGAACAAATGAGGTTCGTTCTCATCTTTATTTGTGTTCCGAAGATGAACAAAAGTCTTATGGGTGTGGAACGACATGAGGGTGAGTAATTAATGACATAATTTTCATTTTTGGGTGAACTAAACCTTTAAGTGCAAGTGTAGTTACTGCAACTTACAGCACATACAAAATAAAAAGATTGTAGCTCATCTGTAGCATTTTCAGTTTGGCATGCCAGGCAAGAATATATTTTTCATTATGGAGTGGTTGTCTTACACTTCTCCATGGTCATATTCCACAGCCTGTTCCTCTCGTCCTTCTTTCTTTCCCTCTGGCCCTGATGACAGGAGGGCAGAACGTTAATCAGAAAGGCGCTATCTCTCAGACAGCACCTGCAGGCTATCGCCAGCTCTAGCATTCTCTGTGTGGGCACTGCCAGTCTTGGCACCCTGGTACCTCGAGGGATGGCTCTACTGCCAACTGTGACAGGATTACACCGTAGAGTTACTGACTATAAATATATATTACACTTCCTAAGGGCATCTGAATACCATTGGTTGTTGGGAATCGAGTAGAATTTGGGCTATTATTGATAGACTTACAGTGTTTAATTAGGTTAGTAAATAAAACCTTGTCAACCTCAGATGCAAGGAGAATATTGAAATTGATTGCAGTGTGATGGATTTACATTATGTAGAGCGCTTGGTGTAATGTTCTAGAAAGTAAGCTTATTGATTGACAGTTTTTTTTAAGAGTGAGATATTTTGTTTAAGTGATTTCAATGAGATTAAAACCCATTTGAATTTGAAAAATATATGACTTGTAATGAAATAATTTTTTTCACCCTGTGGTAAGTCTGTTGAATCTGCCTGTAGCATTAATTTAAAACAGCCTGAAACTCAGAGGTAAATAAAACATAGAAAAGTTTCAATAAACAATTGCTCTTCACTTCAGCAGAAATGCTCTTGAAGTCTCTGTCAGCAATGTTGTGGCAAGTCTTTACAAATCTTTTCTTAAAATTATTCTGTTTCACCTTGATTTACCAAGAACAACACGTGAAGTTCAGGAAATAATTGGACTCTTGTTTGATAACATCATTTGTGTCCCTCCGTATTCCTGCTGTCTTTGTATGACAAATGCCCTCGGTGTGAAATGAATGGCTGGCTGTCACAGGTAATCATGAGGTTGCTTGTCAGTACTCGGTCTGCTTTCATTTCCCATGATTAGCTTTGTGAAGGAATGATGGGATACGTTTCACTCATCCACTTGTCTCTTTTGTTGGATGACATTGATGACTGGGTTAACATCGGTACCAGAAATCACATCATCTGCTGTCATGCTTCTTGTGCATCCCAAGAAACGATTTCTTTTTTGTTGCAGCAATCAAACAGCCACTGTAAAGGAGGTATTCATGTCATTCACGTCTTCTTATAGTATAATGTGAGCTTCAGACAAAGAGGGAGCAAATATGTCCACAAAATCTGCTGAATGCAATTTCCAAGGCGCTGTTCCCGAGCTTGCGGGAGTGTAATACGATCGTAAACTGGTTTGATTTGAACTCATGACTGTGATGGCTATGTTTTACACACATTTTTAAAGCTTATTTTGTCATAATACATGTTTAATTCTGTAAATGCACTTTACAAGCCATTCATTTCAGTTTATTAATGTGTTAAAAAGCTGTTGATATTATGTAACAGTAACACCTGCCTATCTTTCTGCCTTGTCTGTTTGACAGGAAATTGCAGCATACTTGATTACATTTGAAAAGCATGAAGAATGGTTGACAACATCCCCTAAAACAAGGTAAGCGTATCCATTTATCAACTAACCATTAGAAATCCCTTTCCCCGGAATTCCAGGTTTTATCACCGTGATGGTCAAATGAAGCCATTAGCTGGAGATTCCCCCAACGACCCACTTGAGGATTGCTGTTATCTTAAAAGTTGGGTGTTTGATATTGGTGGACATTGATGGCAGTTTCAAAAGGTTTACTTCTTTTAGGAGTTAGCCTGACAGGTAATGGATTATTAATGAGGACTATAATAACTGCAAATAGCCTATTAGCAGAGCTCTTAGCTCGATGCTCTGCTCTCATTTCTTCTGTGGGTGTGATGGTAATGTGTTCATATCTAACAGCAAATTAAACGTCCTCTAATAAATGGATGTGTGAGCTGAAGGTGTCTAACTGCGCAGAAGTAGATGGTAGGTGTTGACTGACACTGAAGAGGGAAAAAGTGAACGTCATGTCTGTTAGCAAAAGTATGCGCGCATGCACCTGAATCAGTCTGTCATCTTGGTTTATGGGTGATAGCTTACCCTGGGGTCTGAAGCAGCTCTAGTGAATTTACATGTTCCCAGATCCCACAAGTGTAGGATTTGTGTATTTTAAATAGACTGTCTATAGACTTTTCTGGCTGTAAGCCAGGCCAGCAGTGGTGGATTTGAGTTGTAATGGAGTGCCACTTATCCAGCGTCAATGATGCTGCTGATGAAAATGGTTTAGATTTAGACAGGACAGAGGTTGCCACGGTGACCACGCTGGCTGTTTGTCCCATCCTGGCCAGCAGGATTTGGGAGATGAATTTGTACTCTCATTTAAAGGGACAGTTCACCCAGAAATGAAAATTTTTCATTTACTCAACCTTAGGTTGTTCCAACCCTGTATAAATTTCTGTGTTCTGTTGAACACAAAGAAAGATATTTTGAACAATGTGGGACACTGAACAGTTCTGGTGCACCATTGACTTCCATAGTATTTTCTTTTCCCTACTATGGAAGTCAGTGTTGCCTCGAAGGAGCCTGGTTACAAACATTCTTCAGAATATCTTACTTTGTGTTCAGCAGAAGAAAAAAAATCCATACATGTTTGGAAGAACTTGAGGAAGAGTAAATGATGACAGAATTTTCATTTTTGGGTGAACTATCCCTTTAACTACTTCATAAATAAGCATACTGGTGGTAATTGAGTGAATCTCTTAAAATCTTTCAAGAACATGTCTGTGATGTATTTCAGTCTAAAATCAAATATTTTCAATTGTCATTTACTATAAAAAATACAAAATAAATACAAAAATATCATTGGTTGAAAATTCTTTTCCACATTTCTAATACATAATAAATATAGTTAAATGTGTTTTTTGAGTAATTCACTTTCAGTGAGAACAGAAAAAAAAATTTCCACCCTGGAAATTAACGCACCTGGTTAGTACACAATGTAAGAGTTGCTTCTGTACTCAAGAGTAAAACTCACTCTGCACATACAGTGGATGTAACCAATCATTAAAAAGAGATAAGAGAAAGAAGGTTACTTGAAGGTGGGGGAGATTTTGGGGAAAAACTACATTTAATTTATCCTCCAATGCACAGTGTCAGGGCTCTTATGGTGTAATATTTTAAGAAGCTTATAGTGTGGGCATATTGTGTATCTGTGTGTACATGCTAGGGTTTAAGTCCGTGTGTTTCTTCGGTCTGTTTTTCCTAGCCTCAGGTTAAGCCCTCCAGTCTCCTGTTCTAGCCAGTTTGTTGAAACAGAACAGTGCTTTCTCCATCTCCCGCCTGCTTCCAGAAGGAAGTCCCACTTCTCTCCCAATTAGAGAGAGCAGATCTTATACTATTAGACAGCTCAGAGTCCATTCTACTCAGTGCCAGAGACTGGAAACTGCTTTCCTCCATTCTGTGCACAGGAAGTGCTGGCCGCCATCGGCACAGAAAAAAAAAAAAAAAGCAAAGCTGACGAGGGATCCTGGCATCTTTCACGCTTGTTCATAGTATATTAAACACAGTGTTTTTTTCTCTCTCTCTTTCCCATGACCAACTGTTGTCAATTTGTGAGGTTCACTAATTTATCTTTTTTTTTATATATATATAATTTGGTGATGTTTTAATTTATGTGCTGTTATCTGCTATTACACAGTTTTAAATGTATCCAGTTTAAGCACTGTCTTCACCAATGAAATGGCTATTGTATGGACTATTGCATCACATTTTGCATCTTTGTTTCCACCACGAACTCTGCATTTTTAAGACTGCGTGTCAACTGTCCAGATTTGAAAGAAGCAAGAACATATATTATACAAACACCCCATAACAATTGGGTTGATTGAGGCCAGCCTACAGTATACATGGTCTCCTTAAGAAAAATTAGTCAGCCAACAAACTCGTTTTTGAAAGATGTAGTTTTGCACATCCAAATTAACAATCCTAATTCATGTGCAAATGGACTTTGAGTACTCAAACTTCCACCCAATTTTTCTCTCTGCCTGTAAGGGACATTGATAATGGCTGGACATAAAGCAAAAGCCAATTATAAGACATTTCCTTGTGTAATTGCTAGAGATGAGCTGAAGAGCACCCCGTCGGCTTTTTATCTCCAACACACAAAAAATGAGCCCATGAATAAAGTGTACCTCTCTCCACTCACTCATTACAGCTCTGCACTGAGTAATGTGTATTATCACTGGCTAAAAGGAAGTTGGGAGGAGTTATTGTGTGCGCTGTATGCAGTGCAATGTTGTAGCGGCCGTTACAGCAAACGCTCAGGTCTTCTTGGATTCATAATGGTGACCAGACAGTGATCCTTTAGAGACCCTATGAAATAAAAAGTAGGGTTTTGTGTCTTGTTGTCCTGCAGCTTTAAAGCCCTCTAGTGCACTTCTAAAAGTAAAATAAATAAATAGATAAAGCCAGATATACACATTTAAAATGCATTAAAAAGATTGTCATCCTACATGACATACACTTGTTGTTGTGACAACTAACTAACCTATGCCACACTCACACCATACATGTGTCAAAATAGCCAGAGCAACTTTTCTTTATTTACAGATATGACGAGACACACGTGGGCGAGTACACAACTTACTGCAAAAACCATCACGTCAGGTGTTAAATATAAGCACTTTATATATATTATGAGCTTATATATACTTATATAAACAATATACACAATAGGCTTAACCATAGATAATCAGCGTAAAGGAAGAAGGATTTATGATGTATTGATTATTTGAATTTTGTTAATTAAAAAAAAAAAAAAAAAGGTTACATAGTGTACCTTCAACAAAAATATTTTCTTTTAGTTTTCTTTTTATTTATTTTTTTTAAACACTGCCTACCAGCAATAGTGAGTGCTGTAGCAAACCATGTCAGGTGGTCTGTAATACCTTGAGAAAACTATCCATTGCTTGGCTTATTTTGATTGGCTGTCAAAGGAGAAAGATGTAGGTATAGATTATATCTGGGTGTAAATGGGCCTATGCTACAGTAACCAGCAATCCTTGATTCCTTAGTAAATACAAGAAGGAAACTTCTTGTTGAACATTTTCATGGTGTCTTTTAAACGTTTTGCAGAGTTATCTGTTCAGTCATTTTCAACAGTGTACATAAGGAGTAATATGATGAAGTTTGATGAATATTGTTGTTTATCAGCATGTGGTGGTTTTCATTTTGCATGGATATTTTTGATAGAGAAGCAGTAGCAGAGAGAGAGAGAGAGATGACAGCAGTGCTTTGACTGAAAGGTACACTTCTTTCCGGTGGTCAAGGCATAGTGGAGGTCAAGGTTCAAGGGTTATGAGACTAAGTATGTGGTTAAGTGATTTTCTTGCAGTCATTTTCTCCTCCTCCTTCCTGCTGGAAGCCAACAAGCTCTGAGGCGCAAGGCTACAGGAACTGACTCAGCCTCTGGGCAGGCCAGGTTGGAGAGACAAAGGAGGCAGAGGTCAGTGGGCCATGTAGAGTGTAATAGCTAAGCAGTATTCCAAGCATGTATGCAGGCATAGCCCGGGGCTCTGGACGCACACATATACACAAGCACACACACCCAATCATGTACAGTACATACAGAACATGTGAGCTTGTGATCAGACAGAATAAATCTGTCCAAATCTTGTGATAAATTTTCTATATTACCAAGAGACCATTCACTAGAGAGAACCATAACAAACACACTGTAAGAAAAGACTAGTTGCATGATGAAAACACAGTACAAACACTGGAATAAACAGATTTATATATATATATATATATATATATATATATATATATATATATATATATATATATATATATATATATATATATAGCAGTTCTTAGTGATTATTAAGGTATGCTTTAAAGAATTCAAGCCAGAGCGCCGTGATTGATGCATTCAGTTCCTGTAATGAACATTCCCTTTCAGACAGGAAGTGCAACAATGGTTAAAATCAATAGGACCGCTTGCACGCCGGCCACTGGAACAACACTACAGCTAATTCAGGCCATACTTGTCAAAGCACAGAAAATCTTCCACAACTCCAGTGCACCGCACTGTAATTTACACTGGCGGCCACCTCCTTTTCCATTTCTATTAAAAGGAGAGCTCTGCATTAAGTGTTAATGAAAGCCGGAGCCGCCTTGTGATTTAGGTGAGCTCGGCTGAAGCCCCGCAGCGCTGACTGCGTAAAAAGGGCCGGGATTCACTGCACTTTTTTAAACACACGCACACACAAAATGACATGCATGCTCCCTTTAATGAAAAGCGGTTTAGTCTAGACTGGAGAAATAAGATTATTAGCGCTGAACATCAGAAGATTAGATATGATATTCTGATTGTCAGAGAAAATGCAAAAAGAGGACAATCTCTACAAGCATCTTAAAGAGTTGTTTCTTTTTTAGTTGTTTGAACGATTTTTATTAATGCTTCTTTTAAGTCACAGTAGGGATCGTTCTGTTTGTTGAAAAAGCTAGCTTTTTCAGTTAGCTCCCTCCAAGTGTCTTTGTTCATAAATTAATGTGAGATGGAGTTGGATGATTTATAGACAAACTTGCATTCAGGATCTAGTTCATTATTGTTTGAGGGTGAGCTGAAGAACCTGTCCTTCACTCAGCTTCATACACTATTCTGCCTGGCCTCAGGTTTACGTCATACTGTATGTCTCTGGAAGGCATCCAGCAATACTGTTCTCTCATTATTGCTATCCCACACCTTAGTCCTTGACTGAAAATAGGACAAAGGTACCAGTCCGCCTAAAAATGTATTGTTTACAAGATAGCAGGTGAAAACAGTGAGCGCATTTGAAGAGGAACTAATCACTGGATTTGCAGGGTTATGAGGGAATTAAATGGGTCTGGATCTGGAACAACATTAGGGTGATTAAATGATGACAGGTTTTTCATTTTGGATTAACTGTTCTTTTAATGCTAATTTAAGGATATGCTTGTAACCTCAGCTGTCATATTAAGAACAAGATTAGTTTTAAAAAGGACATTTGAGTTACATTTTTAACAGAGGACGTCTTCTAGTCTGGACTGGTTTAGGATGTCTGTAGGGCTGGACGATTATGGCCTAAAATCAAAACCTTGATTAATTGAACATTTTACCTCGATTACGATTAATGAACAATTTTTTATTTTTTTTTGCCCTCATAGTTCACTGACAAGTTTTGTATTGTAAATGCGCTTGACAGCGCTGACAACTAGTTTCTGCGTTCCTCTATGTGCGCGCAATCATCGCGTTTTGCACAGCTACTGTTTGTATGAGTGTTTGTGTCACAATGCAGCTGCACGAGCATGGTAGCTTGAAATAGTATACATCCGATCGTCTAAAATCGCTTGAATGTCCAAACTGGCAAACCATACAACTGACAAAGTTTAGTGAAGACACAAGGCTCACCGCTCGTGCATTTTTGTGTGTTGACTCAGCGTCGGCGTTCACCTCTGTGTTGCTTTCATGCCGCTGACTGGATGGGGCGGAGTCATGTGGCTACACACACGGAATGTTGTTTTTAAGGGGGAATTATTAACAGGATTAAAAAAACTGAATAACCGTCATGGGAAAATTACATCAGTTAGAGGTTCTGAATTTCGGTTTCAATTACTTTTTGATTAATCGTCCAACCCTAGATGTCTGTAATTATTAGTAAGATGAGAGTATGTATCCTGGATGCATGTATCATGTACCCAGTAAAATAAACAAGACTTATTCTATAGATGTGGTATATTTTGAATATTATACGAACTACCTCAAAAGAACTACCTTCAAAAGTTTGGGTTCAGTGAGATTTGTTAATGTTTTTGAAAGAAATGTCTTAAAACAATTTAAAAATTTTTCTATTTTAATTTGTATTAAAATGTAATTTCCTGTGATGGCAAAGCTGAATTTTCAGCATCATTACTCCATTCTTTAGTGTCACATGATCCTTCAGAAATCATTCTAATATGATGATTTGATGCTCAAGACACATTTCTTTTTGTTATCAGTGTTTAAAATGGTTGTGTTGCTTAATATTTTTGTGGAAACCATGATACATGTTTTGGGGATTCACTGATGTTCTTTGAAGTCCAAAAGAACAGCATTTATTTGAAATAGAAATGTGTCATTATAAATCATAAATGTCTTTTTTAATTTAATGTATCCTTGCTGAATAAAAGTATTTATTTTAATAAAAACAAATATTATTACACCAAACGTGTATACATTAGCGAAAGAATTATAATGATGGCCATACCTTACAGTAGTACTACAATTCTAAGCAGTATGTGATCACTGTCTTTTCTGATTTAATTCTCTTGTACTTCAGATAGGATTTCAGTAGTACCTGACTGTACCATCTGTAGTAGTACCAACTGTTTTTTTTTACCTAGAAAGTTGGCAAATGGTCAAAATCCATAATAAAGGTGTACCAGGCAACACACTGTGACTTTAGTTTCAGTGGTCAATGGAGGTATAAAAACAAAAGTTCCATAATCACAGACATTCCTATCTGAAAAGGATTATTTTTTTCAGGACTCCTGAGTAAGCCAAAAACCACCAGGTAATTTGCCCTGTAATTTTTACAGAGGTTGTGAAAAACCCTCACAATGTTTGATTCAGATGGGATTAAAATCACAAAGTATGTCTGTGAAACACAAATTTTCTTGACCCTCTCAAGGGAAACTAGTCTAGTCTTTGGCTTTAGTCTCATTTTGGTTAATCTGTGCTTGTGTTTGAATGTCCTATGGCTCTGTAGTGGCCTGTTATGAAAGCTAAAGTTCATACTTAACTATCAAACAATACGTTTTTCTCATCTGATGACCTGCAATGACATTGTAGTCTGCCACTCTCATGGCCTCATGCAGTATGCCTCTTTTTCTTTTTCACTGTGTTTCTCACTGTTTTCCTGCTCCTCCCTTCTCCCTGTCCCAGCATCCACTCCAGCACAGCTCCCAGCAGAGCACTCCAAAAGACACAGCTTTGATTAAAACCTACAGCAGCACCGCCAGTGCAGAGAAAGGGCCCGAGCTATGACAACAGAAATGGGCACACATTCCCAGCCACACTAACAGCAAATTGCATTTGTAACAACTCAAGTAAATGAACACACACTCCACAGCAACACTTAAATTAGTGCACTCTCAGTTGGATGTTTTTATTTGTCGTGAGCACATTTGTGAGAGTGTGTGTGTCCATTTGTGTTGCCATCTCATCAAGCATCAGTTGAGAGCCACTGCACTCAGCGTGAATGGTGAACCTGTTTTTAAGGTCTGACCAAGCTCATGGATGATGCTTTGTGGGCTGGTGCCTGAATAGAAGAGTGAGAGCACAGAAACATACAGGACTCTATGTACACAATGCTTGGGCATATAAGAATACTTGAATACTTCTCAAGGTGGCAACATATTTATATATTTATTTAAATATATATATATAATATAATGATATAAAAATAATATAATAAATATATTTTCATCAAATAAAATACATCATTACAATTTATTATATTGCTTGTAAACAAAATAAATTGTTAGAATACACTGTCACTGTTACATGTGATATGATATGATATGATATGATATATGATATATGATATGATATGATATGATATGATATATGATATGATATGATATATGATATGATATGATATGATATATGATATGATATGATATATGATATGATATATTATATTATATGATATGATGATACACTTTGGTGTGTTCCAAAGTGTATCATCATATCATATCAAAACATATCATATCACATGTAACAGTGACAGTGTATTCTAACAATGTTTGAAATTGATCTTTTATAGTGAGAAGCGTTCATGTTCATATACTTAAAAAAATATTTTCATATTTTCAATATTTTAAGTTTCTGTTGATTAAACCAATTGTATTAACTCAAATTTTTAATTTCAATGAACTCAACCAGGTAACTTACTTTTTTAAGTTAAACCAACAATTCTTTTTTCAGTGTATATGTTTTGAACCAAAATGAAAGAGAGAGAGACAGGATGAAAGCGATGAAGCAGGAAGGTGTTTGAAGGCCACAGATATGTCAGCTTGGCCTATTAGCCAAAACCTCAGTAACCTTCTCCAGGTAGAGTGATTGAAGTTTAGCCAGACTGACGTCAACGCCCCTCATCCATCCACATACCCTGAGAGGACACAATGCCCCACAAAAGAGCTGCCAAGCCTGGGGCCTGACCAAGGGCAACCATGCCACCCACTGGCCCCCTGGGCAAGAGCCACTCACACCCTAGAGGAAGATGGGAAAATAGAGAGAGAAGGGTAAAGAGAACGAGGACAGCTAGAAAGACAGACAAGTCAATTGGAGGAGAAAGAGAGTGGATGAAAAATGGAAAGGGGACAGAGAGTGAAGATGATGGAGGGATAAAGCAGAGGAAAATGGAAACATGTCGATAAGAAGAAAGCGAGTGAGTCAAATGGAGATGGGCTGAGTTATGATGGATGTGGTTTAAAGAAGGGAGGGGACATCACACACAGAGTAAAAAGGGAGGGCGAGAGAGAGAGCAGAAAAATGCAGAACGTCAGTGTGGATTGAGATGTAGACTGACAGACTAGAGTCAGTCACATGGTTTAGGGCCTGTTTAGGGAAACATTTCCTTACCAGAAAGAAGTATTAGCGGCACCTCAAGCATCAGGGTTGATTTTGTATGATCTCTTATAGGTATAGTTGACCAAAAACAATTGTCATCATTTGTTCACCCTCATGTCTTTCCAAACCTGTATTTTTTCTTCTGTGGAATTTTTTTTTTTGCATTTAGCAGAAGAAAGATAGTCATGCAGGTTTGAAACGACAACCCTTTAACTACAATATAATTTTCACGGTGAGAAAAAGTTTTTCCCTCAGTCGAGATCAGTATAGTCTCTGTTGCCAAGAGATCAAACTGTTGCCCGCAGAGCAGCCACAGGAAATGCCTCTGTATACCATTTGTCCATGTGCCAATGGGCAGAGAGCAAAAAGGTTAACCTGAAGAGATTCGGGCACAATTAAAAGAGCGTGACCAAGTGTAAACACTAATGCCAGCAGTGTAAGGGGAGGCTGCAGGAAGAGGCCCATTGAATAAGGGGATGGTTGAATAATTAAGCTGGAAAGAAAAGTTGATGTCAAGCAGGTGTTCAAGGAGAAAGTGTCAGCCAAGCGGGCCGAAATGGGGAGAAGTGCTGCCACTGCAGTGTAATAATAAAGACTTAATTCAATTAGTGCTTCTGCACCGGTGCACAGCACACTGGCGGCCTGTCAGCTCCAAACAGCCCCTGTACTGTTCTTCAGACATGGAGACACACTCACCCAAACACACGCACATGCACAATAGCATAGCTAAATGATTATACTCCTCCAGAATCCCCCAGTATCTCTCAGTCCCTGCTCCTCCCAGTTTCATATACCGCCGTCTTAGCTACCTCAGCCCACCATGTCTGCTTTATCTTTCTCTCATTGTTTCTCTCATTGTTTTGTAGTGCTGGGCATTCCCATGTGAAAGGTTTCACAAATGTGATCATCTCAATTCTCCTACACACCAATGAGATTAGATGGAGACTTGTCCTGCCTTTTAGATGATTCTCCTGAGAAAGACTCCAGTATTATTATTAGTAGTATTAAATAAATATTTCTGCTTCAGTACAAGTTATGCTTATTCAACAGCATTTGTGGAATAATGTTGTTAATTTTGTCTCATCTCTTTTTTCCCCCCAAAAGTAGCCAAAAATCAAAGTTATGGTTCAGGCATTTAGAATGTAAGTGATTGCGGCAAATTTTTGGAGCATTTAAAAGCAAAAACACTTTTTTTTACACTATTATTATTATTTGAGTTGTAAAGCTGTTTAAATCATTTTACTGTTATTTTAGTGTTTATGACATTGCATTGTTATGGTAAAAAAAGTTGTAACTTTATGCAGTGAAGGTTTTCATGCTAAAATAATGTTAATGCACAAATTGGAACTTTTACGGCCTCATTCACTCCCATTATGTGCCTTTTTTGTTTTAAGAAAAGTGCAAAATTATTGTTGCGGTAATCAACATTATGCCACAAATGCTGTTTATTGAGCTTAACTTGTACTGAAAACAGAATATTCATTTAATTGTTTTATTTATATACATATATATCATGTTGGATGAAAGGTGCTGGTTCTGTGGCATAGAGGCAGTGTACCAGCAGGCTCTCTCCTGGCACAGTGGAGCTGGAAACGATCAGTCCTGCTCCATCTGAAAGAGAGTGGATGGGAAGCCAGACTGAGGGTGTTGTCTTTGTGTTATGTAAGGAGAATGATAGAAAAATAGGACCTGGGTATGTTCCAAGGAGCTTTGCAAGTAACCTGCCCCACCACACTTCAGTGCCACACACAGACACGGACCTGTTCCATCTGCAGGTCTCCAGCAGGGTGGAATGGCACAGGAAGAACACAACGTGCCAGTGTGTGTGTGACCCTCTGTATATACACAGAGCAACAGGATGTTATAATTACACACATACACAAATCTTTAGCATGTCTGTATATATGTATGTTCAGGGTCCAAATTTAACTTTTTGCCACACCTGGTGGGTGAATTGAGAAAAATTGAAATTGTTATTCGACCATGAATAATTGTATCTTGCATTAACTTTTATGACAATGGAATTATCTACCTGTGTTTTCTTGAACAAGTTTGTTTCGTCAATTGCTATGGTCTGCGTTGTCAATCAGATTCAATTGCGCATTTAAATACGGTTGTCAATCCAGAAACTTTGCAATGTGTAGTTAGCAGCATGAAAAATGTATATTATATACTGAAAGTGAGAAAATATCGCTGCTATTATAATCATTGAAACTGTCAATTACAATGCGAGTTACACAAAGCTGCACTCTTGCGAAAACTCCCGTTATAATCAATAAAGCTGTGCAATGAGTCTTATTGACATTGTGTTTATAATTTGTTGGTTAAAATAAAAGAATTCACACTGAACAAAAACTTTGCCGTGTTGAGAAAATTCTGACTAACTTAAACACATCTGATTGGTCATTGCGTTCATGTGCTCAGCAGATATGTCTGTGATTGGCTACAAAGATCAACGCTGCAAAAATATGTTTTAAATAGAAACCTTTGATGTTCTTCTCAGAGCGCTAACACATGGGAGTGTTTTAAAACAGCCGGCTATCAGCTTGTACCGGTACTGCAGAACAGCAGAATTCATCACATTAACCCTTAAATGCATACCTCGGGTCTGTAGTGACCCGAGCCGTCATTCACTACCCTCCTCCTCGTTCATTTTTTAAAGTTAGACATCAACCTTCTTGATATTCTTCAATCAATTCATTATAAAGAATATAACAAGAACAAAATCATAAAATTATAAAAGAATGCCTATTTTTGTATTCATTATTTGTAAAAATTGTATAGGGTCGCTAATGACCCGAGGTGTGTATGAGTGTAGGTATATTTTTTCTGCACAACAATAATTGAACTTTAGATGACGGAATAAGTGGAATTCACCTTTATTCCACAAGGTGGCAATGTCTGATACACAATGCTGAAGTGACGACTCATTCAGACAGAAAACGAAATAATAAGAAAAACATGAAATGGCTCAGCGATTTACTGCAGAGCAAGTGCTGAACGCAATCAAATATGACTGTAACTGTTACTGGATAGATCTGGTGAAGCTGAAGATGTTGAAAATTATATAGTTTTAAGAATAAATTTGAGAACGCGAATGGGCTCCTATTTGTGACCTCAAACATAAAACTAGCCCTTTATTTGCTGAATTTACTGGGAAATGAGCTCTGACGAGGACAGTGGTGATGGCATAAAACATCTGCTCAAACCGAGCCCTTTCAAGCTCCAAAAGGTGACAAAATATGCTTTATTTTATTCTTCTGTAATTGTTACTCTAATATCAGAGGAGTTTTATATTATCGTGACAGGTAGAGATCCTTCCGTGTTAGATATAGATCCGGGTCGATAAAAACCTGAATATGTAAGAATGATTGGCGAAACAGTCATGCATTTAAGGGTTAAATGATCCAATAAATCTTTGGTGGGACAAAGATTCATTTTGGCAAATTAAGATTATTAATGTTTTTGAAAGAAGAATTTATGCCTCACTAAGGCAGCATTTATTTATCAAAAATATGGTAAAACAGTAAAATAGTGAAATATTATTACAATCTAAAAGAACCATTTTCTATTTGAATATATTTCAAAATGTACTTCCTCTGATGGCAAAATGACTTTTCAGCAACCATTACTCCAGCCTTCAGTGTCACATGATCCTTCAGAAATTATTCTAATATGCTGATTTGGTGCTCAAGAAACATTTATTATTATTATCAATGTTGAAAACAGTTGTGCTGCTTTATATTTTTGAGAAAACCACAATACGCTACTATTCAAAAGTTTGGAGTAAGAAAGATTAAAAAAAAAAAAAAAAAAAAAAAAGAAAAGAAAGAAAACCACTTTATTCAGTAAGGACACATTAAACAAATCAAAAAGGGACAGTGAAGACATTTTTCTGTGTAAAGACAGATTTATATTTCAAATATGCTGTTCTTTTGAACTTTCTATACATGAAAGAATCCTAAAAACGAAAATGTATCACGTATAAGAAATGTCTTTCAAAAGCATTTTAAAAATTTTCATTATTACATCTTTTGACTGGTAGTGTTTATAGTTTTTTAAATATTTTTTATTGAAATATTTAATTCGATTTTTATAAAATGTATGTGTGATTGTTAGATACTCAGTGATAATAATCATGCCACACCAGTGCATGCCAGCATTTCTGTGTGTGTGGTGCAAACTGGTCACTAATCCAAATCCAGAACATATCAGTCTGGCCACACTGTGAACATTGTGCTGTCAATCAAAGAGTCAGAGAGGAGCGATGCTGTGTGTACAGACACAGCCGGAGAGACGTGCCGGAGAGCTCTTGGAATCAATAGCTTATATATAACCCTCATGACAGGCCAAGGCTCTCTTACCACTCACAAGTCACCGGCAGCAGGACAGCATGCTCTAGGAGTGGATGCCGTTGATTTAGGGCACGACAGCACCCGGGCCAGTGTTCTACCCATTGCATGTGCTCTCCCTCTCCCTTTCTCGTTCACTCGTTTCGCTTTATCACCTTCCACAACTGATTTTGTCTTTAGTAACACACACACACACACACACACACACACACACACACACACACACACACACACACACACATAGAAGTAGAGTCTCACCTCTTGTGATATAAGTGTTGCTTTACATGACTGTCATTCTGTTACATGAAACATTGAGGACTTTAATGTATTCGGCCATCTTGAGTTCTGACTTGAGGAAAAAAAAGCTTTTCCCTTCAAATGCTCCATTACAATCTTTGAAAGGACGGCTTGGAAAGGGACTACCCATAATTAATTTTGCATCACTGAATTAATTGTCTAAAGTGTAAGAAGCCAATTGATAAATTATTCAGCCATTTTTAGTATGTGTGTTTGAAGGGAAGATGGGAAAGGAGAGGTAAGAGCCAATTCAAATTGGAAAATTAATATTCATAACTTTTTTATGAAGTTAAAAATGGCTATCAATTCAAGGTTTAGGAGCGACTTAATGAAGAGCCTCTGAAACAGGCAATGTCTGCTGGCGGTCAGGGATAATTCAGGCAAACCGGATCTCTGATTCATTCTTAATCATTCGGGTTTGTTTAGACATGGGATCACGGTGATGATTCTGGATTTATTCTGCTAAAATGGGTCAGAATTCTTTAAAACCTTTAAAAGTATAAGTTGTGTTTTCTCTCCCTAACAGTAATTATGGAAATGATTGTAGTTCTGTTGATCTTATCTATTAGACATCTGAAAAAAGCAAATCTTGAGCTATTTTCTTTCCATTTTCACTTAATTGATCATGTTTTGTAGAGTAAATGTTTACTTGTGAGTTTAAAACATAATCCAGTTAAATCAAGCTGTTAAAAACAAATGACAACACACTAAATCCTTCATTACAGTGCTTGCAAGGCAGTAGTGTATTGATATTCCTTAATCATTCTGTTTTCTGCAGGCCCAGCTGCAGCTCTAAGATAAAATGTCGGCAGTTTTACAATTGTATACTTTAGAGAAAAAAGGGGATGTTTCATCCTAAAATCAAAATAAATCATAATTTACTTATCCTTTTGTTGTTCTACTGCTATATGCCCTTCTTTCTTTTATGGACCACAAAAGGAGAATTTTTAAAAAATGTCCCTCTCGCACTCGTCCATCATCATCAAGCTTTTTAAAAAAGATGCAGAAGTATCACAGAATGATCCCATGTGACACATGTTGTATATTCCAAGTGTTCTGGGGGTATTCGACAGGGTGTATTTGTGAGAGTATTAGCGCAATAGTTCACTCCTTCTCACCCAGAAAAAGCACACAATTTGTAAGAAATCAAGATTAACAAAAATGCAGAATGAAATGCAATCCATGTACCTTCTTCTCTGAAGTCAATATATATATATCCATTGTGTGCATCATAACGTCTCGGTTACAAAGGTAACCCTCGTTCCCTGAAGGAGGGAACGGAGACGTACGTCGGACAGACCGACGAATAGGAATCTCGCTAGAGAGGCCAATCTACTTCGAGTGTAACTAAACGAGCCAATGCACATTGGCATGCAATCATATGCATCAGCTGCTCGCCTCGCAGCGCGGGTATATAATGAGCAGCAGGTGCGTTGCATCTTCAGGTTTTCGCTTCGGAGCCGAACCGGATAGGCGGCAGCATCAGCGGGGTACAGCGACTGTGGCGACGGGACGTACGTCTCCGTTCCCTCCTTCAGGGAACGAGGGTTACCTTGTACCCGAGACGTTCCCATTCAGTCGGTCACGTTCGACGTACGTCGGACAGACCGACGAATAGGAATCCCTACCAAAGCGCCACAGGAGCTGCCCTCTTCCAGCGCTCTGTTGCAAGCCACCTGAACCCCCTTGCCTGAGGATGGTGGGACAGGGCTAACACAGAGAGAGTCGATCACTGCTGTTCCCCAAAACCCATTCAGTGAGACTATTGGATAACGCTGGGAAAGCGTACCCTTCGCTGGGAAAGGAACGCTGCGGAAGCCACATCCTTCCCCGAAGGAGTTATGTGGAGAAGTACATATGGACTAACCCTGTAGGGCTGTGCTACATATGGAAGAGCTGGGGTGACTCCAACCCGATGAAGGGTAGGTTCTCCCAGAGGGAAAGACACGGGCTTCGTTTAGGAGCAACCGTGGAACCAACCATATGGGATCCCCGTAGGGTCACACATATGGAACCCAGCCTAAACCCGGTTCTCAAGGATACAACGGAGTATAGGCCTGGCGCCAGACGCTCCGCCACGTCGGCTGCCGAAGGGATATCGGAGGACTCGACAGGGTCTGCCTTGTAGGGACTCTCTGGAGAAAAGAAGCGCATGTAGCGCAGCAAGCCGACACTAAGCCGGGGCCTCTCCGTGCCTCTGACCTGTGGCGAGAACATGGGAGGAGACCGGCTCGACACGAAGGCTATAGTATCTAGCGAACGTGTTAGGTGTCGCCCAGCCCGCAGCTCTACAAATGTCTGTCAGCGAGGCGCCACGAGCCAGCGCCCAGGAGGATGCGACACCTCTCGTGGAGTGAGCATGCAACCTGAGCGGGCAGGGGCACACCCTGAGCTTGGTAAGCCAGGGCGATGGCATCCACTATCCAGTGGGCCATCCTCTGCTTGGAGACAGCCTTTCCCTTCTGCTGGCCTCCATAACAGACAAGAGCTGGTCTGAGGTCCTGAGGCTTTAGGTTCTGTCTATGTACAGTCGCAAAGCGCGGACTGGACAGAGTAAAGCCAGGGCTGGGTCTGCCTCCTCCGAGGGCAGCGCTTGCAGGCTCACCACCTGGTCCCTGAAGGGACTGGTAGGAACCTTGGGCACATAGCCAGGCCGGGTCTTAGTACCACGTGGCTATCACCCGGCCCGAACTCCAGGCACGATTCGTCGACCGAAAATGACTGCAGGTCCCCTACCCTCTTGATGGAGGCCAATGCCACCAGCAGCAAAGTCTTCATAGACAGAATCTTTAAGTCTACTGACAGCAAAGGCTCAAAGGGAGCAATCTGAAGTGCTCTCAGCACCAGAGTGAGGTCCCAAGAGGGTATGGAGAGGGGACGAGAAGGATTTAACCGTCTCGCCCCCCTAAGGAACCTGATGACCAGGTCGTGCTGACCAACAGATTTGCCATCTAAGTGGTCGTGGTAAGCGGATATAGCAGCAGTATGGACTTTTGAGGGTGGTGGGGGGACCCCCTACGCACAAACCCTACTGCAAGAAGTAAACCACGACTCTGATCGAGCATCTTCGGGGGTCTTCCCGGCGAGAAGAGCACCACTCGACGAACAGGTTCCACTTGAGGCGTAAGCACGTCTCGTAGACCGTGCACGTGCCGAAGTGATGGTGTTAAGTACCTCAGGGGGTAAGTCACCTAGAACCTCCGCATCCCGTCCAAGGGACCAGACATGGAGTTTCCAGAGGTCTGGACGCGGGTGCCAAAGAGTGCCCCGTCTCTGAGAAAGAAGGTCTTTCCTCAGAGGGATGGGCCAGGGAGGGGCTGTCGCGAGGAGTGAGAGTTCTGGGAACCAGGTCCGGTTGGGCCAGTAAGGCGCAACTAACAAGACCTGCTCCTCGTCCTCCCTGACTTTGCACAGGGTCTGTGCAAGTAGGCTCACTGGGGGAAACGCATATTTGCGCAGGCCCCGGGGCCAGCTGTGAGCCAGTGCATCTGTCCCGAGTGTCCCCTCGGTCAGAGAGTAAAACAACTGGCAGTGGGAGGTTTCTGGTGAGGCAAACAGGTCTATCTGAGCCTTTCCGAATTCTCTCCAGATCAGCTGAACCACCTGGGGGTGGAGTCGCCACTCTCCTGGCAGCGCAGCTCGTGATAGCTCGTCGGCCACACGGTTGAGCACACCGGAGACATGAATGGCGCGAAGCGACCTCAGATGCTTCCGACTCCACAGAAGGAGATGGCGGGCGAGTTGTGACATGCGACGGGAGCGTAGACCACCTTGACGGTTGATGTACGCAACGGTCGCAGTGTTGTCCATACGGACCAGTACATGCTTGCCCTGAAGCAGGCCTTTGAGGCGGCTCAGAGCAAGGCGTACTGCCAGCAACTCGAGGCAATTGATGTGCCAATGCAGATGGGGTCCCGTCCAAACCCCTGAGACTGCATGCCCGTATTACGTGGCACCCCAGCCGGTGGCAGAAGCATCTGTGAACACCACAGCATGCCGGGACACCTGTTCTAGGGGCACTCCTGCCCGAAGAAACAAGGGGTCCGACCACGGACTGAAGGTTCGGCGGCACTCCTAAGTGATTGGCACCCGGAATGTGCCGCGCTGCCACGCCCATCTCGGGACTCGGCCATGAAGCCAGTGCTGAAGCGGTCTCATATGAAGCAGACCGAGCGGTGTTACAGCCGCAGCAGCCGCCATATGCCCCAGGAGCCTCTGAAAGAACTTCAGTGGGACCGCTGTCCTGCCATTGAATGTATTCAGGCAGTTCAACACTGACCGAGCACGTTCCTCTGTGAGGCGTGCTATCTGCTCGACCGAATCCAACTCCATACCGAGAAAAGAGATCCTCTGCACCGGGGCGAGTTTGCTCTTTTCCCAGTTGACCTGAAGCCCCAACTGGCTGAGGTGTCTGAGCACCAAATCCCTGTGTTTGCACAACTGATCCCGGGACTGTGCTAGAATGAGCCAGTCGTCGAGATAGTTGAGAATGCGAACACCCCGTTCTCTCATGGGAACAAGGGCTCCCTCCACGACTTTCGTGAAGACGCGGGGAGACAGGGCCAGCCCGAAGGGTAGGACTCTGTACTGATATGCTCAACCTTCGAACGCGAATCTCAGGAATGGCCTGTGTCGCGGAAGAATTGAAACATGGAAGTACGCGTCCTTCAGGTCAATCGCTGCAACCCATTCTCGGGACGGATGCACTCGAAAATGCGTTTCTGCGTGAGCATTTTGAATGGTAGCTTGTGGAGGCTCCGATTCAAAACTCGCAGGTCCAAGATCGGTCGTAACCCGCCGCTTTTCCTGGGTACAATGAAGTAGGGGCTGTAGAACCCCGACCTCAAATCGGCTGGAGGGACCGGCTCTATCGCGTCCTTCGCCAGTAGGACTGCGATCTCCGCACGCAGGACAGGGGCATCGGCATCTTTCACTGTAGTGAAGAGGATGTCCCTGAACTTGGGGGGAAGCCGGGCGAACTGAATCGCAAAGCCGACCCTGATGGTCCGAAGGAGCCAGCGAGACGGACTGGGGAGCGCTAACCCGGCTCGCAGAGACCGTACAAGCAGGACCAAAGGGACCACCGGTGTACCCGCAGCAGGGCAGCGAGGTGGAACACAGGGACGCGGCTCGGGGGGCTCTCTTTGTGAGGCGGCCCGAAGCGGCGTCACAGTGTGCTAGGCAACACTTACCTGGCTCCACGGATGGACAGAGGGAGCAGTCGAGGCTTTGGCTGCCCGCTGCTCGCTGCTGTCCACTGGCGACAGAAGAGGGGGATGAGAGTGGTGAGGTTTTTCTCCTCCCACTGCTCTCCAAACCCTCTTCAGACCTGGAAATGGAGGAACTGCTCTTTAAAATTTGGGTACCGCTGCCTCTTGGGTCAGTGGCGGAACAGAAACAAACCCAATAAAGGATTTACCACCTGGCCCTCCTCCAGGGGTGGAAGAGCAGCCCCACCCATCTCTGGGTCGCCCGTCTCAGGGGTGATTCTCACCAACCAGTTAAACAGCTGCAGAGACGGGAGGCGTCATCTCCCCGCAATGGATACAGCAGAGCCTGCTGGGCCGGAGTTTCTTGCAGGGGACGACACCCTTGGCGACGAGCAGACTGAGGGGCGGCCCAAGAGGAACTCAATGGTTTGTCATGGGAAGCTCCCCTATCCGCTACTAACTGAGGAGAACCGCTGGGCTCAGTCCTCGACAGTGTCACCGAAAGGCCACCTCGTAAGATGGGAGCATTGAGAAAGCATTTAGCTTGACAACCTCTCACACCTCACAAGGTAAGCCAGGGGGCACTTCTGGACCACGGAGGTGGACATCGTCTGGCTGAGGGCCTGCGCTGTGACTTTGATCACGGTTAGTCAACAAGCGCAGCTCAACCCCAGCACAGAACTACCCTCATGCAAAAAGAGTGCCTTGGCCTCACATGCAGGGTGGGTGTGGTCTGTGTACAGCCACCCCATCCAAGAGGGTAGTGAGAGAGGAAAACTTATGCAGATTGGCACCTTTGGCATTCCATATTTATGGCACCAATATACCCCCATACTGCCAAGTTTTCCATGCACATCTGGAAGACCCAGGAAAGCATGGCTGTAAACTCTGAATCTGAGTCAGCATAAGCACACACCATTACAGTGGGCAGCGTCACCCTCATTTCCAGAGCATAACAGCACTCTCTCCGATGCTGCAATCGACGTCTGTCCCTCAGCTGGAGCTCTGAATGAAATGCTAGGTTCCCCTATGAAAAGGACCAGCAATCCAATCCAGAAACTGCACAGCTTGCAATGCGCTAGAGAGGGAGGGGCCCTAGGGGGTTGGTTCCCCGAAGGAACCCCTCAACCTCATGTCACCCAAGCCATATCAGCAAAGTAGACCTCTTCTGGTGCACCAGAGAGGGCGCTACAATGGAGATTACGCAAGGGAACCGCGCATCTAGAGCGCCGAGCGAGCGCTGGGTTGCCGTGACAACCCGCGCGCTGCAGCCCGGCAGCTCGACGGCACACGACACGCAGAGGAGCGAGAGGTTTGCTCTCGCTGATCTCCGCGGTCTCCCAGAGTGTCGGGCAGAGCCGCGGCTGTGCTTTTACACACAAGCGGCAGCTGGCCAACAACAGAGGGGACTCAAGCTTCCCGGAGAAAGAAGAGTCACGACCGGCGTGTCGACGTGATCATGTTCTCATATGAAAACATGAACACCCACGAACATCATTTCAGCACGCGCCCAGACATGCGAAACGGTGATCGTGGCCGTCAGTGAGGACAGGAACGATCGCATCCAGAAACACAAGTAGGATGTCGTCTTTAAAAAGACGCGAATCTACTTGTGTAAGCTCTTTCAGGGACTTTACTCTTTTAGAAGTGCTGAAGCACGCAGGGGAACGGCCACCGCAACACAGACAGGGATTGTGTGCAGCCTGTCATGTGCTTTCTCTCTCTTTGAAGGCGCTCACTCTTACCAGCCGTAAAAACGGCTTTTCAGCGCTCAAAAGCGCACCGTACCGGCCGTGAGAACAGCCTTCTGACGCTGTCAAACAGCTATTTGCTCAAAAACGGCAAACGAAACAGAAAAAGAGAGGACGTCGACCCCGCTGCTGTGCTGTTCGCCCGCACTCGGAAAAAAAGAGAAGTTCAACCAAAAGCTTGACTCGTCTTCTAGCAGACACTCGCTTGCAGAGAACAGGAACAAACACCGTTCGGCTCCGAAGCGAAAAAGCTGAAGATGCAACGCACCTGCTGCTCATTATATACCCGCGCTGCGAGGCGAGCAGCTGATGCATATGATTGCATGCCAATGTGCATTGGCTCGTTTAGTTACACTCGAAGTAGATTGGCCTCTCTAGCGAGATTCCTATTCGTCGGTCTGTCCGACGTACGTCGAACGTGACCGACTGAATGGGAACAAGAAGTTATCACATTCACATCTGTCAACTAGAGCTGCACGATATTGGAAAAAAAAAAAACTGACATTGTGATATTTTGTTTTTATGCAATATATATTGTATATTGTTTCATTCTAGAATAAATGGGCTGATATGGGGGAATGAATCTGCATAGAAAATAATACAAGCATAGATAAATACAAAGATACAAATGAAATAAACAGTGCTTTAGCCTATGTTCTTCAGGTAAGTCTAACAGTATTCAGGTACAGAAATTGAATAATTAAATGTAAAATAACACTGCATACACTCTAAAAAATAAAACATTGGTTCAACAAAAAAAATTATGTTAAAAAATTATGTTTTCCACTAGAATTTTTAACTTAAGCCAATTGGGAGAATTACATTAATTCAAAGCAATATTTTGAGTTGATCCAACATAATGTTTTAAGTAAGGCGTTTTTTGCCACAATAAAAACACATTTCTAAGTAACATGAACTTAATAATTGTCAACATGAATGCAACTATTTAAGTTGATCCAAAATAATGTTTTATTAAGGTGAAGATGCTTTTTGGACACAATAAAACTGCATTTCTAAGTAACTAACTTACCAAGAACTGCTTGTCACCATTATGGTAAATCTCCAAAAACCCACATTAACACATTAACTCTTCTAAATTAGCATAACAAAACACTAATTACTGCTAAATCTCCCTTACCATTAATCTTGTGCAAAAAAACATTATATAACACTTAATTTTAGCATTTACTCTCCCTTTCAAGTGCCATGGGCAAAGCATGATGGGAAATATAAATCCCAGCCCAGTTAAAAGAAGTGTTCATACAACTCAAAACAATGAAACACATTTACACGTCATCAGAATGTATTTTACATTAACAGAACTTAAAATTAAATACATTTTGATTAACTGAAAATGTTCAACTATGACAAGTCATGATAGTATATCGAATCAATAGGCATAATTTGTGTGTCATCCAAGCTCAATAAAATAACAATTACAAGTAAAAAGTCTAACAGCATTCAGAACTTGATTTTTTATTTCACAACAATATATATATATTTAACTAATGACTAAAGGTCCCCTGAATTAGTTTTTAGAGTGTAGTGTTATTTTTGTAAATTAAATATAGTTAATCTTTGTTAAAGCTACAAAAGTGAGTTTCTATTTATATTTTATGGTTTGATTAACATTAATTTCACGTAAATTAACATGCAAATGATAAATGTTTTCTCTGTGATGGGTAAACTTTGCAATTAACTGAGAATCAAGTGCGTTTTGAACCCTGATGCCTGGTTCATATGGGTCATGCATGAACTACTATCCCTATAGTTGACATTGCACATCCTGCGATGTGACTGTTGCAGAACTATATCGATGCTAAAGCGATATATCATGCAGCTATACTGTCAACTGTCATTCTGACTGTCATCAGACAACCGGAGTTCCGGTCTGGAGGTATTCAACTCAGTGAAGAAAGTACACAGTAGTCAAAAGTAGTTGTCAAAAGTACCGACTTCGGTACCTCGGTACTGAAATTTTAAAAATTTGACATTTGAGCGCTGTTGAGTGGATTCGTAGACACCTCTGATTGGCCATTTTGTTCACTCGCTCATCAGATATGTCTGTGATTGGCTTCAATGATCAGAACTTCAAAAACGTTGTAAATAGTCATCAATGACGCTCTTCACCAAGCGCTTACACAGATACACACGGGAGCGTTTGAAAGCAGGCATCCATCTGTGCTTTGCAACGGTCCTGCTTTCAAAACGTTTTCAAATTCAAACACTTCTGTGTGCTTTTTAAACGCTGCCGTGCTTTGATCATTGTAGCCAATTACAGACATATTCGATGAGCGTGTGAACACAATGGCCAATCAGAGGTGTGTACGAATCCGCTCAACAGCGCTCAAAGCGTCACATTTTTAAAATTTCAGTACCGACTTGGTATTGATCTCGGTACTTTTGACATCTCTAGTACATGGATACTTTTTTTTTCTTTTCTCAAGGCATTGTATTTCATGTCGTGTGTTTATTGATCTTGATTTCTCACAACTTGTGTGCTTTTTCTGGGCAAGAGTTTTAAGAACACGCACATCGCTTAGTCGTGAACAATGGCCAAGGTCAGGGTTTTTGTTAAGTAATGCATTAAATTTCAGTTTGTTTTTCACTAAAGTGACGTGACGTGTGGCCAAGTATAGTGTCCCATAACTGGAATATGTTCTCTGCATTTCACCCATACAAGTGCACACACACAGCAGTGAGTAGTGAACACACACACCATGAAAACACACCCGGAGTAGTGAGTAGCTGTTTTTTGCTTTGGCACCTAGGAAGCGATTTGGGGGTTAGGTGCCTTGCTCGAGGGCACCTCAGAGAGTGGAAGCGAGTGCTGTTTATTCACTCCCCTGTCGGAGACTCAGAACTGCGACCTTCGGGTTACAAGTCCTAGTACTCTTGCAAGTACTTTTGCGTCCTTTTTAAATACGCTTAATGCTGGTCGCTATTCACTGCCATTATGTGGACAAGCATGAGCGGGATTTTTTTATTTTTTTTTATTCTCCTTTTGTTGGCCAAAAAAGAAAGGACATTTTGCTGTTTGAGTGATATTTTCTTGCTATTTAAGCATGTATGCTAAAGACATGGAAGTGTTTCTCGTGCACAGATGAGAAAAAACAGATGCACATTTCATTTACGCAGCACCAAAGCCTAAAACTTCAGCTTATTTTAAACTTTAATACTATCCTGCCTTGCAAGCACTGGTGTTTTCCTCATGAAATGCAAATGTAGTTTTTTTTCTTATTTGGGAATGGATGGCTCAACATACAATATGAATGAATTTTCCAGGAGCATAATTGAGCTGTGTGTCTGTGTGCGTGCGCTGTAGATTTAGAGCGGGATTTGGTGCTGACCTCACTCTGAGAAGAGAGAGATGCATCAATATGATTTGGATATGATGATGTTGGAATGGACATGAAGAGTGTCAATTATTTACAGGTGATGTGCCCATTGAATTGGCAATGAAGTGGCCCATAAATTACCTCCCTCAGTAATCAACCCCTCAGGGAAAATAATGAAATAACTGCTGCTGGAGCGAGGGAACCGCTGTTCAGCAAAGCCTGTTTGACTAGGTGATTTTTGAAAGGGTGGACAGCTTTTGAAGTGACATTGGATGGTGAAAAGACAGGAAATTGCCCAGCTAAAATGTCCCCAAATCCTCTTGCTGTGAGGAACAGTCTGTACTTTAGGTCCATAACAAAGGAACTTACTGGTCATACAGCGTATTTGCGGTGATCACATTTAATGTGGACTGCTGTTTTTGGTTGTACTCTACTCTTTTAGTGAAATAGAAAGGCCTTAAAGTGAAATTAAAACTTAAGTTTTGTAGCTTTTAGTATGAATATGTTAGCCTTAATGTTATGAATAAGCTAGTGTGTTCCAAAACAATGACAAAATTCGCACTTACAGTCTCTCACTTCAGCTAAAATGGATCACGGATTTCATGACATCACATCGCACTTCAGCTTCTCGTAAGATCTTCTGTCCAATCAAATGCTCTCTAGAGTCTGAACTCCCGCCCCCTCCTACACTATCAACAGACAAGCTGCGGCTGAAATCAGTCATTTGTTCACACATTTACTAGTTTATACCATAGACTGTAAAAAAAGATGGGTGACGCGACGACGCTTCATTCCATTGTATTGAACTGAAGCCAAAACGGCCCGAAGAATGGCCGCTGACACGTTACGCAATACGTCAAAAAAAAAAAGTTTGGAGCCTGGGTATGCGCAGAAAGAATCGTCAGTGGAGCCCGGAGACGGACTTGCGGTATCAAACTTCCGCCCAGACGACTAGTTCAGCATTCATGTATTTTAAATAGACTATAAAAATTATACACAATTTAAAATTCTACCTATAAAATAACAGGCTATTCTGTTTCAGCAATAATATTTTTGAAACAACAAATTCAGTAGATAAACTCAATACAATATGCCAATAGAAACAACTCTAAATCGGTCCTGCCATTTTAAATCAAGTTCAACTAACGTTACAGGAGATCGATTGCTGTAATTAGAGTAAGCTATCATTAGTTTTGTCCTGCTAATTGTTATTTTATACCCATAAAAATAATAAGTAACTGCCAGATAATGATCACCTGCTTTTTCCCGTCATGGCTAACGTTAGGTGTGTTATCTTAACTAATAACATTTATTAATTAGATTATAACACCCACATTTAATGTTACAGAAAAAAGTTCCATCAGATCCTGTAGGTCGGTTAGTACAGAGGAGGAGGAAATTAGGAGGATAAACGGTTAGATATTAAAAGGTAACTGAGTTTAACGGCTCTGGCCGAGCTGTGATATAAACGAAACGCTATTGGCTATATATTCGCTATTTTTTTTTTTAAAAGTTGGGGTTGTTTGATATATCGCCCTGTTTTCCTATACTGCTGCGCGTTCTAAGACACTTCAGTGGGCCTTTAAAGATGAGTTAAACCTGAAAATCTTGGCATTATTTACACACCCTCATGTTGTTCCAAACCCATGGTATTTATATAGTTATTTATTTTTATGAATGAATATAGAAATTGAGGCATATGGACTGCGTTTATGGTGTTTTCTTTTTCTTTTTTTTTTTCCCATAGTAATGTTTTAGTTTTTTTAGTATTGCTGCGATACTATTAGTTTTTATTAATATATTTAATACTTTTTTTTTTTAAGTTTAGTTAAAGTTTTAGTAATTTTGTTATGTTTTTGTTAGTTTTTATGTCTATATAGTTTTTTTTCCTTTTATCAGTAAAATCCACGATCTGGACTAGTAATACTGTAGGCAGGGCCAAGGGCGCTGTCTGCCAGGGGCTCCCAATGTGCGTTTTTGGATGGACGATGGGCAAGGGCCCATTTGAATTAACTAGTGCAAAATTTAATTATAAGGAATTATTTCTGGTCCGCTTGGTACCCTCTTTTATGTGGTTGTCTCGGGTGACAGGAAGTGATTTGGTGCTGGTCCAACATTGTGTCTCTCAACCTTTTCTTACACAGAGCAAATGAAGAGGGCAAGCCTGTGTGTGTCTGCATCCGAGTGTGCCTATATCATGCCATATATCAGTACAGCACCATAAGATCTTTGTGTATATGTCAAGAAATCTGCACACAGACTAAGCTATTTTTAGCATATTGCCTCTGTCCTTGTGATAGTGTGTGTGTGTGTGTGTGTGTGTGTGTGTGCAGTCAAGGCTGTAGCGTTCTCTTTCAAAGGAGTTTAGTCTCATCACACCCCCTCTCTCTGACCTCCTGTTTACCCTGATTCACACACAATAACATCAGTTCCTTCTCCCACATCCCTCCAGCTGAAGAAATCAGCTCTCTGATGTTATTTACAGAAACACAGAAGAGAAGATTTCCCTCTTCTTCTTTATTTGTGATTATCTTGGTGACAAAGAGAATGAAAAACTGAAAGAAAATGAGGATCCTACCTACTGTTCCAGTGTCTGATGGTAAATCGCAGAGGGGCGGCAGATTTGGTTTGGTGTGCTTCCTCTTTCCTGCCTCGTTTTGTCAGAGCAGAAGAAAAGCAGGTGATGTCACTCCACAATTAGGGCAGTGGAGGATTACTGCTGAGACTGACGCAGGTTTTTATTATTTATTAGGTATGAATGTGACACATCAGAATCCTTTAAAACATTTGCAAATAATCTATTCTAGATCAAGGAATCAGTCGGATAGAGTGAGAACCAATTGTGTGTGTTAGTGTGACTGGTGGCTACCGCACAGGTCCTCGGGCTGATTAAATATGCACCTGACTAGATATCAGTGCATTGTCCCTCTCTGACATCTCTACCTGAGCTTTTGAAATCTGATTTCAAGAAATCCATTTTCATCCTTGCTAGGGTCTTCTTCATGAAGCTGAAACTGTGCATGTCTGATTACTGAGAACTTTTTGTATGTAGAATATTATGTAATAAGTTAATCACCAGGCATCTTGTGTACACAAACTTTTGCCCATCCACACAAATTTTGATCCACATAAAAGGTGGTTCCAGCCAAATTCCTACCCATAACTGGAAGGGGCTATCTGACCGACATACAGTATAAAGCAATCAAACACATCTGAAATCAGATCAAATAACCCTCAGAGCAAAGCAAAGTACTCAAGGATATGTTGTTTACTTGTTACTAAGCGTCTCAAACAACTCTTGAATATCTTTCAAAGATTCAGTGCCTCAAGCCTTACAAATTTTGGTAAATCCAGCAACTATTTCTTCCTTTGAAGCACTTGGAAACATGACTTTGATTTCCAGAATTGTTTAAGGCTAGTCAATTATATTTAAGCTTGTCGTTTCAAGGAAGCTTATACATATTTTTTATTAGGTTAGTAAATGTATTAATATTAATACATTAACGATTTATTCATTTATTATTTATTAATGTAGTCATCATATTACATTAATTCATTTTAGCCAGATTTATTCTGACTAATCTTGCATCTAATTTGAGTTTAATGTAAATAGCACATCTGATTAATGTTAAATCGAAACATTGTTAAGTGTATTGTTCATTTTTTGCTGTTATTTTTTTCTGTCATATTTTTTTAACCAAGAGCATGCTACACTTCATGTAATTATTATTAAATTATTGTTATAATGCACATTTTTTTTCATCTCATCTCCACTACTGCTGACAAAATCAAAAACCCTTCATAGATAATGTTTTAAACAGTAACTAAAGGTGAATTCAAGGGAATCTTCTTTGCACACTAAAACCTGCACCTTATTCACTCACAACTCACAATCCATTTTAGCCAAGTGCTGAATGTGCTGAAACTACCAAACTGTATTTAAATTAAGTGATTCTCATTTTTCACAACCAACTTTTTTCCCAGATCAGGAATTCAGATTTCATTCATCACTGATTTTTTTGTTGTTGTTGCTCATATTAGTGCATATGCTGCATAGATAAACACTGTGCTGTTTCAAAATATACAGACAAAACAATGTTATCCATAGGCGCAATAGTCAGATTTGAATTTTGAGTCTCATTCTCTCTGATTTTAACCCTGAACCTTGATCTCATGTCTCTGATTTTATCTTGTTCTCTCAAGACGAACACTCAGTTTGGAGATTATTCAGCCTGACTTTGTGTCTCAATCTGTCTCTCTCAGAGAGTCTCAGTCTGTTCGTTCTCCCCTCTATGTAGTTCTGTTGAGCTGTTCTCTGCTCACACACTGATCTCAGACCAGTTCATTTTCTCAAGCCTCGATTGCAACCCCATACAGAGGTGAGGTCTGTTTTTTCCGGAGAGTCCTGACGCACACTGAGTCTTACTTTGGCAGTCCTCACAGGACACGGCTGGATGGCATTAAACCAATTCCACCTCATATGTTCTCACTGTACTTTATCTAATCTGGCCCCTCCTCAGGATTCCAGCACACCACATGATTCCTTTAAAAGGCTTAATTAAGGATCTGTGATTCAATCGCACTAATTGAATCACGGATGGCATGCAAGGCAACGGCTGTTCAGAGGTTGAATCTTGTAAACATCAAGCGGAAGATGTCTGTCAGAGTAAGACTCAAAAAGTGAGGAGAGACCATAAAGAAAAAATGACAGGGTGAGTTGTGTAAAGAATGAGAGAGGAGGAGAAACTAGACAGGAAGTATCAGAAGAAAATAGGATGGAGGAATTTGAAGACAGAGTAGCGAAATAAGATTCTGCAGACTGAAGCACACTTGCACCAGTGTTATCTGTCTATTTTATCCACTTTCTTTCGCTCCAGCACTAGGCATTATGACATACAATCACAGGTCTGATCCTGGCATATACTCAGCGCTGTCACACACACATAGACCTTTTCTGTTTGCCTGTCTAATTTTGTTTTTGTGTCACATTGTGCACTGTTAGTAACTACTAAAAGTAGTGTTTTTAGGGGTGTGACGAGACAGGTATCTCACGAGATGAGACGAGACTCTAATGTTAACAAATGAAACCTTATTGTTTGTGCTTAATGAGATTAAGAGAAAACTGTTACTCATTTTTATGGTAACACGTTACAATAAGTGCAACCATAATCGCACTCTCTCAATATTCAAAGTACAAATAAGACCAAATTTTTCTTTGATACAGAGCTAAGAGATGGTTACAACTACACTGCCCAGCCTAAAATAGCTTTCATATTGAGAGATATTTGTATTCATCAGGGAGCCGCTTTCAAAGTGCGGGGTATTGACATCGCGTTTGAATGCGCGCTCGCATCACGCTTACTTTCACTTTCGCGACCGCATGTACTCTGTAAATATGGGGTGCCGGCGACTGTTATCCAACTGAATTAAATGTTTTTTATTTAAATACAAAGCAAAACGACTGTGGAGGCGTAATGTAAACGTAGCGGTGGCATATTCTTTCCTAATCATCCTAAACACTCTGTCATGGCAACATCACGAGACTACTTTTCACCTTGACGAGAAATTTCGTCACATTTTAGTCTCACGAGATCACACCCCTACTCTTTATATTAGGTGGCCATAACTACTATGTACTTTCATCTAAAAATAACTACTTAGTGTGTTCATATTGTATTGCAAAACACTTTTGCTGCTATTGAGGTGGGATAAAATTAGGGACAGGTTTGGTGGTATGGGTAGGGTTAAGATGTAAGGGATGGGACAACAGTGTAATTAAAAATGTAATTTCAGAAATTAATTACAGATGTAATTACATGCAGGTATTAAAATATAGCTACATTGTAAAACATGAATCTACACAATAAGTGCATTGTATCAAATTATTAATTTAAATGTAAGTACATAGTAGTTAATGCCCCCTAATATAAAGTGGGACCTCATTTTTTAAATTGTTACAGCTTTATGGCCAAATAAAAAAAAAGAAAGAGAGAGATTCATTCAAGCATTTTACTTTTTGTTTTTCAAAAAAATTTGTTTCTGTTAACAAATTAATATTGCTGTTTGCTATAACGGACTTCTTTCGTGACTGTAGTTTCTGTAGACTGTAGTTTTAAGGGTTGGTTCAGTGTTTTTTTTTTCTAAGCTTGATTGTTTTCGATTAAGTCTTGAGTTTTTGGGGCACAGTTGAACATCTCTTAATGCTTCGTTTTTTTGAAAACACTGTATTTTTCATATATTTTATGTTTATTCTACACCTCTGTTTCCATTCTCATATGAACGGCTCGTTTGACTTCCTGCTTCTATTAAGCAACTCCCTCCGAAATACGCAGTGTGCTCAGATTGGTTGGCAGGTTGGTAGATGGCCCAGTGTATCATGATTCGCTGAAGCGTCCGGAAACGGACTATATTGCTGTATCAAATTGAGCCGAATCAGACCCAGATGAAGAGGGTCAAGCAGAACCTCTGCAATCGCGGCTTTTAAAGGACGTTTATGAATGGTATTTCATTTAGTATTTGTGTCAAAGTGTTTAGATGCTGTCACTGCTGTTTGTTAGCTTTCAATATACAGTTTTATCCTGATTAAAGCTTTACTGTATGAATACATGACTGAGTAGTCACATTTTTGTAAAGGTATCGTTTAATTTATAGTATGAACAACTGTTTGTCTATTAACATAGACGTTTGTTGGTGTTTGTTGCACTAGAACTTAGCTAACTGGCTAGCAAAAACGAGTTGCTCTCTGTATATGTCCTTGATGCATTAAAAACTATAACATTACGTTTAAAAGACGTGTACAAACAATAAAACATACTTACAGTTTGAAGCCAATAAACAGCAGCTTCTGTTTTTAAAGTAGGAACTGCTTCATCTTTCAGTAATAGCTTTTGTGTAAATCCAGCATTAAACTCGTGTAGATTCTGGAAGTTGTCTTCATCGGTGCATCCAGTGTAGAAAATATCACAGATTATAATGGGTTCTATTATCTTTTGACACGTCGCATCGCGCAGCTTGCGTTTGGTGTACACAACTCTTCCGCTTCCATTATACTGCGCCACATGGCCTCGCCCACTTTGTTGCGTGTTCCCGGGGGCAGTGTTTATGTTAATAGCAAGGGTTTATGATGACACCAACCCGGGAAGAAGCTCGTTGTAGTCCAAACCGGGCGTTTTTGTAGGCAATAAACTGTCATAACTTTAAAAGACAATACCTCCGTTTGCATTAAATGTTCAGCGCTGTAACTTTGCAGATACTGTTGTGTGTGCTCAAGCAGCAACATTACACACTAACTAAAGTTAAAAAAGTGAAATCGCATTGAACCACCCCTTTAACTATTTTAAAGTATGAGTGGCTTATAGCTCAGAAAACTACAGTTTCAAAATGGCTTCCCCACCACTGATCTTGTGACAATTGAGTCAATAAGGGATGCAGTTTACATTTTATGTCAGAAAGTCAGTCAGACGATGGAAACATTTTTTTGTTGTTCACATTACAGTAAATTGTTATGTAAAGAGGATTCTGATTATAGATTTTAAATGGTTTTAGATATGGGGAAATTCTGACTTAGCTATGTGATGAACTATTGAACTATTGACAAATTATTCTTTGAGAAAGGTTCATATGTAAATGAGATTACCAGTTTTTTTTTTTTAAATCATATTGACCGTTAACCTGGGTTAAAACCCCTTCAAGGAAGAATTGGAGAGAAAGAGAGAGAATGTGTCAGCAGTTTTTCATGTATGCATGAGTGTCTGTGTTTATCCCAGGCCTTGTGGTGGGAGGATTGCGTGCAGATTGGACGCAGCGGAGCTGAGGAGAGGTGGCAGGGGACTGCTGGAGGCTCAGTCATGATGGCCTTTGTGCAGATGTCTTAGGTAGCCTTGGCCTGCACTGTAAAATATTGTCAGGATTTTAAAAGATTTAATGGACATTTTCTACAGTGAAAACTGTACAGGTTAGGTCGTTTTGTCTTTAAATTATTGAAATAAAAAAATAACCAAACTGCCCAGCATTGGTGAATTCCACTATGGGAGAATACCCATTAACCCATGTGCTTGAATAATTCACTTGTTCATGTATGCTTTGGCAAAATATGAGGATGAATGGAGACATGTAATTAGTTATTTAGATTTAATAGAGGTTTTAGCTCCTATTTAGTGTTGTTTTGTTGTAAGTAGTCTTTCGTTTGAAGTCACCATTATGGTGATTGGTATTCCCTTTGGTTGGAAACTTGGACCTTGTTCAATTTTAATTACTTCTTTCACAATCATGTTATAAGGGTGGTAGTATTTATGTTTTAGTACATAATTGTTTTATTTTGTGCCATGGGTCCCTATCAAATCACAAGTGGGGATGTTATATTAGGCTTACTGAGTTGCAGTAAGTTGTCTGTGAAGAACCTGAAATCAAGTATTGTAATTGTGAGTGTTATCATACATATACTCTATATATATATATATATATATATATATATATATATATATTTTTTTTTTTTTTTTTTTTTTTTAAAGATGCAGTCTAAATGTGGTTTATGTTGGTATAAGGTCTTGTCAGACTCTTTCGCTCCTTTATACTGCGAGCTTCACTCCCCCACTGAGCCCCCAGGGTTTACTTGATGTGATCACTGCACCACACTGCCCCTCTCTGTCCCAGAACCGCCTCTGCTCAGCATGGGCCAGTTTCCGGATTCCCTCCTCTCCTCCACACATCTGGAGCACAGCTGGAGGAGGGCACGAGTTGGGCGTCTTCATCATCTCTAGCGTATCAACAGGATGCAAGGTGGAGGCAGGTGAGTCACGTATCTGGAATGGAGAAATAATTTTCCGTGCCACAGATCAATGCGAGCCATTAAGCAGCTGTACGCCGTACTTTAGTAGGCGGAGGGAAACCAGCCTCTTGGCCCATATGCTTCCTGCAACTCCTATCTATCAGGGTGTCAGAGCTGCCATGCTGCACTCACTCCGAGCAGCAGGCAGGGGCCAGACGCAACAGGAGGTCCTTGTTTGAAAAGACGCCTGGCTCCGCCAGAGATGGAGAGATGGATAGCGGAGCGGTGCAGACGGCCAGAGTGGATCTGTTTACAGAGAGCTGTCCAAATCACCACAGTTAGTTTTTATTTTCTCTGCACTTTCCCTTGACTTCGCAGACTTGTTGACATTGAATGTTTGGGCCTCAGCTAGCCAATACTTAAACTAATTAGCTGGCTAATTAAGGCAATTTTCCAATTCTGGGAGAAATTTGGGTGACTTAAAATGTAAATCTCAGCCAAGTGGATAGATAGCTCGGAGATTGGCCATAAGTGAAGTTAACTGCAGGGCTGTGCTTGGCGTTCTCCCTCCAGTGGCTAATTGATTTAGCATAACAAAGCATGGACTGACATTTATTCATCACAGTGGCATTTGAGAATGCTTAAAATGTCCTTCCTCCATGTTAATGGTGACACGAAATGGATTCTGTATGTGTATGTGTTCGCTGTAGGCAGTACGGCTCTTTCTTTCTGTTTTTTTTTTTTTTTTTTTTGACACATTGAATACCTTCCCTCTAGAAGTACCCTGACTGCTCATAGATCATTTGACACTTTGTAAAGGTCTGATGACCAAAATGTTCCCAGCTGCACATTATAATTTAGTGACTAAAAGTAGCAAAGCCTTTCCCTCCATTTGCAAGGCTCTATACGCATTGATCTATTAAGTTTATGTTGTGCACTTTCAAGTGGCTAGCTCTGAAATCAAGTTGGCTGGGAAGAGACGAGCATTAGTAATCCATACTCTCTAAATGAGACTCCATTAGCATAGCACTTCTGTTTGCACCTCAGATGATTGGTTTGCAAGACTGTACCAGCCATGGGGAACCTTGAGAGTCTCTTTCTTATGGCTGTTTTATAAAACCCCCAGGCAGAGAATTCCCAATGTGGCCAAGATCTGTCACTATGACCCACTAGTCTTCAGCATCTGAGAACTGATTTAGGAAACAAAGTGCATGCAAGTGTTTATTTTGCCAAGTTTAAGATGGATTGTACATACTCAACAGTACAACTGCTTTCTTTTTTTTTTCTTTTTTTGTAGTGAAACAGATTTACAGTATCAAAGATTTTATCTGCCTTGGTGGTGCTTGATAAGGCTAGCAACACAATTTCTGTTGCTCATATTCGGATTGGGGATTTAAATAAACCCCTAACCCTAAGTATTAAACGTTGGTGTATGATACCTTTAATGATGTGGTTAATTGAAGATACACATATTATTAATTTTCTAATCAATTTGATCTAAAATGCACCCAACTGACCCTTTGCTAAACTACTGACCAGTCCTAGCAACTTGTGCCATCCACCATTTTCTTAAAAAAGTTTTTGCTCTTTTTGATGTAAGTCTGTTGTGGATCTGTGAGTTTAGTTTTAAACCAAATTTTGCAGAAATTATCCAAAATATGCTACATTGTGGTTGTCAGGTCACGTATAATAGTGACAAAAGTACCCAGAGAGGATTGTCCCCTTTTACAATTTTTAAATAAATCTTTTTACCATTTATTTTAAAGAAAAACGTCAGAAAAAAATCCTTTGCATTGTCACAATGCATTCCAGCTCACATCAGAATAATATCCAGTCGTTTAACACTTAATGAGCACATTTTACTAAAGATCACGCTGTTCACTAAAATCTCATTCTCCAGTTCATTCTTAAGAGACAATTTTGTGAAGCTTGTCTGAGTTTGCAACAGTAACAGCTCAGCGAATGGTCAGTTTCATTTTGTTTTTCAGATCTAATTTGTATAGTTCACTTATTTACTACACTGACAAAATTATTTGTATACAATTTTCACTTAGAAATTGCAAGTAAATTTGACAAATAATTGCAAAGAATTGGCAAGTAGCATTGAATTAAACATGGAATTTTGAAGTAGAAAGATTTAAATAGTATTTTCTTGTAAAGCGTACTCCAGTAGTCTTTGTTTTATTTATAACTTCGAAAAATCATTTTTTACAGTAAGTGAATGTCACAAGTCACAATTCACTTATATGAGGAATGAGAGCAGAAGTGTTTTCACTCTATAAACAAATGTGTGCACTTTGTATGGCCTACAAACCAGTGGACCAGTAAGCACATAGCAACCATCCACGATGCCTTGGCGACTTCTTAGACCCTGGCAACCACTTACAATAAGCATAGGAAAGCATCCCTCACTCTGCAAATTAAGTTTAGTTTGCAACTTTTATGTATTACATACTAGACCATTTGGATCTCCCTTTGTCTGACAGAGTGATTTGCTTTAAAGGATGAATATGGAGAGTAAGGAAGACCTGGCTGCTCTATATCTCCATTCATTCTCTCTTCGTAATTAAATAGTCAGCTCCATGTAGTATGGAAGCCATTGGCTCGGCAGATGAAGCGCTATGTTAAACTTTATGTCACTCGAAAATGGTTTTCAAGTGCATTCAAGACTGAGATCACCTAGCTGTAAAATGATCTGTTTTATGGTGCCATTATCAGTGCAGTATTTTTTAAAGATGCAGTTCACTACACACTCACGGGACATAAGAAAATGTGAAGAAAGGGATAAGATGCTGACTTTCATTGTGTCCTTCATAATAGTCAGGATTTTAATGCCTCCGAAATTTATTAGTGATACACTCTAAAAATCTGTCGTAGCATTTGTCTGAACCAAATGATAGTTAATGACCAAAAATAATCATCTCTTTCTTTGTGATAAATGTTTGTTTCTGAAACCGCACCTCTGGATCTCTCATTGTAGATGTTTAACTGTGGTTTTATATTGTTTACTGTTTCAGTGCCAAAAGATGAAATCGATAGTGACCTCCATGACATCAAAGTACAAGTAAAAACAGAAAGATGGATAGCGAGAGGTGGAGAACTAGCTGGGCACAAGGGTATTTTATTGTGGTGGTCTGAATGTGACTGGTGTGTTCTGTTATGTTGCTACATCCCTCTCACAGTACGGCCCTCTGCCAGCATTGATACGCTGTGTCTGGCAGCGGTCCATCATCCCCCCCGCTCTTGAATACTAGAACCGAAGTCACCAGCAAGGAGAGAGGGAAAGTGAGCGAGTATGTGTTTTATTCCTTATGTCCTTATTTTGGGTCACAAGGGAGGGGCTTTCTCAGCTACTCAGCATAGACTGGCTGGAGTCTATTGATCAGGCTGTGAGTCCTGCCAACTGAGAGAGAAAGAGAAAGCAAGTAACGACAGAGAGCAAAAAAAAAAAGATAAAGATAGAGGGAGAAATGGGGCAGAGGAGAAAAGAAAAAGAGGAAAAAAGCAACACAAAAAGTAAGGGAGAATAAAGCCGACCTGGCTTTTTTTGTCCTGCCAGTAGAGGAGAGCTTAGATGAGTTTGTTTAATTCATCACTGTCTCACATTCCCTTGGACACCACTGGGACTGAGCTGTTCCAGAGCAGGGATGCTGTCCCATCCCAGAATGCTTTTGTGTGCCTTACCATTGTATGAGGGACTAAAATCAAACTTAATAGAAAGTTTGAGTTCCAGAGAAGTAGTAGAATTTTACTCATCCTTCAGCTTCTTCATCAGAAAATCGGATCTCTAGATATTGATATGTGACCTTCTGAGGTCAAGAGCGCTGACCTTTATTTATAAAGATGGTTCATAAAATGCATGTCTCCCAACACCATTCATCCTAAAACTAGAAGGTAAGATTTAGGTTTTGGGGTGCTGGAAGCCACTGAAAAGAGGCTGAAAAATGATGAGATGTATGAAAAAGATGAAAAAGATTTACTCCCTCAGGGAGAGAAAAGCAGTGTTGAGAGTGTCCCTCAGGACCAAAGCACAGCTCAGACTATAAAACATAAAAACCTTTGAGCTGTCTTCTGCCACACACTACACGGAAAGAACGGTGGGCTGCGTCTCGAACTGAGCAAAGGGGCTTGAACCTTGAACCCTGACTGATGAGGTCCAGCTTCAAATGCAGCCATGATATTGTGCTGCAATCGTAATTCATATTGTGTGGGTAGTTTGAATATTAATGAATAAACCGAGCCAAAAGGAAAGCATATCTACTTGATAAAAGCGTGATATTTATCTGGAATCTGGAAGAACTGTTGTAAAGTGGGAATTTGCTGGGGGAAAAAATCAACAGATACAAAACGTTATAAATTGCTGTGGTTATGGTCTATACGCTTCAGTTTAATCTGCTTGGGATGATGAATTATTTTGGTTATGAATCCAAGGCGAAGCTAAACATAGCACTTGCACGAGGACTGTTGGAACATTTGCAGCAGGCTGCGATGGCTGCAGCCATTAGTCAATGAATTAAAAACTAATTAGTTTCTGCTTCTGTGCTTTATTTGAAGAGTTATGCACAGGTGTAATGAAAATGTATCAGGCTGTTGATTAGAAGGAGGAGAAAGATTTCACAGATTAATTTTGACCCTGGGTTTCCCATGGTGGCCTATATATGGAACTTGTGAATGCCACATGGTTGATGACCAGAAGAGGCTGAGGAAGTTGATGAAATTATTTTAATTGTCATCTTTCTATTCAGTGTCACACCATATCCAGTTCATTTCTGTCAGTGGCAAATAATAATTTAGTGCAGGGCACTATTTTAACATTTCTTTAAGTGTTGTTTGGTGAGTGGAACGGTCAAACAAAGGGTGATTATGAGAACTTGGTCTTTTGCCCCATGCTGACCTTTCAATCACACTCCAGCTAGCATTTCATTTACAATCAGTGCTAATCAAATGGAAGAAAGCACTCAGACGCTTGATAGGCTAAATCCACCACTTCTCCATATCAACAGCAGTTGTCTTTCATCAGTAGTGCTAATAATATGACAAGACCGTTAATAATAAAATTCAAGTGTATTTCATATTGGGAACTGCTGAAATAGCACCTATACGATAAAGAAAGAAAAAAAGTACCCAGAATTCAACCGCTTTTCAATGGCCATCAGTGGAGAATGATATACGGGAGACTCTATACACAGCGCAAGTTGTAATACTGCATTCACTTGTGGTTTATAATTTTATTTACGATCAGGTTAGTGCATGTTAAATTATAGAACGGGTGTCATCAAAATCAGCAGATTTGTTTAATTTGATACATAATATTTACTCTCAACTTCACCTAAATGTTAGAGAGTTAAAGAGTTCTTAGTTTATTTATGTTTTTTTTAATTTGTTCAACATTTTATGTATCTTTTTTGCTGCTATATAATATATAAATACCGATCAGGCATAACATTATGACCACCTTCCTAATATTGTGTTGGTCCCCCTTTTGCTGCCAAAACAGCCCTGACCCATCGAGGCATGGACTCCACTAGACCCCTGAAGGTGTGCTGTGGTATCTGGCACCAAGATGTTATTAGCAGATCCTTTAAGTAAGTTGCAAGGTGGAGTCTCCATGGATTAGACTTGTTTGTTCAGCACATCCCACAGATGCTCAATTGGATTGAGATCTGGGGAATTTGGAGGCCAAGTCAACACCTAAAACTCATTGTTGTGCTCCTCAAATCATTCCTGAACCATTTTTGCTTTGTGGCAGAGCACATTATCCTGCTGAAAGAGGCCACAGCCACCAGGGAATACCGTTTCCATGAAAGGGTGTACATGGTCTGCAGCAATGCTTAGGTAGGTGGTATGTGTCAAAGTAACATCCACATGGATGGCAGTACCCAAGGTTTCCCAGCAGAACATTGCCCTGAAGCATCACACCGCCTCCGCCGGCTTGCCTTCTTCCCATAGTGCATCCTGGTGCCATGTGTTCCTCAGGTAAGCAACGCACACGCACCTGGCCATCCCCCTGATGTAAAAGAAAACATGATTCGTCAGACCTGGGGTCTCATTTATCACAACCTTTGCGCAGGAACGCACAAAATGGGTCTGGAAACTTGCGTACGCCAGTTCCTGTGCAAAGGTTGTGATCTATAAAAACAAACTTGACGGAAGAATGTGCGCACCTTTAAGCAAACTTTGAACTGTGCATATGCACATTCTGGAGACAAAAGTGATATGAATTGAGATAGTAGATATGCTACTTTCGATCACTTTTCCAGTGACACGCTGTTTTAATGACAGTAAGGAGCGCTGGAAGCACAATAATTCCTCTTTAAACTAAACTGCAGATGTTATGAAAAAATATTTTTTCGAGAATGACGATCAGTGATGCACACTTAACTTAGATATTATGGAAGACAGTGCTGGATTCGGTGGTCGAACGGTCCGTTGTCCAGTTTGAAGAGCTCCAATGATAATATCTTACTGTATAACTGCAGCTGCAGGAGGTGTTGATGTCGT
Organism: Chanodichthys erythropterus; assembly: GCF_024489055.1. Classification (NCBI taxonomy): domain Eukaryota; kingdom Metazoa; phylum Chordata; class Actinopteri; order Cypriniformes; family Xenocyprididae; genus Chanodichthys; species Chanodichthys erythropterus. Next base: position 19,835,388 of record NC_090240.1, read on the forward strand.
GTGAAGGATCTTCAAATAGTTACTACTGTATTTGAAGGATATAATTTGACGAAAACTGTACGATTTGCATGTTTTCTTTTTAAAATACTTTGTCAGTGACGCGCAGAGTCAGACAATTGTATTTACATTGCAATAAATAAGTAGTCCGATCTGTTTCCACTAAAAATAGCCTATAAACTTCCTAAAAGATATGTTCACCTCATCAGCAAAACTGCATAAATTTGATTTGAATTGTTTAAAACCATTAAAATACTATCTGGCCAGTGGAAATGAATGAATCAACTCTATCCTAAAACCTTTATCTGAAGTATTTTATACAATTTTGTTTTTATGGATATTTTGATATATTTATTCTAAAACATAAAGAGAATATTGGATGATCTTTATCAATATAATGTGTGGCACAAATGGCATTTATAGTCCATATCTAATATTTTCCAATGTGTTAACCATGGTGTCACGTGGTTGGGAACGTGTATGGAAATGATATGCAGATAAGGTTATGCATAGTAAAACTAGGCGTTGTAAGCTCCATATATGGTTATTTCGGGGAGGAGACAGGGTGGAGATGCACGTACGCACAATCTTCCGCTGACTGGGATTTATAAAGGGATTTGTGCGCAGGTTCTGGCGTACGCATTGTTTTATTATTCTGATTTTTTTTGTGCGTACGCAGAATCTAGCTTTTGCGCTTACGTACACTTTTAGTAGGGATCCTACGCACAGTTTTATAAATGAGACCCCAGGCCACTTTCTTCCATTGCTCCGTGGTCCTGTTCTGATGCTCACATGCCCACTGTTGCTGCTTTCGGTGGTGGGCAGGGGTCAGCATGGGCACCCTGACTGGTCTGCAGCTATGTAGCCCCATACGCAACAAACTGCGATGCAGTTTCTAGCTGACACCTTTCTGTCAGAACCTGCATGAACTTTGAGCTACAATTTATTTGAGCTACAGTAACTCGTCTGTTGGATCGGACCACACGGGCCAGCCTTTGCTCTCCACGTGCATCATTGAGCCTTGCCCACCCATGACCCTGTCGGCGGTTCACCACTGTTCCATCCTTGGACCACTTTTGATAAATACTGACCACTGCAGACCAGGAACACCCCTATTATATATCACCCCATAACAGGTGGTGTGATGAAGAGATAATCAGTGTTATTCACTTCACCTGCCAGTAGTCATAATGTTATGCCTGATCGGTGTATATATTCCATTTGATAAAAGAAGAACAAAAAGTTTTTGCAAAATCTTTACACAAAATTTACAGTTTAGGGATTTGTTCTTAAAACTAATTTATAGCAGAAAAAATTGAGAAATTATATCAGTTTAAAATAAGTAGTTACAGATGTTAAAGCAAAATGCCTTAATCCTTAGTCCCCTCTTTTTTTGTGCAGTGTAGTTGCAGTATCTTCCAGCAGGGGTGCAGAAGGTCATAGTAACCAGCCAAACTCTGACCTCTCTGCTAAATCCCTTAGCATGAGGTTATGGGACCAGCTAGAAACACGTTCAGAGAAATTCATACATTAAACAGGTCTCGATCTGCCAACCTCAGCCTGCATTAGAGTGTGACGGATGATTTTGAGCTCTGCCGTTTAAGTGATTGTTGGGATGGATGCAGGTGTGTGCTGATAACATTAGCGCCATCAGTGAGCCCCCACCTTTCCTGACAGGCTTTCCTCTACAGCGTCCTGAGTCTCTCAATGCCTTTGTGCAGCCTTTTTTTGTCGCTGTACGTGACTGGTTCAAACAAGCCCCTGGCTTAATGCGTCAGGTTTACCTAATAGAACCAGACTGCCTTTCTTTTTCACATCATTGTGCGCGAAGCACGCCAGTCAGCCATCGCGCTTTTGTGGTCAGGCAGCGCAGAGGCTATTTGTTCTGTCCGCCGGAATGAAGGGTCAGTGGAGGAGGGAGAGCAGAGAAAATTGGAAACACAGTCACAATCACAATGACAGCGAACGGCGAGAACGGTAGAGAGAGACGAGAGGCCAGAGACGTGAAAGAGGGACAATGACGTTAGGTGAAGGGGTAGAGACTGAAAGATACTAGAGAAGTAGGAAAGGTAGGAAAGCGACAGAGGGGGGATAAAATATGGAGAAAGGATGAGGACAATGAGGCAAATCAGTCTCAGCTGAGGGCGCAGGCAATTAGAATAAAATGAGCTGGACCTTGGCAGAGGCCAAGCCAGGCAGAGGGGCTGATGGGTGAGAGAGAGTGGATAAGAGCGAATATCCTGGTGATTAAAACTGAATGATTAGCCCAGTCCGTACGCACCATGAGCACGGTGACGGGGGTCACCTGCACCCTAAAGGGACAAAGTGTGTCTGACAGTAATGAGATCAGGTCTGCTCAACTCCCCATTGGAGCACCAACTCTGTGTCTGCAGTTCACCGCTACTCCATATCTGACATGCTTCCTTTAATTCCCTTTCATTCTGGCACCTATCAAACCATCTTTCACTTTGACACGGGAGGGACATTTATACTGTTTCACCACTGTCAAAACTCTCTACTATTTCTGACAATACAGGATGAGCCATGTAGTGATTGGTCAGACAGCTAATAAATTAGCTACAATAGTACAGAAAAATAATACAGCATTGTGACTTGGAGTTAGTTGCTCTCCAATACTGCAGAGCAGAGAAACTAAGAGTGTGATGTCACAGTATTCAGCCCTCACTAAAACAACCGCTTAATACACTGCAGACAATAACTACTGTGGCTAAACTCATGCAAATCATTCATTAATATTGCAGATAGGAAGGACTCTGAAACAATTCACAGTGGACAGGAAAATAACAGCAGAAGACGGCCACAAAGAACATGGCTGGCCCCTGGAGAGGACGCCTCATTGGTCCCGTGTGAGGAATGGCTTTGAGTGAAAGTTGCTGATGTAGTGTTGTGCTTTCCTTTGTGGAGGGTCTAAGGGCCGACGGTGGTCATTAGTGGCAAAAGCGCTATTCTAACTCGAACAGGCCAGGCTCTTTTGGATTTCTGCTGCTCTGGGGACTCGGATGTAAAATCAGAGTATATCCTAGCAAATGGAGCAGCATGGGGAGGACTGAGTGCAGCCTGCCATTCAAGCAGTCCGGAGGGGACAGCTCCATCCCAAAGGCCCTGCACTTGAGTCCCCATTTCTCTCTTTATCGCTTCGCTTTCATTCTGTTCCTCGCAATGATCTGGACAAAGATGGGCCACCTGAGCAATGAGAATTTCTATGAAGAGAGCTCATAACTCGTATGGTAATAATCATTTATTGTAATTGCTGTTACACATTTGATGAAGGCAAGCATCACTATTACTATTGCTTGTTCTTAGGGTTAGTTTTTTTTTTTTTAAAAAAACATAAGCAAAAAAATATTCCAAAGACTGTTGTAACAGAAGGGCCCAGAGACTTGGGGGCTGGGTTGGACAGTTCTGCAAATTGAGAATTGAAGAAATCACTCCCTGTCAATTTGTGATTTTAAATTTTAATTGATTTTACACAGGAAAGCTACTCACAAATTCATCAAAAACAGTAATAGAAATTTGTTTTTGCGTAATAATCACCCTTAGAATTGGACACATGAGCCACCTTTCTACGGTCGACTCGAACGGTTCTAAGAATTTTGAGGAACAGTTCCAATTAAATTTACATTTAGCTTGGTTCTGAGCGGCACAAATTGTTCTCAGCCGGAATTCTCAGCACAGTTAGCTATACATGCTGAACCATGCAGGTAGAATGTATGTAGTGACGTCGTCACTCAGGATTGGTCACTTGTCTGTTGCCTGGCAACCAGTTTCTCTGTAGCTGCAAAAGCAGCAAAGTAAACTCAAGTTAATAATAAAATTAAAAGAAATATCTGATCATCCTCCATAACACGGTCGCTACTTGCAACTCATTCCATCTGTAAACTCTTGCATTACTCAGGCATAAACCGAAGCATTTCAAAATGCTCCACTATCAGCCCCACATTGGAAAATGAAACCATATCCGTATCAGCTAGGCCAGATCGGCATGGATTGGAATGGTTAAGCAACGAGAATGGTTTGGCCCGACGATGGAAAAGTGGCTATGGAAACTGGCAGTTTTAGCAATTCGAGATCAGCTCTGAATTCTGGGGTCCTTGAAGGAGTCTAGTCGTATTCTCCGAGATAATAGAGAAACCACTCTCTCAAAGGGTTAACTTCTCACTTCTCAGATCTCTGAAAGAGCTTTGCTAAAGTTGAGCTCCTTGGGCAGTGGAGCAGTTAATCAGCTTCTCCCTGTGACGTCTTTGCTGCATGGGTAAAGATATCATCATGTCTTTTACAAAGAGCCAGCCAGGCTAACAGCGGTTCACACAGATTCAACAGGCAATCATACAAAACAGTGGGAAGAGAAGAGGATAGTAGCCTAAGGCTATGGTTTTCTCAATTGGTTTTGCTTCAGGTACCAAACTGTAACTTAAAATCTGACCCAAGAATGTACCAAAAATTGTTTATTCTACAAAAATATACAAAAAATGTCTGTAAAATCAAACATTGAAATGTGTTAAAATTACTATGGTAGGCCCAACAATGTATTGAGTTAGAAAAGGTCATGACTCCCCAGTTGAGAACCACTTCTAGGGCTCCATCCACTTTCTTCACAGCCAGCAGCAGAAATAAAGCCTGAGCCCAGCCTGATTGATTACAGAAACACTGTGTTGTAGGGATCAGCATGCAGCAGTGCCAGGGATAAATTAGTGAAGGTCAATATTTGAATGTTTGACTTGTTTGTACATAGAGAATTAGCAGATTAAGACAAAAACATTGCACATTTTCCCTAATATGTGTGATGAAGTGCTTGCTGCTCCAATCTCTCTCTCTCTGTCTGCCTACCACTTTCTTGTCCCTCCCTCCGTTTTGTTCAGGAGAATGGTATGTGTGTCTCTCTGTAGTCTTGTGGTTCTTTATTTATGAATTTATTTTTGATCAGTGTTTATGGCAAATAATTTAATACTAATAATGAATAATGAAAAAAAAAGGTTAAAATTAAAATTGGCCCATTATACTGATGCATTGTTTTGTTTTATTTATTCATTTATTTATTTTAATTAACTGTATTTTTATTTAGGTGTATGTTTCTGTCTGGTGAATATTGAAAATAACTATTTTGTATATATTTTTATTTCATAATTTCATTAGTTTTTTAACAGTTTTTAAAATGTCACTGGAATTTTCTATAATTAAAATGATATATGAATATATATATAAGCTGTATGCGTACACAGGAGGTACACAGAACAATATAGGATTTGTGACAAAAGGTTCATTCAATTTAATTTTCTTTAATGAAGCATGTACATTTTATCATTGTTTAACAGAAGAGTAAAAAAAACTGAAAGAACACAGTTCATGTTTTTCTTGTTTTCTTTAATAACAAAGTTTAACTTTTTTCACTATTCAACAATACTGTGATATAAAGCTGAAAGAAAATACTGTTAATGTTTTTTCCAGAATGGTTTTTCAATAGGAATGCTTAACATAATGTTTTATCCATTATTCACTAGTTTAATGTGCCAACATTTAATCCATTTTTTCCATTATTCATCAGCTTTATGTGCCAACAATGCTGATTAGCATTCATAGATAGACTAAAAGATTATAATGTTGGAGGAGTGGTGTTTCTTGTTTCAAATTGGGGCCTGAGTAGAAGAAAAAAAAACTTGACACTGTAAATTACAGGCAAAAAAGTCAAAAGAACGAGTGAACAGTTCAAAGTGACCCATAATGATACAGAGTTCAAGTCGGCAGCTGTGCATGAGCCTGAAGAGCATGAGATGAAGAAATAGAGGGGGAAAAGCAATCCAGCTTGACTGCATTGAAATTTGCTCAGTTTTTACTGAAAGTAGAGAAATAGCTACACCAGACACCTGCAGAGCTGTATCTGAAGGCTGGCCACAGACAAACCTCCTACCAGGGTGTGTATGCTCAGACCGCTCAATCAAACCTCAGCTCCCACCTTATAAATGACTCATCATTACTGTGTGCTTAAAGGCTCTGAGAGTTCAAGGCAGTGCAGTGACAATGCTGCTGCTAAGCAGCGCGACGCGAGTCCCGCTGCTCCTCGCTCTGCTGGGCGTCAGGTGGAGGACAGGCGGCCGGCCTGCAGGAGAGGCTGACAGTGGCGGTCAGCGAGCCCTGGGGGAGAAGACGTCCTGCGGGGGGCAGATGGGGGTTCTGTGGCTCGCCGTCAGGACAGGTGGGCCGCTGTCACCCCATCCCAGCAAGCAGGTGGCCTCTTCCCCCCTTGAGGTCACCTTCACACACAGCAGTGCGAAACCTCCTTGCAATACCACTAACAAACACACACACAAACACACCATTATTATGACTAGGGGTCCCAGGGGTCTTTTTTTGAATATAAACATTGACTGATAAAGCTGCATTGTACCCCTCAAGGCCAGCCTGGTCCATAACCGGTTCTCATAGAGTGCAGCAATGAAATATTTATGTAGGCTAACCCGGAAGTTAGCAGCCACCTTGTTCCTTCGACAAAGACCCAACAGGGTTTTTCCATTGGCTTTTGGATTATTGCAGAAAGAAAGCTCTGTGACAAACAAACGTCTATGATTTTTGTTCATCATTATTACCTTCACAAATAAACACAACTTTTATGAAGCCTAAATACAATTGCCAGATGTAAAAAGCTAAACGTAGGCTTATACAGACTATACAGTTATAGTTATACGGTCTATACAGTCGCGTGCAGTCATGACCATTAGGCTTCTGACAATTATTATCTCTCATTATTTAAACAACTCAGACAACTTTCTTTATTAAAAAGAAAAATCCCTGAAAATTTGAGTAGTATAGTTTGCAAGAAACTATGAGTAAATGAGTTTACCTGTTTGACATTATAATATTTAACGTCCCGCTTTAAAAGCTTTGAAAAAAAATCACAAGGTGGTATTACTGTTGTTTTTAATGTCATAGAATAAAACATGAAAACAACTTTATAGACTATATTTCAAGCATTTAATCACAAACCCATTCAAAAAAGTCATTGGCTTCAGGACAGTAGAACCGGAAGTGCTAAATGCTAACACTTTTCTGAGGTTTGGACTACAAAAATACATCATCCCTACAACACTGTATTGTTTCCCGAAATAAATCCACCATTGATCATCCCCAATCACACCGTCGTTTGCTCCTGTGACCAATAAAGCCTAATTAAAATAAAAAAGTTCTGTCAATAAACCGGGAACAGTTGTATAATTACAGTGTGCGTGAGGACATCATAAGCAGGCAATGTCATGGCCCTAACGAAGGAAATAAATCGATTGCAACCAGACAAAGCGTTGCTTTACGATGCCCCTCTCCTCCGACACACAAAGGCAGTCATAAAATGCAGCCAGGGGAAAGTTTAATGACAGTCTTAAAGTGTCTGGCCCCCTTTGTCACTTTCACTGCCTTCCCCTCTACATGACAATGGGAATGGCGTTCTCTTTGCTCTCTGTACTCAGCCTCATTAGTTGACTCTTTCCTTCTCTCAATCTCCAATTCTCGTCTGTTCTCCCTCTAGAGACAAGTGAGTGACAGGTTTCCCCCTTAAACTGTGCATTGCACTACTGACAGACATACACACATCTCTTGCACTAAACTAATTTGTTGGCGGGAGCGAGAATTGGCATTCCCACAATGCCTCCGCCAGTGTGCTTGATGGCGTGTGGAGCGCAGGGCTAAATGTCAAGGAAGGATGTTTAATTCCACAGCCCATGGTTTCATCCAAAAGCAAGCATTTCCATCATTCATCTGCTCAGATTTCAGGGCTGAGACTTCAGCCCAGGCAGGAGGAAAGCAACCTTTCTCGCTCCCAGGCCAGAGGTGAAGATGCCAAGACCAAAGGCTGCATAAGGCCGTCCAACTGCTGAGCTTGTGCTTCTGATGCAGGACACATTCTTGTTTCTCACTCACGTATGCACATATGCTGACTCTCTCTTTCACATATTGGTTTATTTAAAGGGATAGTTCACCCAAAAAGGAAATATAGTTATTATTTACTCATCCTCATGCTGTTCCAAACTTTTTTCTTCGGAGAAATGCTACAACTTGTACGGTGTAAATTACCTGAAGTCTTTTGATAGCTTTGTGTGGAAAAACTTTGAGTGTTAATCTTCCCCTTCAGTGAGCTGTTTTTTGAGACCTGATGTGACTGAATCAGTGAGTCATTGAGTTGAACTAATCAGTCTGATTCATGAACAGATCGTTCAGTTCAGGCAGTTCATGAATCCGATGTCACTCCTCCTTTCATGCATGTATGGCTTCAAAAGTCTTGAAATATTGTGCACATACAGACCACTTTTATGACTTTTATTATTCTTTTGATGCTTTTAAAGCTTGAAAGGTCCAGACTCATTAATTGTACAGTAATTACATGCAAAATATTGTATGATACATTATTCAAACATATGGAAATTTGTGATTAAGTGAACTGCCCCTTTAAGAAAGCTAGAGAAGGCATCCAGCTAGGGAGCCCATTGCCTGGTAGGCGTCTGTGTGATTCTTCTCCACCAAGGAGACTTGAAACTCAAATTTCAGGGCTTCTCAGTGGGGCTGTTAAAATGTGCTTCTCTGTACTAGAGCTGTGATAGCACAAAAAAGAACTCATTCGTTGAAAGTTAGATGGAGAGACAATGAAGAGCACAGTATGTGCAAAGTTTCTTCAGTTTTTGTCACATGTCAGCATTGATTCTGTCTTAAAATTTGTTGCAGAACACTCTGTGGGTGACTGAGGGTGTGGTTGTTCTTTTCTCAGAAAAATGTAGTGATGTGTTACATGAAAGTACAGACGGGCAGTGGATTTGAGATTCTATTTCTGTATTTGTTTCTCTCTTTTATTATCTTGTGAATGTAATTACTGACAAAGTAAATATTTTTATTTTGTCAACAATAATGAAGATGAATAATGCATCATTAGCAATATGCTTTAGCAATATTACTATATGTCTTATATACACTACCGTTCAAAGGTTTGTGGTCAGTAAGATTTTTAATAGGCTGATCAATTATTCAATAAAATACTATTAAGAACTAAAGAACTAGAACAGGCTATATGTTGGCAGCTCACTAGGTTTGTGTCTCTCCCTTTCTCTCCTTGTAGATCTCACAGTGATTTACATCAGTTCATCCTTGAAAAAATGGCTTTTGTTCTTATAGAACAATCCCGCAATGTTCTGATAGGTGTATATGTGTGTCTGTTTGTTTGTGCACAAGTGAGACACCACTGACTGAGCGCTGATCCCTGATCTCCAATTAAGTGTGAATCTCTTGTGGGGCGTGCAGGAGGGCATGATTGATAGGTGAAAGGTGAGATAGACTCTTTGATTCGCTCTACCACCCAGACAGAGATACAAGTCATCTGTAACTTCTCCAGATGACCTTAGACTCCAGACAGAAATGCACCATATCTTACAGTCTCTTATATACAACCACACTCACTTGAGCTTTATACATCTGAGACTATAGCCACAAAACTGCTTCTTTTTCTTTATTTCTTTCTTTCTTTTACCTCACTTTTCTTGCAGCATTACATATCAGATGAATCATAAGGCCATCAATAGTTGGCTGTCTGAATGTGTAGGGTGAGGGATCGATGGCTCTGGTCAGCAGTGTAGAATGGACACAGCTCTGAGTGAAGGCCATGCACAGGTGATCCATAAAGCCTAGTTTGACACTTGATCTAACTGGAGGCCAAAGGCCTGTCTGTTCTGTCATCAGTAATGTTGAGAACGTTTGAGACATTGGAATTTATCCATTTAAGGCTGCATTCCTGTTGAGATCAGTCTCTAGATGTTTACCTTCACTTTATATAAATATATTTACAGTGCTCGCACAACAGCACAATATATTCCTGAAACATTTGGTTCTGGTCTTCTTCTGGTTTTTATTTTCTCCTTCTCATTCTTATTCTACTTCTTGTTTTGCTTCTTCCTCTTTTTCCTAGCTTATTTTTCTTTTTCCTCCTGATTATTCTAATTCTTCTTCTTCTTTGTATTTTTCTCTTCTTTACATTGTAAGGCTGAATTCATACATTGTTTTGTGGGCCAATTTATCCGATGCTGTTTCTGGTGTTTGTAAATTTTGTACTTTAAGAAATTTAAGAATAAAGAGTGAAATATTCTATTGAAATACTGTTGATATTGTTGGAATGTTCAACAGTCAGGCTTCAACCCCCCTAAATTTCCACCCAGCCCCTTTAAAAAAATTGCAATTAACTCAAATTCTTGATGGCCTCAGTCCCCTTTAAAACTCATATGAATATGAATAATAATGAATAATAAACTTTTAATATCTATTATTCAGTGTGTTCAATCCGCAGCAGCGCAGCGTCAACGTCTGCAGCAGAGGACATGGTGTGTTCATTTATTGATAGATTATCATGACACTTTTCCTACACTTGCTATACTTCATCATAGTGACCACTTACATTTCCTGCCGGTACTGAGACTCGAATCTGCGACCTTCGGGTTACAAGTCCGACCCTCTAACCATTAGTTAGAGAGTCGGAAAGAGCGCTGTTCATTCACTCCCCCCACCTACATTTACTGCCGGTATTGAGACTCGAACCTGCGACCTTCGGGTTACAAGTCCGACTCTTTAACCATTAGTAGAGAGTCATTATTAGTTCCAGCAGTATTAGTACCCAGCAGCTAATTGTGACATACATTCATTAACCTTACAGTATGCCTTAGAGTAATATTGAAATCCTAGAATTACCCCTGATAATATTTGCATATTGAATTGCAATTGAAATTCTTTCTTATGTTGATTTGCATACTTATTTGCGGTTGGTGCTTCTTGTTTTATTATCTTTTTAACCATCTTTAACAACCTACACTCTGCAAAGACATATCACTTTGTGTTTATTGTCATGCACGCCAGTAGTAAACAATTTACTTTAAACTTTTATGCCATTCTGTTGCTGCAATGCATGCACTGGTATTTCCTTCTGCTGGAAATGAGAAAAGGAAGAAGAAGAAGAAAAAAAACACTCTAGTTCCACTAATGACTTGATGTCATTTGAGGATAGGCATTTGGCACAGTGACTCACAGACCGCTCCACTTCTTGTTGTAGATATTCCTGGAGGAAATCTTGGTAATTGTGCATATGGTGCTAATGTATAACATGTCCACCAGAAAAGCAGCAGAGAATGAACATAGAGCAGGAAAGTCTATGTGAATATGCATTTGACTCATTACTAAGCAGTTTTAGGCATAATCAAATCAGCACCACAGAAATGTTGGTAAAATTCTAGCCTATTCCAGTTCTGTGAGGTATCCACTGCCATGGCAGTTTTAGATTTAATTGCGAGGCTATTCTTAGCAGGAGCGCAAAAAAAAAAAAGCTCTGGAGGGTTTAGATATTTGCGAGCTGCTACATGAAATTAGGCAGTAAGCAATTCCCCCACACCCATGTTTTATTGATAGTACAAAGTATCCTCTTCACCAAATGTCATAATAAGTACTGGCTGTAGGAAATCAGACAGAAAACAGCATGCTCAGACCAGAAGAGAGCAGCAGATAGATCTCATTTACAAGAATCCCACTAGCTATAAACACTAAAAGCACCCCCCAAAAAACATGCAGTCTCAGTTCATTAAAATTAACAAATAACACTGAGCTTGTGCAGTGCATTTTGGGGATAGAAATATAATAATTTAAAAAAAATCAGGTTTAGGGCTGTCAGTTTAATGTGTTAATTTAGTGTGATTAATTATGAAGAAATTATGTATCGGCCAGTGGTTTGTATGGAAATTTCGTAGTAAGAAATTTTTATATATTATCAGAAGTACCACCTTCATGTTTTTTTCCTGTCATAAGTTAGTAAACCATACACTGTAAACCTGAATAAGTTGGCAAAACTCAAAAAAAAAAAAAAAAAAAAAAAAGGTTACATCAAAATTTTTGAAATAAGAAATTCAAAGTTTAATGAAGTAGAACTGGCAGATTTTTATTTTGTACTCATACATTTTAATTTTTATTAAATTGAAATATTTGAGTAAACTAATTACTCATACATTTAACTTAAAATTATCACGTAATCTCAACATAAACATTTTTATTAGTGAAAACTTAGCTGGCTATAACAAGCAGAGAATTCAGAAAATGTTAAATTGCTAATTTGCTAGCATGTTAGCAATAGCATGGTATAGCACTTGCTTAATGAGTACAGCAATATAAAACATTTAATATACCTGTTCTCAAACCAAATTGCATGCACCACTTGTCACCATGATGGGAACTCTCCAAAACGTTAGAAATTATCCAAATTAGCATAGCAAAACATTAATCGCTACCAAATCTCCCACTTAACATTATTCTTGCACAAAAAAAAAAAAACATTATAACACTTAATTTTAACATTTACTCTCCCTTTCGAGTGCCATGGGCAAAGCATGCTGGGAAATTGAAATTCCAGCCCAGTTTCAGTTAAACTTGTTCATTTAAATGAAAAGAAATGAGTTCATAAAACTCAAAACAATCAAACAGTTAATTTTACTTAAAATATATCTGTTCTGTGAACTCGAAAGTAAAAGAAAGTGCTAAATACTCATATAAGTTAATTTGTTTCATTTAAATTTGTCCTACTTAAACCAGTGAATTATTTTGAGTGTTAGGGTTTACAGTGTAAATAAAGGGAAAAATGCTGACTTCTACATTTTTTTTTAATTATTATTTTAAATAGTTTTTTGTTTGTTTGTTTTTGTGCAATTAATTAATTTTGAATAACCATAAATGTGTACCCATGTACCATTTTATTGTTGCTAGTCCTCTGAGATCAAGAGTGCTCTGAGAGCATTTTGTGAAACAGTCAAGTGAAATGAATTTGGTTCCCAGTGGGAGGTGCTGGACAGGGTGAGTGAGGCAAGTTTGAAGAATGAGGCCAATGTAGCGCCCACCCCACACCGACACAGCCTCCCGAGCCACATCGACCAATGCTTTGATGCCAGCCTATTCTGTGATTTATTCATGCACGCCTGCCTGCTCTTCAAAAGCTTTAATTAAAGCTGGCTACAGCAGTGTCATTCCTCAACAGATAGAACAGCCCAGCAGGCCTGCTCGCTAACACCGTGCACCACTGAACGGAGAACCGTGTAGTCCCGTCAACTACTTTTTCAGTGGCCTTAGATCTGGAAGTATGTTTCCCATTCATTTACGGCTTGGAGATGAAAATGAAAATGAAAAGAAAAAAAAAATTACTTAATTAACTTTTCGCAAAGAACCGCCTCCTTTAGTTACTGTTGTTACTGTTGAAAATTTACTTTGGAACCCAACCACTGCACACTATAGAAACCGTGATATCATGACTATATGTTACTGTTGCAGTCTCCCTCTATCTGTCTGTATCTGTCTCTCTCAGATCTGAATATCAGCCATCCCATCATCAGTGACAGTTGTTAAGCTGAACTCTCCTTCTGCGTGGCTGTTTGGGCACAGATAAAAGCACCAAGTCCCCTCCCCTCCATCATCTCTTATCCTACCCATAGGTCTCGGAGGGGCGAGACATTGTGCGAATCACTGTAATTTATATTCTTTTTAAATTGTCTTGGCTTTTTCCCATCGTGATAACCATACCTAGAACATCTGTTTTGTGCTGGAAGGGACAGGCATCGCTTCTCAGGCAATCAGATATAGAAGAGAAAGGAAGAATGTTTAAACTTACCTGCCAGAGAGGTCAGACTCAGCATTCACTGTGTAACATTGCCTTCCCTGCATTCCTTGGTGTGATTGTGTGTGAATGTAGCTGAGGATATGACATACTTTGATAAACAAACCGTTGATCATACATGCAAGTTGGACTTCTAGTGTGTGTTGATGAGAAAGTGAATAGTGTAAGTGCTGTGTAAGATTCATAGAGAAAAACATCAGGGAGATGTGTACATGCAGATGTATGTATTTCGTACATTTCGTATTTCGGCTTTATTAGAGATTTATATTTATGCCTCCATCACTTTCTGATAGTTTTGTCTGCTTATCTGCACATCATGAAATTCACAAATTAAGTTTTGCATTACTATACACTACTGTTCGAGAGTTTGGGGTCAGCACAGTTTTTTGCAAGGTTGCATTTGTTTGATCCAAAAAAAGTTAAAAACCTTAATATTGTGAAATTTTAACAAATACAAAGCTGAGTTTTATGGCTGAACAGCCATTATTCCAGTCTTCAGTGTCACATGATCCTTCATAAATCGTTCTAATATGCAAATTTGGTGCTCAAGAAACATGTCTTATTATCATCAATGTTGAAAACAGTTGTATTGCTTAATATTTTTGTGAAAAATTGTGATTTACTTTTTCGACTTAAAAATAAAAGCATTTATTTGAAAAATATATTTTTGTAACAGTGTACAAAAAGTTTTACTGCCACTTTTGATCATTATATAATATTATATATATATATATATATATATATATATATATATATATATATATATATATATATATAATATAAATTGTGAATGTAAAGTTTCAATATCCTCTGTTCAGTCCATGTTCGTAAAGTACAAATGTATCATATGAGACCTTCAGACTTTTGTTCAAAAATATCTTCAGTATAAATTTCCAACATAATTACTTTAAGAAAATAGTTGACCCACGAAAGTCTTCATTCACACACTATATAGGTCTGCACAGGCTTATTGACCCCTGAATCATTTCTTTTTCATTCGATATAAACTCAAACCAGAAGATACATACTGTAGAAGAACTGACCCAAACCCAGGTCCCAGACCTCTAGCACCAGCACATGGCATTGCAAAGGAAGTGGAATTGTATCTTGTGGAAAGTCCATGCCAGACTGTGTATGTGTGTATGTGTAGAAGGTTGTGATGCATCACTCTTCCTGAGGCTGTCATTATGACTTGGGGGTATGTTATGCTGAATGCTGATTCAGTAGAGATTGACAGGCAGCTGTGTGTGTGTCTCACATTCAGGCTATGTGTGTTGTTTTGTGAGAAAGCGAGTATCTGGGCATGCATATAATTTATATCTGGTCTTATGGTGCACATTATATGTTAGCATGAGTGGCTCTGTGTGTGTGTATCGGTGTCCATGTTTGTATAAATGTCGGTTGGTGGTAGCTGGCCATTAGAAGTGGTGTCTGAAAGCCTGATGGGTAATTGATGACAGCACATGCTCACTCCCTCCTGTGGAGCTTGGCTTCAGCCTGCTTACCTCCCTGATCTTCAAAAGCTCACTTGCTTTCTATCTTACTCACACACACATATACTCACAGGTTGAGAGCAAAGAAAAACAACAAGTGTTGCATTAATCAAACGGCCTCTTCTTTCCAAGGGAATTGTAGCACTTTAGAGAAGCTGCCTGGTCTGCTCCTTTTGTAGCACTAGATCACCCAGCCAAACATTTCACCCTCTCTAATGCGTTTTGATGACTTTTCTTCCGCAGGAGTTACAGCAATTATAATTCAGATGCTTGACTTTTGGTTGTATCACGATCAGAGCTATACAGCAGCCACAAAACATATTTGGAAACCTAAGCCACAATTAAAAATGTATGAATGTTATTGCATTAGAGAAGAAAATATCAAACCAACCAAACAGCATTTACTTTACATCAAGATAGCAAAAGCACACTTTAAGCCAAACTTTTCACTTTGGGGTATAAAATGATGTAACAATAGATACATTGTTCAGTATTATAACAGAAAGTGTACCACAGTGCTCACAAAATATCAAACAAAGTCGCATCTGGAGACATATTTCTGAATCGAAATTCATACATTTTTAAGTATTGCCCAAAAACTCATTTTTGGGTCTTTGTAATGTATAGTCAAGAAATTTTCTTGCCAATGGAGGTTTTTTTAGAGTAGCACTGTCTATGGATTACATTTTATATTTGAAAAAGTGAAAGGGTTTTCTTGGTTACATTGTCATCACACTTTACTTTTCCCCCCACATTAATTTAAATTGAATTTTTATTTGATTACCTTTTCACACATTCATTTGGAATTTGAGAGGGGAAGATGTGTTGCTTTAGTACAGATTTTTTTATTATTTTATTGACACTTTTATTGGTACTATAGTGGAGAAAGGACAGGAAATGATGAGAAGGAGATGAGTGATTAGGATCGAGAAATGGAATTGCTAGACTAGATGACGTGAAGAGTCAAATAATTCTAAGGGTCTTCAGTATAAATTTCCAACATAATTACTTTAAGAAAATAGTTGACCCACGAAAGTCTTCATTCACACACTATATAGGTCTGCACAGGCTTATTGACCCCTGAATCATTTCTTTTTCATTCGATATAAACTCAAACCAGAAGATACATACTGTAGAAGAACTGACCCAAACCCAGGTCCCAGACCTCTAGCACCAGCACATGGCATTGCAAAGGAAGTGGAATTGTATCTTGTGGAAAGAGTCAAATAATTCTAAGGGTCTTCTTTTAATTCTATGGTTCAAGTAAAAATGGTAGAGTAAAAACAAAATTATATAAAATTACACTACAGTTCAAAAGTTTGGGGTCAGTAAGTTTTTTGTAAATGTTTTTAATTTTAAAATGAAATTTGTTCCTGTGATGGCAGTCACCAAACTGAATATATATCTGTGTGTGTGTGTGTGTGCGCATGCATTTTTGTGACATATCAGGACACAAATTTGTAAAATGACATGGGTATGACATACTGTAGTTATTACAAGGAGAGGGTGACTTACGAGGACATTACCCTGTATCCCCATTTTTCAAAAGGCTTATAAATCATACAAAATGTGCAAATTCTTCTGTGATAGGTAGGTTTAGGGGTAGGGGTAGTGTAGGGTGATAGAAAATACGGTTTGTACAGTATAAAAACCATTAAGCCTATGGAATGTCCCCGCAATTCACAAAAACAAACCTGCGTGTGTGTGTGTTTATGTGTGTGTACTTCAGGGAAAAAAAATCATGACCCCTTTAAGCTAAATTTGTGAATGCTATTAGCTTTGGTAAATTAAGTTCCTCTAGAGTTTCTAGATGAGCCCATGTGCAGATTGAAGGCCAAAGCTTATTATTCTTTCAGCTAACCTGTTGAAACTGAATCACGGTAAGTTGTTCTGAATAAAGGCCTCCTGCATTTCCATATTAATCTGTCACGTTTAGGCCTCTGAGACACATGGCCTCCTGTCATGGTGCCTTGATAACAGAGTAGTTGGCATTTCCCTGCAACATATAAATATGTATAATTCTGATAAGTATAATTGAATAGCTTATGTACACAGAGGGTGAGACAAGTCGGACCCGCAGTCCGTCTCACTCCACAGAAAATGGCCAAACACTCCTTCAACTCCCTCAAATTGAAAAGTGGTGCCTTAGGAAGGTCTTTGAGTGGATAAAAGCAACATTGGGTAACTTGTGCTCTCTGCTGATAAGTAAGGTATGGAGACCTTTGGCCTATGAGCCTCACCACAATTCCACAAGCTTTTTGATTGAGATGGCAGAATCTTTACTCATCCTTGTGTAAGACAAGGATCTATTGTAAGATATTATTGTTTGTTTTATTTTTCGTTCTTTAGGTACGTTTATGGTGTCTGTGGTCTCAGCAAACACTTTGGTTGGAGTGTCCTGTATTTCTTTGGAAAGTTTGAGTAAATGAGTGAGCAAACAATTTTTCTTTTAAAAACAGCTAGATGGAGCAGCCCAGACATTTTTTTTTTTTTTTTTTTTTTCATGACCAGGCTTTCGCTAGTTACTATTCCTAGAAGTACTGCAGTTTTTTTCTACTTTTGAAATACTCAAATACAAAAACACTAGTATTTCCCACTCTGAACTTTTTCTAAAAATTAATGTATGATAATGCATAGCAAAAGTTAACATTTGAAATTTCATTTTGTTGATGTATTTTCCTTGTACACACAAATCATTTGTAGTTGCATTTTATAAAAGTCCAAAAAAATCCCACAAACTACTCAAACTTTCATCATTAAAAATTTTATTAGCAACATTTTGGCTAAATCGGCCTTCCTCTGGCTTACAAAACAAGCAAAATTATCAGAAAATATTCAAAAAGAAAGCACAAATCTAATTCTCGACCCAAATGAACAATAGCACTAATTCAGATTCTACAGGATAACATGAATAGATCTACAAAAAATACGTCTACACTGTAAAAAATGACCGTGATTTTAACAGTAAAAGACTGTAAAAATGCTGCAGTGAAAAACTGTCAATTGGTTTACAGAAAGTTTCTGTACTATATACGGTGAATAACTGTAATAGATCTAACGGTACAATTATCTTACGGTAAAATACCGTTAAATTCACAGTTTTTGGAAGTGAAAAATAACAATTCATTGTAAAATTTACAGTGAAAAACCGTAAATTGACATTCCCACAATTCCCTGCGTGACACTTCACATTTGATATATTTCTGTTGAAATAACTGTTTCTTCTTAGTTTTTCTCATTTTTTAGGTTTTTATGTTACATCTAATGTTGTTAAATTAATGTTTATTGCATTTTTAAAATTTCATGCATGTTACCATGATGGTGTTTGGTGTGTGTGTGAATGACACTGTGTGCACCTTCTATATATTAGTATTGTCCTCCTCAGCTTGTGGAAAATCTGCTTGTGATGAACTTTGATTCATCATGTGACTCTTATCACCACTGTGTTTGGTGACTGTCAGTGTATTATAAAGGTACAAAACAGATAGTAGTACTTAATTAGATTGGTAAATTAACATTATATCAGTTAATGAAATGCGTTATTTTACCGTAAATTTAACAGATTTGTTTTTTTTACATTGCTACTGTATTTTTTACGGTAAAGTTCTGGCAACCATAGCTGCCGTTTTTTTATTGTAAATTTTACTGGGATTTTTTTTACAGTGTAAACTGTAAATCATAAAAAAAGGAGTCTGCAGGATTTATACATTTTTCATGTTTATATTGGACAATTTGTCAGAATAGACATCCATCAGTGAAAAAAGATGCTTTTTTAGAACCAGATGATATAGATACAGCAGGGGCTACCGGGAGTCATGCTAACCAGCCATGTGCACATAGACAAACAATTTAAAAATAACATAAACAGAATGAAAGAACACTTCCATGTGGACATACCCCATAATGTGTAAATAATGGACAGAATATAGATTTGCTATATTATAATGTGTGGGTTTGCTTCTCTTTGGAGTGAAATCTGATTAGGTTAGTGTAACTCAACGTGCAAACTCTTTCCTCCAATGTCTTCCATTCCACTTCCTATCCTTGTATCTCAGGCTCAATCCCACAGCAGGCATCACAGAGAGCAGATTAATGACTTAAACAGCGCCGACATGGTCCCAAGCTCACAGAGAAACCAAGAGAGAGAGAATGAATGCGGTGCAGCAGGAAGTCTTTCAGAATGACATTCACACAGAAGAGCCCAGCGAGTTGAATGAAAGCAGCATCAGGAAGAAGATGACATGATAGAATGGGAAACAAAGAGAGAGATAGGAGATGGGATTAGAAGCAGAATTAATTAGTGTTAAGGTCAGAACATGACAAATTGTGGTTTTATAAAAACGGGAAATGAAAGCAAGATGGGCAAACAGACTACCTATGGCACTTGACAAATCGGTTGCGGGAGAACGAGAGAGGATTGTGCATGACAGATTTTGACTGGCATCTCTAATTAAAAGGTGTTGTCAGGGGCCACAGTGCAGGGAGAGAGGGGCCCCATCAGCCCCTGAGACTCGTCCCCGGAAATGATTGATGAGCAATTGCAAGATAAACAAGACGCCCCATGAGCTCCGCTGCAAACTGATGTATGCAGTATTATAAATAAATCTGCGCCAGAAAGAAATGATAAAATAAACAAGACAATGCATGCAGACAATGATTTGCCGTTTCCAGAGAGGCAGGGCTGTTTGGGTGGGGAGTTTGTGTGTGTGTGAGGAGAGAGAGATAGAATATAATGTGTTTGCTGCCATGCTGGGGTAAAGTGATGGCTGGCTAACAGACGCTAACAGCAGCTGGTTTCATGGCTGAGACTTTGCTGAAGCGCCTGAACTCCCACACTCCCAACTCGCATGCAACAAAACAGCAGCCTCCTGGGACCTAGCCAGACTCTGCCAGCCATAGATGCACCTTAATGCGTGCGCCTGTAGCTTTTTACTGAGCTTGCATGCCCTCGCAGATGCCGTATGTGTGTGCGAACACACGGCCGAGTACAAATGTGTGTTCTTGCGATGCCTTCTCGCTCTGCAGTTATTAGTTGTTGGGAAACATGTGTACTGTCATAAAGAGAAGCGAGCTGGGAGCTCTTCAGATACGTTCACGGTATCATTATCAACCAAAGGGCAGTGGGATGGTAAAGTGAGAATGAATTATGAATGGAAAGTTGAGGATGTTCTCGCGCATGTTTTCCCCACAGGATGCGCTTCGCTGCTCATTTGCATCAGCGAGGCGCTGTTGGTCGTAGGTCTATATGATATATAAGGCTTTCTGTCCCTCGACAAACAAAGCCAAGTTTTAGTATATTTAAAGCTGACATGGGTGGAAAATTAACCCTATTTGAACACGTTTTAGAAAGGATACATAATCTACAGCAGGGGAATAAAAAATGCTGAATAGCTGTTTTGCTGTTGATTAACAAAACCAGCACCTTCTTAATACACTTTCCTGGTCTTCATGTGAACAGCTCATTGGTCTATGTTATATTTATATATATATTAAAAAGCTTGTCTTTTATCAAAATGCAATAATGAGTTTCCTGTGTTGACCAACAAAAGCTGTGCAGGTTACCAGGCCGACCAAGTTATCGTTGTAACATGTATTTAAAAATTGTGCACAATAGGACCAAGAACAATTATTAAAAAAGATACTTATTAATGTTAACAAATTAAGTATTTTTATGTTTGTTATTTTTTATGTATTACAGATTAAGAAATTGGCTGTAAAATGCAGTTTAAAAGTGCACTGTAAAATAAATAGTTATGAACCATTATTATTACAATATAAGCCTTTAAATTATATGGTTTTGAACTGTAAAATAGACAGCTGTCCCATAAAACCTTAAATGTTGTTACCATATTTTTTTACGGTAAAGTTCTGGCAACCACAGTTTTTTTTTTTTTTTTTTTTTTTCTGCTGTTTTTTTTTACCGTATATTTTACGGGGATTTTTTTTTTTACAGTGAACATTAGATGTAACATAAAACCCTAATGTACATAACTGATTAGAAAAAACTAAGAAGAAATAGAGTTATTTCAGCGAAAATACATAAAAAATGTCAAGTGTCATGCAGGGAATTGTGGGAATGCCAATTTATGGTTTTTCACTGTAAATTATGCAATGACTTGTTATTTTTCACTTCCAAAAACTGTAAATTTAACAATATTTTAGCATACAATTACATTAAATGCACCATTAGATCTATTACAGTTATTCACCGTATATAGTACGGAAACTTTCTGTCGTTGCATTTTTACAGTCTTTTACCGTTAAAATCACGGTCATTTTTTTACAGTGTTGGTTCATAAAGAAGAGCTTTTACATCCCGGTCAAAAAGGCTCCTCAAAAGTAATTCCCAGCAGACTTTTAATAGTCCACCACAATTATCTCATTCAGTGGAGATTAATTAAATATGATTTAAATAAGGGGGGTGGGGGGGGGGGGTGGGGTAATAATTAATTGAAATCATTATACTTCTGAAATCATAATTATTCTATACATACACTACCATTAAAAAGATTGTGGTCATTAAGATTTTTTAACATTTTGTAAAAAGTCTCGCTGCATTTATCTGTTCAAAAATAGAGTAATGGTAATATTTTGAAATATTATTACAATTTAAAGGAAGTGTTTTGTTGATTTTTCAGCAGCTATCAATCTAGTCTGTCACATGTTCCTTCAGAAATCATTCTAATATGCTGATTTGCAGAAATATTTCTTATTATCAGTGTTAAATACAGTTATGCTGCTTTATATTTTTTAGGATTCTTTGATTAAAGATCGAAAGAACAGCATCTATTTGAAATACAAATCTTTCGTAACATTCTAAGGCTCCTATCATACCCCCAGCGCAGTGCAACGATAGGCGCAACGCAAGAGTTTTTTGCTAGTTTCAGCCCAACGTAGTTATCATTTTCACATCCAGCGACGGTGCAAGCACTCCTGCCTTTTAAAGGGAATGGGAGATGAGACTCTGATAGGTTTATTGCATGTTCCACCCAAGACACACCCATGACTCATTAAGAAACTAGGTACAAACCTTTTGGACCATGCGCCTGGCGCACCGACCATGTTTCCATAGCTAAACTAAGGAGATTCGGACATGCCCTAAGTGCACCTGCGCCATGTGATTCAGTCCATTCGCTTAGATTGTTAAAATAGGGCCATAAATGTCTATTTGTAGTATTGTCTTTATTTGCTGAATAAAAGTATTCATTCCTTTAAAAAAAATCTTACTGACTCCAAACTTTTGAACTGTAGTGTAAAAGCAACTCATTAAGTATATTCTAAAAAAGCATATATATGCTTTCTGTTGTTTAAAAAATGCTAAACATATTGCAGATTCTGCAAGGAATATGTAAATTTATGAAGCAGAATGGTAAGTTTCATTACAGAGGTAATATGGGTTTCAAATACCATTTCATGGTAACTTTAAGGCTTCCTTTTTTTAACTCTGCATGGCCATGAACACCTGTATACAAGTATGTGAAGCATTAGCCACTGGAGCACTGCTGCTTCTCTCTCTGCCTTGAATCTGCCTTCTTTGTACTTCTGCCGAAAACGTCCCTCAGCACTAACTTTTCTCTTCCTCTCCCACCCCACCCAACCCCATTTTCTTTCTTTCTTTCTTTCTTCCATCCATCCAACCTTTCTCTTTCCTTTTCCCTCATTTCTGGATCTAGGCCACAGAATGGGTCGATGATCCTCTACAATAGGAAGAAGGTGAAGTACAGAAAGGACGGCTACTGCTGGAAAAAAAGGAAAGATGGGAAGACCACGCGGGAGGATCACATGAAGCTCAAAGTACAGGGAGTGGAGGTGAGGCCGTTCGTCCGCACCGTAACACATAGACTCGCTTTGAAATCGTTCAGGTGCAAATAATGGCCGCACTTAAGAAAAAAAGCCCTCTCGCTTGGACACGAGCGCTGCGGTTTTGTAGTTGTTGCACACGTACAGTGAGTCCTCAAGTCGGCTCCAACTTTTCCACATGTGAGAATGAAAAAATACACCTCAGCAGCTCGAGTTTAGTTTTCCCTTGATAGCAAACAAAATGGAAGCAATTGTTTGTACCTTATTAAGCTCAGGATGTTTGCTCTGCTCCAGAGTGCCCGCATTAATCTTCCCCCATGCTGGGAGCCACTGCCATCACAGGTAGACTGCAGGGCCCTTTCCTGCTTTTCCGCGCCCTGGCACGGCCCCGCTGTGTGTGTGTGAGAGAGCGCTCTTTGATTTATATCCACTCGTACACACATATACACATGCACCAAACAGCGTGGGTGCTGGATCCAGAGTTTTACTCTTTTGTTTTTTGGGGTTTGAACTGAATATCTATCATTTTGTATGGTGTCCCCTGGATAGTTGAGTATGCTGGGGTCATGTGATGTTGTTTTGCATATCCAAGCCTGAGCTCATATTATATAGTCATATAGACGACAAAAAACACACAGAATATTTGATACACTTGCCAAGATGTGCGTTATTCTCTGCTTGCTCTCTCTTCATGGAGTTCTCATTAGACAGTGAACAGACCTCACTTAACAACCAAATCTCTGCCAATCATTTTTTGGCAGTGTGTTTCCTCACAGCAGATGTTTCAGAGGAAGTTTAGAGTTTCTACCGATTATCCGTTAAATTCACCAGCTTTAGCTCTTAAAGGTATAGTTCCCAAAAATAATTTTCACTCATGTTGTCTAAACCAGTAGAATTTAGCATCAAAAGAGATGTATAACAGAATATTTGTGCTTTTCTTTTCCAAAAATGTATGGGAACTTTCAAGCTCTAAAAATGAAAGTCATAATAAAATTAGTCTATACAACTCATGCTCTATATTCATGTCTTTTGGAGTAGTATGATAGGAAAAGACCAAAATTTTAGTTGATTTTTACAATTTGTAAAGATTATTGGAATATATTTTAAAATGTTCTACTTCAAAATGCTTAATTCAATGTGTAACTTTCAGTTTTTTTGTTATTATTTGTCAAATTTATTTGAAATTTCTGAGTGAAAATATTTTTAAAAATAAATCCAACATCATTTTTTTATAATTCACTGAAAATGCTCAATTCTCATTCACATTTTTGCATATTCACAGACATGTACAGTATAACACATCCAAAAACAACCAATGAAACGCTAACGCTAATACTTTTTCATATACTTCTTTCTTTGTATAACAGGTCTATCTAACATATTAGACAGGCTGTTAAACAAATCTTAAACTAATAAAGACGGAGAATGTGAGCGCTTGTTTGCTCAGGCTCTGACGTTCTCAGCGCCGTCAAAATAAATGTCCACCGTGCCGTCAAAATAAAAGTCATAACAACAAGCGCAGCTTACGTCACTTCATAGTTGCTACTGGCGATGCAACCAGGAAAATTGCCCTAGGTGAACTATTAGTTCTCGGAGAACCACCCTGGTGGTTAGTTCCTAGAACTATCTGGTACAAAACCCCCTAAAGCTATTTAAAGACTGTGAAATACTTTAAATATAGCACACAAGTAGAAGTTCAACAGTAGAAAGAAAGTCAGTCAGTAAATGATAACAGAATCTTCATTTTTGAGTGAACTGTTCCTTAAAGCTGCAGTAGGTAACTTTTGTAAAAATGTATTTTTTACATATTTGTTAAACCTGTCATTATGTCCTGACAGTAGAATATGAGACAGATAATCTGTGAAAAAATCAAGCTCCTCTGGCTCCTCCCAGTGGTCCTATTGTCATTTGCAGAAATACACCGCTCCCGGTAAGAAACAACCAATAAGAGCCAGGAGGAGTGTCTTAGCAGTGTCAATAAAGCTTGCGTGCGCGCTGATCACGCTCCTCTCATGCACAGAGCCAGTGCATACAGGCCTTCAAATTCAAGATTACCGGTGTGCCGCAGCTTTGCTTATGGCGGAAAAACAATCCAAACTGCCAATTCCTCGAGTGGCACCTGCTCACAAAATAAAGACGGTAAATGGAAAAAGATAGATGACCATTATAAAAAAGCCAAAAAGAAAGAATTAGATAGAGCGAGAAATAAAACGAGGGTAAATATCGGAGCGGCTTTTCCGAAGTGGAGGGAGCTACGTGTCCTGAAAGGATTAAAAACCGATGCAGAGCTGGCCACATTTCTGCTTGACAAGTAAGTATCCCTGCTTGATTTGTTTCATTTTTTAAGAACTACACAACTAAGATCATTTCAAAACAGGCCTGCCCGTCCCCTGCCTGATGCTTCCTCTTCTCCCGGCCCGGTGACTCCTCGAAGTCGCTGTGGTGTTGATTCCTCATCGGAGCCCATTGACTCGGTGTCAAAACTCTAGCCGCATAACATACAGATGAAATGTCACGCGCTGTGCAAAGCAACTATTGAAACCTACTAATTCACTTGCACTATCGATAGAATAATTACTTGCATACTGTAATGTTAGTTACCGTTATATTATCTTACTAGCTATTTATTACTTATAGAAATAGTGCAACGTCATATAGTTACATTACATGTATTGCAAAATACGTAATGTTTTGAGGACTAAGTTTGTAGTCAAAGTGTGGGCAGGCCATAGTCAATGTAAATCATATTGTTGATGTTTCGTCTGTACCAGTGAATGTGCCATAACTGTTTATCCACCTTACTAGCCTGAGCATTCACGACAGGCTCCGTTGTGATGGGGGAGGAGCTGTGGAGGGAGGGCTGTAGCGCAGCATAGAGCATGGGGAGTGACCTGTGAGTTGTGCTTGTTCAAATTTTCAGGCTAAGTTTTCTAAAAACTCCCTACTGCAGCTTTAAAGCAGTGGTAAAAGTTTCTCAACGCATCAGCCAGCTATTTCTTGTAAAGTTCAGATATATGTGAGAAATGTTGCAAGGGTTTTTATTGGGCCCTGTCATTTTTGAGCTGTCCTCTGACCCTCACATATACTGACTATTGCTAAAAGATCTTGTTTGAGCTGAGGTAACTCAGAGTTGAACTCACCTACTGAGCTGTAGAAACACTCAAACAAACCTCTCTCTCTCCCTTTCTCCCTGTCTCCTCTTCCTTTATATCTCTCAGCCAGCACCGCCTGCTGTCATCTGGCAGGCTTATCCCCTAACATGCCTCCATATGTTTTTTCCTGTGTAAATGGCTGTGGCTTACAGTGGGCTAATTTCAGAAGAATAGCAAGAAGGCTTTGGGTACTAAGGTGGACTCAGCAGAAAATTGCATGTCTGGCAAGCAGCGAAAAAATGAGTGCACAGTGCAAACATTTCCTAGCTCACAGCAGGCTTAAAGGGATACGACAGAAAGAGATGTTTAGAAGAACATCCAAGTTGTTGTTTTTCCTGAAGTAAAATGTAACCGCAGCTTTCTCTGGTTAAAAAACAGTTGGACATTCTGATAAACAATTCCTTTGGCTTTCACACAAGAATTAAAATTTAAATCAAAATTAAAAAATTTAATTAAAATCAAAATTTTGGGGTCAATATGATATGTTTTTTTTTTTTTTTTTTTTTTAAGAAATTAATACTTTTATTCAGCAAGGATGCATTAAATTGATGAAAAGTGACAATAAAGATATTCACATTGTTAAAAAATATTTTTAAATTTATAAATAAACAAATAAAGAATCCTGAAAAATATGTAATACGGTTTCTAAAAAAATATTAAACAGCATGTTTTGAAATTAAAATTTAAAATATATTAAAATAGAAAACAGTTATTTGAATTGTATTAATATTTCACAATACTACAGTTTTTATTTATTTTTTTTTTATCAAAAGAGTAAGCATAAGAAATTTATGCCTTGGTAAGCATAAGAGATTTATTTCAAAAACACTAAAAAAAAATAATGATAAGATTCTGTATTTATTTCATAACCTTCAATTTGCATTTGGTTTTTTGAGGATAACATTAGGTGTAAAACAATGTTTGTTAATTGAAGAAATAATCAACATATTAATCGGTTATCAAAATTATTGTTAGTAACAGCCTTATTTTGGAGTGGACTATCCCTTTAAGAAAATCCCCTCTGTGTCTAAGAGACTACAGTCAAATGACTAGGTGAAGCATAATGAGGCCTCTGATCAGATGACTCCAGCAGCGAGTGGACTCCGACGGTTCTGTGTTTTTCTACTCCCGCTATGAGCAACAGTATAATAGGGGAGCGGCCACTCAGTACGTCCTCCCAGCGCACCCCAGACTGGTGCGATCAATCAGAGCTGTGCTCTTCAGGATAATAACCTTGCCCTATCAGTCTGCCTCAGACCTGTTTACTGCAAACGCAAATAAATGACGTGACCTTCACCTTCAGAGCCGTTTCACTGAGGGCTTTTTCTCAAAGAGGGGTGTGTGATAGGTGTCATATTGTACGGTATGTGTGTGTTTGAAACAAGGGCTGTTGGAAGTCTATGTCTCCTGGTTAGAGTGCATGAATACTCCTTTAAGTGGCGACTGTGGTGGCTACCCAGCTTCCTTTGCTCTCTCGCTATCTCCCTTCTCTCTCTCTCTCTCTCTCTCTCTCTCTCTATAGAACAGATGAACCTTGAGTCCACAGTAAAACTCCTTGTTCCCTAAAATTGGAGCAAGACGTGTGTTACAGCATTAGTACTTAACAGGGCGTGAAATAGCAGCCTGGCTTCCTGACGTCTCCCCATCACTTCAGGTGAGAGTGTAGACGGTGAGATAGATGAGCATCCCCTCTTCCTCTTATTCCTTCCCACAATGCAACAGGGCCACCTGAAAAAGGCATGTCCATTACTGGCTATCTAGTTTCTTTCCTGGTTGTAGTTGATGTCTCCGTCTTCTGACCCTCAGCTGCAAAGGCCTAATCAGGAAGTCAACCACCCGTGATCCCAGCGCATAGCAGACTCATCTATATTCCTAATAATTCCTGGCTACCTAACAGATTTCAAGGATAGCTGTTTTGTCTTTCTATTACATGGCTTTTTAGCACCATCAATTCAAGGGGTGAATCTGATGAATAATGTTGCAGGAAAAGTGCTGAAAAGTGGAAAAGTTAAATGTGGCATACACACAGGTAGCTGATGTCAACTCTTTGTGTCTGTGCTGTACTGGCTGACTTGAGGGATCATCGTAATTCACTTCAGTTTAGTTTTTGTGCACTTTACAAAGCACGCACTGTAGTTCCAAAGCAACTTTACAGAACATTGAGAAATAATCAGGAAAAGAAAATAGTGCAACTGGCAGTTGTGGAAAACTTTAAGTACGTTTTTTTTATTATTATTTTTCGTTTCATATTTTATTTTATTTTATTGGATTTGACATCTAGAGCTTTAGCCAAAACATTAGACATCTTGTAAAGGCGTAAGGGGGTTATCCTGGCTTGACAGCCATTAATTATACATTTTTCAAGCATAAAAACAATTTTTTTATCATTTTGAAATCAGCGTTGAGGCCCTTGATCAACCGATGCTCTCTTTTTTCTGTGTGTGACCGGTTCTTATTTCCTGGACCTTATATTTTACTTATTACTTTAAGCAGTTTAATAATTTCAAGGTAAACTCTAGTCAATTAGTTAAAAAAAAAATTAAACCACTTTCAGTCAGTGGTTACGTTGATCTTCTTAAAAATACTATATGATATCAAAAACTGTGAATGCTGTGCAGGATCTGTAAGTTTTCATGAGGGC
This sequence comes from Chanodichthys erythropterus, assembly GCF_024489055.1. Classification (NCBI taxonomy): domain Eukaryota; kingdom Metazoa; phylum Chordata; class Actinopteri; order Cypriniformes; family Xenocyprididae; genus Chanodichthys; species Chanodichthys erythropterus. The sequence goes on from NC_090240.1 coordinate 19,864,152, forward strand.
AAGTACAAAGTAGAATCAAGGCTTTAAAGCTGGACATCCATGAATTATGGAATAAGCTTTCAGTTTCCGTCCTGTGTAAAATCGGTTCTTTTCTAATGTTCTATGGCCTTGTTTGCCCTCAGAAAGACTAAGAGATTACTGCACTTCAATAACTAAGGGCCTGATGAAAGGAAGACAATATCTGTTAAAAAATTCAGTCTCAGTATATATATTTTACCTTGGCCCTAAATAAATTAGGTGTTAATTAACTTAAAATATATCTAGAAAAGTTTGGGCAGGAGCAGCAGTGTACTACCTGCAGAGTATTTTAATTATAGCCACACATTGATTAGTTGCATTATTGATTGATATTGATTAGCCATGCAAATGTTTTATATAGAAAAAAAATGGACTTGGACTTACTTCAGCTACTGTATAGGCACTCCCAACAGGGCTTTGTAATGAAGAATTCTGAGGGGAATTTAATTGATGAGCTACAAGGTTCAATTAGGTAATTTCTCAGTATGAAACACTAAAACAGCCAGATCAGATTTTAGTATTAATTTTTAGAGGTTTTTCATTTCAGTTATCGTTATAATGCTTTTTTCGCATCTTTACGAAATCAAAAAATCTTTTAACTACCATTCCTGTCAGTAATTTGGACAAGATTAACGCTGTTCAGTGATCAATCATTTGTGTGTGTGTGTGGTCCTGGAAAAAAATGTCCCCACAAGGATAGACATTTTTGGTCCCCATGAGGAAAACAGCTTATAAATCATACTAAGTGATGTATTTTTTGAAAATGTAAAAATGCAGAAGGTATTCTGTGATTGGGATTAGGTGTAGGTTTAGGGTTAGGGGATAGAATATACAGTTTTTACAGTATTAAAATGTGTGGGGGAAATGTGTGTGCATGTGTGTGTGTGTGTGTATGTGAACGATTGTAGCCAGTAAACACCCAGTCATCAATAGCAATTCCTGGTCATACCATAAATATTTGTTTCTAGATTCAAATAATTTGTGTTTTGAGTGCCGTAACATTGCCCCTAGCAGCATTTGTGCCACTAAGAGCGGAGGACTCGAGCGCCTCCCCTCTCCTGATTAGCTGTTAATTCAGCATTGTTGATACACATATTGCCCTCCCCAAGACCCAACTCATGATTCCGGCATTCTAATAAACTCCCAAACACATATTGATTTCTCTTAAGTGAAGGTGGCAGGGTGGGCGAGTTTTTCATTACCCAGTGGTAATTATACTGATTGAAATAAGCTTTCTTATTTAGATGCAGCTCCCGTTCTCTCTTAACCTCCACCGGCCGAGAGAGCAGCACTACCCCAGTGCACCATCCAGACCCCGTCGGTCCCAACACGTTATTTTATGTTGACTCCATCTAATGCGAGATATCAGCCGTGCAAGTACGCGATGAGCAAGGCTAATGGAGCGTGCCTGTTGCTCAATCACCTCTCTCCATTGATAATAATGAAGACAAATGTCAAAACCGCCTTTTTGTAATGCCGTAATCAAGTGGGCACCTTCTTGGCGGACAGCGGCGGGGAAGGTTGCAGTATGTCACCGCTATCACCAGTCTGCGTCCAGATTGAAAGCAACAGCTACTTTGCAGGATCAGCGATACGCGGCCGTGTTTATTTGTGTTAACGGCGGCCGCTCTCGGTTCCAATTATCAGCATCTCCTTTCTCCAGGGGGACGTTTGTCTGTAATTGTTTAGAAAATGGCTATTATTTCGCGATACGCCACATGCTGTTGTGAGCAGGGTGTGTCCATGTACAGATGCGGTCGCCGATAGCAACAGCTTGCAAAGCCAGATGCGAGACAAGGGGGAGGAAGTGACATAACAGACTCTCTCTCAACAAACCGCTGCTTCCAGCTCTTGTGTGAAATTAGCAGATATGTATAAACTGATGGAAGTACAAAAGTAAAGTTTCAGGTTGCCCAATTCTCCAAAACTTCCAACCTTTCCCCCAACTGTTTGGGATGCATAGAGAGCTAATCGATTCCCCTCTCTGTCTCTATACCCTTCCTTCTCTCTCTGTTTGTTCTCTGTGTGTCTGCTGTATTTTTTTCTGTGACTGCTTACTCCTGCAATCTCTGCATATCATATGTGTGGAAGGCAGACACTGAATCCGGTTATGATGTTTCTGAGTGTGTTGTTGCCATGGTTTTGCAGTTCCAAACTCTTGTGAGAGCGAGAGATTTGTTGAAGATTTAACTCCGAAGGTGCAGAAAGACTGTTTTCCCATGATGGCTTGCTGTCTCCTCGAGTGTTGTCAATAAGAAGAATGCTCAAAAAGCAAGGACAGCAGAAAAGGAAGTGCAAAATATAAAATATTCGATTGTTTCTCGCTTAGAATGAAGCATCACTGTACCACTACGACTGTGGAATGAAGATCAATACTAGTCTTCCAATAACACATTTCACAAGAGTACTGTACAACTAATTCACAAAGTGGTTTGTCCCTCCATACATCTTATGCCTTTGATCTGTTTTTATAAATCTGGCATGAGCCAGACTTCCTATAGCTAATTCAAAGGCTGGATGGAAATGCTAGTCAGTGCAGTAACTCACCCAGTCGTGTCTTTTAAAACCCTGTGTAATTAGTTTTAAGAACGCACAGCTAATAATCTTAGCATCACTCTGACCCTCTCAAACCGACAGCAGGGTTTTAGGGCCTCCTCTATGAAGGTGGATGAGGACGTTTGACATGTTATGACAGAACAAGAGGATATGAATTATCTACACTTTTCTGTAATTTAATTTCACAGTAATTTAGGATTGGCAGTGTCCTTTTCAATTCCTTTGGAATATGAACTGGCCACACCCCACAGGAAGCTGAATTGGAATGAAAAGAAATGCAGTCAACACATAATGGCATTCTGGGAAAAGGAATTTAAAGGTTATATAGACCAAATTTCTAAATGTTTTAAAAGGCTATCAAGCCAACAATTTCAATTCATTTTAAAGGGACCTATTATGGCCCTTTTCACAAGATTTAATAGAAGTCTCTGGTGTCTCCAGAATGTGTCTGTGACGTTTCAGCTCAAAATACCCCACAGATCATTTATTATAGCTTGTCAAATTTGCCCCTATATGGGTGTGAGCAAAATCACCCCGTTTTTGTGTGTGTCCCTTTAAATGCAAATGAGCTGCTGCTCCCGGCCCGCTTTCCAGAAGAGGGCGGAGCTTTAACAGCTCACGCTTTGGTTGCTCAACAACAACAAAGCTGGAGAATCTCACGCAGCCAAAATGAGGATTGTCAGTAACAGTGTTCAGCCTTACGTTGTTCAAACCGGAGTCGGACACTGATGGAGAGACTCAGGAAGAAGTTACAACTTATAGAATGCATCTGGACATTTCTGAATGGTTAGTGGATGAATGTATGTAGTTGCTGTGGAGTTGATTCAACTCATCGACTAGCATGTGCCGTCATGTTGATCTTTTGTGCAATTCCAGCGTTGAATTGACCCTCGTTTGTGAAGCAGTCCGGCGTAAAATGACATCACATAAGTAGTATAAGCTGTTTTGTGAGTGAGTCATAAGTAACACTGCTACATTTCTGTCAAACACAACTTCTGTTTCTGCTAGCATAAAGTAATAGAGCGTATGGGAGGCATATGGAAAGTGGAGCTGCCTAAACAGAAGAAACACATTGCATTACTTAAAAATGCTTACATTTTCTTCATCTTGTTTGCTTGTGAAAACAAAACGTGCAGATTAAGGGGCAGTAATAATAAGATCCCCTTCCTACGTCAGAAGGGGAGCAAAATCTGAGCAGCTCATTTTTTCACATGCTTGCAGAGAAAGTCTTGCCAAAACAAAGTTACTGGGTTGTCCTGTTGGTAGATGCACCAGGGACCCGATTATACACTTCACCTTCACTTCACTTATACACACTTCACCTTTGAACAGACTATAATGCATTATAATGCTTACATATTCATGGTTATACCTTTAAAGTGTGCAATGCATTAAAACATAACATATTACATTGGGTCTTTCCAGTATAACTACTGTTTGAATAGATAAGTATTATAATATATTTTATCTTAATCTTAATGCATTATAATTTATAATACATTACATATACAAGCTTCAAGTGATGTGTTACCAACATAAATACATTTTTAATGATGAACATAAAGGCTTTTAGTTAGATGACTTGTAAAATTGAGTGGTCGTACGAATGCCACTGATTGCGTGAGCTTTTTAAAATACAATTTGTTGGCCGTCTGGCCTTCTCTCTATTATTATCCACCTGATCAGTGGAGCTGTACAAAAGACATTCAAGGTTTGCTTTTCAAAACCACTGGAAGAGAAAAAGACTCTTCTTCAAGGATACAGGCGGAGGAACACACCACTCTCCTCCATCAACACCACGTCCCTTGTTCTGCCTCTAATTATTAGCTCTACTGTGACCTCACCTCCCTTGCCTTCACTCCTCTGTAAAAACAGACAGAGATCACTGATTATTTTTATGGGCTATAACACCTTCAGCACTAATACCTGTGCGTCGGTGTAGAGAGAGCATAATGAAGGAGAGATGTCTTTGTTTTGATGTATGATTCTGTGCGCAGCGCTAGAGTCTCTTCCCTGGGAGTGTGGAGCTCACAGCTCATTTGTCAGCTCGGCTGATGATGGAATTTCAGCATTCAGCACACAAATCAGAGCCGAGCAAGTTCAAAGCGACGACACTAAGCATGCAGCTTTAAACTGACTAGCGAGCGCTTTCATAAAGACTTCTTTTTTTTCTCTTAGGTCATCTGAAATTCCTTTTTAATTACCTACGTCAGGGCCTGGACACTGTTACAGACTCACTTTCCACCCCTTCGTCTAAGAAAAGAGAGGATTAGCTTCACTTTGTAGTCGACAGATGTTCCAGTTTCAGAGTGATATGTGTAATATAAAAGTAAGCCGCAGCATAATTGCACTGAGAAAAAAGGTGAGAGATGTATCGTGTTGTCAGATCAGCGGAGGGAGTTCCCAGGAGGCTTCTCTTCAGAAGGATGTTCATAGAACCGCCTGTCAACTTCTGTTTGTCATGGCTATGTTCATTCATTTGCTTTTAGATCAGTGTTAAACTGTCTTTCAATGCCCCGATCTGACTTTTGTCTGCGGTGAGATTGGTGAAAAAGGCGGCAGGTGGTGCTAGAGTCTCTTTGTGACATCACGAGGGTCTGACGTTAACCCTGGGTGACGTTATTACTGCGTGTTTGTGATTGCGTGCGCTCGTGTTTTCTGCAAGGTCTGCAGAAATCTCCCCGAATCGATAGTTCTGTGTGATAGTTCTGCCGTACCTTCTCCGTCAAGGTGTCTGTGTGCGGTACGCACCAAAAGATGTTTACTTCTGCGAGCTGACCGCTAAGTCATGCATTATTGACACGTGGTGTACAAGTTGGAATTTGCTGCTCTGTTTGCTTAATAACTGTAAAATCAAAATGTAGCAATGTTCCAACATCCCGTCTTCAAAGGCAGCGTAATGAGCAGCGAGAGGAGTTCAAAGGGAATGCTAAAGTGTTTATATAGAGCAATATAACGTCCACAGAGCTGCTTATTTTACCACTGATATGGAGGGAGTTGATATTTAACATGAAAGGACTGCTTAAGAGGAGTTTAACAGAAAAAAAAAACAGGTTAAAGCCTTTTGCTTCAGGCAACAGGGGAAACAGTTAAGCACCCTTCCCATTTAGTCCTGCCTTTCCCTGGGTTCCTTTTCACAAATAGATTTGTGTGGCTGTTTTTCACTGTTGCTTGTTCTTGTTTTATTAATCATTTCATTATTTTCTTTTGGTGGTTTAAAAGCTATACTAATGAGTCTTATAGATTTTACAATAAATAAGAACGATAGATATTTCTGTAAATCTGTTGTCAAAACTTAAGGTTGGAACAATAAGGTTCCATTCATTTGTATTAGGTATCATGCGCTAACAATGAGCAATATTTTGTCAACTGTCATTTATTTCAGGCTGTATTGGCACTTTTCCACCGCGTGGTACTACTTGGCTCGGCTCGCTTTACTTTCGGTTTGCTTTTCCACTGCAGTTTAGTAACACTTCAAAGTGGGTAGATTATTGACTGATCGTTATAGACTGATCGACCAATCAGCGATCTGCAGTGTTTACACATCACATTTAAAACTGTGTCTAAATACACTCATTTTTTCCTCTCTCTCCTAATATACTCTTGCAAACTACTGTATGTGACTTACTATGTAGCGAAAAGTGAATGACCGAATATGTGCAATATATGCAATGTGTAAAAGGTTCACGCTTTTGTAGTTCAGCACTGCAGTGGGATGTCATGATAGACATGAGCAGTGGAAAATTTAAAAAGTTTTCTTTCCACACTGACAGCTACTATACTCTGAGAAAGTCTCATGACATTGTGCTGATGCTTATATGACTACTATAGCTACCAATATAGATCCACTGGATATTGACTGCATTTGCAAAATGACTGTGTGGACAGTCAGTTGTGTGCAGTTGTGACCAAAGCCTTAGAAGCAGCATACAATGGCAAGAGTAACTCAAAGGGCCAGAGAGAGGTGAAAAATGGTAATGGGAAACTCATTTAGGACTATTTTGGTGCATTTTAAGTGGACGGAGAAAAAAAAAATGTTATGACCCCTTTAAGATGCATGAGCTGTTGGCCTGCTTCCACCATCTCTTTCCACTGAGAGAGATCTCGACACAATTACAGTCATAAAGCTCAGACACATAGAAATTAATACTTAATCAGCATTAAAGACAACATGAAACTGCATTTGCAATGCAATCCAGAAGTTTGAAACCATACTGGAACGTTTCAGGATTTTTTTTTTTTTTTTTTTTTTCAGGAAGTTTCAGAAAATTTCAGGATTTTTTAAAATTTATAGCAAATAAAACCTCTGATGTAAAGATTCTGCACTATTTAAATAAGTAAATTTGTGACCATGTGACTCCTTTATATAGGTGGTCACATGTTGTTGTTTCCATTGAAGCACAAAATTCTCTTTAACCCTTTGATGCGTACGATCACACCGGTGTGATTAGAACGTTCAGTGCATTACGTGATCAACTGCCAAATTCAAATGTACTTGCGTGCTTTAACTGGCGCTAAACCAGAGACGGACGCACGCAGCGCTTTTCATATCACATATATGCAGTGTTTTCAACCAAATAATGTTAATTTCAGGTTTCAGACATTTAAATGCACATGAGTACTAACAAAACAATATATTTAGAGTTTGTAAAATACACAATGATGTCTATAGAAGCGGAAATAACAACCCTTTCCATTATAACTTGACAACACGTTTAATTCATATCAGATACACATTGTGAAAGTAACTTAAAAGCTTACTCTATTCTTCCTCAGTTCACTGGCACACTTACTTTCATGTATGTCGGGAGAAGTGGATAAATTCACGGGTTGTAAATCCAACAGATCCAATTATCTGCGCGGCGCAAACTAACATGGTGGCGCCCATCGCTCATATGGCTCAACTAACGTGATCGTTATAAAGGTGTTTAAACAGCAAAACACATCCACTTGCACATATTTGGCAATCAGAATATTAGATATTTCATGCTATAGTTAACAAATTTGTGAGTATTTTGAATAAAAAAGGAATAATTAAATGAAAGCAGATCATCATTCATACAGTGCTGCGGTGTGTCACGTAACAAGCAATGATGCGTCACCATGGAAACCATAAAGTGATACGTTCTAAATAACGGTCGCCTTAAAAAACTCACGCTGGGGGGTCAGCCAGAATATTTGAAACTTACGTGCGAAAGGGTTAAATCATCGTCAAATCATGCCGGAAAATATGATCATCAGGTTTTACAAACTTGTGCAAGGCAAACCAAATAATAATGTTATCCCACCCATATGTGCTTGTTTTTTCTGTAAAAAGTCTGAAAAATATATGATGAAAGGTAAAAAAATATATATACATATATGTTCCGATGAATAATTGTACATTGACCAGACCACAAGACCAGGGCCGTTTATTTATTTATTTCTGATGCGTTTTGATTTCATGCTGTCTTTAACATACGGCTTTTGAGGCGGAAACTATAACACAAGAATTACCTCACATCATATCAAAGTGCTTTCAAGCATTTTAGAATATTCAGATTACAGTACAATCTACAGCACAATGATCCTCACACTGAGTGATCTGAAACACTTAAGGGTCTCTTCTGCACAGCACAGAATCTGCTTGCCTCAACACCGAGGCCCACGGTACGAACCCCCCACTTGCAGCCCGTACTTGAGAAAACGCACACACGCACACACCGCAGCGGTCATGCCAAATCCACTCTCTTTCTTCAAGGATTTGGGATTAAGGAATCCCCTGTAGGAGAAAGATGGATCTATTAGAAATGCCTCTGAAAAGTGGACAGGAGAGGAGGGGTGGCAGAGAGAAGGAGAAAAGAATCAAGGAGGAATATCACACATAGCGGACACAGAGAGAGAGAGGCAGAATAAACGCGATATAGCCCCAGGCAAACAGTGAACAATTGCTACTCTGCCTCATGTAACCCGCTGCAACCTTAAACAGCAAATTTTTTTCAGTCAATTAATTTCTGCTGGTTGGAGATGGAACGCTCACTCAGGGGGCTTTATATGTCTCACTGCACTGAAGGGCATTAGTCAGCAATACAGAGCTTTTTCTCGATGACGCCGAGCACAGAATCATCAACAAAAGCATTATCAAATACACAAAGCATAACACTTCTCCATAATGCAATATCAACATTCGACTATAACATTAAATGGCTTTTGAAAATGGTTCAGCTTGTGAGATTGTTTCAAACGATTTTCTCTTCTCAATAGTGCATGTGTGGGTGCGTGTTGTATACGTCTCGCCGTGTTGAATAGCAGACGGGCTGTGATTCATCAGTCCCACAGCACTATATAAATCAGACTCTATCTATAGAGTGAGAACAGGACTTTGGGTCTTCTCTCATTCTTAATAAGCTTCAGGCACCATGGCTGCTGATTTCTCGTTGGCCGGTATAAAAAATGGCTCACGTGACCGTCTTGTAGGCTTAGCACAGTTGATTGTTTTAGTAAATGTAAACGGGCATATTTGACAATCACAGCCCATCAAAACAACAGGCTTATGCATAAATAAATGCAATAGACCTGCTGTTATGTATTATGTTTCTATAATAATCAAACTCTCTTTAATATTAAGCAAACTCCTACAGAATGAAATTAATATTAATGTAATACACCAATCAGGCATAACATTATGACCACCTTCCTAATATTGTGTTGGCCCCCCTTTTGCTGCCAAAACAGCCGTGACCCGTCAAGGCATGGACTCCTGAAGGTGTGCTGTGGTATCTGGCACCAAGATGTTAGCAGCAGATCCTTGAAGTCCTGTAAGTTGCGAGGTGGAGCCTCCATGGATCGGACTTGTTTGGTCAGCACATCCCACAGTTGCTCGATTGGATTGAGATCTGGGGAATTTGGAGGCCTAGTCAACACCTCAAACTTGTTGTTGTGCTCCTCAATCCATTCCTGAACCATTTTTGCTTTGTGTCAGGGCACATTATCCTGCTGAAAGAGGCCACAGCCACCAGGGAATACCGTTTCCATGAAAGGGTGTACATGGTCTGCAGCAATGCTTAGGTAGGTGGTACATGTCACATGACATGGATGGCAGGACCCAAGGTTTCCCAGCAGAACATTGCCCAAAGCATCACACCGTCTCCGCCGGCTTGCCTTCTTCCCATAGTGCATCCTGGTGCCATGCGTTCCCCAGGTAAGCGACGCACAAGACCAAGCCATCCACGTGATGTAAAAGAAGCGTGATTTATCAGACCAGGTCACCATCTTCCATTGCTCTGTAGTTCAGTTCTGATGCTCTCGTGCCCACTGTTGGCGCTTTCGGCGGTGGACAGGGGTCAGCATGGGCACCCTGACTGGTCTGCGGCTATGCAGCCACGTACGCAACAAACTGCGATGCACCGTATATTCTGACACCTTTCTATCAGAACCAGCATTAACTTCTTGAGCAATTTGAGCAACAGTAACTCGTCTGTTGAATCGGACCACACAGGTCAGCCTCCGCTCTCCACGTGCATCGATGAGCCTTGGCCGCCCATGACCCTGTGGCGGTTCACCACTGTTCCTTCCTTGGACCACTTTTGATAGATACTGACCACAGTAGACCGGGAACACCCCACAAGAGCCGCAATTTTGAAGATGCTCTGACCCAGTCATCTAGCCATCACAAATTGGCGCTTGTCAAACTCGCTCTGAACCTTACGCATGCCCATTTTTCCAACATCAACTTTGAGGACAAAATGTTCACTTGCTGCCTAATAAGTCCCACCCACTAATAGGTGCTGTGATAAAGAGATAATCAATGTTATTCACTTCACCTGTCATTAGTCATAATGTTATGCCTGATTGGTGTATGTCTAATGTTATTTCGTGAAGACTATGACATTAATGCGGTTTTATGTTATATTTAATTTGATTCGTTTTTTTGCTGTAGAATTTTAATACTTTTTATTGAATTATTTTCATGAGTAATTTTACAAAATTGAATTACTTTGTGTAATCTTTGTCCTATTGTTTTTATTTGTTTTATTGCTTATAAGTTTTCTTTTTTTCTTTATTTTGTTACTGATAACATTTTATAAAAAAATTAATAGTAGTTTTAATGAATTGTTAAAAAAATATTTTTAATATTAATATTTTAAATATTTATTTTTAAAAATATTGAATTAATTGAAATATAATTATATAAAAAAAAATGTTGTATTGGCTTCTAATATTTTTTAGGATTGTGACAACCCTATTTGCCAGCATGTATTACTGACCCAGACGCCCATCAGCCAGTCATTTAGTTAGGGGTCAAAGGATAAAGTTACAAAGCAAGTAAATAGACCTGCTTGGTGGTTATGTCAGGAGAGAGAGAGAGAGAGAGAGAGAGAGAGAGAGAGAGAGAGAGAGAGAGAGAAGTGTGGCTGTGAGGAGTGAAGGAGAGACAGCAACAGCATGAATCATGACTTCAATAAAGAGCCCAGCACAGATCAATACAGCCCACAGCGGAGCGAGGACACACTCCGGCCCACACAGTGTGTGTGAGTGTGTGTGCACAAGACATCAGTGTGTTTCTTGTATGTTAGATGCTTGTGTGTATTAGTTCTGTGCAGGTTTGCCCTTGCCTGTGTGGATGTCATGTCTATAAATGTTTGATGGAAGGTGGCTCTTTTTAGTCCAGAGCAGGTATAAGCTTACTCATCTATAGCACACTATTTAAAAACAATCCAAGCTATAGACATATCTACTTTTATACCTGCTTCCAGGATTCCTATATGCAGTATGGAAATGATTTTGTGGCACCAAAAATAGTATTTGGATAATTAAGCCACACTTATAAGTGCATGAATCTGCTAGTTCAAATAACATTAATTTTAAAGAGAGTACAAGCACATGTTTCAAGGAAAACATTTTTCCAAAAAAAAGTGTGATGCATAATCTGATAAAATTGACTTTGGTCTCTCCTCTCGATTAATATTGCAAACACATAATACAGAAGATCTATTCAATGCATTATGCCATGGATGCATACAAAATCTCTCTCCACTTTTCAGGTCAATTATCATGCATTAGGATTGTACTTGGTTCGATTTTGTTTGGCTGGATTCCACAGCATTGAAACCTCTATAGCTGTTTTTTTCCTCCCTTTTCTCTCTTTGCTCTGCGACCTCATCAGCCTTGTACTGCAGCCAGAGGCTGGCGGGCGTGAAGGGCTCACCGGTCCATAGCCGTCGGGGAGAATGGGCCGTCTCCGAGGGGAGAGCAGGGACACAACACTGGTCAATTCCCATTAACACAGAGAGAACCACTAGGGAATGGAGTCCCGGAGACCATTGCGACTGTGATCTGTAGGAGTCATGACAGCGCTCAGAGCCCATGCTGCTCTGGACACTTGTGCCTTTAAAAGACACGTGCTATGCAGTTTAATGACTCCAAAGTGTCTTCTCTATGAGAGGGAGTGACGGAGAAGAAAAAAGAGACAGGGAAAAGAGAAGAAAGGCAAATTATTCCTCTTTTTTCTTTTATAATTTGGTCGATAAAGGTGAAGGACGTGTCATGGTGGTTTTCTTTTGTGTGTGTGTGTGTGTGTGTGTGTGTGTGTGTGCATGGTGACTGAGCAGACTGTAAGAGTGAAATCATGAGATAAAGCTCTTTGGCTTTCTGTGTTTAATGGAGCTTAATCTCAAGATTTCACATCCACAGGGTTGAGATAATTCAACCCTGTTCATCTCACCGATCCTTCTACCATACAACATACACACATAGACTGACAGGATCATGTGATTTGCTTCTCTCACACACATATCAAGAGTCTAAGAGGTCATTCACACAGGACACGTTATTGTGTTCAAAATAACTAGACATAGCACAATAAAATGGAATAAAACAAGCGTGTCTCGAGAAATGGAACTGTTTTAACTTGACAGTTTTCATTTTACCTGTCTCACTCACATTAAAAGCAGCATTTCTCTGCATTCCCTGCATTCCCACTCCCGCCATATTGAGCACTGATACTGAGATGCAGAACTAAAGTTTCCATATTACGCATTAGCATTTCTCCCATTCATTTATGTTACTGTACATGTGAGTACTCCATCTCCTCCCCTTGTAGTCTCTGTCCACAATCCTTTTCCCTTTCATTCACCTTCTTTAAATGTTTGTTGATGTTTGTTGGTGAAGTGTGAGCATGATAATTGTGCTTCCCAATATTTGAAGTCCAGCAGCCAACTTTAGGATGTTTGTAGCCGTTTTTGCTGCACTGTGAATCAGCCTTAAAGAGTCAGGGAAGGAACTGAAAGATTCTAGCAAAAGAAAGCTGTGCTATGAAAAGAAATATCTAAAATACTTCTAACCAAGTATATTTGTTAAAATGTGTTCAGCAAAGTGTGTTTCCTGGATTAAATGTAATTCCCTGAAGTCTTTCTTTCCAATATATATATTTTTATGTCTGTGTTGTGCCCGCAGATTCAATGCAGTTTGACAATTAGATCTAGGTCTGTTTTTTTTTTTTTTTTTTGTGCAGCAGGGTTTTTCCTCCAATTAAGTTAGAATACACATCATTTAAGAGAAGTATTTGGAAGTGATGATGTTTCCTAAATGCATTACATTTATGAAAGAAGATATTTTTAGAAGATATATTAGAGTTAAAAGGAACGTTTGTCAAAATAAACTGTTTGTTTGTTGATTGATTTTTGCTTGAGAAACCTTGCAGTATACTTTTTGTTTAAATTGGTTTAAAAGCTTTAAATTTGAAGATTATAGTCTACAGATTATGCGGATGGATGTATGGATGTATGGATAGATAGATAGATAGATAGATAGATAGATAGATAGATAGATAGATAGATAGATAGATAGATAGATAGATAGATAGATAGATAGATAGATAGATAGATAGATAGATAGATAGATAGATAGATAGATAGATAGATAGATAGATAGATAGATAGATAGATAGATAGATAGATAGATAGATAGATAGATAGATGAGTTAGGGATTTTTGGGGGGGGGGGAGGGGGGGTTGTTGGTTCCCTAGGAGCACATTTTTTTGATTTACAGACATAGATCACCCAAGACAGTCGCAAACTGGTTTACTCTCTGTTTTGATTGCACTTTTGTGAGTGGATTTGCTGCTGATTGGCACCAGCCCAGGAGAGAAGACTATCAACAGTCCAAGCCTATGGGGGCATTGCCCAGGTGAGCTAAGCATGCTGGGATACTGACCAACACTAATGTGTCTCCTCTGACTGCCCTGGGCTAACATACACACAGTAATTGTCTGGGGAGTTAGACAGGCCCAGCACAGCACTAAACTTAGACAAACACTTCGGTCCTAGAGAGACAGTCAGTGAAAGAAAAGAGGGTTATGTATTGTTTAGAGGTGACTTCAGCAAGTGCAGTTCCTCTGCATAACCGTGTGCTTGTTTGACAGATACGGTGCCACATTATGCCCAATGGCAGAACCTTCACTGTCGCTGTTATACTGTACACACACTGATGCCCAGCAGTGGGTTCACCGTTTCTGTTTTCCTCTGCCAAAGCTTCTCTCTCCTCCTCCACTCTTCTCTGTGTAATTAGTCCGATAATGGTGTTGTAAATGATTTCATCACCTGCTTCACTCGAGAGCTGCTGATATTCAACAGCTGGGGTTTACACCATGTGTCATTGAGAGCAATAGAAAAGGTTGTAGGTAGAAAGATATTGAGGGAATGAAGGAGTGTAGGTGTGTAATGCCTCCTTTAACTTCAAAACAAAATCAACACTTTTTACTTTCTTAACAAACCCTCATGATCTTATTGTGAATGATTCATCAGTGCATGTTATTCAAATGATGCTTTAATTGACATCAAATTACTTTTCTTTTCTATTGACATCCATTCAGTCATGCACGTTATTGAACAATGTTAACCAATAGCCAAATGGATTTTATGCATTGATTTAGTAAACTCGCATTCGATCTGACTCCATTACGTTGTGTACAGTAACGCCCACATTTCGCCAGTCAATTCTCAATTCCTTCCTATATTTTTGTATTCGAATATACAATTTTAAGTAAATTAAGTTTCAATGTCATAATTATGGAGTTCAGATTTTCCAGTTTGGGAGTATGACAATTGAAAAATACCAAAGACAAATGGCGCTGGTCATAATAAGTGTAAATTGTCACTTTTTTTTTTTTTTTTTTTTTTTTTTTCAATGCAGTTTGTATACATTTTATGTTCTATTGATGAAGAATAGCTCAAAGGTTGCCTGAAAATACTACTAATTTAGCTGGTTTTGAAACTGCATGAAAACGACAAAATACATTGATATAGCATCAATTAGATCACGTGCACCTTTTTTTCTTCGTTTTATTGCATTGGCGCTAATAATCTTTGTCTGGAAGAGAGAAAGAAATATGAAATTGCCCATTCGTCCACTCATAATTATCATCACACCGTGATTAAGATTTGTGAACTTCCCAAGAGGGTTTGAAGGCAACATAAAAGTGAAGGAAGATACTCTGAAACTCACTCTTCATCTAAAATGGTGTTTTATGCAAAAGCTTCCCTGTGGTCAGCCAGACAGTGTCGCCAATGAGAGGCAGGTAATGAGAGAAGAAGATGGATAGCTAGAAGGAGCATTTGAGTGGTGGAGGGGGAGAGAGAGGCCTCTCAGGGCTAACGACATTAAGCGCCGCTGATGAATCGACACCCATTGAGTGGTATTGACTTCACCTGTGTGCCTCTGCCAATAGCACAACACCGAGTCCCCAGTCACAGGCTCAGCTTTTTTCAATTAAAAGAAATAATTTGATTTCCACTGCCTTGGCCTCTGACTGAGTGGGGCAAGTGATGGCGTGATTGATGTGCTGGTGTACGATTCAGGATGTCACCCCACAACCTCAGCCTGGTGCCCTGATAATCTCATGCCGCCTAGAGATGGCCTAGTGTGGGCCGGAGGTGGGTTTACCTCTCAGCTGTTCATCATTGATATTTACAGACCTATCCACCTCTCAGTGTCACTATAATCACCAATATGGGCCATAAAACGACTGCTATGACCTTACCCATCTTCCAGATCTTTGCAAATACACTCTATTTACATCAGCTAACCTTTAATCTACTGCAACAAAGTGGATGTGTTTGCATGTGATGAAAAGATGAGGAGAAGCCCAAGGAAGCGGCAGTCGTGTTTCAGCGTGAGGGCTTTGAAGGAGACCGCGTTCCTGAAAAGAGATGTAAAATCGATCCTGATGATCACTTGTGACATTCATGTGCATCTCATTTGCCTCCCTATAGTGCATTAGATGGTGAGATTTGCTCCATCTCTAATCCGGTGATGTTTTTTAAAGGGTGAACATGTTTGATCTGCTGATCAGCCTGCAGAAACGACCCTCTATAGATCTCATGTAAATGTATGGTCATGATGGCATTGATTTTGCTATATGTTTCAAGGCTGTGTGTTCAGAGGCAGTGGCTTTCTTAGTATGTGTAGTTGTGTAATACTGGATGATCAGCTAATGCAGTGTTTCTAGTGAATCGAGGCACCCAACACACAGTATCTCATTTTGTCAAGGTCACCTCGGCCATTAGATTAGCATATTCAATGGCTTTAAATATTTAACATTGTGCCTCTGATGCATTTTTTTACTAAGAGCCTGTTTATAACCCCAAATTGACCACCGATAACTATAACTTTCTAAATCCTGCAATAAAGTTTGTCGTGTTTTTTAAGAAAATATTAAGCAGCACAACCCTTTTCAGCATTGATAATAATAAGAAATGTTTCTTGAGCACCAAATCAGCATATTAGAACAGATCATGTGACACTGAAGACCAGAGTAATGATGCTGAAAATTCAGCTTTGCATCACAGGAATGAATTACAATTTTAAATATGTTGAAAAAGAAAACAGTTATTGTAATAATATTTTACAGTATTACTGTTTTTACTGTATTTTTGATCAAAATTCTTACTGACACCAACATTTTAAATGGTAGTATGTATTGTAATTTGTGTGTATATATATTTTTTATGTATTTATCACCCTGGTAGGCTGGTTAGAGCCAGTAATGCAGCAGAAAACAAATGTTTTTAGTGTATTGACATTGCTGATTTAGCTTTAAATGGCTTTCCATGGTTTCACAATTACATTTTTGTTGAGGTGATGGAGTGAGTTGACCAGAACTTGAACAGTTAATCATTTTAGTACAGCTTATGTAATCATGAGTTTTTTTACACAAGCAATTTGTTTGCTTTCTTTAAATAGTTTGTTTATTTACAAGAAAACAGTGTTTATTTGGATGGCAGGTGGAGGGCTTGTTTGTTTCAGTAGGTCTGTCACACAGTGTAGAAATTACAGCATGGAGTGATGGACACCGAGCCGAGGGCTTCTGTTTGTCTTCGGTTGCACAAGGTCAGAATGTACCTTGTCCGAATGCGCATTGAAGCAGCACCGCTACAAACATGTGCACGCAAACATAGATTCATGAACTCTCTCTTTTCTTCTCTCACTTCTGCATCCTCTCGCTCGCACACATAAATTCATGCGCTGTCCGTGGGGACCAGGCCAAAATGTCAACCTGAGCACATGGCTGCTTTCTGCTGCTGGAAGCTCTATGCTTAATTCACAGCAGCACCTGCTGGTGGAAACAGGCACAGAAAATACCCTGATAAGAGAGAGAGGGAGGAGGTGGAGAGATTAAGAGTGAAAATACACAGGTATGGCTTGTATAGCTCTCTGCATGTCTTTCTTTACAGCAAACAACTTGACTCATATTGGACCAGCATAATCTAACTTTGAATCCCAGAACTCTCTGTTGTGCTGAAGTTCAGACAGACCTCCCAAAGCCAAGGAGTGTAATGAAGTCTATTCCCAAATTGAGTTCATGCTGAATCAAATGTGGTATTGAATCATCTAGACTTTACTGGCATGTACTGTAGGAAGTTTAAAAGTTCTAAAAGATGTGGAATTGTGAAGGGAATTGAATGTAAATTGTCACAGAAAGTCATTTTATAACAGATGGCAGGAAGCCGGTTGAGCATCCCATAGAGATGGGAATCATAGTGAACTTTGGTATATAATTGTATATTCGCACAGATTATACTTTTAACAGGAAAATCCATTTCAGAACAGATTGCAGGGATGCAGAGTACATCGGTACCATATCAGTTATTGGCCGACGTTAGAGATGTTTTAATTTATTGGCATCAGTCATTTATTTTGCTGTCATTTTACGCTCACTTAAAATGAATCTTTAAAAACACAAATAATTTAATAATAATGTTGAAGGGATAGTTCACCCAAAAATGAAAATGTTGTCATCATTTACTCACCCTCAAGTTGTTCCAAACCTGTATGAATTTCTTTCTTCTGTTGAACACAAAAGAAGATATTTTGAAGAAGGTTGGTAACCGGACAGTTGACAGTAGCCATTGACTTCCATAGTAGGAAAGAAAATACTATGGAAGTCAATGGCTACCGTCTTCAAAATATCTTCTTTTGTGTTCAACAGAAGAAAGAAACTCATACAGCTTTGGAACAACTTGAGGGTGAGTAAATGATGACAACATTTTTGTGTGAACTATCCCTTTACATGTAATCTCGAAATTCACTTGTAGCGTTTAAAATGGCTGATTTTAGCTTTTAGGGTTTTATTTGTAATTTTTTTTTTTGACAAAGACAAGAATTTTACAAGAATTTTTTGAAAAAAAAAGAATTTTAATATCTGCCCTTTTTGGTTGTAGGACTTTAACAGGAAAATAATAATCAGCTTATCATATCAGCCATAATTTTAATATTGGTGCTTTCCTAAAAGGCTGAATAAAAACACAATTAAAGGCCTGTACACACCGGGACGAATATCACGCGCAATTATCTCCGACGTTTAATGCCTCATGACTAAACAAAGGGTGCCAATGTGAGTGTGCACACCGATGCAAAAAACACATGGCGTAAAAGCGTATTTTTTTTAAAAACGCCTCGAGTTAATTTTTTTGGTTTGACGCGCAGCGTTAAAAACTGGCAGACCAATGAGAGTGGCGCTTTTGTTCACGTGCCTGGAACTGCTGAAGTTACAGTAAAACGCAACTTGGTGACGCTCAAGCACAAAAAAAAGTCTTGCCGAGCACACATTGATACCAAGACGACGAAGAGAAAGTAAGTAGATGAGGAAAACCCCTACAAACTATCCCTGCGTCTCAATCAGCTCCCTAGGTTCCTTGGTCGTCTATCAGTATACCATGTAAATGAATGTGGCTGACTCCCTGATCAGTGCCCTAACTAGTGAACTAGGGAGCTGACTGAGATGCACACTATGGATGCTCTGCCAGTTCTTGGCCACACCAATAGATGTATATTATTTCTGTATTTTTACAGTTTTTTTTTATTTTTTATTTTACATTCAAGAAATATAGTTGAGAATGTCTATTTCATAAATATGTTTATTTGCACTACCGTTTCTGAATATATACAGTGCCCTCCACAAGTATTGGCACCCTTAGTAATTATGAGCAAAAGCAGCTGTGAAAATAAATCTGCATTGTTTATCCTTTTGATCTTTCATTCAAAAAATTCACAAAATTCTAAACTTTCATTGAAGGAAAACAGTTGAAAGTGGGGGGAAACTCACATTATGAAATAAATGTATTTCTCAAATACATGTTGGCCACAATTATTGGCACCCCTAGTAATTCTTATGAGTAAAATATCTCTGAAGTATATTCCCATTCATATTTACATTTTTTTAGCAAACCAGGGTGATCATAAACGTGAAATTGTCCAGCCATGACTTCCTGTTCTACAGGAATATAAGCATGAGGAAACACAAAGGCCAAATTCCCTTAATCATTCATCACAATGAGTAAAACCAAAGAATATAGTTCTGATGTGCAGAAAAAGATTGTTGAGCTTCACAAAATAGAAAGTGGCTGTAAGAAAATAGCTGAACCATTAAAAATCCCCATTTCCACTATCAGGGCAATAATTAAGAAGTTCCAATCAACTAAAGATGTTACAAATCTGCCTGGAAGAGGACGTGTGTCTAAATCGTCCTAATGTGAAGTGAGGAGGAAAGTTTGAGTGGACAAAGACTCTCCAAGGATCACAGCTGGAGAATTGCAAGATTAGTTGAGACTTGAGTCTCAGAAAGCCTAAAAAGAATTATTAAACAGCACCTACATCACCACAAGTTGTTCAGGAGGGTTTCAAGAAAAATCCTCTGCTCTCATCCAAAAACAATCTCCAGCATATTCAGTTGTCAGACACGACTGGAACTTCAAACGGGTCCGGCTTCTATGGTCAGAGAAACTAAAAAAAGAGCTTTTTGGCAGCAAACCCACCAGATGGGTTTGGTGCACACATGGATAAAAAGTGCCATAAATACGATGTTTATTTGCACTACCGTTAAGCACAAGTGCCACATACTGTCAGGGAGTGAATGTCCACTCTGTGCATCGCCAATGGAAATCGCTTGGGTGTGAACACAAAAAATCGCCTCGAAAAACGCTGGTGATAAACGCGTGCGATATTCATCCCGGTGTGTACAGGCCTTAAGACTCATTTTAACAGACTAGTTAAAAAAATAGACTAGCAAGTAGATGATAACTTGGTGAAGATCTGGAGACCAGCTGGGATCTCGCAATTGAGAACAACAGCTTGCATATCTCTATTGCCATATTTATGCAGGACAAAAAAAAAAAAAAACTTTTTTTTTTTTATTTGTATGTGAAAGAGCTGAGACCATATCTGGACTCTTATAACAGTTTGCTTATAACATGCTATGTGTATGTACTATAAAACAGTCTAGTTTAACTGTTTTCATATCTATGTAATATCAAATATAAAAGCAAGCAGATTGGGGACAGAGGAATTTTTCCTCCTGCTGTCATCACGCAAGTCAGAGACAGAGAGAGAGAATTTAAAAAAAGGACATCAACAGACTTGGACTGTGATCAGTCATCTTACAGTGAGAGGCGAGGGGTAATTATCGGTGGAATACAGGAAACCATCCTGTCAGCAGATTCACACACACATACACACACACAAACTAAAAGTGATCGACACAACAATTGTTTTTCAACAACAAGTGGCCTTCGGCCGGCAGGCCCCACCTGCTGAGCGACCATCGCGCTCTCGGCTTGGCTAATAAACGTTTGAATATAATTAGAGAGAAGTATCTCTGAAATTAGGCCTGCCATAGCATTAATTACACAATTACTGACATCGGCGACTCAATCGGTTGGTGGGAGGGGGAGGGGGAGGGAGGCTGGATGTTTGAACTTTGGACGCAGCTTTGATTCATAGCCTAGGCTTCATGGAAATATCGCCTTTGCCAAGTTAATTTGTAAAGGCCAGCATATTTGGGAAGAGAAAATCAGGCTGACCTTTTCCTGAAACAATCCCAGCTTTTGCTCAGTCTTTGTCTTTCTCGCCATGGCTGAAGTCTTTTGTGTTGTTCATTTCTCTCTTTGCGATTTGTGCTAACCGAGGGCCGTAGCATTCGATTAATAGACTCTAATAGAGTAAATGCACATCAGAATTGTTGTTGGCTCAAATGGATGTTTTCTGTAATTTACTGTTGATTCCTCTCAAATTAGTTCACTTTAAAGAGAAGGGAAGACCGGGTCTTGTTCAATCATTGCCGTTAGCTTTTAATCATCCTTTTTTGCATAGCAAGCCTTGCGATGTAATGAGCTTCTATCTGGACTGTTTGCAGTAGAGTCACATATCTCCGCCATCATCTCTCTCTCTCTCTCTCTCTCTCTGTATGTGGATGTGCCAGTGGCATACCCACACTCTGGAGACCTGTCTTTGTGTTGGACTGTAGTGTCACTGCTCTGTAAAGAGGAAGACCATATCTCCGGTCACCCAGCCAGCCTGGAGCGGTCCTGTGGCAGCACCTCATCAGTAGGGATGGCAACTTTGCTTACACACCATCCCCAGACTTTTTTGGAAAGGTCAAAGGAGAGCAGGGTGCACAAGTTGAAAAAAATGGAGGTGAGGCATTCATTAAATCTGCAGTGGTGTCATATTGTGGGCAGCACCTTTACTGTTCCAGTTTTGATACCACAGCAAAAAAAATTAATAGTTTTAGTTACCAATAACAACACTGATATCAAACGGCAGCAAAGTACTTACATTTTTCGCATCCCAGTTCCCAGTTTACAGTCTTAATTGCATTAATTTTAAAGAAACCGCATGACACAAGGCACTTCCACCCACGTCTCTTCAAATGTCTCAGATTAGCCAGACGTGTCCAGTCAGCTGTCTGCTTAAGCCCGAGTTCAGGTGAGAGAATCCTCCTCACCTCTTTACAGCTCTATACCTCAGCTGCTGTATTTATTACAGCCTTTTTATGGGACCTTTAAAAATTCCCTGATGAATTTTGGAGGCTTGTGAAAACACTCTCAGCCGACTATTAATATGGTTTTGGTGGGAAACTCCCACCACTATCTCCCCACGGGAGCGTGAGGAAGTGCTTTAAAATTTCTTCTCATTCTGCTTCTCTCTGAGACTTTTTCAAAGAGGTTTTAGATGTTCAACTCTATGGTTGTCAAACCCATTTGGCCTACATGCCAGAAACATACAACTACATGGATCTTGTCATAAATTAGACATGATTCTTGGAAATTTTTACCTGTTTTTTGGTTTATGTGATATTAGATAAAAATGTTCACATTCATACAGTATGATCAAAGTGTATTTTTTTTTTACATCCCCAAAATAGCCGACTGCTTTCAGTTAACCCTTTCTTAGATGTATTCCAGACTTTGGATTTGAGTCTCGGCCTTGTTGAAATAGGTCATTTGTTGGCCCATTTTCCCCTTACTATTCCAGAAGTGAACAGAAGGTGAGCATCAGTTAAAGTGGTGGGAGGGGCTTAGAGATGATTGACAGCCCCGTGGGAGCTGTCCCCAGTACAGAAGTGCTGAAGCGGGGAATTCACCCACGTGGCTCAGGACTTCACCAACACAAAGGGCCATTCCTCCCTCTCTGGTGGCTCCATTGTGAATCTCACCCTACCTAGTTCTGTCTTCATAATACAACTGGGAAGAACATATCAGCCTGGGTGTGTCTGTAACAATGGACCATAACACTGCTTCCATTCTTTGGAAATGAAAGTGTTTGCAGCTGCACTGAGGTATGCTCTTCTCATATAGTTTCAAACTTACCAGTCCTAACAGAAGTTGTGGCCTTGTACAAGCATTGCTTCATGGCATTCTTGTACTATAGCTAATTCAATAATGTGCGAGGTGTTCCGCTGGCAGATCATAAAGCATGTAGAGGGAGAATGAGATTTAGGCTGCATTAGGCTAATGTCGTTCTGCGTGGCGGAGGGCTGCACTTCGTGGCGGCCTGGGCTTTGATAAATCAGACTTCCTCTCCCGACTCCCCCAAACAAGCCTCGGGAATGGCAGACAGGCAGACGCTCAGACTAATCAAGTGAATGGAAATGCATGTGTCCAGTTAGCTCTACCTCACCTCTGTCTTTTCATGCAGGCTGGTTCTGCTCCACCAGAACTAGCTGTGTACATAAAGAAGAGGTCTTGAACCATTTTCTGCCCTCCACCGTGGCATACTCAAGAAATATTCACAACAGGCTCTTCATAATAAGGAACAGCATGGAGGAGCAGAGAATAAAGTCCAGACTTATTTTTCCATGCATGACCCCAAGAATAAAAAAAGGTTCACCATTAGAGTCAGGTCTTGTAGCTGCTGAGAGCTTGACTCATGAAGTATGTGACCCGCTACATCATATACTGTGTGTGTGTATGTATATATATATATATATAGATACAGGGTGCGATTTGTATGGGGGGGATGGGGGGGATTTCCCCCCTTCTGGTCTATCTATCCCTGCCTCTGCTGAATTATTTTTATCCCCAGTGGGGATAAAAAAATATGCCCCCCGGGTGATGCTACTCCACAAATCACGAACAGAACATATAAAATACCAAAAATAAAAATCTTTTTTTTAAAAAACATTGCCAAGTAAAGCGCTGCGTTTATTTAGAACTGTCTCTTTACGACCACAATAAATGGGACACTTTTCAGACGCGCATTCCGACTCATTCCACCTCAGCGCCAGCCGCAAGTCAAACGAGCGTGGAAATGGTAGGCTACAGGTGACAACGAGGGACTTTCAGTTGAACAACAGTGAACTGCGGTCAGATGAGATGTTGTCAGGCTATGTCGGTAAAACTCAGAAAAATTAACATGACTGTCCAATCAGTCGTTATACTGTGCTCGTGGCGCGCACTCAAGAATTGCATGCACAAATGCGCCGGCGCGCGCAGCATATTACTTTATTATAGCTTAAATAAAGCGCAATAGAAACTACGAGCAATGACCGTCGTTTTTCTGTTATAACATGAAATGACCAAACATGCGATTAAATCTGCCTCAAAACTGTGCATGCATGTATGTATTTGTTGACATGGTTTTAAAGCTATTGTTATAAGCTTATATTCTACCTAATGAAATATGAGGTAACATGCATTTCCACAAATGTGCACACACTTTTGGACTAAAAGTTTGTATGTGTATGCACTGTGATCAAAAATAAATGGGACCAAACGCGATTGAATATAAAGGTTTGTGTCTCGTTATTCTATTAATAACTACCAATTGATTTTGCATTTCTATTAGAGAATTGAATTGAAGACGACCTCGTTGAGGTGGATGCTCAGATGTTTCTTTTCATTTTATTATTAATTTGTGTTTACTTTGCTGAAATAGCACACTTAGCCAGCTACAGAGAAACTGGTAGCCAGGCAACAGACAAGTGACCAACAAGTTAGCCAACCGTGCTGAGAATTCTGAGCTAAGAACAATTTGTAATTGTGCCGTACCAGGCTTAAGTGGAAATATATCTGGAACCATTCCTTAATGTTCTTAGAACCGTTCGACCCGACGGTGGAAAGCAGCTTTTGACATTAAGACATAAATTACAGTTTAAATAAACAATATAATGACTTTACAATGAATATATTTGTGTATATTCAACAGTATATCTATGGTTTTAGCAAAATGCTCTTTTTTTTGGCTAATTAATAAGCTAAGGACATTGAATATTCTTTCCTGAGGTAAATGTAAGGTCAAGTGACTATTGTTTTATTGACGTCTTTCCTCATTGGGAACAAACTACATGAGAGAGGATGCATTTCAGTAAGTTGTACTGTATGTTTCAACACAACCTCTGCTGTTCAATCATGCTTATTTTGTACTGTAACTAGTAGTTAAGGAAGAGGAAGAGACGTTTTACTAGTACTTTGTGCTGCAGTGTGAACCAAGGCAGCTTCAGTGATCTGTCATACAACATTAAAGAGTGGCAAAATGGCTTTAAATGTTTGAATTTCATAATAAAATGGAAATAATTTGAGATTTGATCAAAACTATCATAAAGCTTTTGAAATTCTAATTGTTTAGCGTATAGTCATCACATATGACTCAAAATGTCAGAGCACATCACATACAGTACAGCAGCTACGCATGATCACTTGTTCAGTATTGGCGGAACTTTAGGGTTTTGTCCTTCTGTTTGGGTGCACTCGTAAACTGGTGAAACTACCCATATGCAGAAGCAGAAGGCCCTGTCAAGAGGGGTAGAGAGAGAGAAATATAGAGAGAGCAAAATGAAAGCGGGAAAGAGAGAGCTTGGATCAGCGCACTGTGTTTTGGCTAAAGCCAGATGGCTGGTGCATTAGCTCCAGCACCTCAGCCTGTTCCTCCTGTCCTCTAGCTGTGTTCTCCACAATCAGCGTAGAGCTTTATGAGCTGTGCAGAGCTGCTGTTTTATCCACGAGCTGTTTGCATTCACCCTCTGTCCTATCATACTTAACTTTACCTCCACCTCAAAGTGAGAACGCTGGGGAATAAGAGCATAAAAACACATTTAAAGGCTAGCAAAAAGCATAAATGAATAAAACAGATGCAGAGGCTACACTTTACTGGCTTGCAAGGCGGTCCAGGCTGCTCCTGTGTGATAGGATTGGACTCAAAAGTGCTGATTTCAAACCACTACACATTGTGGTATGGCTTCATCATAGTGGTTAGAGGCCTATCTTGGAGCAGCACAGGTTTTCAGAGGGAATTTCCCACCAGCGAGGCTCTTTGGTACCTAAATCCGCCTCTGGTATAACACTTCAGCAGGCCTGGACCATCTGCCATTAATTGATTGAGCACCTTATCAAGTTGCCTGCACTTCTATTTTAATCTGCATCGGAGAAAATCGTTTCAATTTAATTCAATTAAAAGAATATCATTAACTTCTTAATGATGATTGATGTATAAATAACAGTAACATTTAGGAAATATCAAACAATTATGCCTCAGGCAGCTGAATGTGAAATTGTCCTTTAACGTGCATTTCTGCGATCGAGATTCTTTTTTTTTTTTTTTTAGGAAAATCATAGCGTATCCAGCAGCCTCTGCATCAGCACATCAGAGTAGCACAACATTACCAATTTTATTTTTCATTTTTTCACCCCACTGCTAAATGATAACCCCTTCCACCTACTCTGTTCAAGAAGCTGTCAGAAATGCATTTATACACACATAACCTCCTCACTCACGGCTGTCTTATTTTCTTGTTTTTCCTCCATTGGTGCTAAAACAAATGGCAACAGAGAGGACCCAGAAAAAGGCTGAAAAGTTGACATTTAAGTGAAATGGAGCCCAAATGGGCCGGTGGGATACAGTAATGATGCTAGAGAGGTTGGGACTCAAAAAGAAGATTTATGGGCTGCGGGAGCCCATCATATTTTAGCCGTCAGTGTACGCTGTGGGTGGTTTATGTGGGCTTGAGGGCTTTTCTGTTGAGCCTATCACTTGAGGTCTTTTGTGACTTACTGACGTGCAACTTGTGGCCACAGACCAGGGCTCTAATAGTCACCGGCGTTACACTGTCACTCACAGTGTCTATTTTACTTGCTGCATCAGTTATTTTATGTATTTTGTACGTGCACTAATAGATGGAAACAATGATTCATTGGCTCAAAGAGCCAATTCAAAGTTGAAATTCTATCATAATTTACTCAGCCTCATGTTGTTCCACACCTGTATGAAATGACATGAAAGTGTCTTTTTTTCATTTATTTCTGTGATCTCTTTTCACTCAGTTCATGTTCACTCCCATCTCTGTTTTTGACTGTTCCCCACTGTGCCAGTGGAATAATTGACAAGCCGAGGTGGCTGAGGTGTCTCTCTTCATTTGCCAGGCTCTTTGTCTGTTTTAATAAAGCCTTTAATTGGCAGTGGAATGGGGATGAATGGCAGTGGAAAGACAGGGAAGGACCGCAGTGTTGCTTTATGTGTCTGAATCTCAGCCCTGGGGGGAGGGGGGTTGTGATAGAACGGAGGTGTTTGTCATCTGCTAGATTAGGTAAAGATCTGGCAACCTGCACCGAAGACTGAAAGTAGAATTTTGGGCCCACCTCTCCGGGCTTTTGGCAAGATTTGCGCTATTAAATTGTTAATACCAGCTTGGTTTGGCCGACTGCCTTCCTATTTTAGTGCTGGCTGGATTCATCGTCATCATTCTTCCAGGTAGTGACTCAAGAAGCAAACCATTAGTGAAACACACTGTTCCTGAGCTTACAGGATTAGCTCATCCCAAAAAAAGAAAAAGAAAATTCTGTCATTTTCTCACCTTCATGTCATTCCAAACCTGTATGACTTACTTTTTCTTCAGTGAACATAAAAGAGGAAATTTAAAAAAGGTCACGTACATCAAATAGACTGAAGGCTTGCTAAAAAGTTGCTAAAGTTCTGTAAAAGTAACATAAACATAGTCTATATGACATGAGTGCTATGTTTCAGATCGTCTGAAAAGTTTTGAGGGAGGAACAGGCCAAAATTCAAGTTGTCATTCACTGAAACTCTTATGAATCAGTTCTTTTTGGTGAATCTTTTTAATGAATACTGTACATACAGTATGTTTTACATACCCTGTTCATTTTTAAAATCAATATCAGTAGTGAAATAAATTCATAGTTTTAGAACAGCAAGTAAATGATTACTGAATATTCATTTTTGAATAATCTATTCATTTAACAGACAGACATTTAAGAAAGAAGACACCTCTACATTCATGAAACTACTTATTCTGATACACAAAACACATGAGTAACTGTGGAAGGAGAAAATTACAAGATTCCAACAGGAATAAATTCAATAAGACATGGAGAGTCAGAATTTCAGGAATATTACCCTGGTAAATGCAATAACTCAGAAATGAAATATATGAACATCTCATTTCCCATATTTGCAACCTGATTAGTGTCAACAGCTGCAGAGGCATGTCTCTGCCCTCTCCTTCACACAGTTTGAGAAATTATGTGTAGCTCATGAAATAAGTAATAACAGGCAGAAGCAGTGATCCCATTTAAGACATCATTTCCTGAGAGAATCCTGACACTGCTTTAAATAGCAGCAGAACACAAAAATATGGATTTTCTCATGGTAAATGATAGCTAGCCCTGTCTCTCCGTGGAATCACAGAGAGCCAACAGTGAGAAATATGTAATATCTCAGGACAAAGTTACAATTTCATTGGGAAAAAAAATCTCACCAAAAAGTAATAGTCATAGAGAAGGAAATGGGATTGGGAAATGACATGAACCAGACTTGAACTCCCAGTGCCTATCTGTGTCACATCTGATGTCAGAGTACACTAATCGCTCGGCCAATGACTGACACAAGTATTTGCACACTTGTTCATGATAGACTTATTAGTGTTCTCTATAATGCTGTTTTTGCAAAATACTTTTTGGTGATTTTAGTGTTTTTAAGATCCATTCATTAAATATTAAATGTAATACTATAAGGTTTTGGATTATTATTATTATTTGTAGTTTAATTATACATTATTTAAAGGGTTAGTTCACCCCAATATGAAAAATCTGTCATTTATTACTTACCCTCATGTCGTTCCACACCCGTAAGACCTTCGTTAATCTTCGGAACATAAATTAAGATGTTTTAGTTGAAATCCGATGGCTCCGTGAGGCCTCCATAGGGAGCAATGATACTTCCTCTCTCAAGATCCATTAATGTACTAAAAAACATATTTAAATCGGTTCATGTGAGTACAGTGGTTCAATATTAATATAATAAAGCGACGAGAATATTTTTGGTGCGCCAAAAAAACAAAATAACGACTTATTTAGTGATGGCCGATTTCAAAACACTGCTTCAGGAAGCATTGGAGCACAAATGAATCAGTGTATCGAATCTGCTGTTTGGAGCGTCAAAGTCACGTGATTTCAGCCGTTGGCAGTTTGACATGCGATCCGAATCATGATTCGACACACTGATTCATTTGTGCTCCGATGCTTCATGAAGCAGTGTTTTGAAATCGGCCATCACTAAATAAGTCGTTATTTTGTTTTTTTGGCGCACCAAAAATATTCTCGACGCTTTATTATATTAATATTGAACCACTGTACTCACATGAACTGATTTAAATATGTTTTTAGTACCTTTATGGATCTTGAGAGAGGAAGTGTCATTGCTGGCAATGCAGGACTCACTGAGCCATCGGATTTCAACTAAAATATCTTAATTTGTGTTCCGAAGATTAACGAAGGTCTTACGGGTGTAGAACAGCATGAGGGTAAGTAATAAATGACAGAATTTTCATTTTGGGGTGAACTAACCCTTTAAAAAAATGCACACTTACATTGTTAACTACATATTGTCATGATCAACCAGTTAGTAATGATACTGATTTAGTTTTTTTGTTCTTGCTTCGTTTCGATTTGGTCATGACTGAAAATAAAGAGTTGCCATTTAGCAGGGCTGGGACAATACATTGATTCTCGATTCGCGATACAATGATTCTGGACCGATTCTGATATTTTCTTTCTCGAATTGACTCTGAGCTTAGAACTCATAAGCCTTTTTGTGTGATCCATTAAAAGAACCAGTGAGCCATTTTTTCATGAATCAGTCCACACTAGTTATGCTGTATGTTTTTGCTATTTATGTTTTATTTTCTGCAGCCAGCAGACAACACAATTGAATGTGTTTGTAAGATATTTTTTGTATTGTTTTGCAGTACAAAGCTATTTTCACTGTTTTTTTATCTCATCACTTTCAGTTCTATGAATGGATGGGCTGCTCTTTACTAACAGAATGTGAGGATGCTGGTGGAACTGAATCCACCTGCTTATTACCAGGAAGTGTTAATGCTATGTCAACACTGTTTGAAAGATTGTTTCTTTCACTCATGACTAGCCAAGCTCTCTCTCTTTTATCTCCCTATTTTTCTTTTCTTGGCTTTCCTTCTCTCCCACAGAGCGCTAATGTCTCACAGTTTACGTGCAAATCACATTTGTTCCCTAAATTGTTCATCACTGACAATACAGCTTGCTTGAGAAGGTATGTGTTTGTGTGTCGGTCTGTCGGATATTCTGTGCTGATAGAGGCACGATATCCTCTTTAAATCAACAAGCACCTAGTGTGTATTCAGAAGGCCAATTAAGAGTCATTCATTTGCTAATAGTGGCCCTGTAGAGGTCTAAACTGCTCCTAAAGGCTAGCCCAAGCGACAGGCAGAGCACAAATCTTAGCATAGCGCTAACTCAGCGTAGCTCAGCTAAACCTAACATAACTGCTATACACTCTTCCTCTGCCCACTCAGCACATCTAGGGCCCTACTTTCCCTAGTAAAAAATCTAATTGAATTCATTATTTCTTGTTTTATGACTTCAGCTGCAAGTTTAATTTGCTCAGTAAAAGGACCCTCTCGCAAAGCAGCGCTGTCTTGTTCTTTGATGCTCTTGTCATGTATACGGTAATGCTGATGATCTTTTAAAAGTTTCTTTGGTCGATCTGTATCATTACCAGACACTCAGTTTGGGATTATCATAACTTTTTTCACTATCCCAGACAACTGTTTACCATATGGTAGAAAAAAAAAGTGTTTGTAGAACATAAAACATTATAATGCATTGATTATGCATTGATTTTTTTTTTTTTTTAGATCATGTATTTAATGTAAATCTGTATATGTAAATTATAAATTGAGTAATGACCTAAAATCTGCAATAATTTGAACAGTAATCTATTTAAGATTAATTAACCCTTGGAAAAAATTTAGATTCTACACAAATTACTCACTTTATTGACATTTTTAAGTTGCTCAATATGGACAGAGAAAGGGGGAAATGCGTCATGAGAAAAGTGCCTTCTTGTTTTAAACTATTGACAACAACGCCAGAATACTCATCACATGAACACTCACGAGACAAAAAATTGAGATAAATACCGTGGATTAAACACGCCAACCTGAAACGCAACAAGTGTTTTATGTACCAAATTAACTAACTGGCCATTTTAAGGCAATCATTACTAAATGGGATGACGAAATCAACTACAACTGTAAATTGGCAAATGGTTTAACAGTGTAAACATATTAATTATTTATGCAACAACTGCATGCTGGGAAGAGGTGGATGGGGCTGAACCTTTTTTCAAAGTAGGCCTCTTTGAACTCAAATGTATTCATCCAACTTTGAACTAAAAAAAATTGGATTTCCTTTTTTTTAATGGTCCCTTTTACACATTCTGTTGAATATAAGTAATGTTGCACCTATATGTCTACTAACACTCATTTGAGTATTTAGAGTATTAGTGTACTGGTAGTCTAAGTTGACATGTACTTGCAAATTTACTTATAGTCAGTAGAATGCTGTTGACCATCAAAATAAAGTGTTGGCAGATATTAAGCACACAGTCTACTACAGTAACTCTCTAATGAGAGTTAGCTGACATGTAGTTGCAAAGTTACTTATAGTCAACAGAATGTTCAAAAGGGACCATCAAAATAAAGTGGTACCAAAATATTATATATCAAAATAGAAAAGATTTGTGACATTCATTACTTGTGTTCCTGTAAGTTATTGGTACTTCAGAATATTAAATAAAACAAAACAACCCTAGTGTAACTAAATCTGATTGTGTTTTCTGCATTCTGAGTGTTAAATCTTTTGTTGTGTTTCTGTGTTTTTGGAACAATGGGAGATCGTGGCTCTTTCAGTCATTTGTCTTGGCAGTGCTGAATTGCAGACGTTGCCCGTAGGCCTCCTGCCTTGGCCGTTACGTGGACCGCTGCAGGGTGGGGATGAGGACTCCTCTGGCAAACTGACCATCTCACCCATCTTCCTGGCTCCAGGGCCTGAATCTCTCTGTTAAATCTCGCTCTTTCTCCATTCAATCAGGCAGTCTTCCATTGCTCTTGGCTTCACTGCTAGCAATGAAATGGCCACAGCGAGGAATAAACTAACCTCCTGCCCTTGCCAACAGAACCACAATAACAAACTAACATAAGTCGGGCTGTCTTTCTTTCACAAGGTTTACTTTTAGACTCTGAGATCCCGGTGTAAAAATAAGAATAAACTCATTCGTCATTGCAAGAGAAGCAGCATGTATTGAGTATATTGAGGAGACTGTGGTGAGATTCTCAGTGTCACCACTGGGTCCTGACAGCGTAGGTGGACACATAATGGCACATTATGTGCCAATGCCCAGGGAAATCAACCAACTGGTGGGATGTTTGAGAATATGCATCTTGCCGCGGGTCATTCCTTTGCTTCATTTGATGGTGTGGACGTATAAATAGACTGTGGGTCGTAAAGCATGATGACTCGCAGCCAGACACAGTGGTAGTAAATTCACGTTGTGATGATGTCAGGCTCAGATGAAATCTAATGCAACATGCATTTAAGCACGTCGACACAGTAAACGCATCAGCCCTGACAGTAACGATACATAAACTTATATGAAAGTAAAATATTAAAGCGGCAGTGCTGAGTTCTGGGCATATGAAATATTTCATGGATCCATGGACTGAAAGTAACACTTGGCAAGTGGTGTATTTGCTTGAATGTAATTGGATCTTTCCCCATGGGCTTTGAAAAGACCCTATATAAATGGAACTAATAACAATAATAACTCTTTGTATTGTTTTCATTATTTTTGTTATTATCATTTTGTCTTTGGAAGGTTTTGGAAAAAACATTGGACCCTGTATAAGAAAAGAATCTGGAACAGAAAAATTTCTACATTTTTAGAAGTGACAGGATGGACAGAAGAGGAAAAGTTCAAACCAAAGATGAAAGAGTGAAAGTTACATAGAGAGAAAGCCAGTGATTGTGAATGAGATATATGTTTCATAGCAGGTCCCGTGTTTATGTGTTTTGCTGTAAAGTTCTGTTTTCGGCTATATGGATTACAGCCTCTTTTTTTTTTTTTCCTCTCAGGAGTATTTTATGGTACAGTACTCAATTTGTGCTCCTTTATCAGTCACAGCGGATGGGTGTGCTGACACTGTGTTTCAACAATGTGTGTGCGCACGCCTTTATATACAGCAGCGGAGTGCAGAAGGACAGGCTTAGTTTTAAACACATGCCCAGCACGTCCGGACGGCTTCAGTCCAGCAGAGGAAATAAAGAGGAGGTGAGACAAAAAGCTTCCCCATGGCTCCAGGCTACAGTTGAAGCAGCCACAGAGGAATTCAAAATATCATTCTTCTCCAAGAGCATCTATTCCTCCACCCCCCTCTGTTCCCTCTTTTCCTTTTACAGCCTTCAAAACACCCGCAAAATGCACACGCCATGCACTCTGAGGAGTTCTCCCTCTGGACCGGGCGGCACTTTTGCTCTGGTTTCCCCTCCCTTCCTGCGTGAGAAATGATGATGTTGGTTTCTCGTTGTCACCTCGCTGTCCTTTGACTGCTCCCGATTTGCATAGGCTGTGTTGTTGCCCGACGATATATGGGGCAGCTTTAAGGAAATTGCGCTTTGGCGCGGGGCCCCTGCTGTACAGCAGGCGGAGAATCGTAAGTGTCAGTGATAGACTGGGCGATATAAATAGCTCCGGTGATGGCAGGATAATGCATGGAGCTTTCTCCTCGCCACAGCTCAGGACTGGCAGGGAGACAGAGGGAAAAGCGGGCCATGTATCTTTTTTTTTTTTTTCAGGTCACTCCGAAAAGCTCCTTGAGGTACAGGAAGAGCCTTTGATTAATTATTATCGTCATCATCATCATCCTTAGCAGGAGCATAAATCAGCCAGACGTCAGTGTGGCTATGGGAGAGGGGGGTGGGGGAGGGTCCGGTGTGCAGGACATGTAGCCTGTCGAATGGTTGTCAGTTTTTATTGTGTTTGATTTAATACACTGTCTCGTGACAGCCGCCCCCCAGTGATAGATCCAGCTCTGTCTTGTCAGAAGAACGGGAGGGGATCTGACTGGTGATGTGCCGGACCAGTCGGTTTAAAGCGAGCTGGATGGTAAAGGATGACATAAATTGATTTCATATACAGCGCTGAGCACATGTTTAGCACTCAGCACTTAGGTTTGACTGGATTTTTTTCCCCCATCTTAAAATATTTAAATGATAATATACAAAATGTTTCATTTTACATAGGCAGCAAAATGTGGTTGTCAGTCCTGTTTTAGCCAAATACACTTCCGTTCACACACAGCTGAGTTATGAACGAGAATGACAACCACATTCTCTATCCAAAGTTGTTTCCTTAAAGGGATAGTTCACACACACACACACACACACACATACATAAATGTCATTTACTCACCCTCATGTTGTTTCAAACCTATATGAAACACAGAAGAGTAGTTCCATTCACAACTAGTTGAAATACAGTGAAATATAAACTATATGTCATCTGAAAGTTTTGTAATACTATTTTTTTACTAATACTACATGTCATTAAAGTATTAGTAGACTGTCTGCTTAATATCTGCTCACACTTTATTTTGAATGTCCCCCAAAAGACATTCTTCTGACTTCAAGTAATACATACAAGTACATGATAAATTATTCTACTAACCCTAACCCTAACCCTAACCTAACAGTCTATTAATACGCTAATGAGAGTTAGTTGACATGTAGTTGCAAAGTTACTTGTAGTTAATAGAATGTCTAAAGTGGACTATCGAAATAAATTATAACCAACATTTTAAATCCAGATGCTATTTTGCTCTCATTAGGTTTTGTGGTCTGGCCACAACCCAAATGCTTCTCTCTAGACTCTTTTAAAAAGTAAAAAAGCTTTAGAAACTGATGTTGATTTAGATTTGAGATGACTTGACATGATTAGACTCAATTGTTAACGTTGTGTCCATTGTGCCAAGGCTTTCTTGTATAATGGAAGTTGTCATCTTATATATATATATATATATATATATATATATATATATTATATTTGTTGCCTATGTTTACAAATGTTATTCATATATATATATATATATATATATATATATATATATATATATATATATATATATGAATAACATTTGTAAACATAGGCAATAAATAAATATATATAAATGTTTATTAATATAATATGCTGATTTGTTGCTCAAGAAACATTTATTATTGTCAGTTTCAAAAACAGCTGCTTAATATTTGTATGAGGATTCTTTAATGAATAGAAAGTTCAAAAGAACAGCATGTAATGTATGTAATGATGAAAAAATATACTATAAAATGACTTGACCTTTGTCAGTGTAGCAGTTTGTAAATACAGCTGTCAGTACCACACAGTAACTGTGAACATAGCCATATGGTGATTAGTGACAGTAGTGAGAATGGTGTTTTAGCGTGGGGACACACCAAACCAACGCCAAAGAACTAGCACTGATTAATGTGTTGGCTCATGTTAATATTAAGCATTCACCCAGGAACACTCAGGTGCATGACGTAAAATAAGAACAGCCTCCTGTCTGTACCGCCTTGACTTGTTTGCTCACTGTTTTGCTATTATTCTAGTGCTTAGATTCGTTCACTAAACTGAATTTGGTTTAAAAACAGCATGGATGTACTACATGGATTTGCTCAAGTACTCCAGATGTATCCAGGTGATCCAGGTGAGAATCCAGGTGATTCTCATTTATTCATTCATCAGTCAATTTGCATATTTTTGTCAGTGGCCTAAATCAGAAAATCTGATTTAATGAATCCTCCCCTCTTTTTGTCATCCGTTATCATTTCTTTTTCTTAAGTCATATTTTCTGCTGTGGATGTCTGTGGCAGTCTGACTGTGGAGGTGTTAAGAGCATCAGAGGCAGTTTGTGTGAGAGAGAGATGTATACCCCCACCAACCTTTTTTTCTGCGTCACTCTGACTGTTATGAATATATGTACACAGCTGAACCCGCCTGTGGATTTGTCTTTATAAAAACTCTTTGACACGTCGGCTGCGGAACCACTTCATTTATTCCACTTGCGTAGATTAAGGCTGGCATTACTGGTAAGGTCACACAATGAATCATTGTTACCTTGACACCGGAGCTCTGCCGAGCATGGCCGGGCGGGCGGCAGGTCGGGCAAGCGGGAAAGCAAGCCGGCGTCACACCGCAGAGGCTGAGGGGAAATATCCATCAATGCCTCCATTACCTGCTCCCACGCAGGCCAACACAAGGTCTCCTAGTGGGCATCAGGGTGTCAGTGGGAATGCCTAATAATCGGGAGTGATGGGGCACTTTTTAAATGACACGTATGTTGGGTTATCCAGCAGCATTGTGCTTTCTGTACCGCCTTTGGATCCTGACATCTCCCTTTCTCTTCTTCTGCCACACACACATTTGGTCCCACCACCTCTCACATCTGTCACGGACAAGCACTCACACACTTTCGTTATTAGCTTTCTTGTGACACAGAATAGATTTGTCAGAGTAACCCAATCTTGGGCCACTGAAAAATGATGAGCAACAGTTATTTTAAGACCTTCCAGATATTCTCAGAGTTTGACTGGCACTGTACCATAATGAGTGTGTATTAGTGCTGATCTCCTCCCACACAGGGAAGGTGGGATTTATTCCTGTTAGCTCCAGCAAGTTGACGCAAGAACTCTGTCTGTAAACGTGACCATGTGACCCAATCTGACCCCAGCAGCACTGTCAAAAACCACTAACCGGAACACAAAAACTCTTTTTTCCTCTGCAAGCAAATACATTCAAATGGATTAATACATGTTTTTGCACATTTGTGCACAAGTTATGTTAAAATTATAACATAAGCATAATGTTATGTTAAAAATAATGTTTTGTTTTTATTATTAAATGGTTAGTTCACCCCAAAATAAAAATTCTGTCATTAATTACTCACCCTCATGTCAAGACTTTCGTTCATCTTCGGAACACAAATCTTCATCTTTTTGATGAAATCTGATGTCTGTTCGTCCATTGACTGCCTTTGCAACAACCACTTTGACGCTTCAAAAAGTTCATAAAGAGATCGTAAAAACGAATCCATATTAATCAAGCGGTTTTGTCAAAATTTTCTGAAGAGACTTTATCACTTTTTATGATGACGTGTAACAAACGAGAATGAACCTCATTGGTTACACAGCACGTTTGAGCTTCCGTAAAGGTTTGGTTGAGCTTCTGTTATGTTTGCTGATCAGTAGCCACGTTTACATGTACACTTTTTTTTTTTGTCATTCCAAATAAAAAATTTTTTCCAATTGAACAATTCATTGGACTTTTTACATGAGACGATATCTAATCCGATATGGTGTTTACATGTGCCAGCGCTTTCAATCAGAATGACTTTGTGACATGCGCACATTAGCTTATAGCTAATTAGTTAATTAGTTTGCCGCCTTGTATTCAACGTGATGACGTAGACGCAAAGTAATCGGTTTAACGCATTTCCATGGCAGAGATTTTATTTTCTTCAGTTTATAGAAAGGTTTATCCCACCCCTCTCAAACCGATTACAATTTCAATCGGTACTGAAATTTTAAAAATGTGACGCTTTGAGTGCTGTTGAGCGGATTTGTAAACACCTCTGATTGGCCATTGTGTTCACGCGCTCATCAGATATGTCTGTGATTAGCTTCAATGATCAATGCTTCAAAAACTACTGTAAATAGTCATCAATGGCGCTCTTTACCGAGCCCTTACACAAGGGAGCATCAAACGCTCCCACTTTCAAAACGCTTTCAAATTCAAACACTTCTGTGTGCTTTCAAATGCTCCAGTGCATTGAACATTGTAGCCAATCACAGACATATCTGATGAGCGCGAGAACACAATGGCTATGTTCAACAGCGCCCAAAGCATCACATTTTTAAAAATGTCAGTACCGATTGACACCGAAGTCTGTACCACTCGATTAATATGGAATAGTTTTACGATCTCTTTTTGAACTTTTTAAATGTCAAAGTGGTCATTGCAAAGGCAGTCAATGAACAGACAGATATCTCTCAGATTTCATCGAAAAGATCTTCATTTGTGTTCAAAAGATGAACAAAAGTCTTCATTTTGGGGTGAACTAACACTACAAGTACAAACACAAAATTTTGGCAGTTTGCGTCAGCTCAAGACTAATCACAGACATATGCCAATAATCTAATATATATATATATATATATATATATATATATATATATATATATATATATATATATATATATATATATATATCATTTATAAAGGCTATATATATAATTTTTGCCTTTGGCACAAGAAGATAAATGGAGGATTTGATTAACTTTGCTGTCTTCTTCTCACTGTGAATGATCATAGAGGTCTGTGTTCTCATTATCAGGGCTCCAATGAGGCAAAGGACTGGTCTTGCTTTGTGTGAGGCTGAGACTCTCAGTAATTCTTTGAAGGCCCATTAGCGCAGCCAATAAAGAGAGAAGAAAATTAATGCACATCATATAGAGTCGCAGGTCTTTTCTGATAGGGTCATGGACAGCAGGGATAAAACAGCACTAAATGTGAATAATAAAATGAAACTAACCATATAATAGTGCATAGTTTGGATAGCAAAATAAATAGGCTTTTTCTAAGGGTGGAGAACAGATTTCCCATATCCCATAACTCTGGTAGAAACTAGCCAAATTATTCAGATCCCAACATGAAGGTTGCGTGATATGACTTTATTCTTAAAAACTGTGGGGAAAAAACCTACTCAGTATACATTAAATATGGACGGGGACTTGCAGTGAGGATAAATGTTTTCTGCAGTGATTCACTGGCTGCAAAGAGCATGGAACCATCAAAATTCAACATTTACATACCAGATTTCCCATTGAGCTTATGTCATGTTCATAATTATGCACTGCTTATGCAGTTCCCATCATTTTAATACATTTCAAAGTTTTATTTTGAGGACATTTATTTACTTTTGTACAATATAAACAATTAGATATTTATTTAAAGTGCAATAAACAAAAATACAATATCTGGATCCTGAGACAAATCCAGTTGAGAACTACTGATATAGTGTCTGTGTTTGTGCTTGTGTGTGTGTGTAATATCTTCCATCGTCTGGTTTGTGTCCCATCATAGCACTGGCTTGTATCTTTTTCACTGGCAGTTGTGAGGAGATTTATCCCTCTTTTACAACGGTGAGGAGTGCACTCGTAACTCATGAATGAACTCCATTACACTCACTCAGAGTCCTGCACAATCCCGCACATCTCCCTGCCATCAATCAGTCTCTCTCTCTCTCTCTGTCCCTCCACATGTCCATTCACACCGCCTATCGCACAAGCTCTTCAGGCTGCTATCAATAGCCATCTCATCCCAACATACAGAAAATGTAATTCTGAATGGAACTAATACTAAAACCTGAATCTGGAGTTCTTGTTGATTTAATGTAACATGAAAATAATTTGTCTGCAGATAGATTCTGGGACAAAATTCAAAGATGATTAAATTACCATATTAATAGAAGTGGATATTTTATGTTAAATATTGGTTTAGGTTCTTTGCAAATACTTTAATGCCCACATATGACAGATTCAGAAACTTTTTATTTTCAGAGATGACACTACATTTCTGTCTGACACACAGAGGGGACCGTTACTGTACATTGAGAAGGTCATATCGCGTTAGCAGATAAATCTATGCACTATAGAATCGCTCCGCCATTGTCCCCTCCCCTCCATGTACAGAGCGGGGGGTTTGTCATGACTGATTTGGTAATAAAATGAGAAAGCTGTTGAGTCAGCTACAATGCTTCCATTCCACCTGCTTCTCCGTCACCCCAGACACACACACACACACACACACAAACACACACACCAGATGTTCTGTTACTGTCCGGTTTCAAGTTTTCTGAGACTTTGAGGTCGTGGTTATTTATATCAGTGTTGTCTTTGTACTCCCCATACAGAATTACACATGATTCAGCCAGTATTTAACATTCAAAATAGCTTGAAAGGGTGATTGCGCCCCCCCCCCCCCCCCCGCCCTTTCTCTAGTCAGAGTACCTATCATTTTGAGCAAACATTTCTGTGAAGTACATTAAAATATGCCTTTTTTTACTTAACAAGCTGAATTTTCAGCAATTGAGTATTTATGCGTGTAAATATAACAATAAATATTGATTAACAGAAGATTTTTCTCTTAAGAAATTAATACTTTTATTCAGCAAATAAGCATTAAATTGATTTTAAAAAGAGACATTTAAAATGTTACATTTCTTTTAAATAAATGCTGTTGTTTTTAACTTTTTAAGATTGATAATAATAGTTTCTTGAGCACTAAATAATCATATTAGAATGATTTCTGAAGGATCATGAAGACTGGAAAACACTGAAGACTGAAGTAATGGCTGCTGAAAATTCAGCTTTGCCACCGCAAGAATAAATTACATTTTAAAACATATTAAAATGATAGGCAGTTATTTTAATAATATTTCACAATATTACTGTAGTTTTGATTAAATAAATACAGCCTTGGTCACCATAAAATACTAATTAAAAAAAAATTACC
This sequence comes from Chanodichthys erythropterus, assembly GCF_024489055.1. Lineage (NCBI taxonomy): Eukaryota > Metazoa > Chordata > Actinopteri > Cypriniformes > Xenocyprididae > Chanodichthys > Chanodichthys erythropterus. Next base: position 19,904,437 of record NC_090240.1, read on the forward strand.
ATGTGTTAGTCCATAATATACCTAAATTTCATTAATTTTGTCAAAAAAAAATGTAAATAAATATGATCATTAATATTAAATGCATTGCCCAACTTTGATAGGAACTGGGTGTAATTTAATCTGCTTCAGGAATCAAGACTTTTTCCCCTTTCTCTTTCATATGTTGAGCTCAGTCACTAATTAAATCAAGCAGAACATCCTTTGATAAAAGTGATGTCAGAGTTCATGTAATCATGATAATGAGTGTTTGCACTAACTGAGCCCGCTCTCTTGATTTCCTCTTCATTGATTTGAAACAAGCCTTCCCATTTTCTCTCTCTCTCTCTCTCTCTCTCTCTCTCTCTCTGAGTCCAGACACCTGTGAGGTGATTTATCCTGTAAACACACACACTTTGCACCTCAGATGAGGCAGAAAGTGGCGCTTAACCCCAGCTGGCTGCACTTTGCTCACATAAACCAGTGCTCGGCGAGTAAACAAGAGTTAGCAATCCACCCCCTGAAATGAATATTGTATACACATAGCTCAGCTAAGTGTTGTTGTTTATGTCAGTGATGGTGTTTATGGCACTAGCAAGGCCTCTTAGCGCAGTTAAGTTTCCACGGCATCCCACTCCAGCCATCAATCCCACCTCTCTCTCCATCTATCCCCCCGTTCACTTGGGCTAATGCTCAACGCTCAGCTTTTGCTGCCTACATCTCTTTTCCACTCTGGTTCCCACTCACCTTCCTTCCTTCCTTCCTTCATTCCTTCCTTCCAGATGGTGCATTTCACAACCTGCTAGGCACGATCAATCAAGCCCAGATGCAGACTGGGCTATTAAGGTCAGTAATGATCGGCCTTTGAGCGTTATGGGCCCGGCTCCTGTTGTAAAGCCATGCATCAAACTCGCCTTTCCCCGCTCTCCTCTCACGCCCCTTAACAAGCCGACTTAAAATATCGGCCAGCGGATAGGAAATGAAAAGGGTACAACCTTATCTCTCCAAAGACAGACCACTGTAGCCCTGAGGTGTAATAAAACTACAGGACTTAGCCTTAGCCAGGAGTCATCTCTTTTATAAGCAATATCTTTCAAAGTTCGGCTAAGCGGTGAACACCCTGTGCTGGATTGCGATGTAATGTATCACATTGTGTGCGTTGCTGGAAGCTGCCTCTGATAGCCGGCTCTGCTCGTCTTCTGCGCTACCCTGGGACTTGTGCTTATTACGGCCGGGTCTGCGCGATTCTGCGAGACAATAGAACGCCTATCGGGACGGCGTGTGTTGTGTACGTACATCGCGTGTTTGTTATTTACTCTCCTCCGTGTGAAGGGATGGCCACAATAGTTAGTGTTTACGTTTGCATTTGCTTGAGGACGTGCCTGTAGGTTTTTGAAGTTGAAAAATGTTCCTTTGTGCAAAAGATCCTCGTGAATTGGCTGTGCCTTTAAACACAAACCGTCTTTCTCATTCTTCCTTCTCTCGCTGCTTCACAGACAGCCGTAGCCCCTAGCGTAATTTATGATCCACTCTTCGCAAAAAGCCTCTTACCCAGACTGCAGCTGGAGGATAAATCTCGCTCTCACCCCGGATAAAACGCTCTTGTCGTCCATCACATTTTTCTGACATTTATGCCTGGATATAAACAAGGTATTATTAAGACCTGATCATCAGCCATATGAACACAAAAAGCCGGCGTGCCATGAACAGCACTTTTAATGAATTAACTAATTAATTAATTACGGATCAGAGGGCCACCCTTCTCCGACACGCTCCTGAATAAATAAAGGCCTAGCAGCTCTGTGAGTGATGGCACTGTTTATCTCCTGTCTGGAGTCCAGGTGGTGTGTTCCTCACACCTCTATCAATGCCACCAGCCCCGCTAACGTTTGTAAGCACCACATCAATTGCCCTCTTCATACATTAACGAAGGGTTTCCGCACACGCTTCTGGGGACCGGATCTTACAGGAGCTCTGCTCTGCTGCCTTCACTATGAGTCAGAATTTCTGTAAAAAAAAAAAAAGGAATATTGAATTCATGAGGTGGAATTGGCACCATAAGGAATTGGAATTTTAATTGGAATGACATGAAATGGAATTTAGTCAATCTATCTATCCGTCCGTCCGTCCATCCATCCATCCATCCATCTGCATCCCACAAAGAAACAAGTGTGGATGTCACTGACTGAAACAATCTTTTCAAGTACATTGAATGTACTGAGGAAAAACAGAATGACTTACTGCGTCTCCTGATCAATGTAATACGATCTATATGCCCTATCACTAGGTAGTGATGGTAAAGTTTAAAAAAGCAAGGAAAGTGAAGAAGAAGAAGAGTGGTTCTAGTGACGACATTAGCGATTCGAAAAGGAGGTGCTAATTGTTTCATTTTAGATGGGTGTAACTCGTAGGGGGCGCAATTTGTAGGGGAATGGTTGGTAGTACTGCAGGGCACAGTTGGACACACTTGATATATACTGTACTGCAAATTTAAGTATACTAACCGGTTGTAGGATTGGAGTGTTTGGAGGGATTGAGGGATGAGTGTGGTGTGGTCAGTTATCTTCTCATTGGCTCAGGTTGGGAGTAGTTGCATTAGGCCCATAAAGCACAGAGGCACAGAGCAGAAAATTGAGAGCATGATGGCAGTGTCGTGCCTTAGCCTAGGAGGAAGATGAAGCCTCAGCCTAGAGGGAGAGAGTAATCTGGCCTTTCACCACTGCATCCTGGGAGATGTGGTTTTCTCTCAGTTGGCATCATGGATCTTATACTGGTTTAGCCACAAAGGAATCGTGGACTTGTTTACAGTATAAATAGTTTGTATCTGGAAACACAATATTTTGGTCTTGACCACAGGGAATCAGTCACTGAGTGGGAAATTTGGGCTGGATAGAGCTTGCACTGGGACTATAGATTCACACTTTTATGAAGCAAATCTACTAGCCCTGCTCTATTTCTCTCTTTTTCTCAGTTATGCACACCATGCCCACTCAACAGCCTGTGCCAGTAGCCAACCACATCTTTTCCATACTATCCCCATAACACAAAGTTACGTTCACAGTCCTGTGTTGTGATGTGTGTTTTTCCTGTCTTCACTGGTAGTTCTCTGAAAGCAAGGCATGTTTTATTGGCACAATAAAATGTAAATATTGGTATTAGCACACTACTTTGCAGTATAAAACTCACAGTTTGACAAATGAGTTTTGACTTTCAAGAATATTTGTGCATTACTCTGAAAACACTCAAGCTAATGTTAAAATAGCGTTCACTCTGAACCATACACTAGAGACCTGTGTGTGGAGCATGCATTATTCTGTTTATCTATTATAATTTCTGTGTGTGTGCTCATTTGTTTTACAATTTTGTCATTTAAAATAAACATTCTGTACCAAAACCTAGTGAGCTTCCTTGTTTTATACTGCCTATATTAGCATAGCATCCTAACCTCAGTTGAAGCCTCATTACTGACTCATTTAGGATGCTCTTTTTAGGAATCACAAGAGATTCAGCTGTGTCCAAAATCATGTAATGTCAGCATATGTACTACATTTGATGAAGAACTAACTTCTTGACCATAAATTAAACATGTTCTATAAGTATGCGGGTATGTATCATTTGTTCTGATTTGTTAGAATTGTCATGTGGCCTCATTGGATAGTAAAATTGGATAGGGTGCACACTTAAAAATCTGTCAGAAGTATTATGCGGGTATTTTTGTATACTCTTTTAAGACTACTGTGTTTTTCAACATGCTTTGAGACTTTTTTTGCATGCTACAGAGTGCTGCAGGAATGAGTACTAAAAGCCATTTTTGCACTTCTAGTTCCATCGTCTTGAAGTCAGTGGGTTTTTTGAATGGGTTTTTGCTTAAATTGGGTCTGTGGTTTACACAAGCTCAGGATATTTTCTGTAACATAATATACATCAGTAATACCCCACTCGTTAGGTTTTTAATGTTATATGTATCTTGAAAACATTGTGAACAAGTGGATAAATGGGATTTTAGAGAAAAAAAAGAATACTCATCCACTCACTAGTCTGTTTTTTTATAGCCTTGATGTGATTATACTCATGTTCTTGCAAACTATTCTACTTAAACTTTCCAACTAGTAGATTTTAAATGAAGATTGAAGAGTTGTCGGAAGCTTAGTGGTGGTCACGTTGAAGTCATGTAAAGACATGGTGTATTTATAGCCTAAATTTAGCTTTTTACTTCTGGCAATTATAATTAGGCTTTAAAATTCAAAAGTTGTGTTCATTTGTGAAAATTATCATGATGAACAAAATGTGTAAGAATTTACTTTTTTTTTTTGTTCATAGAACGTATGTTCTTCAATAATGCAGAAGTCATTGACAATTTTTGTCAAGGGAACAAAAACAATGGAACAAAGGTTATGTTAAAGGATTAGACCACTTTTAAATAAACTTTTCCTGATAATTTACTCACCCCCATGTCATCCAAGATGTCCATGTCTTTCTTTCTTCAGTCGAAAAGAAATTAAAGTTTTTGATGAAAACATTCCAGGATTTTTTCCCATATAGTAGAGTTCAATAGGCACCAAACAGTTGAAGATCAGAATTAGTTTCACTGCAGCTTCAAATTATTCTACACAATCCCAGATGAGAAATAAGGGTCTTATCTAGTGAAACCATCGCTCATTTTCTGAAAAAAAAATGAAAATTATATAAGTTTTAACCATAAATGCTCATCTTGAACTAGCTCTCTTCTTCTTCTCTATTAAAATTCCTGCAGTGTAGACACTGCTAAGTGTATTACTGCCCTCCACAGGTCAAAGTTTGAACTAACTGTTATATACTAGCATATTGCATATAAAACTTAGTTCAAAACTTTGACCTGTGGAGGGCAGTAATACACTTAGCAGCATCTACACTGCTGGAATTCTAATAGAGAAGAAGAAGAGAGCTAGTTCAAGATGAGCATTTATGGTTAAAACTTATATGATTTAAATTTTTTTTTTTTTTTTTTTTTCAGAAAATGAGCGATGGTTTCAGTAGATAAGACCCTTATTTCTCATCTGGGATTGTGTAGAACAATTTGAAGCTGCAGTCAAACTAATTTTGACCTTCAACTGTTTGGTGCCCATTGAACTCTACTATATGGGAAAAAATCCTAGAATGTTTTTATCAAAAACTTTAATTTCTTTTCGACTGAAGAAAGAAAGAAATTGACATCTTGGATGACATGGGGGTGAGTAAATTATCAGGAAAAGTTTATTTAAATGTGGACTAATCCCTTAACTTCTGCTTTGGCCAACAAAATAAATAATTCCTGCACCACTTTATATAGCAGTGATGTAGACATATTTGAATGCAGGGTCACAGTTGATTTCATTGGAGTTGACATTAGCAGTACGAAGTTAACAGCATGATGCTTTTATCCTAAAGGAAGGAACACACCAAGCCGGCAGTCGGCCGTCGGGCAGTTTTTGTTCATCGGCCAACTAAGTTTTCTCAGTGTGTTCCGCACCGTCGGGCTAAAGTTGGGCCATCTGATCATTCTGATTCACTGTTCACCTACTGCCAACTGCTGGTACGGAAAGGCATTTCATCTTACGCAGGCGCAGAACGGACGTGCCACTTGGCCGACGGCTGTCGAGTGTCAGTTTGGTGTGGCAGAACATCTTTGGACCCAGACGATGCCGTCGTGAGCCAACCCCGCAGTCTGCTTTCGTCGTCACTAGTTTGTCAGCGTCGGCTTGGTGTGTTCCTGCCTCAACACTGAAAACATTTTTTAGTAAAATTCATGCAAAATGGTCTAAAATTTTTAATTACATAACCCTTTTTATCATTCATTTTCAGTACTGAATTAAATATACATATTTATACATTAGTGTTTTAGATTAATTGTGTTCCTTGAGCTTTTCCACTTATGATGCCTTAAAATGCTCACAAGGTTTTGGAACAAAGGTAAGTAGATGTGTGCTCAGGTGTGTCAGTGATTTCTGGCCTGCCCACCTCCTCCCCCTCTATCAGAAATGAAGACATTGTTCCTGATGGAATATCAGCAGGAGCTCTTGGCTGCGAGCTGAATTAGGATGAAGGTATGAGGGAGGCTCTCTTTCTCTCTCTCTCTCTCTCTCTCTGGGTTTATTTGTTGAGCTCACAGTCTCAGGTGTCAGAGTGAGTTCTCCGGACCTGGGTTCTTCCCTTGTTTTCTCTCTCTCTCTCTCTATCACAAACACACATACACACACACTCTCAAAGGCCACTTAACTGGCTGGGAGCTGGAGCGTGACCCCTCAGCCAGGCAGCATGCTAAAAGCCAAGACCTGTAATGATGCGCCTTCCTCCGCTCCAGCAGATCCAGTGGATAGGGGTTGACCTCTACAGTCCGACCTGTCCCTCACACACCTACGTTCTGTCTTCCTTGTGTCTTGACACCCCTCTGGTCTCTCTCATCGGAATACTGCCGAGTCCTTTATGTATACACTGTCACCCATATCAGTACTCCTTCCGCCACACACTCACAAACATGTATACTCTCCCTCTCTTTCTCTCACTGTTTCTTGCCGGGCTCTCTGCCGGCAGCGTGTTCACTTCTTCAGTCTTGAGTGGCAAGGTGACATTGCATGTCATATCAGCATTCCATGGCAGTCCCCTTTTCTCTTGAGAGTAATTATTTCTTTCGGAGTGAAAGGTTCAATTTGCTATAAAAGAACAAGAGCCGCAGGTACAGAGAGAAAGAGGGGGGTGGAGGACGAGCCATATCTTGGCTCTTTGGTGTGTTCTGGACAGGCTGTTCTCATTGGGGAGTTGAGAAGGAGTTTAGGGTGAGGGCGGGCAGCAGCGCTCGCTGACGTCAGAAGTGTTTCAGGCCAATGGCTCCTGTGCCAGCCCACATTACATCAGCGCTCAGTGACACTGGGCTGTGGCAGGGACCGTGAGGAGAATGTGAGTCCGGAGCGAGGATGTTTTTTTTTTTTGTTTGTTTTTTTTAGGAAAACAGCTCGTCATGTCAGAAGTAGCCAAATGACCCAGGATCCCGCTTAATGAGCGTTGAATGGTGGAGTTATCACCCCACAGTGAAACAAATACACTCGTGACCTGGATTCACAAAGAGTGATCATTCGCTAATTATCTTGTCAAACTGTCACCACCACAAGACTGAAATGGTACTTTTAATTCTAAGTAATAACACACACAGAAGTCTGTCTGCACATGCTTCTGTACTGAGAGAACTGTGTGTTGTGTGTGTGCTGTATGTGTACAGATGTGAATAGTCTTTCACATTTGGATTTTGATCTCCAGTTGGGTACACACAGTGTTAAAACTGACAAGCAACAATTTGCCACCTTGGAATTACAAGGTTCTAGCTGCATTCTGAGTGGTTTGAGATACTGAGCTTCAAAGTTTTTGAATTCCATTTGACTGTGTAGATAGAACCTTTTTTTCTAAATAAAAAGTCCCAGAATATAAAAATAAAACCTCACATAATGTAAATACGCTGTCACAGAATAAAAATATGTGAATAACAAAATTTTAACGAAAATGTCAGATAGAATCAGGTGATGAATTGTAAATGTAACTACCAAAAGTTAGATTTTTTTTTTTTAAAGAAGTCTCTTTGCTCCAAAAAAAAAACAGTAATATTGTAAAATTAAGTTTCTGACATCCTCATTTGCTTGCAAAATTGAAATGATACCCCTCACAAACCGTGAAATCCTTCTGCTAATGCTGGTATTCTTTGTTTGAAGTCAGTTGTATGGGCAAAAGACATGATGAGCCGCTCTTCTGAGAGAACTTGGGAACATTTTGATAGTACGATCATAACATAAATGCTACATAATGAGGTATTTATGCTGCATATGATGTAGACAAGCTTAATCAACATTATCAAACGTCTTTTACGTTATCAGTTGCCGCGCTCATATTGGTTCTTCTGTCATAGAAGCAATCACGCTTGAGGACACTGCAGAGCTACGTTGGAAGACAAGATTCATCACAAAGACAATTAAACAGTCATTGGTGAGCATGTCACGCTAAGATTGACAATTTTGCCCTACAAGATTTTTCTCAGGCAGCAAAATTGTGACAAAAATCTTACAGTGTGCTCCAGGCTTTAAAAATTCTCCCAGAGTACCTTCCAGTAAATTTCCACAATCTCTTTCTACCTGGAGATGTGTGTGTGTGTGTGTGTGTGTGTGTGTGTGTGTGTGTGTGTGTGTGTGTGTGTGTGTGTGTGTGTGTGTGTGTGTGTGTGTGTGTGTGTGTGTGTGTGTGTGTGTGTGTGTGTGTGTGTGTGTGTGTGTGTGTGTGTGTGTGTGTGTGTGTGTGTGTGTTCTCTTGGGTGGGATTAGGCGTTCTCTCCAGACTGGCAGAGGTGCTTATTTAAAGCAGCAGGCTTGTCATGGGGACTATTCAAAGTGGAAGCTTTAGCAATTGAAGTCTGCATGCGATTCGGAGGATACTGTTTATGTGTGTGTGTGTGTGTGTGTGTGTGTGTGTGTGTGTGCATAGGTAGGTGAGTATCTGTGTGTGTTTGGGATTGTTTATGTGTATTGGGTAATTTGTGATTCTGTTTGTTGGCAGAGTGGGCTTGGGGTCAGTTTTTGCTTACCAAATGTTCCCCCATGGATTAGTAAAACCTAAAATCATCTACATTGAGAAGACCAGTCATTGATTCCCCCGAGGAATACTGCTTAATGCATTTTTCAAATGTCTTAATGTCTAAATCTAAAAATGACAAAGGTTTCTGTAAGGAAATATTTAGGGTTAGATACAGAAAATATCATTAGTCAACAGAAAGAAATTTATTGTTGAATGTGGTGAATTTGTTTTACAAGTAGTGCTTTGATGGCTGTAGCAGAAGTGTTGCAAAACGGATTAATTTAAAGATGCATCTTCTCTGAGAAAGTTGCAGCACTTAAAGCACAACACTCTGTCAGCACACTAAAACCCTCTCAGGGAAGTTGCATCGCCTAATTCATCTGCTTCAAAGCACCACCACCTCCAAAAAAAATAAAAATCTACATAAACGTGTCAACAGCAGTAATCGTGGACTATCTTGCCCATTGCTAATAATTATAAAGCAATCTGTATCGTCCTTTGCAGTTTGTTACAACTTTCTCTATTGATTTTAGAGAGATCTGAGTTTTTCTCTCTACAACATATCCAAAATTAATATCCAAAAAACAGCATTATGTAAATTATTCAAACACGTTAGAATGAACATGAGGAAAAGACAGAATTTGCATACTTGATCTCAGATTTAACGACTGAACGGTAGATAGAACCAGTGTTGGGTAAGTTACTTCAAAAAAGTAATTAATTACTAATTACATCATCAGTGTTGTATTTAAAATACTTTTCTAATTACTCTGTCTGAAAAGTATTTTAATTACTCAATAAGTAATTTACTAATAACTTCTTTAAATCTCTATAAACTCATTTAATAATTTAGTCAAACATGGAATAGTTTAGCCTTTTATAGCTTTTTAAAACATTTTAACTTTATTAAAACATATACTATAATACTTTTATTTACTTTATAATACTAACAAATAGGGATGTCACTATACGATACCGATACCACCAAAAGTGTACAATACTCGATACCAAAGTCGATACCATGGTAAAAAAATATAAAAAAATACAATTAAAACAATGCTATATATTTTTTTCCAGGTAGGTCTAATAGAAGTAAGTAAAAATACCACAGAAATTAATTTAATCAAATAAAAAATAACTCTGCATAGTCATAACTGTATAAATTAAATATATATTAATCCTTATTAAAGCTTTTCTTTTGTTGTTTGATTATCATTTATAATACAGAAAGCCAGTAGTAGACAGTAGCATGTTTTAAAGGCTGCTATCACTAAGACCTAATGGACGGAGACAATATGCTGTTACACATGCTGTTCACATTCACATAACCAACGCGAATATACGCCAAGGCGGGCATTTTGACATAACTGTGCATGTATTTAAACGTTAATGTGTAATAAACCCTGAAAATTTGACACTCGCGAGAGGTGGCTATGTATGTGCACTTTGGTCGAGAACGCACTGACTGAAGACCATCTCTCAGAGAGCGCGTGCAGTTTTTTCTCCCTAGGACATGGCTTACATTTTATCGTAATGTTCTTGCCTACTTGTGTCAAAAAAGTGAAGTAATTGGATTATTCCCATTCTGCAAAACAGCCTCTCGCTTCTGCCGACATCTTCAGACAGCAACTACGCAGCCAACTGGTTCGAAGTTGCAAAACTCACGCGCAACTGCACTACAGCTAACGATTTTAAAGGGCAATATTGTTCAAAAGATTTTAAATTCAATATTGATTTAAACAGAACTCTTGAACTAATTTACAGTATGTAATGCAACTACATTATAAGTAACTGTAATTATATTACCTAAAAATGAACAGTAATCCCTTACTTTACTTTTTCAGTGGATAAGTAATTTAATAACAGTAATGCTTTACTTAGTAATGCGTTACACCCAACATTGGATAGAACGATAGTTAGTTAGTAGTACATGTAAGATAAATGGAAGGAGGATAAATGGATAAATGGCGGCAGTGATCCAGACTACCTTTACTTACTAGGTGTTAGAGATGATGCATGTGTTCACTTCATAAAGTGCTGCTTGTTACTAACCATTTAAATTGCAAATCCTATGTTGGTCACTGAACTATAATCTCCTGACTCTTTGAACAATTACCCCGCCTCCCACCATCAGATAAATAAGTGCCTCCTCTTAATAAGCCCCTACTATAGGGAGCTAATGGCTCCCTCTTGCTCTTTTAATTTTATTCATACCTTAACATGAGAAATTAATTATTAATCATCAGTAAACAACAGTTTAAGATGCTGGCCGCACCATTGTCAGCTAATTGGCTCATTAAGAGTAACATTAGGAGGGAGAGAGGCTGTCGAAAGGCCCTGCAGGACCCAGTCGATGAACCTCGTGCATGAAGCATTGATCTCCACCAAGCGTCGCCCAACCTGATTAAAGCTCAATAAAGCCTTTCGGCTGCTTTTCGATGTACAGAACAACACCCGTCTGCCCCAGAGACCAACTTGAATTGGAGTCGCTCCACTCCTTTTCACCCTGGTTCCCCCTCTCACCTTCTTAAGGTCCTGGGAACGGCTTTTCTGAAGGTTCTGCTTTGGCTGCAAGGCTAAATGGGCAAGTGGAAAGATCAATATGGAATAGAAACAGCATATAAGATTCAAAGCATAAGCAAGGATGGCTGTCAGTTAGTATGGAACGTATTCAACGATACAGAACGCAGAGTGCTACTATAGTACACAGTGTTGGATAACTCATGCTAGACAAGGACCATCTCCTCCGCTGGAGAGTGACAGAGCGCTTCAGAAATGCAGTCTGAAATATTCAAAAGAACTGACAGTAAGTTCAGAGTTGAAGAGCTTAGAACTTGGACAGTGAATGGAGTGCAAAGCACAAAGGTTTAAGAGTATGTGTGTGTACGGAATGAAAAGCTGTGTTTCTTGGTCTCGCACTCGCTGTTCTTTGCTTTTTTGTTGTCGCCTGTCTGTCAGAACCTCAAAATCACACAGATGATACCATTCAAATTTTTGTATAATATTATAATTTTTATTAACATTTTGAATTAGCTTTTATTTTTATATTTAGTTTTCATTTTATTTTATTTTTTTAATGTTATGTGCATTTTTTTACAAACCCGATTCCAAAAAAGTTGGGACACTGTACAAATTGTGAATAAAAACAGAATGCAATGATGTGGAAGTTTCAAATGTCAATATTTTATTCAGAATACAACATAGATGACATATCAAATGTTTAAACTAAGAAAATGTATAATTTTAAGGGAAAAATAAGTTGATTTTACATTTCATGGCATCAACACATCTCAAAAAAGTTGGGACCATGCCATGTTTACCACTGTGTGGCATCCCCTCTTCTTTTTATAACAGTCTGCAAACATCTGGGGACTGAGGAGACAAGTTGTTTAAGTTTAGGAATAGGAATGTTGTCCCATTCTTGTCTAATACAGGCTTCTAGTTGCTCAACTGTCTTTGTCGCATCTTCCTCTTTATGATGCACCAAATGTTTTCTATGGGTGAAAGATCTGGACTGCAGGCTGGCCATTTCAGTACCCGGATCCTTCTCCTTGTTGTTATTGATGCAGTATGTGGTCTGGCATTGTCATGTTGGAAAATGCGTAGTCTGAAAGAGACAACGTCTGGATGGGAGCATATGTTGCTCTAGTACTTGGATATACCTTTCAGCATTGATGGTGCCTTTCCAGATGTGTAAGCTGCCCATGCCACACGCACTCATGCAACCCCATACCATCAGAGATGCAGGCTTCTGAACTGAGGGCTGATAACAACTTGGGTTGTCCTTGTCCTCTTTAATCCGGATGACATGGCGTCCCAGTTTTCCAAAAAGAACTTCAAATTTTGATTTGTCTGACCACAGAACAGTTTTCCACTTTGCCACAGTCCATTTTAAATCAGCCTTGGCCCAGAGAAAGCGCCTGCGCTTCTGGATCATGTTTAGATATGGCTTCTTTTTTGACCTATAGAGTTTTAGCCGGCAACGGCGTTTGGCACGGTGGATTGTGTTCACCGATTGTGTTTTCTGGAAGCATTCCTGAGCCCAAGTTTCTTCTGTATTCATTCGCGTGCCGTGAAATACTAATTTATCGTAATAAATATTAATTTACGTGGCATCACAACTTTGGCACACTTATTAGCCTCAATCTGTGTGCCGGACTGTGTGCCGCACTGGACAGCGCTGAGATTGGTCAGTCTACTGAAGCGCAGAGCAGAATCGATTCAAGGGTCAAGTCATCTTCATTTATATAGCGCTTCTTACAATATAGATTGTTTCAAAGCAGCTTCACAGTAGGGTGACCACCCGTCCCGCGTAGCGCATGCGCGCACAGCGTTTGAAGCCCAATTCATGCGTCCCGCAAATTGAGACCGTGTCACGCACAGGGGTGGCCATGGCCATAGTAACCATAATAGTAATGTCTACAGACCTGAATTTCAAATGTTATTTATACTGTGAAGAGGGTAGGTTAGGGGTGTGCGATTTTATCATAATTGTTGTTTTAACGATGCACAATCGATCTGACATCCCTGTATGTGATGTTGTCTTGTAGATTAGACTAGTGGGTGCGCATTTAGAGTGCACGCTTTCACTTTGTTAATATCACATGAAGAGTGCCGTTTTTCTCCAGACATCAGCACAACAAATGTTATATAAATTTTATTCATGTTTACATTTTAGACATCATTGCCTGTTTCTGCACAATTTCGCCAACGAATATAGTTCAGATCAAATCCAGAGCATTAAATTGCGTCCCTGAGCAACAAATGCTGCTGTTTCTTTACTGAATCAGCTTTTTAAACGAATAAGTTGAATCAATGAAAATTGGAAAATATAGGCTACAAGTGACAACGAGGGAGCTTCAGTTGAACAACAGTGAACTGCGGTCAGATGATATGTTGTAAGTAAAATTCAGAAAAATGAACAGGTCCAATCAGCTGTTATTCTGTGCTCGCGGCGCGCACTCAAGAATTGCATGTGCAAATGCGCCGGCGCGCGCTGCATAATTACTTTATTATAGCTTAAACAAAGCCCAAAAGAATACGAGCAATGACCGTCATTGCTCTGTTGTAAATTAAGTCATGAAATTACCACACATGCGATTAAAGCTGCCTCAAAACTGTGAATGCATGTATTTGTTAACATGGTTTTAAAGCTATTGTTATCCGATTTGTTGGCCTTAAAACGTCTTAAAAATGCACATATATACACCAAAGAAATCTAAATTTTCTCGGGGGAGCATGCAAAACAATGTCAGGACTGCTGATCTGCACTTCACTACAATGTAACACTCTGCGCTGTTCGTCGTGCATTTTTGGTGCACAGATTTCAAGAGATGATCAGCTAAATAAAACAGGTGGTGTGCCAATTAGGGGTAGTTGTGACAGCAGATGCAATATAAATAAATTAATATTTAATATGATAAACTAATTCCACCGCATGTAAATGTATGCGCAGGCAGAAGAAAGCTATGGTCTGCAGGGTCTGTGTCGAGCCATTCATTAATCTGGTTGTTTGATGATATATAGACCCAAATGAAATGTCTGATACATTCTCTCCGCGCTGTCCAGCGCGTCGCGTTGCTCCAGCAGATATTTTTAGAATTGGTCAGCTAAATAAAACAGCGGTGTGCCAAGCAAATACATAGGCTAGGAGTAGTTGTGAGAGCAGATGCCACATAAATTAATATTTAATACGATATAAATCCGCCAAATATTAATATTTAAACTTACGTGAATGAATAGCTTATAAAAAAAGCTCTGTCTAGGCTCTACCCCGGCACGGGTTGTGTCGAGCTAGGCCTATATATTAGTCTGGCTGTTTGATGAGAACTAGATTAAATGTAGTTGCAATAAACTCTGTAATATTCCGTACAAATGTATCGGATATATAGTCTACTGTTGCACGGAGCTGATTCTGGAGCTGAGAATTGATGCCGCGGCTTTATCTTTGGTTGACCAATCAGCGGAAAGGGGCATTTTATTCCCGCCCATGTAGAAATCGAATATTCAAGCCGTTTATCCATTTTGGTTTTATTGTTTTTCCTTTTGGTGGATTAGAACAAAGTGCGATTAAAACGAAAATAAAAATATGAAAAAACGACTCGAGATTTGTTTATTTATGCTCATGAGGAGGGTCGAATATGTGATAAATGAATGCTTTCTTCCTTTTTCCGTTTAGAAGACAAAAACGAAAAAAACTAATTATACGAAGGTACAAGGACCCTCCACTATTTTTCGCCGCAGAATTGGGGGAATTGGTGATCCTCTGCCCATCTCAGACACTGCCGCTCTGAGAGGCTCTTTTTATACCCAATCATGTTGCCAATTGACCTAATAAGTTGCAAATTGGTCCTCCAGCTGTTCTTTATATGTACATTTAACTTTTCCGGCCTCTTATTGCTACCTGTCCCAATTTTTTTGGAATGTGTAGCTCTCATGAAATCCAAAATGAGGCAATATTTGGAATGACATTTCAAAATCTCAAAGTCTCACTTTTAACATTTGATATATTATCTATATTCTATTGTGAATAAAATATAAGTTTATGAGATTTGTAAATTATTGCATTCCTTTTTTATTCACAATTTGTACAGCGTCCCAACTTTTTTGGAAACGGGATTGTAGTTTTGTTTTTAAATTGTATTATTTTGGTTTTAAATATTTGCTATATTTATACAGATATAGATATTTTTTGATGTGAAAATAAATAAATTGGACCTCTGTGTGGTCCTTCTGTATATTTATACTGCTGTAGAGATGCATCAGCATAGCTTCCACTGTAATAAATCCCACCCATCCTCATACAAACATAAACAGACCCATAAAAATCCTTTTCCCACACTACACAAACTCATTGAGCATCAGTAAAGGTGGAGGCTTGGCTTGATGTGCTAAACACATAGTAAAGGAACCTTTTTGGCTCAGGAGAAATCTGATGTTATCCAAGAGAATGTGGAGAGCTTTCCTTTGGGGATGAATGATTGTTATTCAGCTAACTGTTGGATGCTTCTGAATTTCATTGGGAATTGCTGTAATGGTACCTTGTTTCTTTTTTATGATTTGGATTGTGTTGGATTTTGTGGATACAGGTTGTCATTAACTGGCTTATCTCCATCCGTCCTCTCTCTCTCGCATGGCAAACACCTGTTCCATCTTTTCTCATTCGCTTGCTCTGCTCAGCTCAGCTCACCTCTAGCCTGTACCTCCTGATCTGATCGAGACCTGGAGCAGGTGCTGCCTGGAGATAGAGAAGACTGAGAATCAGGCCTTACAGTCCAATAACTACAGCACTGATCATCTCTGGATCTGCAGACGTAGCTTACACGCACACACATATGTCCACTCGGAGAGCTCAAAAGGTGATATAAAGCTGATATGTACATAAAATGGTGAGAATCACAAGGTGGAGTGTGTCCTTTCAGCCTCCACTGTGTGAAAATACACACACGCAAACATTCACACACAGTTATTTCAGCGTCTGCTGTGCTGTGATATTCAATCAAGGTCAGCAGGCCAGTAAGCTATGGTAGAGCTGGAAGAAAATCTAAAAATTTGAAAAATATTGCCACCCTTGCTTTATTATTATTGTTGTTTTGTATTTATATTATAGTTTTTTTTTTGTTTGTTTGTTTGTTTTTTTAATAATGCACAATTCTTCTAGAATGTTGATTAAAACTAAACATTTTGGTATATGTTTCTTTTATTTTAAAAAATCCAAAATATGCTTTCAACCAGTAATGCGGGAAAAATGCAGGCATTGTCATTGTACAAATACTTACATATCAAATGTAAATTTTTGATTTTATTATTAATTAAATAAAACAATCTGCTTTCTGTTGTCAGAATGTGGCAATGAATCTTGTAATTGAAATGCATGAAAAAGAATGGAATGGTAATATTAACCCTCTGGTGCTCTTCGCATATTGGTCAAAAATGACCGATTTTTTTTTATTATTTCAATTAAATGAATGTACTATATTTTAGTTTGATAATGTTCTTTATTTAATATTTTGTATTTTATGGTACTAAATTATATTTATGCTGTAGTTATAATCCATTAATTCACTTTTTGAGCATAGACCTGAAAATGAAATTTCCAACTTAAACTTTGAATGTTTAAGAGCACAGACTTAGGCTACGTTCGCACTATCAGTTTTTGGGATTGACAACCGCATTTACTTACAGGTGTGAGTCTTGAAATGTCTCGTTCACACATCAACTTACAGTGGCATCTGTAACACTATCTGTATGAACGTGCAGCGAGAGTCAAGCCCGTATCCTCTTACTAGTAACCATAACGACAGTGACCAACGTAATATTAAAGATGGCGACATCCATAAAACCACTTTTGACATGACAAGAGACTAACTGAACTGTGAGTTCATCCATCAAAACTTCATTAACCAACAGCAGCACGTAAACACACTCTAGCCAGAGTCTTTAACCGTTGCACGCCAGTGATGCGCGGGTCAATGTATAAACAACCCGCACCCGACCGACATTTTCAACTAACCCGCCCGCAACTCGGACCGCAAAAAAAAAAGAAGAAAATATTGTACCCGACCCGCTTCCTGACCCGCATTTTTTTTAAAGCAGTAAATGCTCATTGTAGCGTCATTGGGCCATAGACGTAAGAACCCCCCCATCAGCCTCCCTGGCCAATAATATCCGGCCTGTGGAGGAGAGAAATATTTCAGGACCTGACGTGGTGCCCTCAGAGGTGCAGCGGCGAGAGCAGGCAGTTCTTGAGGCGGCCCATCATTTTCCATTTCAGCTGTCAGATGCATATTATTGATGAATGCGATGTTTATGTTTCGACCCTGCTTAAAGAATTAGCCTAATCAGCAGGTCAACTGAGAGAAGGCCCACTTTTGGAAAAGTGTGAAAGCCCTTAGGAGCGCAAACCGTTCTTTTTCTGAATGTTGTAGTGTTACACTGTAAAAAAAAATCCTGTAAAAAAACGGTAAAAAGTCTGGCAGCAGAGTTTCCAGAGAAATCCCATAAAATTACAGCAAATAACCATTTCACAAAATTACATGCAAAAACTGTAAAAATACAAAACAGACTTTACAGTCAAAATTCATAAAATTACAGTATTTTACTGTTGATAATTGTTTATTAAACCATGAAAAAACTGATAAATTATGTCAGATTACATAGAAAACAACTAATTTTCAGGTTAATCTCTGCAAATTGAAGGTTTTTATGGGTTATTTTATCAAGCTGCTCTGTCCATCTACAGTTATTTACTTTTAAAATATAATTTTCCATGTAAAATAACTAAGAAATTATTTATAAAAATGTAATTAGCACATAAATTCAAAACAAATGTTTGCAATTTACAGTATTAATCTTTATTTTTACAGAACCACTCACAACTTCAATCTATGAATTAATTACTTAGAAATGCATAATAGCAACCTTTACAACCAATCTGTTAAATTAACAAAATATAGTACAGAATACATTTAATCAAAGCATGCACATACAGTATTAGTCATTGTATATAAGACATTGTATGTCAACTTACTTAAATTATAGGAAATACAAGCATAGTATATAGAACATCTACATTAAAAGACAATTACTGTATACTTCTGTACTGTAATATTGCTGTTATTTTATGCATATATGATGACTCTTACATATATGTGACTACAAGGAGTACAATGGAAGCAACAATAAGTACAATGACAATTTCCAGTTAGTCTAGCACAGTATGCATAGAAATTATTATTATTATTTTTCAGTTAAACAGAAAGATAGTCTTAACCAGTCAATTGTTCACAAGAAAGATGCATTCTCTCTTATCAGTCTCTTGAAAATGGTTTGAGTTAGTCAGGTTATTCCACCAGCATGGAACAGTCCAGGTAAAGGTCAGTTAAAGTGAGTTTGTGCCCCTTTGGGATGGCACCACAAGATGCTGTTCACTTCCAGAAAGCAAGCTTCTGGAGGGCGTATAATAAGTCTGAAGCAGAGAGTTTAGGTACAGGCTTGGAGAGCCAGTTGTTGTTCTGTTGTGTAGCATACAGAATGGCTTGATCTTCCCAATGTTGTACTGGGCAAATATGCAAGATCGGGCAGTTCCAGCACTGTAGTCTGTGAAGTTTAACTGATCAATTATAACACAAAGGATGGGTGGCTGAAACCACGAGCACTTCTGTCTTGGCAAGGTGGAGTTGAAGGTAAAGGTCATCCAGGTGAAAGTCGGACATTTCCATCAAGCAGGCTGAGATGCGAGCAGCTACTGGTTGATCATCTGGCTGGAATGAAAAGTAGAGATGTGTGTGAGGATAGCAGTGATAGGAAAAGCCATGTTTCTGAATGATTCTAGTTACAATTACAACAAAAAATACTGTTCAGATTAGCAGCATAAAAAGACGTAAACAAAGAATTTGTTGTATAAGAATAGTAATCTTTCCACACCTGTACTGTAATGCTGCTGTAGATCTCCAGTCTTTCCACATTACCTGAAATCATAAAGAAATAAAAATTAGTTGGCTATTACATTAAATTCAAACATGCCAGCATATGTTTTACTGAGACAATGCAAAACCTCAACCTTCTTTGATCTGAAATTTTTATATCCAACTATCCAATGTATCTTATGATTCAGTAATGACAATTTACTCAGGTCATGTAAGATTTTTTTATTATTATACTTTATTATTACACTAATATATGCATACTATTCGCGTTTGCAAGCAGATGCACTCATAATATTTATTATGTTGTTCATATTGTACTCTTATCTGCTTTCCTGTATAGGCCTATAGTATGAGTAAAGTTATACAGGCTGCAGAGTTTATAAAAAGAGATTTAAATAATGGCGGTACTAACGTTACCACATCTGAACGAAGACATAAACACTGAATGGACTTTATTAATAACTAACGTTAATCTTTCTTGGTTTAAAACAGATGGAAAATTGACAGATGCCTGCTGCAGTTGTTTTGCTTTCAACGGCAGTTACCTTACGTCATTTGTGTGAACACCGTTTAGAAATACTTATATTAGCTTCAAAACTATAAACAATACAAATGTGTAGCCACACTACATAAAATATCACACACATGTAACGTTAGAATGAAACTCTTACCTCAGCCAGTGATCGGTTGGTATGATGTTCGCTGTGGTCTTCTCGCTGAAAGGACGTGATAGTTTTTCCTCACACTGTTCCCGAAGAATGGATTGACGGATGAGTTCAAATAAATACTCCTGCTCACGACTGCTCTTTACGATTGCTTTACACTACTGTTTAATCTCACGACACACAAGCGTAGCCTGAAATAAATTCAAATAACGCGCTCGCCCTTCCATCACTGCATCACTGCACTACTCCAGGAACTGTTGTAGGCGGGACTAACGGAAAAGTTATCGGCGGCAAATTTGAATCTGCGTCGCGCGTGCTCGCAGACAACCCCCCACCCCCCGCACGTACACACACACACACACACATACACACACACACACACACACACACAAAGCTGCGCATTTGCAACTCGATTTGGAAAAACATAAAATGTACATATCAATAATAGATGTGTTCAGAAAATTTAGGGGAGAATAAGTCAAGGCCAAATCAGCAGTTTCAAAATAAGCATATTTGCAAGATGAGGTTAAAATTTTAGTAAATACAATGCATAATATATAGAAGGCCTACACACCTACTGTATGTACCAATACTATAACTGAACCTTAAAAAACTAACTTTAACCAACACATTAGCTACTCTTAAATGAAAGAAGAAAAAAACATGTTGAATGACTGCATATTTCTGTAGTTATACATTCATTCCTTTTTTTCTATTTTTACAGAAAAAATCTGTAAAATATTAATCAACATTTTATGTAAAATTACAAATTTTTCTGTAAAAAATACAGAACATTTCTTTTAAAAAACAGAAATTTAATGTAATGCTAAAATACATGCAATTCCCTGTAAATTTAATAGCTGAAAATTCAATTACACCAAATATCTGTAAAACAACAGGTATTTCAATGTATAATGAGAAAACAGAAAAAATCTGTAAAAAAATACAGACCAATACCTGTAAATTTACATTTATTTTTAACAGTGTATGTAATAAAGGCTTGATTTATTCATTTATTTCGTTTCATTTTCTTAACAATTAAGATGCTGCATGTGTTTATCCAGTCTAATCGAAGTGCGCGTTTCTCCCCCGACTTTCCCAACAAAAATCCCGCCCCCTCTTAGAAAATACATAAAACTGACATTACTGAGCTATATGCGTTTAAAAGTAACGTAGCCTATTAAAATTGTACAATTTCATTGCTCAGTTCAACGTGTTGGGAAATCGGGCATTTTGTCCCGCGTCAGCATTTATTCAAAAGTTAATAACGCTCAACATTCAAAAGGTAAATAAGGATTTCTCACTTGTATTAGTAGGCTTGGCTATTTCGCCATGTGAATGCCCAATTGAAGCTCTCACAAGCACAAAATGCAGAGATAGAATATGTTAATAAAGTATTTATTAACGCATTTTAGACGAACAAAAACAGGTAGGCTAAGCCAAAGACTGAGGCTACAATAACCATAAATAAATGTTCACAAATACCCATGAAAGTAAAACTGAAACCTTTATTAAGTAAAACTGAAAATTACAAAGGTTTAATTGGCATCTTTATTTCAAACGACCTGACCGACCGCAACCCAAATATCATTAAAAATATTTTTGGATGACTCGTAACCGCAGGTGACCACGGATGACCGCAGGCACCCGCTCATTTTGGATCAACCCGCGCATCACTGTTGCACGCGCACGCATTACAGCATTTGAATTTGGAAAAGAAACACAAAACTGATGGGAGCCACTCCGGTGGAGAACAGTGAGTGGATCTAACACCTTCAGATAACACACAGCTCATATCTCTGTCGCAGTAAGTTACCGAAAGCGAAACCACATACAAAACACCTCAGGAGAGCGGCTCTCTCACACTGTATGACGTGACAGATGACTAGTTGTCCAGTCCGGTTCCATTAATACAGCGCGGATATTCCGAGAATGTGGATGTGAGTCCTGAAAATTTACTATTGTGAGTTCAGTTATAGAATGCGGTTGTCACTCCCATAAATAAGCATACTGTGTGTGAATACAACTGTTTTAAGGACTCAAATACAGGACTGACAGCCTTATTCTGCTGCTGTGGACTTAATCTCTTTTCAAAGATGACACTTGGCAAATTATTGCTGAAGTGGAAAAAGTTAACAAAAAAAGTTGCAGAATTTTACGTTTATTATGAAAAATGCACAGAAGTAGTGTTTAAAATTTTGATCCCACTTTATATTAAGTGGCCTTAACTACTATGTTCTTACATCAATAAAATAAGTACAATGTACTTATTGGGTTCATATTGAATTGCAAAACACTTTTGCTGCTTTTGAGGTGGGATACGGGTAAGGTTAGGGACAGTTTTGGTGGTATGGGTTAAGAGTAGGGGTAAGTTGTAAGGGATGGGTCAAAAGTGTAATTTTAAATGTAATTACAGAAATTAATTACAGATGTAATTACATGCAGGTGTTTTTAAAATATAAGTACAATGTAAAAACATGTATGTACACATGCATTGTATCAAATGATTAATTTAGTGGTTAAGGCCACTTAATATAAAGTGGGACCAACAATTTTTATGAAATATATATTTTCAAAAGCACATTTTACTCTATCATATTACTCTACTATTTTACTTTAACTGCAAGAAAATCAAAGCCATAAATCTAAACAAGTTGTGCTCCAAATTTGAGCTTGATATCTCAAAAACTGAACTTTCAGTAAGATTTTGTTTGGCCACAGTACCAAAAGTTTTCACTAGATGTCCATGATTTTGTTATTTATTTATTTATTTATTTATTTATTTATTTATTTATTTCTGTGTGTGTGTGTGTGTGTGTGTGTGTGTGTGTGTGTGTGTGTGTGTGTGTGTGTGTGTGTGTTCACATAGACCGAAGAGCACCAGAGGGTTAACAAATATTATCTCCTCAAAGGTTTTCAAAGGGTCCAAAATTTGGACTTTACACTTCACACACGCCAGTGTTTTGTTTTCAAACATTCCTGGGTGCTTTGTAAGTGTGAAGCATCATTGTCCTGCTTAAAGACCCATGACCTTTGAATGAGACACCTTCTAATGCTAGCTTCAATATTACCCTCCACAAGGCTTTAGTGATCTAATTTATTAATTCCATGTAAAGATTCAGCGACTGTATAAGCTACACTCATTGACCCCACAGGCACTTTCAAGATGTCACTTATTTTTCAATCCGTTTTCCATTCAGTTCATTGTAGTTCTCGTTCTTAAGTTTCCACTCCTCCAATAGCCCCCTCGGCCCTCCACTCGTCCATGGTGCAGGAGGATGGGGGGATTAACGGATCAGTTCCCAATTTCCCCTCAGCCTGCTCTGCCATAATCACATCATCTTACACCTGACAAGAGGGATAAATTCCATTAGCTTTTATTAGCAGTAATTATCCCTGGCTCTCGCCCCATGCTGTCCCCCATCTCTTCACCCGTTTCCTCTCTCTCCCTTTTTACTTTTATTCCTTTTTGTGCTACTCATTTCTCTCTCTCTCTCTCTCTCTCTCTCTCTCTCTCTTTTTGTTCCCGTAGTCTATGCTCGCCCACTGTGCCGCTCACCCTACTCTTCTGGTTGGCTTCACCATGGCTTTTAATTAACACCCTCAGTCACAGTCAAGCAGGCTGCTTCCTGGAGCCCTCTGCTCACAGGGCATCCCACACCAGTATCTTACACACACATACACACACACACCGTGGGCGAAGGGATGAGATGGGTCACACATTAAATGAGGAGCCGCTGGCTTGTGAAGCCTGTTTCAGTGGGTGCTATCATGCGAGTCCTCTTCTTCTCCCTCTCGCTCTCTCTTCCCTGTTGGCTGTGTTTCAGTAGGAGTCAGCAGTGGCTTTATTGGTCGTTATGTATGGAGAGAGTGATCAGGGTTTGCAGGTGCTGAGAGTTGCTGCAGATGTGTGTGTGTGTGTGTGTGTGTGTGTGTGTGTGTGTGTGTGTGTGTGTGTGTGTGTGTGTGTGTGTGTGTGTGTGTGTGTGTGTGTGTGCTTTTGTTTATATTACATTGTGGGGACCAAATGTCCCCATGATGTAATATAAACCTGAGTTCACCTACATCGTGGGGACCAGCCAGCGGTCCCCACAATGTAAATGGGTTTATAAATCATATAGAATGAGTTTTTGTGAAAAAGTAAAAGTTTGCACAGTTTCCTGTGAGGGTTAGGTTTAGGGGTAGGGGCAGGGTAGGGGGATAGAATGTACAGTTTGTTCAGTGTAAAATGCATTGAAGTCTATGGAAAGTCCCCACAATTCACAAAAACAAACATGTGTGTGTGTGTGTGTGTGTGTGTGTGTGTGTGTGTGTGTGTGTGTGTGTGTGTGTGTGTGTGTGTGTGTGTGTGTGTGTGTGTGTGTGTGTGTGTGTGTGTGTGTGTGTGTGTGTCTCAGGGCTGATTCATGCTGTCGTCCTCATGAACACATTTGATGTAATTACACAATTATTCCCACTTGCCCACCTGTGGTAGGTGAGCTGTGCGGCTCGTACTTTGTTTCCCAACAACACACTCACGCTATTTCGCTGTTTACGATAATGTCTCACTCTGCCTCTTCACTGATTTTTAAACATCCATGCTTGTTTCTTCTGCCCCATTCTTGTAGGTTGTTGTTTTGCAGTTTAGCTGGTTCTTTGTAGGCCATGCATCTATTTACATAAACACAAGATCACCAGGTCAGAACAGTATCAGTGGAGTTTTTCATATTTTCTGCACTGTAATAATAGATAATTATTTGGCAGAATAGGCAATAGATGCTATTTACACTAAAAGAAAACAGCATATTTTCTTAGCGAAAGTGAAAATAACGATATATTCTCTTTACACTAGGTGAAAATAGCGATAGATTCTATTTACACCATGTAAAAGTATCAGTTCTTTGCAATAAGAGTAATTAGTAATTAGATGCTATCTATACTTTATACTATTTGCACCTCAGTATTTTTGTACATTAAAATACTGAAGCATTAATATCATAGAGTGTAAATGATTATATTTATTAAAATTATTAAATGGATGCTGCCTTATTAGGAGAATAAAAACCCTCCCTATACCTTCCCCTAATCCTACCCAATAAACACTTTTAATATTATCAAACACTCGTTCGCAGTCTATTTCCACTTTTAGAACATTATTTTCATTTTTATTGAAAATAAATGCGAGCTTGGCAAAAGGAGGATTCGAACCTGTGCCGATTATGTTAAAAGCATGGTCTGACAGCTTTCTTCGCTACTGTTACGCCACTGAAGACATTGAATTTGTTGAATTTTGTCTTTTTTAAAACTTGAGTGGCCCAACCAGACATTGGTGGGCGGAGCTAGTGTAAATAGCGTTTGCCAACAAGGGACGCTATTTGCACTTACCGTACACTCCATAATTATTTAGATCACTCGAATCAGCAGTATTTTTAAGAGTGATAGAGTGATTAGAGTGATAGAAGCCAATTTTAATAATGAAGGAAGAGTAGCAGTAGGTAATGAAGAATTTATTATATCTTTAATGATTGGAGAAATTAAATGAGTGCAAGATTTAACCAAAACAGTGGGTAGAGGTTTTGAGTGATATTTTATATATTTACAATATCACAATATATATTTTTCCTTAGGAAATCTATAATTTTGCTGATTTTTGTAGTTGTCGTTTTGCTTTGTTTTGGTGGTTTGATGCAAGGAATATATCACATATTCACACATATTCACCACATGAATTTCTAGAAAAATTTACTTTAGATTTAGATATACCTGAATGGTAAATTTCCACTGAGAGAACTTAAAAAAATTCCTTTAAAATTACCTGCCACTGGCCAGTAACATTTTATTTTCTTGCCAAATCAAATTATAGCTTTTTTAATTTTTTGACCTTGACATTCTAATTAGAAGCTGAAAGCAAAATCAAATACATCCAAATTTTTAATAAACCAACAAGTAAAGGCCTGGGGGATTTGTAGAACTTATTGATATTCCAATTCTGCAGAGATCTCCTGAACTTATGTCTGATTCTTTTTCTTTAGATTTTTTTCTTGCAATAGCATTAGTGCTTTCACTGCTGATGTTGTTTTTAATAAATATAGAAACACACACTAGACACTAAAAAACTTTTTGTTTTGTTTTGTTTTGTTTTGTTTTGCTTTGCTTTAATTGTTTTGAAACACACAATATAGAAACACACACTAGACACTAAAAACTTTTTTGTTTTGCTTTTGTTTTGTTTTGTTTTGTTTTGTTTTTGATGGGCACCCACTGTTGTGTTCTGTTTGCTATTCTGCTGGGCTTGCACTGGGTTTCATTTACATGCCGTCTTGGTAACGTCTGCTCTCACGGTGCTCCCTCTAGACCATCAGCTGCCTACATAAATCTTGCACTTCAATTAGAATTTACAGAGGGCAAAATGGCACCAACAGAGCAGAGCTGCAGAAGTAAACTACTGGAGATGGTCATTTAGCCATGAGTGGCGTTTTAGGCAGGCATTTGCTTCGACAGACTCAACTGTGTAATAGGCCCCCTGCGTAGCGTTAGAAAGTGTAAAGAGGCTCCCAGTGGGTGAGGGAGGTGCTGTTCAGATGGACACGGAGATGGACGTGCACACATGCTACTCAGTGGCCCCTGAAGTCATTGTGACTGTCATGGCAGATATCTAAACAAACTCGCCACAGTAATGAGCTGGGGGGGCACGCCGGGCCCCGAATGAGCTCAGCAGGGAAGCTGTACTCATCATACTGTCACTCAGAGTGTCTTAGTAACGGCAGCCTGAAACCAAAGGGTCACCGGCACTCACAGAAGCCTATCTACTGATCATGTGTGTGTGGCAGTGTGTGTTTATGTATATGTGTGTGTGTCAGAGCAAAAGGACGGTTAATTAGATTCAGTGGTGGGTGGACGCTAATGACAGCGGAGCGCTCTATCCCGCTGGGACTGATATGGAACAGCGCATTACACTGATGGGAAAACTATCTCTCTCTCTCTCTCTTGCGTTCTTTCCTCCACTCATACTCCCATCCGCAAACTCACACTCCTCCTCCTTTTAGTTCTCTGACTGTGTTCAGGGACTCATTAGAAAACACCACAAAGCGATATCCACTTGACCTCGTTAATTAATCAGCTACGTCGTGTTGCTTGTATAAATCCGAGCTCTTCGTAGGACACATCCTGTTGCAGCCCTTCCAGGCTTCCGGATTGGCTCTGCGCTAATGTGGCTCCACCTTCACTGGCTAGATCTCCTGCAAATGGGACAAAATGGTAATTAGTCGGAAGCCAACACAGTTGTTTAATTAATACATCAGGCGAGATGAGTTGCTTCATGCCAGAGATGTTGTCGTAGTACATTCCATTCTTTGATGCGGCTATTGCCGTCTGATTCTGATGACCTGCTCTCTGGTCATTAGCAGAAACCCCTATCTCTGTGGATGCAGTCACTGCCAGGGTCATCTTACCCCGTTCCCCCCACTAGACAGACTGAGAGAGAAGCAGAAGCTCATCTCTGTCCAGAGGGCACTGCATGTAAATGGGCTGGAATGGCCACGCATACAGATGCCTTCCAGGCGGCGGCTCCCTGAGACATAGAAGCAGCAAATTGGCACAGGATGGCTGTGGGTGATGTGTGTGTATTGCTCCATACAGCACATGGGACATTATTTACAGCCTCTGGAGCCCCATGACTGCCAACATCAGGCCTGCTTAGAGAGGACGGATATGGAAACTGTTTTGCTTGCTGTGTTGACAACAAAACTTTGCTTCTGTATCTCTTGCTATATTCTCTCTTAGATGCAGTATACTGTACCTTGACACTTTGCTCTGAACGGCATGCATATAGGACAATTAACTTCATGTTATAGCTACAGTAATAACTGATGTTATAAATCTTATGTTAGACATATAAAGAACATTTAAAAAATAAAATTTATATTTTATGTATTACAAGTGATTTTAGGCATCATAACATTATAATGTACAATATATATAAAAAAATGTGTTAATGTGTTATTGATTGGCTTCAAAAGTGTGTGCTGACCTCTTTTTGTATACAGCAAATTAGTGTGGACATTGTATGCATGGTATGCCAAAAATAAAATTGCGTACACAACCTAATTGCATAATTTAGTAAATGTGTGAAAATATAAATATTTCTCTAAATGTGCACACTTTTGGACTAAAAGCCATGATTGATGTTGTTTAGTGTAGCCCTGTGATCACAAATAAACCAGAGTAGATGCAACTGAATGTACTCAAAGTCCCTTTCAAGGAAAGTCTGTTCACTCGGTGGCCATATTTGCATAGCCTCCGGGCAGCTATTTTGGGCATCCAAGACCAAGTCCTATCTATTTGAATGGGGGAATCCTGAAATTTCAAAAACTGTTTGGCGAACTCGCAATTACATAACATATGTCAAATCAGCAACAAAATCTGACATGAACTGTCCCATTAATGTTGTTTCTTATGCTCAAATAGAGGTAAAAAAGCTTATTTTTCAGGCTAGACGAGCCAATGCGCATGTGCAGTCCTAAGCGTGAGTCTCAGGTTTCTATGGGAACCGGAGCTACTGATGGCAGCTGCCATGACGCACTGACTTTATCAATCCGCGATTGGCTCTTTTACTTAGAAGGCGGGACCTATTCCGTCATATTGCGCGTTGCAGTTTCTCCTTTCCTTACTAATAGGAGTGAACCGTCTTTCTATAGCTATAGTCTTTGATGTACTGTATGTATATGTATGTGTGTGTCTCTTTATGCATCTCAATATGTATGTGTTTCCTTATTCTTTTCTAAATATAAATAACTACCAGTTGATTTTGCCCTTGTGACAGAAATTAAGAATTTACTGCCACTGGCTACATTTACATGCAACCAAATAATCCTTTAGCAAACATATTGACGGCTCAATCGGACAGAAAAGCCTTCTTGAAAACACCTTAATCGATCTGATTGTATCTGAATTTCGATTTGATCGGAAGGGGTGGTTTGTTCCTTTTCTAATCCGATCAAAAGGACATGTAAACTCTTGATCGGATTGAAAACCAAAACTGGAAAGGACTACGCATGTGCAATGGCGCAGAAATGGCATACTGATTCACTTTATTTAGCATTCATGTAAACACTACCGTTAGATTCGTCAATCAGAATGAATTAATTCCAATTGAAACAAAAGGTGTGCGTCTAAACATAGCCATTGTAACTGTTTTTCACCATAAATAGTGGTCAAATATCGAAGCTAGGATGCTAAATCCTTCTAATGGTACAGAGTTTGTCAAGATTTAAAAAAAATGTCATGATGAATGTAAACAGCAACAGTCTAGGGTGGTTTTTACATCCAAAGTAGTCTCAAAAGGGAAATGCGTAGGAAGCAGGATTTCGTACTGATTTCCGTGATGTCATTACAACATGTTCTTTTGATTTGCAGGAGTTTCATCCTCACCTCGTTGGTACACACATCAGCCAGAATAGACCATTGCTGTAAAACTCCCTCTTGTGGTCAGGAAAAGTCTCTCTCTCTCTCACACACTCATTAATTTCCAATGCCAGTTCCTCCAACCTCCCTTTTCATTGGGTATGAGTGTTTTTTGTTTGTATTATAGTGTTTGTTTTGCTTTGACTTTTAGCAGACCATAAGCCATTGGTAGGGGCCAGCGATTTGTGGGGGGGCCGTCATTGTTTTGACAGATTTAGTTACAGAAGCACCGAGATCAATTATTCAGCAGAGCCATGCATGGTTGCAGGATTAATGGTGCGTGTGGCGTATAAATCAAGCAGCAGTCTTGAACCACTTCAGGAGAGAGGAAACAGGAATGACGCTTGCGGAAAAGGCATTAGCGTCCACATTCATTCTCTGAGCGAGCATTCCTAACCTTGAGATGGCACGAGAGCCAGGGACGGTTAGCTTGCTCTCAGTCGCAAATAAAGCCTGCCGTTTTCCGACAAAGCAAAGCTCTGATAACTAACACCTGCACTCTGTCACATTAGATCATCTGGAGTGCGGGAAGCACACTGAAGGACGGAGGCGTCATATCACTCACGCGCAAGGATAAAACGGGTCGGCCCATATCTGTAATTGGGGAAAGTAAACTGTTGAGGGGATTGAGCTCCAGAGATACTGTATGTCACATAACTCACTCCCTCCACTCCACCTCTTCCTCTGCTTCCTGTCTCCCTAACGCCCTCTTTCAATCACCAAACTTTGCTACTGTCTTTCTTATATCTTTTATCGATGTCTGAATGTCAGTGAATTTCAGTTGGCACTGTGCTGATCGATGGAATACAAAATATATCCAACAGAGTCAAAATGAAGCCTGCTGCGCACACCAAAATGTAGCCCTTAAAAGTTGTTGTTTTTTTTGTTTTTTAAATTAACAAAATATTTATTTATTTACTTACTTATAAATGATAAATATAAACATCCTTATTTATTTATTTTTTATTGTTGTTGTTGTTTTATTGTTCATACAAGGAGGTCATATGAGATATTTATTTTCAGTATAGCTAAAGACTTTCAGAAATCAGTGTAGATGTTAGCAAGTAGAAGAAGAGTGTAAGAGTGATGTAATTGCAAGCAGATTGAGTTAAGGACCTATCAGTGTACACCATCTAGAATTTCATGACAGAACTTTGTATTTCTTGCTTAACTTAATTCCCGGAGAATCCAATGAAACACTCAAAATGCTTTTTCAACCTACAGAAGTTATGGACAGTTACACATGATCCAAAGTTACCATTTTATTGTGAGAAACATTAAAAATATTATCCTTTAAATTAGAGAAGGGTGCAGGCTTAAGGCCAGGCTGGAGCGTGTCGTGAGAAGAGGGTAGCTATGATAGTGAAAGAATAAGACACAGAGAAAGGCTGTATATTTATGAGGACAGAAGGGGCTGCTGCCCACGGCAGATAAACACAGGTTCCAACCAACAGTCTGTGAGAGAGGGAACAGGCTCTGGTCCTGAACAGATGCACCACCAAGCCAGCTTCAAAACATCTCATAATAAGTCAGCCAGACATGGGCCTCTGAAATGAAGTGTCACTTCTCATTCTCCTTCCCTTCTGTCTTACACTTGCTCCTTCAGTTTTTGTCTCTCCTATGTCTCCCTCTCTCTTTCTCATAACACAGAATCTGTCTCCTTGTATCTGGGCTCCACTGCCCTTGTGCGTGTATGTGTGTGTGCATGTGTGTGTGTGTTCTTGTATATATGGTTTATGAGAACACAGTTGTGTATAATGACATGGGTATTACAACGTAAACATGGTTCCTTCAACACTTCCTGTGTCCTCATGAACCAAATTGCTTAAAAAACTACTAAACAGTGTGTTTTTTTTTTTTTTTCAAAAAATGCCAAAAGTTTTGGGTAGGGTTAGTGTAAGGGGCTAGAATATACAGTTTGTACAATATAAAAATCATTATGTATGTGTAGAGTGCAAGTAAACCACATATACGTGTGTGTGTGTGTGTGTGTGTGTGTGTGTGTGTGTGTGTGTGTGTGTGTGTGTGTGTGTGTGTGTGTGTGTGTGTGTGTGTGTGTGTGTGTGTGTGTGTTTAAACACAGACGGAGCGTGTTCTCAATAGAAGATCACAACCTCTTCAAGCCTCTTCAGGTTTCTTAGACTTTATCTGACTTAAAAGTGGAATTCAGTCTGTATAATTCTAACCACTGTGTTTTATTTATTTTCTCCCATGGAGTTCTAAATTAATATTTTGGAGTAGAATGTTCTAGTCCTATCAATGAATGTAAAAAAAAAAAAAAGAGAGAAAGAGAGAGAGAGAAATATAGTTTTCTTTATTTCAAAGCACTAAAACGAATATTCCTAGCACAAATAAAGAATTTAAATATTTTAAATTATAAAACCTGTCCTTGATTCTGATTGGTCAATAGCTGTGTTTTATTCACAATAAAACACAGCTATGACCGCTTCACCCAACAGTTCTGTGTATCACTACACAACACCCTTAGCAACCACTCTTAGCAACGTAAACTGTTTGTATTGTTCATTGAAGCTTACTGTATTATGTAGAAGAGTATTGTGAGAGAGAGATCAAGTGAGCGAGTTTATTACCCACAATCAGATTAAGCATCTTCCTTCAGGTCAGTCCTATGTTCATAATAAAAAATCTGTTTAAATGTTCGATGTATTATCTTGTCCTTTTAACAGTTAAGGGGTTTTCCCGTGACTGACAGTCGCTAGTCAAAGCATTTTTCAGTTGCTTTTTTGTTCCGTATTCTCAACAATTCAGTCTTTTCAATGTAAAAGTCTTCGCTACTGACTGACACACTCATAAAGACAGTCTTTGCCGCCATCTAACGGCATAATAATGTAACTTCTGTTGCTGTTCATGGTCAGGGACTATTTTTTCCAGCTGAAGGAAGGCTTTTAGTAAGAGTTTACTTCATGAAAGTTGCATTGTTACATATTTTTGGCTTTAATATTTGTATTGTGTGGTAATTGTTTTATAAAAGCAATAAGGTACTCGAGGCTAGAGCTGTATCGTGAATAAGTCACGGCTGAAGCGTTGTGCCTAACAACGCCCTTCAGCTGTGACTTATTCATGATACAGCACAGCCTCTCATACCTTATTGCTTACGTTTATATATAAAGAAAGAAAATAATCTTTAAATGTATTATTATTAAGAATATTTCCAGACATATATTTATATATACAAATGCTGTTAACCACATTATTATATTTTCTAGACCTGCCATCTACAGCTTGTGCACCACAATTTTCAAATAATTGCACAGATTCTTATTTGGATTGAGTTCAGGCCCATTCACCTTTTTGTTCTTGAGCCGCTTCAGTGTTAATTTGGCTTGTGTTTTGGGAGTAAATTTGGCAAGGTTGCTCGGGTTAGTTAGGCCTGTGTCGGTCCTGCTAGTTAAGGTCGGACTGATCATTCTGTCTGTCACTCTGTGAGAATATCAAGCTGTCCCAAACTGTTCCCAGCCATCTGGATCCTGACTGAAAACCTTTCCACCATGCTCCAAAATATAGCAGCCCATCTCTGGACAGCATGAGCTCAGAGCAACCAACCACCACCAAAAGTAATTAATTGTGTCTGCTTTACTAAAACACATGCTCATTGCAACTGCTTCACTAACACATAACACACACTCATAACAACCCTTTTAATAGATGTGTAATTTTATGGTAAGTTTTAACAGCATGACCCCTGCAACCGGTGACAAACGATAACAGTACAGTAATAATCAACTAACTATGGTTTGTTGTTACCAATTGTCTTGTCCTCTAGCCTACTCAGTAAAGCTACATTTTTCGTAGTGTGGGAAGTTTCATAGGTTAAAATGTCAAATGTGCCATTTAAAATGCGACTTTGCGAAACAGACTGTCCTTAACTTAAATGTTCCTATAGCAGCCTAATATTAATGCTAGAAAGTCTATGCACTTTTTTTTAAATAGGCTATTCTATTTCATCATAAAAATCCATTTTCAAATCTACAGTATCTTGACTTAGGAAGCAGGATAGTCAGGTGAGTGGGTAATGCCCACCTCCAGTTCCAGAGGAGGAAATGCGGTTTGGCCTGTACTGACCTCGCTTGACCCCTCCGCCTCAACCTCTCCATCCCATCACCCCTCCACCGCCTTCAGCCTGCGTTTGCACGAGGAAGATTAAGCCACTCTGACGAAGCCGTGTTTACAAATATGCAGGCAGAGGAACAGGGCAAGCGACGCTGAGGAGGAATAGAATACAAATTGCTTTTTTTATCTCTCTCAGGGCCTGGGCTTGAGAAAATGTGTTTGCGATTGGTGTTCCTCTGCCTGTGAAGGATAAAGCCTGTGCTCTGTGTTTGGGTGCTGGTTAGCATTCGTGCTCTCTCTCTCTTTCGCCATTCCTCTTTCTGCCCTCCTTTTCTCCTCCTTCATCCCAGGGTCTGATTTTCTGGCTGTTTCGCTGGTAATCAAGTAGTCTCTCCGCTCTCCTCTGATGTCTCCCTGACTCTGTTTCTCTCCCTTTTCTCTCTTTTTTGAAGAGACTCTTTATGATTAACAGTCTCTGTGAGCGGCTGTCTGCTCGTGCAGGAGCCGGCAGAAATGAAGAGAGCATATACATCAAGCTGGGAGATCTATAACTGTGTGCTAATCACTGCTAACACAATTATGCAGAGCTGCAGATTCTCCCTGGTTAATACAGTCACACTCCACACTTCCATTTGTGTGTTTTGTGTGTTTCAAAAGCAAAGATTCTGCCATCATTTACTAACCCTCATCTTGTTCAAAACCTATATGACTTTCTTTTTTATGCTCAACACAAAAGAAATTACTTTGAAGAATGTTGGTTATCATTGACTTGACACTAACAAAAACACTAAGACAAATACCTTATTGTATGTTATGCAAGAAAAAAAGTCATACAGGTTTGGTGAGTAAATGGTGACAGACTTTTACATTTTGGTTGCAACATCCCTTTAAAATTTTCTAAAATTGTTAATTAAATAGTTGTCTTTTCTGCATATGTTAAGTTGTTTAAATGAATAGTTCATTTAAACATTAAAAACTCTGTTATTTAATGAGGTTTATGGTGCCCTAAACCCATATATATTTTCCATACAGCAAAAGTAAAATGGGAGGAATGCTGTTGAGTTCCAAAAAATGACAAGAAAGTATCATTATCCATATATAATACAGTCCATGCAACTCTTTTTTTCAAGTGTTCTGAATCCATATGATAACTTTTAAATCATGTATTCTTGACTGCTGAGCACTGTTGGAAAATGGAAAAAAATTGATCTTTTGTTTGACTTTATCTGATGAGCCTAGCTTTGGAAGCATATTCAGACTCTTATGTAGTTCTCATTTCACTGAATTGCAATTTCTAAGGTTTGATCTCTTTTATTTAAAACCTCAGAATGAATTGTTTTTATGTGACATGGTTTTATCTTTGAAATGTGTATTTTGTTAAAAAAAAAAAAAAAAAAAAAAAATTGTAAAGCCATCACTGGTACACAAGGAATCAATTATATTCAAACTTATTCAGATTTACCCACAATCTGTTACCAAATCAAATGCCATTTTGCAATCGGCACAAAAAACAACTTAAATTTTATATCATATATAGCTTCTGAAGGTTTGAAATGTAGCACAGGAATCGTAAATGAAGCACTTTTATGGTCCTTTTAATGTGCTTCATTGTATGGAACAGAGCACCCATAGTGTTCTACACAATAAAGAAAGTTATACAGGTGTGGGTGAACTATCCCTTTAAGTTTCTTGTAGTGTTGGGTTAAACAGTTTAACCTACTTTCCATATTTTGACACAGTCCAGTCATTGTGTTTGTCTGCTCAGCATTTGTTGTGAACATTTGAAGCTGTTCAAAAAGCATGAGAACAGTTTCCCCTGGGAGCAAAGCTTTGTGCATAAATATTTAGCACAAATGGAAATAAAACAAAGCGCTGCGCGTTCTCAAATGGAATTCATGCAAACCAGCCTCTGATTCATATTCAAAAGTCTAATATTACTGCGACATGTTTACGAATCACTTGCTCTCTCAAATCTCAATTGCTGATGATTCCAGAAACTTCAACATGCTGAAAAACATCAGCTGTTTTCAGATAATCCCTGACCTTTGACCCACAAAGAAGGGACTGACCGTCCTTTTGACTTTCTATTAGCTTCCGTAATGAAACCGAGAATTCTATGAATAATGGCCTGCTACAGCTGATGGAGACACAGATTCATTATTCAGCACGCCGGTAGAGTTCGGCCCTGCCGTGGGCAGGGATCAGGAGGAGGTAGAGGAGAGAATGGGATCTCAGACAGGGTGATGGTGTGAATGGAGAATGAGGAGAGACAATTCCCCCGTACTTCAAAGTTTTTTTTTCAGAGGGTTGAAGGGGAATTATCTCTCAATACCCGTGATATTTTTGACAAGGAACAGAGTGCCGAAGCCTTTTCTCTTCATATTTAAGAGATAAACTCTCTTCAAAGCTTTCATGAAAGTTTCTGTAATTGTTATATTAGACACCAACAATCCCTCCCTTCAGGCAGCTAATCTCTCATTTAAACTTTCTCTCCTTTTGACTCCAGCATGTAAGAGCCTCTCCTCAATTTGGCCTCGCTGTTTGAGAGCCATCTACTATCCTTCGCAGACGGAAATAACCGAGCTCTACGGAGTCCCAGAGGCCCACGTTCTTTGTGTTAGGAGCTCATGCATCACCAGCCCTCTCTGACAGAGAGAAATATGCCATTTATTTTTGTTTCACCCTGATAGAGGAAGACACAGAGCAGATGAAGGAGGAAAAAAAGCTGCCTGTTGCACATGGTTCCTCGTGAATCATGTTTCTGTCCGTAGAACTCTGGCCAGGCTTCTGGCCCGAAGTCACTTTGTCAGACAGCAGGACTTAATGGGCTATTACGTTACCCTTACATTGTGACACAGAGAAATTCATAGTAATGATGGCTCTATACGCTCTGAGCCTGCTCATCCTAAGGGGTTGATTGGGGTTCGGATGTGTAAAAGCACTTTTAGACAGTGTATATTCGTCTTGTCTGGATACCACCTTCACCTTCTGTCAACTAATGATGTAACAGATCAGCAATCAACAGTCACACTCTCTCTTTACCTGTCTCGCACACAAGTAGGTAAATAGTCAGTATCCTTGGAGTAACCTGACACACAGTGGTAGCACAGGAGTTCATGTATCAACTCCTGTGGGTTTAGATCCAACAACCTTTCAGTCACTTAGAAAACTAAATTTAAAGCAGCGGTCACCAAACTCGTCCTTGAAGGCCACTGTCCTGCAGAGTTTAGCTCCAACCCCAATTAAACACACCTGAGCCAGCTAATCAAGGTCTAATTAGGCAACTAGAAACGTCCAGGCAGGTGAGTTGAGGCAAGTTGGAGCTAAACTCTGCAGAACAGTGGCCGAGTTTGGAGACCCCTGATTTAAAGGGATGGTTTACTCAACCTCGTCATTTCAAACTAGTATGACTTGGGTTTTTTTATGTTGATTCATATAACCGCTAAACCACACCACCTCTACACGCACATTTGCACACGCTTCGGTCTGTCGCCATTGTCCTTGACGAGTCGAGAGTGCTGGAATGTTCGGTATTCCACAAATGTTCATCATATGTGAGAGTATGCTGGGGTTTTAGTGTTTAGAAGAGCAGAGGAGCACGGGGCCTTTGCCACCCCGCCATCCCATTACCTCAGCCTGCTCCAGCAGGGCTTTAACCTTGGCAAGCACGCTGGAGGAGAGAGGGTAATTCTAACCTTAAAAACCTGCTGATTAAAGCTAGTTTTGTGGAATTCGATTCCACTTAATGCCTTTGGCCCTGAGCCCAGAGGCCTGGCATTAACATCAACAGACACTGTGTCTTCTGCCCGAGAGACGTGCTCACACATGCACACACACACACCCACACATTTGTTGTACTGTCACAGACATGAGTGTGGGTAATACGCACACTATTCCTCCTCCTTATCTCTTTTCCTCTCTCTCCGTGTGTGCAATGATATTGGACGGCCTAAGGTGTACAATATTTCCTCTGTGTTATTGTTGTGTTTGTGATATTGATGTATGGCTGTGTTTACTTGTCCAGCTCGAATAATTAATTCCCCCTTTCGGGGTTTGTGTATAAACTGTTTTTGTTTATTTACAATGTGCAAAGTATTTTTAGAAATCAAATTACCATAAGGCTTTCTTTTTTTGTGCAGGCGGTTTTGTGTGGTGACAATCATGGTCTCCTTACATTCATTTATTGCGACGACATAGGTGTTGTAGGATAAAGAGGTGGCTAAACTCAATGAGATGATAATGCTCACAAGAGATGATACTAGAAGATGTACCAGCAGGGTTAGAATTTGAATTGAGGTAGCAAAAGTTTTGGAGAATTCCAATTCTAATTTATATTCAAAGGATTGTTTTCCCCCGAAATGAACTTCTTTCTGAATCCTTTTATCATTTACTTACCTTATGATGCTCAAGGCATATATGACTGATTTTCTTCTAATGAACATAGTAGTGTTGTCAAAAGTACCAACTGCAATATTTTATGACTTTCTTCTTTGGAACACAAAAGAAATGTCTCCGATTTTTTTTTTTTTTTTCTTGCAATGGAAGTCAATGGTCACTAATTCTGTTTGGATACCAACATTCTTCATAATATCTGTTGTAGTGTTGTCAATAACAAGTTGGTACTGAAATTTTAAAAATGTGACACTTTGAGCTCTGTTGAGTGGATTCGTAAACACCTCTGATTGGCTTTTGTGTTCACGTGCTCATCAATCGTGTCTGTAATTGCTACAATGATCAACACACGGGAGTGTTTGGAAGCACACGGAAGTGTTTGAATTTGAAAACAGGAGCATTTGATAGCAGGCTTCTATTAGCAGACTGTGGTAAACTCCTCTGATTGGCAATTGTGTTCATGCACTCATCAGATATGTCTGTGATTGGCTACAATGATCAACGCTTCAACAAAATGTTGTAAATAGACATCAGTGACCAGTCCGCTGATGGACACCTGCCTTCAAGCGTACCCGCTTTCAAATTCAAACACTTCCATGTATTTTCAAACGCTCCCGTGTGTTGATCATTGAAGCCAATCACAGATATCTTCTTTTGTGTTCCAAAGAAGAAAGTTGTACAATTTTGGAATGATATGAAGGATGTATAAATAATGACAGAATCCTTTAACAAAGTAAAATGTCATTCATATACAGTAACTACAGGGTTTGAACCAGATTTAAATGATGGCTTGACAGAAATTGTCTAAAAGTTTAAATACCTAGATTAAGTAATAGTTAAGTAATTGTTTAAGTACCTTTACCATTTTTCTAAGGCTTTTTTTTTATACAGTGCACTGCTCTGCCACACTTGGATGTGCAGAAGTCTTGGAAGTTGTCTGTGTGTAAAGAAAGTTAGGTTGTGATTGGCTGTGTGGCAGTCTGAGTCTTAGTGGCAGCCTGTTACTGCTTCAGCTAGCCATATGGGTTCAGCAAGGTAGGTATAGACCTGTTCTTCCTTGAAAGACACTAAATAACTTGCAGGACAGGAGACAGGAGACATACAGTGGCAAGAAAAAGTTTGTGAACCCCTTGCAGATTCTGTGAAAATGAGAATAATTTTAACAAAGTAAGAGAGATCATACAAAATGCATGTTTTTTTTTTTATTATTTAGTACTGTCCTGAGTAAGATATTTTACATAAAAGATGTTTGCATTTAGTTCACAAGACAAAACAATAGCTGAATTTATTAAAATGGCCCCATTCAAAAGTATGTGAACCATTGGTTCTCAATATTGTGTGAATTACCTGATGATCCACAACTGTTTGATTGTTTGTTTTGTAATGGTTGTTCATGAGTCTCTTGTTTGTCCTGAGCAGTTAAACTGAGCTCTGTTCTTCAGAAAAATCCTCCAGCTCCTGCAGATTCTTCAATTTTTAAGCATTTTTTGCATATTTGAACCCTTTCCAGCAGTGACTGAATGATTTTGAGATCCGTGTTTTCACACTGAAGACAACTGAGGGACTCAAACTCAGCTATTAAAAAAGGTTCAACATTCACGGATGCTCCAGAAGGAAACACAATGCATTAAGAGCCGAGGGGTGAAAACTTTTGAATTTGAAGATCAAGGTAAATTGTACTTAATTTTTCTGCTGGGAAACATGCAAGTATCTTCTTTTGTTTTCAGTATTAAATGAAAAACAAAGATATTTAAACAAAATGAGAAAAATTGTGACATCTTCATTCTGTTCAAAAGTTTTCACCCCCTGACTCTCAATGCATCGTGTTTCCTTCTGGAGCATCAGTGAATGTTTGAACCTTTTTTAATAGTTGAGTTTGAGTCCCTCAGTTGTCCTCAGTGTGAAAACACAGATCTCAAAATCATTCAGTCACTGCTGGAAAGGGTTCAAATATGCAAAGATGCTTGAAAACTGAAGAATCTGCAGGACCTGGAGGATTTTTCTGAAGAACAGAGCTCAGTTTAACTGCTCAGAACAAACAAGAGACTCATGAACAACCATCACAAAACATAAAAACCATCAGGTAACCACACACAGTATTGAGAATCAATGGTTCACATACTTTTGAATGGGGTTATTTTAATAAATTCAGCTATTATTTTGTCTTGTGAAGTAAATGCAAACATCTTTTATGTAAAATATCTTACTCAGGACAATACTAAACAAAAAATAACATGATCTCTGTATGATCTCTCTTATTAACATAATTCTCATTTTCACAGATTCTGCAAGGGGTTCTTGCCACTGTATTTGTGTTTTTGCCTCAGGCTCAATCCACAGCCCTTAGGCAGGTCTACTTATAGATGCCTGATTGATAATACTTGAACTTGATCTTCTTAATGAAACGGTGACTGCAATAGATCTGGCAGCACAAGGTTTCATAACCAGGACATACTTGTAAGGGTTTGCGTGTCATGTATGCATATAGTTATCCAGATCTGTTCAGTATTGCTGAAAGAAGAGTAAGGCATGACAAATGTACATGTTCAAGTGATTGGTAATAGATTTGTCTTGATTATCTACAAGGTCTCGGCTCACTATATCACTCTACGAGGCAATTCATCAAGTTGTCGCCAATGCGCTTTCAAATTGTATGATTGAGTATTCCCAACTGGATTCACTGTCTGATAAATTATTCCTTGTGTAGCAAGTGCTATAAGACAAAACTCTATCAAGGTTAGTGTGGGGTTCGGTATAGATGCTATATGAGACTAGAGAAACACTCTGTGGTGTCTGGTTTCCCTCAGAGGCTTATGGGCCTCAATCAGGGTTGGCACAATATTTAATGTGATGCAAATGAAAATGAGGCTAGGAGGTATAGAATATGAGTCTGTTTAATAAGGCAAGACAGGCAAAACCATTGTTTTTTCTGATGCACTGAGTCATAAATCTCCACTTCAGTAGGACTTACATGCACCAAACTTTCCAGTTTTATTTCTATATCTATATTCTGAAGATGTTTACACAGGGGTTTGTTTATATATTATTCACCTGATTTATATAACATTTCATTCCTATACTGCTGACAGTGTTTTCTAAATTTATGGCGTGATGAAAATAAATATATAATGTTCAAAACCTTTTACTTTAATATTATGTCATACAAAAAAAGAAACAACATTAAACCTGACTTTATCCAGTTTTTAGATTTCTCTTCTGAAAATGTATCCAAAATAATGCTTAATGCTTAAGTAATGCTATTTCATCAGATTTCAGTTTATTTAAACATAACTTTTCAGAAATGTTGCAATACAAGACAATTGTCTTAATGTGGTATGATTAATCATCTAGGAAAAATATGGTGATTTCTATTAGTCATTTTATGCTATTCACCTGTATTGTCTTGCCTATGTTGCAATATTAAATACTGTACAATGTATTGAATGGACTGTATGTCTGTTCCTCACAGCCTTGTTTTCATTGGCATCACTTTAAACATGGCATCTTCCCTGACTGAGGTTCATCGTCAACTTCCATTATTACAATCGCACATATTGTCACATCATAAAACAGCAAATTGGCACCATACTTAAGATGTCATGGTCTGATTAAGAGTGTCTTCGCACTTCATTATGGCCTAATGAGAGTCTCACATCTTCGGCAGGTTGGACACCTTGCATTCACTGCCAGCCCACCTGCTTTGATTGATAGCTTCGCATAATACCTCCTATGAAGATGTCCACAACCGGCATGTCCCAATCACAATTCAACTGTCTGACCATGTAACATCTGACTAAAGTGTCCTTCCTCTCTGATGACTCTTGATTTTGTTTTGTTTTTTAATCAGCACTTATTACTTTTGGACAGACAAAAATTCTGTTCACAATGTTTATACGCATTTTTCCTGTTGTCAATGCATCTCAAGTGGTCCAGTGGTCAAGGTTGCTTGAACATTTTTAATTAAAAAAACTGTTGGCTTTGAAATACCACTACATAGAGGTAATCACTCAATCAAGCTACCAACTTTACAATTTTGAACCGCTTGAAAAGAACTGACCCCACTTTTTTTTTCTTTTCTTTTTTACTCAAATGGCCCATTTTGCAAAAAAAAAAATAATAATAATAATAATAATAAAATAAAAATCTCATCACATCAAGTTAGTCTGTTTTAGATGTACATTGAGAACTGTTTGTAATTTGTAGTCTTGCTGCTGCTTCAAATGATGAGTAAGTCAGATTGAGAAATGGAGAGAAGTCCTGCGTGATTGTGGGAATATAATTATGCCTTAATTGCTTGCCATTTGATGTGCTGTCATTTGTCACAGCCCACAGACAGCAAATAATGGCTTCTGTCATTGTCAGTTTGTCACATTGCCACGCAGCCTTGAGAGAGAATCAGCAGAGAGCTGAATAATATTTGTCCTGATTTACTGATAAGGTTGTCTGTGTTAGAGGATTACGGTTTTCTCATTTGCTTTGTTGTGCATATTATATCATCAAATGTTCAGGGAGAATGCGAGATGGTCAGCCTACCTGTGCCTGGAATTGTTTGTGTGTATGTGTGAGTGAATGTATTTCACTATTTTTCTCTTCAGAAACCTAATGACAGAAGCCCAGTAAACCTAATAAACAGAGGCTTCCTAGGGCTAATTTATTCACTCTTCAGTACACAGTGTGTAGAACAGTAATAAAAAATATGATGTTAAATGATTTATAATAAAATATATACAAATATATGATGTAATATGTTAATGTAATAAAAAATTTTTTTTTTATTTTTTGTGGTTATAGTATCACCAGGCATTAGCTTAGCAACATGCTAACAGCAAAATCTATTGTGAGTCAAGTCTCCCTTCCAGAGCGCTGTATGCTCGGCACAAAAAGTTGTTGCCGATCTAAATCACTCTAAACCAGTCACATTTGAGGTTCAGTGACTGTCGGAGCTGCCTTTGTAGGCAACATGCAGGCTTGCTAGGTTTTGTAACTGAGCTATACTGTTATGTATGTGTGTAAGCCCTGACAGTGTGCAAACAGCATGTGTGTAGCCGATGGACGGTTTACATTGATTCCCGTATCAGCTCTGACAGGTGCTACAGTCTGACACGGCCCAGGCGTCTTGTTTATGCCTGCTGAACACTTTGTGTATTTCTTAAATTGAGTAAACAGAAGCTGCCTGGGGCTAATTTATTCACTCTCCAGTCCGCACAGTGGGATGAACAGTAAGGAACCACACACACCTGTCAATACTGCGGAACAGGCACTCAGAGCGCTCGGCCTGGTACATATAGCAGACATCCACATGTAGACATTATCTGTCAGATGCAGATGGAGAAATGTGTTCTCATATGTTTGGATCCAGATCTGGATGGAAGCTCAGCTTATAAAAGCAGTGGCGTTTTGTCGGAGGCACTGCTTCCCTTGCCTTCTCTGAGAAAACGCCCCTGGTAGAAAGCTTTGCAGAGATCTCTGTCTGTCTGGCCCTCTCGCACTCTCTCTCTGTATAGAGGAATGGATGACAGTACAGGATTA
This sequence comes from Chanodichthys erythropterus, assembly GCF_024489055.1. Classification (NCBI taxonomy): domain Eukaryota; kingdom Metazoa; phylum Chordata; class Actinopteri; order Cypriniformes; family Xenocyprididae; genus Chanodichthys; species Chanodichthys erythropterus. The sequence continues at coordinate 19,947,506 of NC_090240.1, forward strand.
GCAGAGGAGTAAGCTGGAACCTGTGAGATACACAGGACCTCAATGCTTTGCTGAGTATAGTGTTTGTTTGCTCATGAGTATCTGAGTGCATTGACACGGCCAGGGAGTTTGTGTCAGCACAAAGACACACTCGCTTGTTTGTTTTATGCTGCTGCTGGTGATAGAAAGAAAGTGAGATGGAGATCTGAATGGATTACTGTCTTTCTACTAACTGAATACTTTGCCGTATATTACTGTATATAGTGGCGTGCAGTGGACAATTCTATTTTGTAATTTTACGTTAACAATGTAATGTTCTATTTAGAGTTCCAGAGTTCCTTTAGAAATACGAGTGACTTGCCCTCTTCAGTGTCATAATTTGTAATATTTGTGTTGTTTTATATGCAATATGGATTATTTTCTCATTCTATTTTTTATTTTATTTTTTTTTGAGGAGGCTCTGCCTACCTCGGCCCATGCTGTATATGTACCTGCTATATGATTGTCACATGACCTCACTACGTTGCACGTTTAATTCAGCAAGTGGTGTACAGTTGTCATTACAAAAATAAAATGGTTGTTAATGCATTTTTCAAAGAAACAGTAAACATTCTGAAATATTACAATTTAAAACAGCTGTTTTCTATTTTAAATTGATTAAAGAAAATGAGAAATATTTAAAAAAAACAGTTGTGCTGCTCAATATTTGTGTAGAAATTATATTTTTTCGGGATTTCAGATAGAAAGATAAAATTACAGATTTTATTTGAAATCTTTTGTAACAAATATCTTTTCTGTCACTTTTGATCATATAGTGTATATTAAAGGTGCAGTGTGTAAATTTTAGTGGCATCTAGCGATGAGGTTGCGACCAACGGCAGCTCACCCCTCCCTTTCAAAGCAAAATAGAGAAGCTATGGTGGCCGTCTGGCCGACACAAGTCAAAGATGTCGTCGTCTGAGACAGCAGAGAGTACGTTAGTCAAGCAATGAGGTTTCTTCTTACTTCTAACAAAGAACAGTCTCTGCTTCTAATAAACCAGACGACTACTACTACTACTACTTCTTATTCGTGCGTATTCAAAGTAGTGACGATGCAAGCTTCCTCTGAAAACATGAACGATTTAGAAGAAGAACAACATAGTGATGAAACGCACTCTGTAGAGTGTTTGTCCGTTTAGGGCTACTGTAGAAACATGCTGTCGCAAAATGACGACTTGACAGAAGGGGGGCCCATGGTGTATGTAGATAGATATGGCTCATTCTAAGGTAATAAAAGCATAATGGTTCATTATGTAAGGTCTTTATACACCATTAAAAAACATAGTTATGTATATTATATTGCATTTCCGTCAATAGATCCTCATAAATTTTACACATTGCATCTTCAACTCTTGGCAATTTGATCAAATAAGAGTCAAGAAACTCATCCTCAAGATAGCTTGAGTATATACAGTATATATCTTCAGAGCAATAGTATGCAGGCATGCCATTCCAGAAATAACCTCTGTGTATTTGCTTTTATGCTTACTCAAAATCAACTGTAGTATGTAAAAATATATGGTTTTGTAGAAACAGTCTTGCTGACGAGAGGAGAGTGAGTTCCTCCTGCCAAGACTAACAAGATTTCTCTCAAGGATTGATCCTTCTCCTATCTATACCTTGTTAGGAATTGCCAAGGCTCTGATCTTTTGTAGAGCTCTCTTGAAATGGTATTGTGAAGAGTGCCTTAGAAATACCTATTTCAACTCAACTATAGTTTTTGTGATTTTAACTTTGGTTTAGTCTTGTACAACCAACACTGGACACAAAATCCTAATCGTATGCCACATAAGCTTGTCATTGCAGTATAACGGTGCCCTTAACCTTCTTTAGATCTTCCAAAAAAGTCCATTATTTCTTAGTGTGTGTGTGCTTGTGTGTATCTGCAGGCATGTGTGTACATGTGTGCATACATCCATGCAAGTGTGTGTGTGTGTGTGAATGCACCAAGACTGCTTTGTTTTCCAATTCTCCGCAGGTAAATAAATATTCCCTGTGTGCATTGTAGAGGAGCTGTAACCATAGAAATGGATATTTGATTTATTCCAGAAAGAGCCAAGCTCTTTGGCTTGAGTGCTTGCAAATAATATGTTTGGGTAGAAAGCCGGCACCCAGCAACAGCACAACATCACAGATGTCTTTTCAAAATCACATGACTCATTTCAGCCCTGGCAGACCTCTGAGTGTCCTGTCCGTTCCCTGGCCACATGGGTGAGAGTCACTCCTCAGCTTATATGGGTCACTAATGCCAGCAGTGTTGAAGAGGAACTAATAACGACAATACTAACATATTATATATGAAATATATAATGTTCAATAAAAAAAATATATTTCTTTTAAAAAAATCTTACTGACCTCAAAAGTTTTAATGGTATAGTGTATGTAGCACCGGATGTATGATTTATTCTAGTGAATCATTTTTGAATGACTTCATTTATGTACATGAGTGAACAGTTTGAACAAACCAATTCAAAAATGATTAATTGATTTTTTTTATTGATTTTTTTTTTTTTTTTATTGTAGCAAAATATTTAGTTAAATGTTGCTGTCCATTGCTATATTTTGACTTTTGTATAAATTATAAATAAAGTGAATTAGATTGAATATTTATTTAATTAAATTAAATCTTAGGTGTATTCTAGTTTTTTGTTTTATTTAGAGTAAATCTGCTGAATTGTCTGTTAAAAACATAATTTTCTATTCAAGTTTAACACTGTAAGAGAGCCAGACCCCCATAACCCCTACCATACCCTTGTTTTTCATACATGGCCATACACCATGGGACAAGGTCAAAGGGTTCTTTACTAACCATGTGGTTCTGTCTGTGTGTTTTTTCCCCAGTGTCTGTACGGCTGTTATGTCCACTCCTCAATCATCCCTACCTTCCACCGCAGGTGCTACTGGCTTTTACAGGTAAGACTGCCAGAGATTTGGACACCTGTTGGGAACTCAGTTACCTATTGTTATTTTTCTGAAGCCATCATATTTGTACCCCTCTTTTTCCCCTTTTATTTGGAGCCGAGTTGCACACCTTCAAGTGTAATTCAGCTGTAATGGAGACAGGCAGGGAGATTAAACATTAACCCCTCAGCCCGCTGGAGCCTGAGCTCACCCACTGATCAAAGCTAACCTCGAAACTACAGCCCAGCACAGAGAAAGGTCCAGAGAGGAATCGCATGCAGATGAAGCCTTTAAAAGAACACAAAAGATAGATATTCCTGCTTTTTAAGGACATATACTAAGGATAGACTCACAAGTGACAACAATCATTGATCATAAAACACAATAATTGCATGACTTTTGTTTTTTCAACGTAAAACTTTTTATTTAATATTTTTAAGTGTCATTTTGATTGCACAGTATCAACCAAATAACCAGACAGCAATTTGATTCAACATTTTGAATTAGTGTCGCAGTTTTTAATTAAAGGGTTGGTTGATTATGATTTCACTTTTAACTTTAGTTAGTGTGTAATGTTGCTGTTAGAGCATAAACAATGTCTGCAAAGTTAGGACGTTCAAAGTTCAATGCAAAAGGGAGATATTTTTAAAGAATTCGCTGTTTAAGGAGTACAACAACCGGCTGGTAGGGAAATTCAGCCTGATCAATGCAGTGTTTGCTGCTACGACCTACGTCTACTGACCAGCCAATAAAAATGCGACATGAAATCAACGCGACATGGCGCTAAAACTTAAAACTGCTTACCTCAAGCTCTTTTCCAGGTTGCTCTGATAGTGGCCTTCAGCTCTTCTGCATTGTTGGGTCCGGCATATCAAATCTTCCTCTTCACAATACCCCACAGATTTTCTATGGGGTTAAGGTCAGGCGAGTTTGCTGGCCAATTAAGAACAGGGATACCATGGTCCTTAAACCAGGTACTGGTAGCTTTGGCACTGTGTACAGGTGCCAAGTCCTGTTGGAAAATTAAATCTGCATCTCCATAAATTTGGTCAGCAGCAGGAAGCATGAAGTGCTCTAAAACTTCTTGGTATACGGCTGCTTTGACCTTGGACCTCAGAAAACACAGTGGACCAACACCAGCAGATGACATGGCACCCCAAACCATCACTGACTGTGGAAACTTTACACTAGACCTCAAGCAACGTGGATTATGTTCCTCTCCTCTCTTCCTCCAGACTCTGGGACCCTGATTTCCAAAGGAAATGCAAAATTTACTTTCATCAGAGAACATAACTTTGGACCACTAAGCAACAGTCCAGTCCTTTTTGTCTTTAGACACTTCTGACGCTGTCTGTTGTTCAAGAGTGGCTTGACACAAGGAATGTGACAGCTGAAACCCATGTCTTGCATACGTCTGTGCGTAGTGGTTCTTGAAGCACTGACTCCAGCTGCAGTCCACTCTTTGTGAATCTTCCCCACATTTTTGAATGGGTTTTGTTTCACAATCCTCTCCAGGGTGCGGTTATCCCTATTGCTTGTACACTTTTTTCTACCACATCTTTTCCTTCCCTTCGCCTCTCTATTAATGTGCTTGGACACAGAGCTCTGTGAACAGCCAGCCTCTTTTGCAATAACCTTTTGTGTCTTGCCCTCCTTGTGCAAGGTGTCAATGGTCATCTTTTGGACAACTGTCAAGTCAGCAGTCTTCCCCATGATTGTGTAGCCTACAGAACTAGACTGAGAGACCATTTAAAGGCCTTTGCAGGTGTTTTGAGTTAATTAGCTGATTAGAGTGTGGCACCAGGTGTCTTCAATATTGAAACTTTTCACAATATTCTAATTTTCTCAGATACTGAATTTGGGATTTTCCTTAGTTGTCAGTTATAATAATCAAAATTAAAAGAAATAAACATTTGAAATATATCAGTCTGTGTGTAATGAATGAATATAATATACAAGTTTCACTTTTTGAATGGAATTAGTGAAATAAATCAACTTTTTGATGATATTCTAATTATATGACCAGCACCTGTATATTACGTCTTGTAAAAGGGGCATTATAGGTCCCCTTTAAAAAATAACATGTCCATAGCACAAACAATGCGGGTTATACTAGCTGAAGTTTAATAGATGTTTGTTTAGAACTCTATCCCTAAACATGAACAAAAGCAAAAGTGATGCTTGCCATAGCAGCCACTAATTAAGGTTAAAAACACTGTTTTCTAGAGTTTACTGTGACACAATATACTCCTAACTAGAAGAACATGAGTCCTTTAGTGTCTTACTTATTACAGGCTTTGAAATTGTAGCAACATTTCCATCTTCTGAGAATCCTTATTCTTAGTCTGTCCCATGCTTTCTCAGTATCCTCTAAGCTGACTCATGTTCTGCTTCACTGCCGCTTCAGGTGCTCAATTTCTTTCTCCAGGATAGAGCAAGTTGTTCCAGCATGACTATGTCTTACACATATGTTATCAGCCTTTGGGGCTTGGTGGCAGCCTCGCTGTGTTCCAGTAATCTTAGCCTCAGACGGGCCACACATTGTCTGTTCGCTGATTGTCTGATACAGTACATACTGGTCAAAAATCTCATCAGATTTTTATTCAGCAAGGGCACAAAATTTACATTAAAAAATGTAAGCATTAGAAACATTTGACCAAACACAAAAATCTGACGAACCCATACTTTTTAGCTGTAGCGTAAATATGAAACAAGCTCAAGCTGATTGATTTACATTTGAGTCAGGCGAATTTCTTTCTTTCTAGGCCAGAATAAGACGCTAATGTGCACCAGACCTTTTGTCGTTTAGTCAAAATTCTGTCTATGCTACACCACTATCCCAGGGAGCAGATTCACAAATGTTACATGGCCCCTAAGTATGCACATACCCCAATCCGAGCACAGCCAAGCCTCAAACGATGACACAAAACTACATTTTCAGGGAATGTGATCACAGAGAGGGAGCGAAAGAAGAGGGAAGCGTACAGAGACTGCAAGTGTGGCTGCCTTTTTATCCAGTCTAGATCTTCTTTATTGAGAAAAGTCTCAGTAATAAGACAGGGGAGGAGAGGAGGTAATGAGAAAAGAAGCCTATGAGGAATCTCGGCACTCCTTCCCTCTAAAACGCTTTTCCCTTAGATAGCGCCTCATTCTTCTAGGCATGTCTCGGTGGTATTGCACAGCTCTGCTCTTCTCGCTCTGCATAACGGCTGAGGGGAAGTATTATCGCCTCTTACCCAGAATGCTTTGCAACTCGTTGGCCCTTCTAAAAAGATCTCACTCATGCAGAATAGACTGTCTAGGAGAGGGAATGACTGTTTAGAGATTCGAGGTGTTAAGGGCATATTATCTCTCTCACACACAGCACATATACACACTCCCTCTGTGACTGTCCTGGTCCCCCACTTGATTGATTTAATCTCTCCACGTCTCATTCTCTTGTTTAGTGCTAATCGAATGTAATTCCTCGGCTCTCCTTCTTCATCAAATCCTACATTACAGGGCTGAGGTGTGGCGGCCAGGGACACAGACCCGGATATCATTATTATATTAATATGGCTGAATGTGAGGCCACACTTCATTTGTCTTCCAGGCTGGCGGATCTTTAGAAAGTGGTCAATAGCCTTTGCCGAGACCTCTTTATTGTGCGAGAGGAGAGGAGAGCCAGGCTATGTTGGGGAATGAAATGACTCATAAGACAGAATATTGTCCAGATTAATCAAGAAACTGGCAGCAAACCTGCAACTGCCTCCACCCCCATGTCTCTCTTTCTGTGTATCTCTCTCCCCGTTTCTGTCTCCCTCCCGAGTCTTCTCCCCATGATTGATGGCAAGATATGGCTTCTCCGCTGAGGATCCGGATGAGTTGGACCATGTATTCTAGTATACATCCCACTGTACCACTTCACATACATGCTCATTAAAATAAACAAGCATGCTCATATAGAAGGAGAGATGGATGCTCTGTTTTTCTCTTAACGATCTGTCTTACACACACTGGCTGTCAGAGCCACTAAATTTGGCATAGAATGCTGGCATGTCAAGAGCTGTCCGTGGTGCTGAAAACTTCTTAAACTGTTATCCAGGCACTCCAAAAAGAAGTACACTTTACAGACTTTATGACGAGCTTTGAAATCTCTCCATTATTTACATGTTGACCACGGCACACACGTTGTGCTTTAAAAACTTTTCCATTTTCTGACTTGATCTAATGAGGAAAAGTTGAACTCCCTCATCTCTTCTCTTTCTTTGTTTGTGGCCGCTAGGCTGGTGTAAATTAGCCCGAGGCGTGAGGCAGACTCTTCCTTTTTGTCCGGACAGGCGCCGCTCTCCATTTATTAATTCATAGACGGTTGTTTGTGTAGCCACACCAAATTTCTGCTGGAGTCTGCGCGACACTGACCGCACACTTCCCGGGCTCAGAGTAATGTATATTTAACATTGCTTACGCTCCCAGACAGAGTCATTTATGAGACTTAGCTTCATTAGACTGTTTTAACAGATGGGGACATTAATACAGCCCGTGTTTGCTTGTGTTTGTTATTGCCGGATTGTTTAGGGTGCTGAATACACAAAAGAGAAATGATGGTGTATTGATTTCCAGGCCGTGGGATTAATGTCTGTTATGAGCTGCCGATGTGGTAAGTTGAAAGTTTATGCTGTCGCATGGATCAGCAGCTGAGTATTGATTGAGAATTCTTCGGACTTGTGGCTTGAAGCTACTGTAAGAGAACAGGTGAGTAGGAGTTTGACTGTTTGAGTCTGGTCGCTGGCCCTGGATGTGTGAATTATACAGTATAAGAATATTTGGATGCTGGTAATGAGCTTTTTGAGTTTGAGCTACAAACAGCAGCTTTAGAATGTGAAGGGCAAGAGTGTGTCTTGCTTTAAAATGCACACGTACACACATGGATCTCAGTCCAGGGCTGTGCATTAATATTCAGACGCTGTTCATTCACACGCCCTCTTGACTCATCCAGCTTTCTGCACTGATTCAGGTCATATATGCTGCAGAAGCCCTGTATAAAATAACAAATATTATATACGTGCCTTCAGCCAGCTGAAAGTTAACATCTTGAAACTATAAAATGTAAATGGCTAAACTAGTCTATATGTTTATAGGTGATTTTGTGGTTTGTCCACCTCCTGCATGTGGCCAGCTGCCAGTGAATATTTTGACCTGAGTAGAGTAAAATTTAGGTTCTGCAAACTATGTCCCATTGCTGTTTCTTGCCACTTCAGCTGATATTTTCTCTGCATTTCCATAGTTTTTTTGGAGAATAATGTCTCTAAGGTGCAAATACTGACTGAGCTTGTCGACATAGTTTATATAATCTACATTATAGAAGTTTTTTTTATTATAATCTTATATTTTAAAAAAAATATTTTTTACAGATATTATGATTTTTTTAGTTATGAATGTCAGAAAGTTTTCTCAGGGTTACTCCGTTTTATTTGAGCAAAATGTGCTTATTTATAGGATATAAAGGATAAAAAATGTGATATTTTTAAAAGCTTACTGACATTTTCAAATGTGTATATGTATATACTAATTATTTTGAATAATATATATATATATATATATATACTTGAAGCCCTTTAAATTATATCATAATAAAACATTTTTAGAAATTGATTGTTCAGCATAGAATAAATATATCAAAGTCATTGTCTGTATTTTTAAATATCTTAATATATCTACACAAAAAATAAATAAAGCAAATACAGAAACTTTCACATGACATGAATCTTCACCATGATCAGACATTAAGAATTCTGTTTCTCTCTGTTCAGGCCTTCTCTCAAGTTCAGACCATTATTCGTGTTTTGGCACATGGTTTCAGTCACCCGCAGAGCTGCTGTGTCAGTGCTACATAAGGCCACATCAGAGTAGAGCACATGGGACCTCCTCTATAACAATCCCCTCATCCGTAAACATCAGCGTCTCCCTCTCCCACACCTGCCTCCACCTGCTCTTCATCATAGCAGCGGTCCAATTTCCCGTCATTGTGCGTCAGCTGTCCCAGTAGCCCGCTCTCTCATCTCCATCCATCTCGGCCCACAGCCTCTGTCATACACACTCTCAGACTCACAAAACACCCCTCTTACACACAATCCACGTGTACCGTGTACCCATTCTCACACACTTAGCATATTAAACACATTTCTATTCATGATGCTTAACATTATTTATCCTAGTTGGACATGTCCCTAAATCAAAATCCTTCAAGATCAGTCTGTTTTTAGAGTTATGTTTAGAGTTGGACCCAAATTCTTGCAAACAGTTCTTGCTATGCAATCCCAATTTCATGCACTGTTGCATTCTGAAATGAGCCGCAAGTATGTGTTACACTGTCAGCATTGCCACAAGGGGCGCTATAGCTGACATAATCTTAATCATAATCTTAATGTTTTTCTATGGTTAGTTGTCTTGTTCCGGTCAGCTTCTGATATGACACAGGTAACAGTCGTTAATATTCAATTTATGGGCAACAGCAACTTCATAATGCATGTTACGTATCTGCATTCTGTATATTCATGGTCTTAAATGGATAGGTAACCCGAAAATTTTAATTCTGTTCTGTTCTGTTCTGTTCTGTTCTGTCCTGTACTCACCCTATTGTTATTTCAAACCTATAAGACCTTTTCTTCTGTGAAATGCACAATAAGATATTTTGAGAAATGTCCCCCCAGTGTTTTATTGTCCATACACTGAAAGTCAGTGGGGTCCAATGTTGTTTTGAGCCACTTTTATTTTCATTGTTTGATACAAAATAGTTGAAACTTAATTTAAAAAAAAAAAAAAAAAAAACTTAATTTGTGTTCCCCAGAAGAACTAAAGGCATACAGATTCGGAACGACATGAGGTGAGTAAATGAGCAAACTTCCATTTTTGGGTGAACTATTGTATCCTTTAAGTGGCTTAATCACACAAACATTTCTGTCAGCTTTAGCGTTAAATAAGAGAGTTCACCCTAAAAAGGAAAATTTTGTCAACATTTACTCACACTCATGTTGCCACAAACTCATAATGCTTTGGTTAACCTTTAAAACACATTTTTTTTTTTTAAGTGAAAGCTGAGGTTTTAGTCCATTCATTGAAAGTTAACCAAAACTTAGAAGTTCAAAAAGGACATAAAGGAATCATAAAACAAATCCATATTAATCAAAGGAATTAATCCAAGTCTTGTGAAGAAATACAATCACTTTAAATGATGAACAGATTTAATTTAGGCTTTTATTCACATATGACACACATACATCGAGCACATCACATATGGTAAATATGGAAGCTCAAACATGCATGCATGATGCACGAAAATCAGTGAGCGCACGTGACGCACACACAAGCTTCTGATCATATGTGATGCGCTTTATGTATGTGTGTTTATACAAGAATAAAAGCTTAAATCAGATTGATTTGTTTAACAACATCTTTATAACCTCTTGGGGCTTTCTGAATTTTGGTTCCTTGGACTTTAAATGGAGGTACAGAAACCTCTCTGGTTTCATTAAAAATATCTTCATTTGTGTTCAGAAGATTAACCAAGTCTTTGGAATGACATGAGGGTGTGTAAATTTTTGGGTTAACTATCCCTTTAAGAATAATGTTATGTGAGATGAAGCGTGTGTAGGCAAAAGTAACGTATTTCAACTTTTCACACTCTCTTCCCTTCACTCATCACACACTCTTCTCCTCCTGACCCCATCAGCTCTTCGATCAGGTCAGAATGTTGCTCTCCCATTGAGAGAGACTTCCTTCATATTAAGGGTCACTGACCAGCAGCAGAGTAAACGAAAATGAACTTTTTCTTCTTTCTGTCTCCATCTTTGTGTCTTGGTGCTGTGGGCCAGTGTGTATCTGAGGCTTCCTCTGACCTAATCCTTTCCAAACAAACTTTTAGGCTGTTTTGCATACCACTTTCCCCATTATCCTTGATTTATCCTGCATGTCACTCCTTATGCTCCATACAGAAGCCATTCACATGGACACTGAGCTGAGAGAGAGAGAGAGAGAGAGAGACAGGATGTGAGATGGCTGCTTAATAATTCAGAGCTCTGTGAAAGGGCAGGAGTCTGCCAGTGAGCCAAACTGACATTCAGCCAGTTATTGAGCGCCGGCCGCTGGCAGCCGTGTGTGTCCAGCCGTTTCCCTCTGTGCGTCTGGGACATTAGAGTGGGAGATTGACCTGCCTTATTGTGTTAATCCAACTCTTACCTATAGACTCAGCAGCCCGCATCACACGGCACTGATGGCGCTTCATGGACCGCAGGTTACGTGGGCGTCTGAGCGTGATCACTGCTTTTCTATTAGGACACTGTCTAGAGAGACTTGGGAACGCTACGCTCTGTTAGCTGGTTAACTTGTTTTTGTGTGTGCACATGTTGGCCAAGTTTACACCTGGTATTAACATCAGTTTTGGACAAACCATTTGAAACAGGATGCCACAGGACTCAACAATAAGTTTTATTTTTCTGCTGACTCAGTAGTTTAAATTTTCACTTACACTGCCAACACTTTCAATGAATTTTCAATTTTTACTTTTAGCAATGCATTTTAGATTTTAGATACGCTAGAAATATTTATTTAATTTAATAATACTTATTTTTCCCACTTATTAAGTTTTTGTAACATTAACAACACTAACTTAACATTGTTAAGTCTGAAAATAAATACATTTTTTAAATCTTCCTGAAATATTTAAAAAATATATATATTTATTTTTGTGTGTGTGTGTGTATATATATATATATATGTTGTTCATAAAGAGAAAAAAAATAAATGTTTTAATATTTTCTAGATTTTTACATTAAATGTTACATTCATTACAAAGCATTTTTTGTTCATAAAAATTTGTGCAACAGTTGGAAATTGCACAACTATAAACTCCATTAATTAATAAACATATTTTTTGTGTTTTTGTGTCAGAAAACAATGATGTACAATGAAGAACATTACTGATTTGTAGTTTTTAGCTGCACGTAAATCTTTTATAACTGTTCTTGATGAAGTCTATATTATGTCAGTTTTGCTAATTCGACAAAACCTAAATTATGTTAACCAGTTAGATAACATTACCTAGGTGACAAATTGACAATTCAGGCAAATTTACAAGAACAATTTAGAATACATAATGGAAAAGCAAACATTTTAATTTGCAACAAATTGATATACAAGGTCAATGAATGTAAAATTAGCTTCCTTCAAGTCAGGAGACGTGTTTTTTCTACCATGTGTCACAGCTGATCATACTGATGAGATCACCAGTAACATATCTAAATACCAGGTGTAAACAGGGCCTGCGTCTGTCCCTCAGAGGCGAGTTGGCACATTTCAGGCCTGTCCTGCTTTAGATTCATGTTTTCTAAAGCAGCCTGTGCAATCAATGCCAGGGACAGGCCTGTGTGATTGGGCCCAGGCTGTGGACCTTTTTGATGCGCTGCCTCTAATTTCTCTGAGTGTGTATGCGCAAGTGTCAGATGACAGCAGGCTGTGAGCAAAGACAGATCAATAGGACACAGTACGGCCAGTTGGCAGACAGCCGCGTTTATGAGAGTGTTCGCGGCTGGCCGTTCGCGGGGTGTGTTTCGGGAGTGAGCTGAACTGCGCTGTGACGTTTCGACACATAACTTGCGTTGCTGCGGCTAATGACCAGAACTGTCACATTTGTCCGGCACTGATTACACATCAGAGGCCCAATTAGCTCTGGTTGAGTCTGACATTCTGATTTCCTCATCACAGACATCCCAGATAGAGAAGACAGAAAAAATAAAGGAGATGGAGAGGAAGGGGAGGGTAACGTTGTGAAGGTGATGTTTTTCCACCCCAAATTCAAGTCTATTCACTGTCATATCGATCTAAAGCCCGTCATACAAGCCCAGGCTCATCAACATACAAAGCAGTGCTCTGAATCCAATTTCTGTAATTGGCAATTTCATCGTGCAGATCTGTTTCATCAGTTCAGGAATTTGGCCCGTCCCAAGGGGAGGAAACAGCTCCGTCTGACTGAGAGAGCAGTGGTGAGATCAGCGGCCACTCTGTTATGTGACTATAAGGATAATAAGGAGACATGTTGTGGCTTTATTTGACTGCACACGGTTCTTGTAAGGTCTGATTTTATGATGTGACTACATAAACAAATAGCTCTGAACAAGAATGGAGAAAGGCACACCTCTGCCTCTAGCCTCTGCTTTATGCCTCTAATTTTGGCTAATTTACTCCCATTTTAGTGAAATCCTCTGTAGGCCTGCTTGTGTAATGTGAGGTATTGTGTAGGTCTAATTTTAATTTGATGGAAGGCAATATGGAAGTGTAATCTGATTGGAAAATGTTGTGTAGGCCTGATTTCATTCTTGAGGTGATGTGTAGATCTAATTTGAAATCTGTAGGTTTTGATTTTGGATGAGATCTTGGTCTAAATCTATTTCTTTCTTTCTCTTTCTCTTTCTCTTTCTCTTTCTTTCTTTCTTTCTTTCTTTCTTTCAAATATTATTTTAATATATATTTTTTAATATTTTATATATATATATATATACTGTATATATATTAATAGCTGATTGAGCAATATGTTCAGTTCTTTGGTCTTTTTAAAGTTGACTTTTCTTTCCTTCACTTTTCTTTCCTTCACTGTTTCTTTCCTATACACTGTTTTATTTATTTGTCATTTGCCTCAGAGTGTAGTGCTGAGAACAAGAGAAAAGGATTTTGTCTGGACAGTGCTTGTGTTTCTGTGTGTGTGTGTGTGTGTGTGTGTGTGTGTGTGTGTGTGTGTGTGTGTGTGTGTGTGTGTGTGTGTGTGTGTGTGTGTGTGTGTGTGTGTGTGTGTGTGTGTGTGTGTGTGTGTGTGTGTGTGTGTGTGTCTCTGTAAGGTGATGATTTCATCAGGCAGAGATCAGAGATTCAAATGAGCATTGTAAATCACACACCATTAATGAGCTGCCTTGTAAATTAGCAATGCAGGGTGTGTCAGAGCTGGAATTGGGAGGGGGGGGAGGGGGGGTTGGTTGCCACATGGGGACACATAAACTACCTCCACAGGGCTATTTACTGCCACCATAACCGTACTCAGAACCTGAGTCTGGCACACTGCCCTACACCCAGAGAGCTTTGATGGCCTTTTTCACTGGTCCATCTCCATCGCTCATTAGAATGCCTGGGGGACCGTCTGTGCTCTTTGCACCCTCACAAATGATAGAGGATGATAAAACAGAAGGCTTTGGGCCTTTGGTGTTACTCTCCGAGACCCATAGCCAAGCTTGAACAGAATCTGTGCAGATTTGGAACAACCATCATTCAAAAAGTCCTATATATCTTATATATATACATACATATACACAGTGCTGCAAGTTATGAATAATTTTAACAAAATAAGAGGAATCATACAATATGCATGTTATTTTTTATTTAGTACTGTCCTGAGTAAGATATTTTACATAAAAGATGTTTACATATAATCCACAAGACAAAAAAAAAAAGCCCTCTCAAAAGTTTGTGAACCCTTGATTCTTAAAATTATGTGTGGTTACCTGGATGATCTACAACCTTTTTTTTGTTTTTTTGTTTTTTGTTGTGATGGTTGTTCATGAGTCCCTTGTTTGTCTTGAACAGTTAAACTGCCCAATGTTCTTCAGAAAAATCCTCCAGGTCCCGAAAATTCTTCAGATTTCCAGCATCTTTTGCATATTTGAACCCTTTCTGTATGATTTTGAGATCCATCTTTTCATTTGGACTTTTGAACAGGATAAAGATGTCCACATTTTTCATATTTTGTTTAAATATCTTTTTTTTTTCATTGAGTACTGCCCTTCGGAAGCAACAGCAACTTAAATTTTTGCCAGAAGACAAATTAAGTACAATATTCCTTGATCTTCAAATTCAAATGGTTTTCACCCCCCGGCTCATGCATCATGTTTCCTTCTGGAGCATCGGTGAATGTTTGAACCTTTTTTACAAGTTGTGTTTGAGTCCCTCAATTGTCCTCAGTGTGAAAAGATGGATCTGAGAATCATAGTCAGTGCTGGAAAACTGAAGAATTTTTGGGACTTGAAGGATTTTTTTGAAGAATATTGGGCAGTACTAAATGAAATAGTACTGCTCAGGACAAACAAGCGACTCAACCATCACAAAACATAAAAACAGTCATAGATCATCCAGGTAACCACACACAGTATTAAGAATCAGTGGTTCGCAAACTTTTGAATTGGGCCATATTTATAAATTCAGCTATTTTTTTGTCTTGTTGACTTTATGTAAACATTGTTTATGTAAAATATCTTACTCAGGACAGTACTAAATAAAAAATGACATGCATTTTGTATGATTCCTCATATTTTGTTAAAATTATTCACATTTTCACAGATTCTGCAAGTGGTTCACAAACTTTCAAGCAGCACTGTATATGGGTCATTGACAAATAAGGTTTTTAAAAGTGTAAAAAAAAAAAACATAATGGAGATATAATTAATTTAGATGTTTTATTAAATGTTAGCAATGAGATTATGTGGTTTTTATAATCAATTAACACTGCTTTTATTATTTTTTACAAGATGGACAAAATTTGAAACCAAAAAAGTCATTCGTTTTAACCAAAATTTCGGTTTTACCAAATGACACTTTTGGTGATACCGAATAGCGATATTTTCAAACAGTACTAATAGGCTGATATCTAGCTAGCTAGCAAAAGGACAATCAAACATTTTATATTTACTGAAGTATAACTTTAAAACTATTACAAAATTTTCCATGTTTTATAGTTGTTGTTTCGGGACATGCGTATATGCAAAAAATGAATTTTTCAAATAGTTAAAAGAGAGTTAGTTACTTTGCTTCATGACCATGTGGTCCTTTGCAGGTGTCTGAATGATGTCACATCCTGTCACATGATATTGACTGCATGACTTGATCCAAAACGGTCCCTTTATATTGGTTACTCCAAATGACATCAATGAAATTCATTTTTCCAGACATTCTTTATCTTAACAAAGCAACGACTTCTACACATAATTTTAATACCATTTTGCACTATGTTGATTTATGATGTTATACAATCATGACAGAATAAAAAATACATACATGTATTACATTTTAATATATTTTTATCACAAATGAAATGGCTGTATTGGCCTTTGGACAGTTAATCCGAACACTTAAAAACATTTATATGTAGCAAAATATTATTTTAAAACCTTTTGAATTCAATAGGAGATCTAGGTGTACAACCTTACATACTTTGGATGTCATATCTTTGTTTTTTATTATTATTATTATTAAGGTCTTTGGACAAAAAAATGACCCGTCATTTACCGATTATATATATTCTTCAGAAAAAAAAAAAATATATATATATATATATGTTATATATATATATATGTTTGCTTATTTATTACTGTATGCTATAAGCTCAATGTTTAACACATTTAACTATGTTTACATTCATTTTACACAATTGTGTTTATTTTCCACTAAAAATCATCGAAAAAATTCAGCCTGAGTCGTTTTTCTATTCTTGTTCTCCAGCAGATCTTTTTTTTTTCTGTGTCTTCATCTCGTTAATGATGACAAAGAGGAAGAGGATGTCCTCAGTCATTCGGGCCTGTTTGGGTCCCACCAGCTGCCATAACATCCAGAATTGTATCAAGATAGCACCTGCTGTCTCTCAGAATGAGGTGTCTGGAAAACATTGACGCTTTGCGATGGTAATTGTTTTGTGGCCAAATCGATAGCATGAATGGAACAATCAAACACGTGCCAGGTTCCTGTTCTGAGTGGCTGGTGGGGGAGCCGGGCCTTTAAAAGAATCTTTCCGTCAGGCTTTTGTGCATCTCTGAATCTGTCGACACCTTACTTTCTGTTCTAGTCAGAGGTATTGATTCCTCAGGCGACAAAGGCTTAGCATTTCTGTGTGCGTGTCTCAAATGTGTGTGCATCCTGCACCGAGTGACAATGTAGCTGGGGAGCACAGATATGAAGGGACATAGGAACTCTGTGAAAAGTCAGCTTGACTCATTATTATTAATTATTTGACTATCACCCAGTATCCAGCCTGGCTGCTTAAAAATTGATTTATGTTTTCTTTTTTTCTTTATACTATAAAAAAAAAAAAAAGTATGTATATTTCTCCTTACACCAAGCAAAGTGACATTTTTGAAATGTAATGATTATTTCCAGAATACTTTTTATTTATACTGAGCAAATCAAAACACCTAAAACACCTGATTATTTTTATTTAAGCTTTTTATGATTATATTTTTGGGGGAAAATTGTATATAATAATAATAACAAATATTTTATAATGGTTGTATTTAATAATCTTTTTTTAATCATTAGTTATAATTAGCAAGAAGAATTTGGGGGAAAATAATCATATATTGAGTTTTAAACTTGACTCGATGCAATTTATTTATTTATTTATTTTATTTATTTTTTTTGCAAAAATTTGACACACAGGATTATTTCTATGATTATTATGATTCAATTTATTGGGAATAACCATAATAATAATATATCTGAAAATGACCATAATCATAAATGCTTATAAATGTATTTCAGAAATAATCCTATTTTGGAGGAAGTTTTACCAGTGTTCTCACCACATGACCAATAAGAATTTATTGCTTTACACTGTATAAATGATGATTTCCCGAAATGTGGCTTTACAAAGTTTGTTTCTAAAAAGTGTTACATTGAATGCTACACCCCTGCATGTGCAGTACATGTATATGTGAGTATACTACAAAAATGTCAGAGGCCTGCAGACATATACATTGCTATTTTTTGCCATGGCCCCTGAAGCAGAGCGTCTTTAATTCGGCGGGCTTTAAATATTGCATGACTTCCTGATGGCGGTGGCAGTCAGAGGCTTGGCTGCTCTGGTATTAACCTGTCTGTATAAATCAGGAACCCTCCCAGGCCTGCTCTCTGCTCTCCCATCCTTCCCTCTATTCCCTCCCATCTCTCATTTGTCCATCTCAACTCCGGGTCGATCTGATCATGGGGCCCCTCTAATCCTGCGCCAGGGGCCCGAACATCAGCGCTAGGCAGGTGACAAATAGTTTTTTAATTGCCTGCACCAGAAAAAGCATTAGTCTAGTCCCCTTCCTTGGTAGGGGCGGGCAGGACGTGCGCGTAATAATAATAGCCAGGCCGACGCCTCCCTGCCGCCTATTTTTAGACTGGGTATTTTGAGGGCTCGGACAGTGTATGTGTGTGTTTGTGTGTGAAAGAGGGAAAAAAAAAGAGTGTTTAGACAGGGGAAATGGAGGTGCGGCATTAGATCCTCCGTTCCGTGAGCCAACCAACACCCAGCGCCGCTCTCCCAGCAGGCACATGCACACGCTTTCCTAAGCCTGCCTGAAATGAAAGGAAATACTGTGTGTGTGTTTGGTGTGCTGAAGAAGCCTGATGAAGCTGTCCAGTTTATGTAGCAAGCTGCACACTCCTGCTGCTTTGGCTTGGTTTGTGCTTAGTGTTGAGATATGGTATTGATTTTTTTCTCCTTTATCCTCTCTGTCTCTCTTTCTTTCTCTCTCTCTTTCTCTGTCCCTCTCGCTCTCTCTCATCAGTGCCCTTGCCATATCTATGTAAGATATTGGCTCAGCATTTGCTGAGCCACACACAGTAGCGTGTGTGTTCGTAGGGCGACACTGACCCCATCCGTTCAGATGGAGAAGACTGGGGTGGGTGGAGACGCAGACATCTGTGAGAACACACAAATTACGTATGTTTGGCATGTGTGTTGTGTTTGGGTGCATATGCTTGTGCAAGCAGTCAAATACATATAAGTAAGCTTGTTTCTATCTTGATATCACAGTTTGTGTGAGTGATGGTGGATTAGCAGCAGTATGAATGTTTAGCCTGAAGCCTCTCCGTTTCTGGGACTGAATCTCAGCATGAGTTCGGCTCACTGCAGTTCTGAGGATCCTTAGATCTGCTGTCCTCTTCCCACAAAACTTTCTCTCTCTCTCTCTGTCTCTCTGACCCTTTTTCACACACATGCTTGCACACATGAAAATAGCACACCATCCTTTCAATGATCTCATGAACCTCTAGACTCCATCGCTCTCTGTCGCTATAGCCCTTTATTTTCACTCTCGTTTCAAATTTTCATTTCACTCTCATCATTTACTCACCTTCATGTTGTCATGTTGTAAACCTGTATGACTCTTCTGTGGAACATGAAAGTAGATATTCTGAAAAAATTGGTCCCCATTGACTTTCAGTGTATGAACAAAAACATTCTTCAACATTCTTCATTCTTTCTGTTCTGCAGAAAAAAAGAAAGACATACAGGTTAGAAATGGAACAAAACTCAATTTTTTGGCTTGTTTATCCCTTTAATATATTTGAAATGAAAGTGAAGATAAATAAGGGTTAGTGAAAGTAAGCTTAAAAAAAAATCTAAAGTGGGCGATATTCTTGACTTGATTTGTGTGAGTATAAGACTAAAATTAAAGTTGTTATACACTGATAATCTTCCCATCAAATGAGCTATTAAAGGGATAGTTCACCCCAAACTGAAAATTATTCATGATTTACTCACCCTCAAGCCATCCTAGGTTTATATGCCTATCTTCTTTCACACGAGCACAGAGATATATTTAAAAATATCCTTTCTTTCCAAAGATTTATAATGGTAGTGAACAGGGGGCCTGTTTTGAAGCCAAAAAAAAAATGCATCCATCCATTATAAATATAATCCATACAGCTTCAGGGGGTAAATAAAGGCCTTCTGAAGCGAATAAATAGATAAATATCCATATTTAAAACTTCATAATCTAAACTAGTTTCCGGCAGATGACCGTACGCATACTATGCAAGTCAACTTGCGCCAAATGAGTAACCCCCTGACGCGATGTATGACGCAGGATGTAGGAATAGCGGAAGCAAATAGGGCTGTGCAACAAGTTTCTCAAATTTCTTGTTTTAGACTTCTAGTTTGTGAAAGGTGTTTTGTTTTGCTCTATCCTCTGTGCTTCCGCGTTTGTCATTGCGTCATAGCATATGGCCGTCTGCCGGAAGCTAGTTATTTCACTTTATAAAGTTTTAAATATGGATTTTGTTTTTTTATTTATTTATTTTTTTTTACAAATACCCATCGCTTTGTTTCAGGAGGCCTTTATTAACCCCCTGGAGCCGTATGGATTATTTTTTATGATGGATGGATGGATGATTTGTTTTGGGGCTTTCAAAACACACCCCCTGTACACTA
The DNA here is from genome assembly GCF_024489055.1 of Chanodichthys erythropterus. Taxonomy (NCBI): domain Eukaryota; kingdom Metazoa; phylum Chordata; class Actinopteri; order Cypriniformes; family Xenocyprididae; genus Chanodichthys; species Chanodichthys erythropterus. The sequence continues at coordinate 19,967,633 of NC_090240.1, forward strand.
CCATTATAAATGTTTGGAGAGCCAGAAACCACCACAACCGGATCATTGAGTCTGTGTGAGTTTAACTTGAGAATCACATCAGTCTCACTAGTTTTGTGCACCAATCTGACTCAAGAATGATTCCTTCATTAAAACGGACGTCTCTACTTCTCTAATGCAATCTGTTCCTCACACAATCCTGTTGTTCTCTACAGCACACGACACAAGTCATAAAAAAGTGCTTATAACTGTCCATCTTTTTTGAAGTTTAAAACCAGAACATACTTCAAAAGTTCTGTCATATCTGTTGTAATTGTATTTACATCAATAAATGTGGCATCTGCTTTAATGTCACTGGTTAAAGTTGTCTCTCTAGCTGCCGGCCACAGAAAACACTTCCTGACCATATCATTGCAGAGAGGCCACTGACTCAACGCAGACCCTGCAGCAGTGTTGAGGAGACCTTTTACCAGCCATTTACTCTCTTCCCTTCAGGGAGCGGCCCGTCCTCACACACACGCACACCTTTTGTTATCCTGGCATTTGGCATATGATCAGAGTGTGTCTGAACACAAGACAATCTGTTATGGAGTTGTCACTTTTAGATGGTGTCCTTGAAACTGGTCCAGGGATTGTCCATCTGACCTTTGACTTCAGTAGACAGCACTTTTGTATGGCTACCATCCAAGCCCAATCCGATTTGATCCAACCAGATGCGATATGTGTTTGTTAAAGCCCTCACATGCCTGTACAAAGCACCGATGACCCAGAAAGCTCTCGCCAGGGTGACGAAGGGTTAAATCTGCCTCCGCCCTTCTACTTTCCCTGCCCTGCCAGCTGTTCCTACTCCTCCACACCTTTCCTCTTTTTATCCACTGCTCCCTGCAATCCACAGTACCTCTCAGACCAGTAAATGAAAGCTCATTTGCAAGTTAGATAAATCCTTTGAATGTATTATGGATGTAAACAAATTAGCCCGTAGGCCCCAGATGATACCAAATGGAGCGGAGGTCTCTTCCTGCGGTGGTTTCCTGCACATGCTCAGTAGCTTGATTGATGCTTTTTCTTCTGCCTTAATTATTTCAGTACGAACTGATTCTCTCCGTATGAGGCAGGTGCGTTGTTAAAGTAATGCTCTTTAATGCTACCTCTGTAACACTCCCTGCTGAGTCCTTCCTCTCTTCATCAATTCATAACAAGAGCACTCAGCCAATTAAAACGGACCGGAGAGGGGAGAAGAGAGCGGTGTCGTGCTGAATCTGTTTATCCACAACGATGTTTGTGGTCAGTGCCGTTCACAGAGCAAATTGAAGTTGTTGTTTTGTTTTGTTTCTTTTAGCACCACATTACTAGCTAATTTAGTTTCTGATGATGATTAGTGCTGGTTGTAAGAGCCACTAAAACTACAAAAAAAAACTTAATTATTAATGTTTGTCACGTTTTAAAAGTTCAGAATTCATGCTGTTCTAAACCTCAATTACTTTCTTCTGTGGAACATAAAAGAAGATATTTTGAAAAAGTGTTTTTTGTCCTTACATTGAAAGTCAATGGGGTCCGACTTTTACAAGTTTGGATCGACATGAGTAAATTTTAATTTGGGGTGATCTCACAGACTTACATTAAAGGAAGGATTCAAGCCATAAGTTCCATCTAAAGAGACTTTTATCTAATAAGCACCAGAACAGCCTAGTAATGCTCCAGTGACCACCAAAACACCCTACCAACACTCTAATGAACACCCAGATCACCCATAGGAATGCTTTAGCAATAACCCAGAACACCATAGCAACATCTTAGCAACAATTCAAAAAAGTTTAGTAATGCTCTAGTGACTACCAGAACACCGAGCAACACTCTAGCAACCACCAGAACACCCTAGCAATGATGTAATAACCACTCAGAACACCGTAGCAATGCGCTAACAGCCATCCAGAACAGCCTAGTAATGCTCCAGTGACCACCAGAACACCCTAGCAATACTCTAGCAACCACCAGAACACCGTATCAACACTCTGAACACCCAAATCACCCATAGGAATACCTTAGCAATTACCCAGATCACCATAGCAATGTCCTAGCAACCATTCAAAAAAGTCTAGTAATGCTCTAGAGACTACCAGAACACCCTAGCAACACTCTAGAAACCACAAGAACACCCTAGCAATGATTTAATCTGAATATCTGTACACCCTAGCAACACCCTATTAACCACCCAGAACAACTTGGCAGCATCATGATGACCACTCAGAACACCCTAACAACACTTTAACAATCACAGAGAACACCTCAGCAATAGCCTAGCAACCATTCAGAATAACCTAGCAATACCACCTTAGCAACTTCCTAGAACACATTTGCATCATGGTAGGGAGTTTAGCACAGGAAAGCAGCGGTAAAAAATCCGTGCTTTTTGTTTTGTTTTGCACCAGCACACACTCATGTATTTGCCTTTTAATCTGCTCTGTCTGTCTCTGGCAGGGCAGAGGTTAAGGAAGAGAGGAGTGGGTAAGGCATTGTTGAGATTGATTAAGACTCACTATTGATCACGGAGTGTGTGGGTGTGGGTGGGTGTATGGGGATCTGTAGAGCCCAGGGCCCATCTCTCTGAAGGCTCCAGCTCTGTTCTCTGTAGCAGGCTGGCTGGAGACCCCTCGGGGGGCCACATCAAAGAGTCCTGCTTCCCAGCCACCCTTGTCTTTTGAAGACAGCAGTGTTTGATGACATCACATCCCCTATTATTTCACAGTTGGCCGGTGTGGCTCATGTGGAGCACAATACCTCAATATGTGGGGAACGGTAGACAGAAGGAAGAATCTATTGCATCTTTAAATCTCTGTTATCCAACACCACGTTCAAAATTCACATTGAGTAATATGGAAATTTTGGATTTCTCTATGTCTAGGTTTTTGAATACTTCTCTGCATCCTGTTGTATAGTATCTTTGCACATGTTAACTTTTGTTTTTAGTGTGTTTCTAGATGAACGGACTGCACTCTGCTTTTAAGATTACCTCTGAAAAATGACACCCATCGCTTTTAATACGGATCCTGTTTACTGTACTTGCAGTAAGTCATCAACAAATGGACAGCATGCTAATGATTCCTGACAGGCCAGTGCCTTTATGGACACCTGAACCAGTGTTGTTCTCCACATCTGCTTCACACCTGTGGTGACCTCACGCAGACCTCGAGGCCTGAAGCTACCGATCTCAGAGAGGTCAAACATATGGCCAAGCATGTTAAACACCCTCACGCTGACCACTGACACGTTGTCCACGCTCTCCCAGCTAGAGTCACATTCAAGCGCCTCCTTCCTGAACAGGCAGTTTTTAAAGGGCTTGTTCACCTAGAAATAAAAAATCAGTTTCCTGACATGCATGTAATTCCAAACCAAATCTATAACCTAAAAAGACAAAGCAAACAAAAAGTGTTATTTGAAGCTTCACACAGCTATTTTTCCATACAGTTTATGTTTAAAAAATGGCAAAAATCGTTCAAAAAACCACCATGAAATGTTCTAAGTGGCTTTATTACAAATCCTATAAATTGATAGCTTTGTGGAAGGAATAGATGGAAATTTAAGTCATTTTTCACTGATAATCTTCCCAATCAATGAGCTGTAGTCTTGGCAGAAACATTAAATCAATGAGTTGAACTCATGAACGAATCAGTCTGCTTCATGAACAAATCATTCAGTCAACGGTTCAAAAAGAATGATTTTGTTTACTGATCCGATTCATTGATTCAATGATCAAATGAACAGAGTCAGTAAACAGCGGTTCTCAAATGAACAGTATCAGAGAGAAACAGTTTTTCTTTTGGTCAAATGTGCTCAAACGCTCTATCTAATTTATTGGGGGCCCTAAGCAAATCTCCAGGGGTGGGCCCCACGAGAGAATGCTTATGCGTATGTTATCAACATGTCAATTTATTATAAGCAACACATGACTTTAATAGCCAATGACATTTACAGCTGGATAGAATAGACTGATAGAATTTTCTTCTGTTTAGTGTCAATCACCTTCTAACTCAGCCAGTTATCTACATTTAGCCTTAGATGTTATATGAATATGGTCCCTGGAGCATAGGTTTTATCAGCTGGCAATGTTCAATGCACATTCAAGAGTGCAAGTTGCAACTATTATTAACAATAATGGAAAGATGAGGCTTATCAGTATGTGATAATATCACCCTGTTTGGACTTTGTTTTCTGTTTAGCACCATTTTCTGCCAGTCTGTCGCCATAGTTATGCATTTCGATTCACAAGCTTGCAATATTTAACATGGTGCATGTATTTAGCTAAAAGCTCCTCTCTAGATTTTCTAGCTGACTAACGAGTTTATAGTCACTGAATATGTTTGTTCTGAGGTAAATGTGACGTTACGTTTGTTTGTTTCTTTGGTTGAAACACTGATTGAGCGATTACAGGAGACATGATATGGATTTCAGTAAGTTGTGCTGTATCTTTTAACATACCTTTAGATGTTCATTCATGTTTATTTCGCGCTGTAACTGGTATTAAAGCAGAGGAGAGGACCAGTTCAAGTGCGCAGGTTGCTGCTTCTTGAACTGAGGGATGCGATCTGTCACGCCACATTAAAGAGCGCCAAATCCATATCCTCGCGCTTTTTAAAGTGGGTATAAGGAAATCCTTGACCTTTCCTAGTGGGTATTCGGCTTATACCTGCATATCGCGTAGACTACACCACTGGGGCCCCCCTCAGGAGAAATCGTGGGAGGCCCCACGCAATTGCGTGCTTTGCGTGGTGGGTAAACGCGCTACTGCTAATTTGATACCACATGACTTTAGAAGACTTAAAGCACAAAAGGTTTATAAATCATGTTTATGCAACTTTTTTTTAGGAATGTAGTGCATAAGTCATTATTATGCACATACTTTTACAATGTCACCGAATAGAAAAGAGACATCTGAATCATTTTTTATTATTTTTCAGGCCTAACCTCTGTCACGTTCTCCTCTCTCTGTGTTTCTGTCTGACTCTCCCTTGCTTGCTCTCTCTCTTTGTTTTTGTCTTCTTTACCCAATCCCCTCTCTCAGCTTCAGGGCTTTTCTGGCTTGGTATTTGCTTTAACCCCGAATCAATCTGTTTTGAGCAGAACTCATAAACTTTTCATAAGCTCAACCCTTACACCCGTGTGAGTGAGCTCGTCAAGACTCCTCCGCCTGTCCTGCTGCTTGTTTGATATTCTGCGTACTTAAGCGCGGTGCCGGACCCCACGCCAGGCCGCGTTAAGTCGCGCCATGTCTCTTCTCTACCGCTCGGCGAGCCGCTCCTGTCTCCCTATCGATCCTAGCTGCCGTACATCATCCGAGCATGAGCGTTATCTAGCCGCGCGATGTTTAATTTATGTTGTGGAATGTCCGCTGAGTTAGACACCCTCGACTGTTTGGAGACGTGCCATGCCCAGCCCAGCCCCTTAATGTAGTCGCTGCAATTTGTGCTGTGTTTGCCTGATTAGCACTGAGTGACGTTTGTCCACACCCCACCTCGCAGAGGGACGGATGCAGCCGATGGATTTTGTGTTTGCTCACCAGAATGGCATCGACGTTCACAGTGATGCGTTTTGCTCTGACACCTCACCGCGTGTTGGTCAACAGACTTAATAAGCACAGGACAGACTCGGCCTTCTCTATCTTTATCAGTTTTCTCTCTCTCCTTCCCTCTCGCCCTTGCTCTCGCACGCACTTTAACCGAACAGCAGGTCAAACTTTTTTAAACGTGTGCATTGCTAACAGGCTCACTCAGGCAGAAGTGCCATCTCAGCACCTGTGCCTTAATGATTAATACCATATTGATGATCTCAATTAATTTCCTATTACACAGCAGCAGGTCTGCGCTGCTCGGTTTCTGTCACGGCCCTGAGTTTGGACTGAGGGAGATCTCTGAGGGCAGCTGGCTGCCGTTGATAGTGGGAGATTTTGGGTCACTGTGCAGCATGCTTGCACGATGAGGAGAGTATTTCCTCTGTAATGGTGACTGACCTTCACTGTGTATTTGCCGTCAAGTAAGGAGCAAGAGCATTACTTAAAGACGATATGAAAAGACATTTGCAGTTCATATAATGGAACACATTTACATCTGAAATAGGATAATGTGGAGCAGGGCTTGATTTTATCCATTTGCATGTTGTTGGACTGTGAAAAGTGGATTATGATATTATTGGTTAATATAATATTGGTTTTCCCCACCCACACAGCTTCGGTTGCATCAGCAGAAAAGAAAAAACATGTCAAATGTGGAGAAAGGCTGCATTTATTTGACCAATAAAACCTAAAACATTCATATTGTGAAAATGTAAAATAACAGTTTTCTATTTGAATATATTTAGGGCCCGAGCACCGATGGTATGAGGACCTTATTGTAATTGCTCAGCCAATTCTTCTTCTTCTCTGAAATGAATCACATATTTAAGGCCCTAAACATGCTTGAAAACTCATGAAACTTTGCACACGCATCAGAAGTGGTGAAAATTTGCATCTGATATGGGTTTCAGAATTAGGTGTGGCAAAATGGCTCGATTAGCACAACCTACAAAATTTCAATCAAGCACCTTTCGTGCTAAGTTTCACGTACAGGTTTGAAATTCAGTGTACATGGTACAGCCCAATACCTACAAAAAAGCCCAGGTTGCAAAATCTGTAAACCCAACAGGAATTGAGATATTTTGAATTTTCTCTGCAAAATGTTGGCAGTTTTTGCTATTTCCATACGTTGTACGTGTCATATTTGGTCAGTCTAATCTAAAGGCCTTTGAGACGTTAAATTGTGAAGATCTTGAGTTTTACACTGTGATTAACTCCACATAGAGATTTAACCAGAAGCACATCATATATGGTCAGTCTAATCTTAAGGCCTTCATGATGTTAAATTGCAAAGATCTTGAGTTTTCATTGAAGAGCGTGTCCGTGGCGACTGACAAAGTCTGATGTTTCGCCATGAAAGAGGAATCACATTTTTGAGGGCCTAAACATGCTCGAAAACTCATGAAACTTTTGCACACACATCAGAAGTGGTGAAAATTTACGTATGATATGGATTTCAGAATTAGGTGTGGCAAAATGGCTCAATAGCGCCACTTACAAAATTTCAACAAAGTGCCCCTGACGCTACGTTTCATGTACAAGTATGAAATTCAGTACACACATCTAACAGCCCAATACCTACAAAATCTGAAAACGAACAGGAAGTCAGATATTTTAATATGCTGATTTGGTGCCCAAGAAATTGCTTAATAGTTTTGTGGGAAACCAGGATTCTTTAATAAGTAGAAAGCTCAAAAGAACAGCATTTATTTGAAATATAACTCTTTTGTAACGTTATTCATGTCTTTACCACCACTTTTGATCAATTTAATGCATTCTTGATTAATAAAATAATTTTTTCAAAAAATTAATCTTATTGACCCCAATCTTTTGAACAGCAGTGTATGTCTCTACATAATATATATGTTCAGTAGTGATGCGCGGATGCACGGATATAATCCACGGACACTGTGGATAATCCACGGATCATAATAAGTAATAAAAAATAACATTCTGATTAATTGAACTGATTAATTTACTTTAAATAAATACAAAGTTCTATCATGAAACTCTAGATGGCACAGGCTAATGGGTCCTTTAACTCAACCTGCTCGTAATCACATCGTTATCTATAGGCCACAGCTGATTGGTTCCTGCCGTATCAGTAGCCAATGAGCTTGCATGCTCAACTTTCAAAATACTTTGTTAGCATTTGCCTTAGCAGTGCAGCGCGCTTCAGAAACCCTCCACCTTCTCTAGCTCCACCTGTATAGATCTGGTATGGGTAATTCATGTATGCTATATTGTACAGCAGCAGCACATCTTACTTGCTCACAGCAACATGTCGTCTATGTATTGGCAGTAGCAAGTCCTGTACTTGCTCTGCTGCAGCAGCAATAAAAGCAGCAGTGTAGCAGATCTATTCCGCCAAGGTCAAACATACAACATTGTCATACCCATAAATACATTTAAATGCAGCCTATATTAGTGTCATATTTTTTCATATCATCACGCTTAATGCTGAGAATTAGAATAATTGTAAATGTGATGATCAGGTGTGGGTCGGGTGCAGATATCTAAATCCTAGGTTCGGGTGGATGATTTATTTTCAACAGTGGATTCGGGTGACGTTCGAGCTGATCCGCACATCTCTAATGTTCAGTTTGTCACATTTTTATTTTGGTTATATGTTAAAAACAAAATCATCTTCGAAGCCTTCATGTGCCCTTCTGTCATGACACATTACATTTTGCAAATGCAGGTTTCTTTAAATATGTATGTTAATGTATAATACATTTTAGTAGATTATTGACGTGGTCAACCCTTTTCTCAGGCAATCACATACACAGAATGTGTAAATAATTTAGTTGTTTTGATCTCAGTTCTTGGGTTTTCACTTTACTACTAAAGAAATTGTATTTTCTTGCATTGTTTCAACACTTTTTATCAATTTACTCCTTCCTCTCTTCTCTTTTTCCTCACTTGTCATCATACCAATTTCAGCACCCTCAGCTCTGCCCTCTGTCCACCTCTGTCTCTCTGCCTCCCTCCTAAAGTGGCTTAACTCACTCTGCTGGTCGCTAGGCAACTACTGTCCAGTTCAGTGTCCCAGAGGGCAAGTGTTTATGTGTAGGCATACGGGGGTGTCTCCTGAGTGCCTGCACCCTAGGGCCCTCCAGCTGGAGTGGTCAGTGTGCTCTTGGACCTTTCAGTGCTGAACTTAATATTCCAGCATTCTGATTTCATTCCTCATGTTGTTGATGTAATGGTCAATATCATTTATGACTTTTTGTCCTGAATTTCACCTGCTAGGCCATTTCCAGATTACACCGAGGCTAGTGCCACAGCATTTTAAGGCTATAGATGCTATCTTCTTTTGTCTGCTGTCCCTGATCCTATCAGCTTATCTGTGATTCAATCAGGAACCAGGAGTCCTAGCACTCAAGGAACGGTTTGCCATACAGATCCTTCTCCCCAAAATATAAATCATTGATGGCCTCAGCATTATCTGCACATTATGATTCTGGTATACAAGGTTCAGACTCTGGCTTAGACTCACGTTTAGCATTAGATTCAAAACAGAAACAGCTTAGACCAGCATGAATTTTAAATCTGGTCCAGCTTGCATTGCAAAACAAACTGAGAAAATATATATTTTGTTTTCTTATTTTTCAGTAAAAACATGTAAACACCTTTAAAACAAGTGCGCATACACAGCAGTGAGTATTGAATACACACACACAGTGAAAACACACCCAGAGTAGTGAGCAGCCATTTTTGCTGCAGCGCCTGGGGAATGATTGGGGTTAGGTGCCTTGTTCGAGGGCACCTCAGTTGTGGGTAATGAGAATGGCAGAGAGCGCTGTTCATTCACTCCCCCTACCTACATTTTCTGCCGGTACTGAGATTCGACCCACTACCTTCGGGTTACAAGTCCAACTCTTTGGGCCACGACTGTCCCTTTATAGCAGAGTTAAAGGGGCAGTTGAAAATGAATGACAATTCTGTCATCAGCTACTCACCCTTATGTCGTTTCAGTCCCATTAGACTTGAATAATCTTTGAAACACAAATTAAGATATTTTTAATGAAACCTAAGAGGTTTCTGTCCCTCCACTGAAAATAAGTAAAAAGTAACCAAAACTTAGAAGATCTAAAAAGGTCAAAAGCAGCAAAAATAAAAAATACCTTAATTTGTGTTTAAAGTTTCGTCTGCTCACCAAGGCTACAAAAAGCTTTTGTAACAGCAAATCTTGAGCAGCAAATCAGCATATTAGAATGATAATACAGCTTTGCCAACACAAGTATAAATTACATTTTAAAATATTTTCCAATAGAAAACAGTTATTTTAAATTGTAATAATATTTCACAATATTACTGTTTTTACTGTATTTTTAATTAAATAAATGCAGCCTTGGTGAGCAGACAAAACTTCTTTTAAAAACATAAAAAATCTTACCTATCCCAAACCTTTGAACGGTAGGTTTGTTTTTTTTTTTGCTTTAAACATAAATCTAAATTAGTAAGGTCTTTGCTTAATAATAATAATAATAATAATTATTATTATTTGGTAATGAAGTGAGAAAAATAAACATAATTCTATATATATTCTCTAAAAAATTATCTTACACAGTTTTGCTTCTCTTTGTCTTGTTTAATTTGTACTGAAACAAAAAAAAAACATAAATACTGATAATTTTTGTGAATGTTATTTAAGCTAGTTAATGCTTGTTAGTACTAGATTGGTGCTGTTAAAGCTGGTGGACCAGCATGGCTATCTAAAAAAAATAATTGGTCAACCAGCTTCACCAAGAAGATCATGGCTGAAGCTTTTAAGTGTTAGTTCACCCAAAAATGAAAATTCTGTCATTTATTAGTCATTCCAAACCCGTAAAACCTTCGTTCATCTTCGGAAAACAAACTAAGATCTTTTTGATGAAGTCCGAGAGCTTTCTGTCCCTCTATAGAGATCCAACGCAACTACCACTTTCAAGGTAGGAATGACATTGTTAAAGTACTCCATGTGACTCCAGTGGTTCACGCGAGAGCTGGTATTGTTTTATTATGGATTTTTTTGTTGTCATTTTCTTTTCTTTTTTTGCACAAAGAAAGCACTCACATTGCTTAATAAAATTGAGTTTAAGCCACTGGAGTCACATGGAGTACTTTAATGATGTCTTTCCTACCTTTCTGGTACCTTTCGACCTTTTTTTGGATCCCTATGGAGGGACAGAAACCTCTCAGACTTCATCACAAAGATCTTAATTTGTGTTCCGAAGATCTTACGGATGTGGAACAACATGAGGGTGAGTAATAAAAGACAGAATTTTCATTTTTGGGCGAACTAACCCTTTAAGATGAGAAGCCTAGTAGGGACACCATCATCTAAAACACAACAAGCTGGTTAACCAGGGTTAGACTGAGTGCAAGGGCTGGCTGTCTTTGCTGTGTTCTTCACTGACACATGCACTTCCTGTGAGAGACTTTGGGCATTAGGACCACAGTCACCAAGCTCCACTGAGCCCATCACAGCAGACTGATGGCTCCCAGACGGCCTGCTCCCAGTCTGCTCAGGGCACACACTCACAGAGCTAATGGAGAGCTGCCAGATGAATAACTGAAACACTAGTGGCAGCAAAGGTGGAATCTGTACTTTTACAGTAACTCCTACATTTTGTCCTCTGTGCTCCATGCAAACTCCAGTTGTTCTGCTATGAACATGTACTCCAAAGAGAGTGAAGAATACAGAATATCTTTTTTTTTTTTTTTTGCAGAACTACATGTTGACACCTGGGCAAACACATAACCGCACGCTCCACGGTCATACTCTTGTGAGTTGAGTAGTTCTGCCCCTGGAAGCTAAGTTATTTAAAGCTGGCTCTTGACTTCATCTGAGTCATTATGGGCTGCTGAATTAAACATCACAGGCCTCAGCCTCTGGCTCCTGCAGAAGCGCGCTGCCGTGCTTTGCACCGGCTCCGTCCTCTTCCTCAAAAAGTTACATTCGCTAACACCACTCCACGCGCTTTTCTCTCTCATGTCTGTCGAGAGGGGCCGAGCCGAGACCTGACGAGAGAGAATGGCACATCACAGTCCTTGAGAAGCGGAGGATGATGTGTACCAGCCGAGGTCGTTTCACACGCTCGAGCATAAAGTGAAGAGTTGTCAAATATCCATGCTGCGTTCCTCACCCTTTTCCTACTGTGCATCCCATGGGACTGGGATTTTCATGCACCTCCTGTGGGGCGTGCAGTTTTCTGCATGAAATGTGTATGTTTGTTTGTGTGTTTGTATGTGGGCGTTAGATAAGCGGGCCATTGCACAGCAGTAGTCTGAGACTGCATAGGCAGAGTTTGATGGGTGCTGGGGTGAGTGCCTAATCAATCTTCGAATGTGTGAATATAACAAAATTCATGAGTTTTAGTATTGATATTGCTGTATGTTAAGTTACATCTTGACATCAGAAGGTCAGCTTAGCATGTTAGATTGGCATTTCTTCGACTTTCTGCACTTTTATGTCTTAGGGGTGGCTTTTTTATGAAATCAAACAGATTTCAACTTCTTTAGTTTTGTTATATGAAGGTCATGTGAAGACAAAGCTGACTTTCTGCCTTACAGTACATTTACATTTATTCATTTAACAGATGAACTTCATACAATATAAAACTTATATATACAAATAATAAATAAATTAATAAAATAATAAATATTTTATTTATTCATTTTACTAATTTCCTAAATTTTAAACTTGGACAATACATACAAATATGAATTATTAGTAAAATAATGTTTATAAAATATATATTTTTTAAATACCTCAGTCACGAAGGAGACACAGTGTCGGTCAAGAGCTTAAGATGAAATTTGAGATGTGACATGTGACGAGAAAAAAACTACAAAAAAAAAGGTAAATGATATTTCTGAGCAGAATTTTTTTTCATTGTGCATATTTCCAGTCAAGCTATAAATACGTATTAAATGCTATTTGAAATTAGCCTTAGCAAGTGAATGTGTGTGGTGTTTTTTTTTGTTTTTGTTTTTTTTTTGAAAAAATGGAAAGATTAGCTAATATCATTTCCACAACTGAATGTGATCAAACACAGTATATTAATAATTATGAAATGTGGTGGAAATGTCATAACTCTCCTGTGATGAATATACTGTACAGTATATTCACTGCTTAACATTGCTAATGGACAAATTAAACTAGTGAGAGTGTGAAAAGTGTTTAAGAAACTTTATTGTCCACTTTAAGCCTACTGGGCCAAATATGAATATGAGAGTGTTTATGTTTTTATGAGAGATAGCGTTTCAAAGAGACTTTTGCTGTTGCAAGTGACACACTGACCTCCATTGTTTTCCACAAATATGCAAGACAACACAGCTCAGTTTACAGTTAACCTTTCTCAATTCACTTGCTAATGGCAAGTGTGGCAAAAAGTACATTTTGAACCTCCCATGTGTGAGACTGGTGTTGTTTTCTGTTACTGGCTCCACAAGCCATGCTAAACAGGTTGCACTGGCAGGAAGTGACATCATAGCTTTCATAACTTGGTGCGAAGTGACTGACTTTTACCAACTTGCACTTTAAAATGTTCTGCATATACAGGCTCATAAACATTAAAGGGTTCAAGCAAGGGTCTTTCTCTGTACTAGACACAAGCTGTAGGGTATTTGCTGCACACCATCGGCTTTGACGTGGCGTATACACCCACACACACAAGCGCTTGTGTACAAACACACGCACACACAAGCATACCAGTCAGTAATGGGAAATAAAACTATGAAGAAAGGGGGATGTTTTGTTCCCGGCGCAGCACTGAGTCAATTGACCTTGAAATGAACAGCAGCACTGGGGGACAGCGAGGTATGGATACATTTAAGAGCTGGGTGTGGGTGCCAGGGGCCAGCCTACTGCCTAATGACGGACACACTGCTTCATCCATCACCATGCCACAGCCAGGGCACCCGCCAGGGCAAGGCTTTAATCACCTCTCTCGCTCATAAACACACACACTGTTTCACTCATGACGGTGGACTCTTGTATTTGTCTGGCACATGCACTCTTAAAGGGACAGTTCATCTAAAAATGTCAAATCTGAACCATTCAGTCCAAACCCGTAAGACCTTCGTTCATCTTTGGAACACAAATTAATATTTTTTTAAGAAATCCAACAGGTTTTTTTAACCCTAATGGAAAGCAATGTAATTATCATCATTCCAGGTGTGGAGTACAGTGGTTCAACCTTAAAGTCCCTGTAAAGTCATTTTAAAGTATGTGTTCTGAGTTTGTCACACCACAGAAAAATGTGTTATTAACCACCCAGCCAAAATTTGAATGATTAAAAAAATCTGCAAATCAATTAAATAAGTTATCAAAATCTCGAAAAAATAGGCAGCGCTCTCTGCTCTCAAATGCTGGGGTCGTGCCCGCTGTCGGTGCTGAAACCACGCCCACTCGCGAGAGCTGCCGTCTCAACTGACTTGAATCTAATAATCATAGACAGTAAAAGAAATGGACACAGCGACCCCATTGGAACTCAATTGAGACAAGTGAAGCCCATTTTTAGTGAATTTTAGCACTTCTGTTTCTGACGCGCAGACTCAAACTAAGCTTGATGACGTCAGCAACCTGTCTGACAGATGTAATTCTTCTAGTAGCTGTGCGTGCAAACTGCCATCGTTAATCTTGCAGAGACGGCGAGCTTGAGCGGGGAGTTCTTTGGCATGAGTGAGCTGGAGTAAGTATTCTGATTAATTATTTTGTATAGTATTTTAAAATATAACGCCAGTACGCCATATTAAGATACTATTGCCTGCGAGCTTCTCCTCCTGTCTGTACGGTAATTTCTCTACTGTGCGACAGAGAGTCGAGTGGTTATGACGCAATCGTTGTAGCAGAACTTCACTTGCGTTAGCATCCCATTGACTCCCATTCATTTTGGCGTCACTTTGACAGCGAATAACTTTACATCTGAGCCGTTTAAAGACTCCATTTGTCCATTATTTATTTCCAAAGATACACGACAATGTATAAAGGGCTCCATTACCTTCTATGTTACCTTATGGCCCCGTAATTGTAAAAATAGGCTAACGATTGCGTCATAACCACTCGACTCTCTGTCGCACAGTAGAGAAATTACCGTACAGACAGGAGGAGAAGCTCGCAGGCAATAGTATCTTAATATGGCGTACTGGCGTTACATTTTAAAATACTATACAAACTAATAAATCAGAATACTTACTCCTGCTCACTCATGCCAAAGAACTCCCCGCTCAAGCTCGCCGTCTCTGCAAGATTAACGATGGCAGTTTGCACGCACAGCTACTAGAATATTTACATCCGTCAGACAGGTTGCTGACGTCATCAAGCTTAGTTTGAGTCTGCGCGTCAGAAACGGAAGTGCTAAAAATCGCTAAAAATGGGCTTCACTTGAGTTCCAATGGGGTCGCTGTGTCCATTTCTTTTAGTGTCTATGCTCTAACCTCACAATTAAGCATTACACAATTCACAGTCTTTGTAATGTGATTCAGCAATACATTTGTAACATTTATAAAGTGTTTAGAAAGAATACTCAGAATTGACTTTACAGGGACTTTAATGTTATGAAGCGACGAGAATACTTTTTGTGCGCAAAAACAAAACAAAAATAACGAATTTATTCAACAAATTCTTTTCTACCCTGTCAGACACATTCACAGTTGACGTAGTGAACGCAGTTCAATGTATTAACTTTCTTTATTTGGACCCTTTTTGTTCTGCAAAAGAGTCATACAGGTTTAAAATTACATGAGAGTGAGGAAATTATCAAAGAATTGTCTCTTACTCAGTTCTGAAATAACTAAAAATTAAACTTAATAAAAAAACTATTTATACATTTTTTTTAAATTAAAAAATGACAAAAATGCAGAACAAAATAACTAAAACTTTAAATATAAAATTAAAACAAAAAAATAAAGGATTAGACTAAATAAAGGATTCAAAAAAAAAAAAGAAACATTTTGGGTGCCCAAAAGAACCTTTCAGTGATTAGGAAGGCCAGCAGAGTTATGGGGTGCTCTTTGCCCTCTGTTGATGAAATTGGGCAAGAAAGGATGGTAGGGAGTCTTACATCATGAAGAATAAATCTCACCCCCGCCATGATACAGTGCAGGCTATGTGTAGCTCAGTTAGCAACAGACTTCTTTACCCATGTTGCTCAAAAGAGCAAAACAGGTCTTTTCTTCCATCTGCTGTGAGACTGTTTAATCAGATGTGATCATGACTTTAGTTTTTATTCAATGTATTTTTTGTATATATCTTATTTATAGTATGTTGTTGCTGCTGTGACAAGTGAATTTCCCACTCTGGGATAAATAAAGTTTATCAATCAATCAATCAATCAATCAATCAAAATCAATCGAAAAGAACCATTGCAGAATATTTTAATAATCAAAAGAACCTTTTTCCACTATAAACAACCTTTTGTGCATTGGAAAGGTTCCATGAATCTTGATTGTTCTTCATGGAATCATCAATATCAATAAGGAACCTTTATTTTTAAGAGTGTATGAAAATAACACTGGTACGACTTTCTTTCTTCTACTTACAGCAGCACCTAAAATGCATTTAGACACCTGGATTGGTTATTATACTGTATGTGCCCACACTGTATCACACACTCACATTAGCATACTGTGCTTTCACACACTCTAAATGCTAAACTTCACCCACATCCTCAACCATTTCCATTTTACCCTAATGAAGTCAACTACAACCTGTTTGGCGCTCCATTCTTTTGAAGGTCGCTGTCGCTTTTTCCGTAGAGACAATTCTTGATGCTCCACTATGACACTGACCTCTACATCATGTCTGGAGTACATCTTCTTCCTCCAAAACTGAGCCCAGCAGTACTCTGAGAGCACAGTCCTTCTATCAAGTTAAAAATAGTGAGACAGATGGAGACAAAAAAGTTAAATATTTGTTGCGGCATATCAGAAGCGCTGTGATTTATGTAACATGGGTTAGTGAAATGGGTCTGCTTGTACACCCAGTGGGTATGTTCTTCTCCACGCTCACAAGAAATGAGTCAGAGGATCTGTCTCTCCCGTGCTTTTTTCCCACAATCCTCTAGGGGTTTCCTGTCAGCCGAGTGCAGCGCTTGGCTGTGTCTTTTTGTGCCGCGGCTTTGAACTCCTCGCTGACGTTTTTCCTCTCAGAGATACATAAGCACTGGTTCTTTTTCTCTTGGACTCGTTACTGTGCTTTTTAGCTTAATTAAGATATTTAACCTTGATGAGGTTCTTGTTGCTCTTGTGCCAAGACTTTCTCTTTTAGCTATTAAGTGTTTAGCATTTGTGAAGTTTATGTTATGCCATACTTTCCCAAATGCTCTCCCTGTTTGTTGTTGTTCATACAGCTAGTTCTGGCACCAAATTCACACCAGTGATTGAGATTAAGAGGGTGTTATGCCAGGCAGGAAATTGGTATGCAGCTCTCAAATCAAATATGGGACCTCAATAAAATCAAGCATCATTGCTTCTCTAGTGTCTCAAAATGTGATGCCGTGCAGTATATATTCCAGGACACTAAAACCTTTTTACACTGTCATTTTAAAAGATTAATATGCATGGGTTATAATTAAAAAAAGTATTTCTATAAAAAAATTAAATCAGACTTTCAAAATTTAAACTTGATTTAAAGGTGCAATATGTAAGAATTTTGCAGTAAAATATCCAAAAAGCACTAGGCCAGTGTTATATATTTTGTTCACTTGAGTACTTACAATATCCCAAATGTTTCCAACTATTTGTAAATCGTAACCAAGGTTCCAGGACGTCTGAGGAGTCGCCTGTCAATTGCGTCATACCCGCGTTATCCTCGGTTTCCGATTTTATTTATTAGAAACCATGGGAACACCAAAGACGCTTTAATATATTACATGTTTTAATAGACAAGGGAACAACTGTTTTGATATATTTATAGACAGAAAACTAATTATTGTTATATAGCTCAACACGTTTAGTCTTATTTTTAAATCTAATTTTCTTGATTTTTTGCGAGTACCATGCTTTACCATGCCTCAGAGAAAAACTATTTTGTGAAGTAGCTAACATAGCATAATCAGATGCAGCTTTATTTTTAGTAACAGTAATACAGAATTTTCTCCATCATACAATACGTTTTAAAATTAATTTCATGCCATTTATCAACATAAGCCATGCAGCATTTAATATGATATTGTAAAATCGATCAGAGTAATGTTATAATATCATTTTCAGCACAGTAAAATGTATCTAATATAATAAACAGAGCTGCGTTACCTCATTCTCATGACCAGATAAGCGGAAACAGCGCTGGTGACTGTGTCATAATAAAAGTCCCACTGCTCGTGAGGCGTGTGTTGCGCAATCGCTCCAGCGACCTCATTCAGCTCCCACAGAAAATCTTACATATTGCACCTTTAAATGTAACTTGATTATTTATAAAATGGCAAGAAAATAACAAGATAAAAATAATGATCTTTTGAAGTTTTGGATGGATGGATGGATGGATGGATGGTTTCTATGAGTATATTATAATGCAGATTTTGTATATTAATTAAGCAAGATGTCATTTTAAAACCTTACAGAGTTCGTTACTAATTACTTGCTTGTGTTTGTGCTGTTGTTTATCCACACTTCCTTCAGGATGATGTCATGTCACAAATTGTGAGTGTAATATTTTATCCAATATATTTAGGCATATTTAATGGGGGCATGAAAATGTAATTCATAACAAGAGTGACTGATTCACATGACCGGAAGCAGCAATCAACTGCAACAAAACAAATAACATAATGTTCTCAAGTGTCCCGATCTGAACCAGCGCCAGCTTAATATGAAGCCCAAACGACCTGCTTTCAGACAAGTCCAACTCAAAGACAATCTTATTCGCACAGGCACTTATCTGCCAGAACATGCCGTCCCACCCCCACGCTGTAATAAATCACCCGTAATATGCAGATACCTATTTGAAACCCTGTCCTTCTTCCCAGCCCTTCAGGTTGGAGTTGATGCTGGTTGGAGGCAGGCCCGAGCAGCAGTAATGACCCTGAAGCTATTACTAGTGGATATTTATAGCACTCGAGGCCGGCTATGGGGCAGCACTCATGACCACATTGGCTTCATCCATGTGGGCGTCCAGCTACTAGTTGCCAGGTTACCACGGTGCTTCCAGGTACCTGTGTGTTCCCCAGACACACACACACACAAAAACAAAGAAACACCTTTAGAATTGAGATCTGCTCTCTTTCTGCAGGCGTTAAGCAAAAAAACGAACAAGCTTTAATTGTTTTTTCTTGCTTACCAATGAAAAGACTAGAGTAAGAAAACAGTTTCTGTGAATTCAAGCACAGAATGCTTCCTAATGAAGTTTTTTTTTACTTTCATTTAGCATTTAATGCTTTTAAACAGTGAAGTCAAGGGATAAATACAGGTTCTATGGACCGGCAGTACAAGATCTACACGCCTCTGCACTCCAGGGATGAGCCTAGCATAAAGGTGCTGAGCTCAAATGAATGCCTTTAATAATGAAAAATGCCGTTTGCGCAATACCACAAGCCCTGCACACACTGCAACTCTACTTCGGCCCCCTTTTCCCACATCAACAAACCTGGAAGCAAGCCCTGGTCCTCCATGGGGGTGTAGCACAAACATGGCCTAAAGATTACACTGCACAATTAATCAATACCTCCATGAGATCCTATTTTCTTCACAAAATAGTATCCAGGCCGAAAGTTTCCTCTTAAGTCTTCTTCTTTAGCTTGTTGGATGAAAACTTTCGTTATTAAAAGAGAGCAGCCAGCAGGAAATTAAATTAAATTAAGTTTGCATCCTGATAGATTTATAAGACACTCCACATTTTCATTGTGTTGTTGTGCCATCGGAAAGAGAGAGAGGGTCTAGAGGGGGTGCGAGTGTGATTGTGTGGGTGCGTAAAAGCTGTCTGAAGAGACAGAGCGAGAAAGGAGTGAGCCGTAGATGTCATACGCTTCTGGATCACTCTTGAATTTACGACTGAAGCACAGCTTCACAGATTACTTGTATTTGGATGGGTTGTAAGTCTGCCAAACGTGCATTGTAAAACAGGGACAAATGTATCGGCGTAGGAGGGACTGAAAAAGAGCTATGTATGTGTGCGGTGGTCATGGATGTATTGGCTTCTGTTGGTATGTATGTGTTTTTGTTTTGTTTTTTTCACATTTGCTACGTCTTTTTTACTTTTGTATGCTTATATGAATATCATGAAATGTCAGGGTCATAATTAAAGGGTTAGTTCACCCAAAAATGAAAACTCTGTCATTAATTACTCAACCTCATGTCGTTCCAAACCCTTAAGTTCTGATGTAGAACCCGAAGCGGTGCTACACTGTGTTTACTACACAAACAGCGTAGGAGACTGACATGGAAGAGAAGAAATTGTTGAATAAATTCGTAATTTTTGTGTGTTTTTTGCACACAAAAAAGTATTCTCGTCGCTTCATAACAATAAGGTTGATCCGCTGTAGTCACATGGACTATTTTAACGATGTCTTTACTACCTTTCTGGGCCTTTCAAATGAAATCGAAGAACGAACTGGTGTGATGTCATTTCGAACAAAATCAAGCCAAAACGAAGTTCATTTTATGTTCATTTTGGGACTTTGAAATGGCTTGCCAAAGCAAACTCTCAGGAAAAGTTTGCTCCAGCTGCAAAACACCTTCGTACTACTTTTGGTCCGTGACGATAACGTAATAGGAGGTGTGCGCCTTATTTCACGTGGAACACTTTTCTGACTCATTTTGTGTGTTGAGTTCATTGAGGTAAGATCTCCGCAGGTGAAAACATTAGTTTATAGTTATACTTCTGATAAAAAGAGGCACTGACACTGTTTTTCATGTTTAATACTGTAAAGCTGCTTGCTTTTAAGCAATATATTGAATAAAGTGCTATAAAGATGAACATGACGTGACTGGAGTGCTAATTTCCAGAGCTTGTGCTAACATACCAATGTTGTTATGAGCAGACACTTTACTTATGCTTTCTATAAAAAATGCTTGCTGTTTCTCATTTTTGTTGTGTTTTTGTTACCGAGAAGAAAGTGTACAGCACATATTTACATATTCATCTAAACGTCGCTCTCAGCAGTGTGGGCGGCGTCAGATGTTCGATTACAGTATATCGCTGCTCACGTATTAAGAACTTTGTTTTAAAAGTATATCGGGGCCTTAACCCTTTAGCCCCAAAATCAAAAGGAAAAAATATTAAATTATGGTTCACATAGGAATTTTATCTAATTTTGAGAGGCTGCTCACTGCAGAGCCATGGATGGAGCGTGAAGTCCAGCTCCCCCCCCTAGATGTCATTAGGGCATAATCGGTGGAGCTAAAAGGTCCAACCACACCCTAACCCTACCCTTAACTCTATCCTTCCACCCATTAGATCCACAAAGGTGGAGCTGGACTATAGGTCAAGCTCAACCCATGACATCCAGAGAGGGGGAGTTGGAAGTCATTTGGCTCTGCAGTGAACGCCACTTGGCTTATTTTTAGGGTCATTAAGATTTTTGCATTTTATTTATAATAAAGCTCATTTCCTCCCTAAATATTTTTTTTCCTGAATTATCTTGTCCTTACACAAACAATACATAAATTGAATTTATACATTAAATTTTATTATTTTATTATTATTTATATAAATTAAATTATTAAATATATACATTTAAATATGTAGTAAATGGCCATATATTACAACATGTAATATATATAATACATAATTTGTGTTATTGTATGCTGCTGACAATTGCAGATGAAGGTTTAAATGGGCTTCAGTAAAAAAATTTCTTTATATTTTATATTTATCTTATTCTTTTGATTTTAGGGAAAAATAAAACCACATATATGCATGAGAATGTGTTTATGTTTATCTAATGTCATGAGTCTGGGTTTTACTTACCCCTCTCATGCTGGTTAAGGGTTGAGGGCATGTTCTGGTGATTACCACAGCTGCTTGTACCATATGGGGATGTTGCGCTGGTGTCTGCTCCCACAAGCTCATGGCTACAGCGGCAGGAACCATGCCTGAGCATCCTTAGTTCGCCCTTCCAAACCAAGCGCCGATCCTGCACACTCCCTTCATCCACTTGAAAGAGAATAGTTCACCAGAACTTACTCTTAAAATCCTCTCATGAAGACAGATTTCCTATGGATTTAAATTTTAAATCAAATCTTTTCCTTTTAATCCATCAAAGGTGCTGTTCAAACACCTTGACACATTCCCTTTGAATATCAAGTGTGCTGGTTGAAGAGTTCAATCAAAAGTTCTCGCTGTGAATTACAGGGCTGTTTGATTTTGAGCGCTCTGAATTTAGCTTTTGATTTGTTCTGCTGCCCTTTTTCGTCCTGCAGATTTTGTCCCCACTCTCTGTGGTCACTGTTCAAGGCTTGTTAGTCCCACGCAGAGATTGTCGATGTTCTGTCTAATTGTGATTTGCTGTTCATTCAGTTGTAGTCAGAGAACTGTTTGAGAGAGGAAATGTCAGTCTGAACCTGGTCAACGGCACTGTAATAGAGGGGTTCAGAGATGTCTGGTATGATATGAGTTGTGTCTGAAACTAAAGCAGCTTCCATCAGTGACTAAACAGACAGCATTTTAGTATAAATGTACCTTCGGAATCTGGTTTCAGACCAGGCTTCCAAGGGACCATGCTGTATTGGTCTATCTGTTCATTGCCTATCCCTCTGAAAATGTTTGGCCTGGGTTTCATTCCAAAAATCAAAAGATAAATTAAGAAATTATATATATATATATATATATATATATATATATATATATATATATATATATATATATATATATATATATATATATATATATATATTGTTGGGTTTTTTTTGTCATTATATTGACATTTTGTCATTATATATATTGGACTATTATTTATTTTATTTTATTTATTGTAAATAAAATATTAATATGTATGATGTGCATAGTGGCTACAATTTCTCATTTCTTGATAGGAAGTTTTATGCATACATTTTATGCATTTAATTATTAATGAATGTATTTTTGTAAATATTTTATTGTTTATTATTCTAAATACTTTTTAAAAATATATTAAAGTTATATTAAAAAAAATTTAATTACTTTCAGCTGCTCTATCCGACTTTCGGGAATGTGGGATATCATAGGCAGCGAAGTGTGTATCTCTTCTGAACAGGTTAATGCATTTTAGCACAGGACGTTGTGGCTCCTACTTCTTTATACTGCCTGCTAAGGCAGCATTTGTCAGCTTTCGGACACGGCCATGATCAGGTGTGGTTACCATGGTGCTCTCTGTAAAAGTGCCAGGGGCTGTATGAATGTTTTTCTCTGTGTGTATTACCCCATTGAGCATGCAGTATGCATAGATTTTGCACATGTACGTCAAAGTGTAATGCTGCAGGCGGGAGGCAGCACAGAGCCGCAGCCCCCAATTCACTCAGCACGTAATGCTCATAAAACTAATAAAAATGCTAATGAAAGGGACAGTTTTCCTCACTGTTTCAGTGTACGGATTCAGTTTGTGTATGTGTTATGTTTCTGCGTTTCACGTGACATTCAAATGTCGGTGTTCTGGAATGAGTGGGATTTTGTGAGATTGTGTGTGTAATCTCTGTGGTGACAGGGGACCGCTTGTTCTGTGACTGTTTACAGCTCTTTGTAATCAGCGCTATTTATGATTACAAACAGAATTGATGTTGCTCGCACTGGCTAGATATGCTTTAAACAACCCCTATTCATAAGCTGCCAAAATGTATCCAGCGAACACTTGCTGACCTGAAATTGACAGAATTTGTTTATATATAAAATACGCACCCACTTTGAGTTGACAACCACAATGGTACAAAAAGCAGGTGCTTTGTAAGCCTCACACAACTCCTCCTGTGTTCACATTATGATCCCTGTTTGAGATGTTCTGTTCCCGGTTTTATCCTCTCTCTGAATAACTTTGGCACTACATACGATCAGTAAACAGTTGCGGCACTTTTGCGCACAAACAGTTTTATTCACTAACCACTCTTGGCTTAACCAGGCGCCGCTGTGTGTATTTAAATTAAATCATTGTCATTCTTTTCAGTACAAACACGCCTCCTTTCTATGTAAATTAGGCTTATTATAGATTACACCTTATTCACAAGACTCAGCGCTATTTGCCTTTGCAATTAATGTTGCGGTAGTAGTATTGCCTGTGGAAAGCAGACTCTAAGCTGTTTAATTCAGAAGAGATGTTTTCTTGCGAACATGACAACAGTAATTCCTCAAATGATGGAGAAGAACGGGCAGCGAATAACATCTTTCACGTTACACTCATTTCCATCACTCCATAAATGTGTTCATGTGTGCTGGCTAGCTGAAAAATATGCTAGCTAGTGCTGAACATATATTAACTAATATTAAAGTCTCGACAATAAGGATTTTTTGCCTTAGATTTTTGCTTTTTTTGTTATATTTATTAAAAACATTAAAAATGAAATTCTGTCATTAATTACTCACCCTTGTGTCATTCCAAACCCATGAGACTTTCATTCATATTCTGAACCAAAATGAAGATCTCTTTAAAGGGGTGCTTGATTGTGATTTCACTTTTTTAACTTTAGTTAGTGTAGAATGTTACTGTTAGAGCATAAACAACATCTAGTAGCAAAGTTATGACGCTCAAAGTTAGGAGATATTTTCTTTTACAGAATTTGCTTTTTAAGGACTACAACAAACAGCTGGTAGGGATTACAACTAGCTTCTTCCTAGGTTGGTGACATCACAAACCCCAAAATTTGCATAAAACCTGCCCCCTGAGAACATGCAACAAAAGGAGGCGAGGCCATGTTGGGCTGCTTTAGAGAAAAGGAAGAGTTGTTGTAGTAGAGTGTTGTTGCCATGCCATCATGTTACGCCTGACTGCTTCACAAATGAGGGTCATTTCAAAGCTGGATTTGCAAAAAGATTAACATGCTAGATGATGAATTGAATCAAAAGTTGTAACTTCTTCCTGAGTCTCTTCATCAGTGTCCGACTCCGGTTTGAACAATGTAAGGCTGATCACCATTACTGGCAATCATCATTTTGGCTGCGGGAGATTCTCCAGCTTTGTTGTTGTTGAGCAACCGAAGCGGTTAAGCTGTTAAAGCTCCGCCCTCTTCTGGAAAGTGGCCGGAAGCAGCAGCTCATTTGCATTTAAAGGGACACACACAAAAACAGTGTGTTTTTGCTCACACCCAAATAGGGGCAAATTTGACAAGCTATAATAAATGATCTGTGGGGTATTTTGAGCTGAAACTTCAGACACATTCTGAGGACACCAGAGACTTTATATTAGATATTGTAAAAGAGGCTTTATAGGTCCCCTTTAATGAAATCTGACTTTCTGTCCCTTCATTGGCAGCCTATGCAACTGCCACTTTCAAGCCCCACAAAGGTAGTAAAGACATCATTAAAGTGCTTTGTTTGCACAAAAAAAAGAAAACATAATTTACCACTTTATTTACAAAATATTCATCCCCACCATGCAACCTTTTAAATGTTTAAATTATTTTTCTTTAATTGCAAAATTAAATTCCTTAAACTTTTTTATAATTTGTTTTTTTTTTTTTTTACAAAAAGAACACTTGCGACAAGCTGGAAGTTCCACAGCTATAAATGGATTTTCTTAAGTGAAACTGTTATTATGAGACCTTTCCACTCACCACACCACATCTTCTTTTTTTTTCTTTTCCTCTTTCTCTCTCTTGTTCCTATCTTTTCCCCAGAACCCAGACATTGTGTTGGTCCACTACCTGAATGTGCCAGCTATTGAGGATTGTGGGAAGCCATGTGGGCCCATCCTGTGCTCCATCAATACAGACAAGAAAGAATGGGCCAAATGGACGAAGGAGGAACTCATTGGCCAGCTGAAACCCATGTGTGAGTGTCCAATCACATTCTTTCAACTGAATTCATAACCCGTCTCTTCTAATGCACGTTTTAAGTGAAAATACGCTGCAAACAATGTCTGAAGAATTTGTTAGTTTTAATGTCTCTTATGCTCACCGAGGATACAAATTTTTTTTTTAAATACAGTAAAAACAGAACAATTTTGAAATATTAGTTTAAAAGAAGTATTATGTATTTTAATGTTGAAATGTAATTAATTCCTGTGATGGCAAAGCTGAATTTTCAGCATCATTACTGCAGTCTTCAGTGTCACATGATCCTTCAGAAATCATTCAATATGCTGATTTGTGAATTTTTTATTATTATCACTGTTGAAAACATATGTATATGTATATATATATATATATATATAGAGAGAGAGAGAGAGAGAGAGAGAGAGAGAGATAGATTTCATTTACTAAAATATTAAGTAATATATAATAAATAGTACATTTAGTGAGGTTTACACTTAAATTAAGTGGGGGGGAAATGCACTTCATATCTCCATATAATGTGTCACATATCTTGACATAATACAAGATACAGTGGTTCACACTGCCACAACAAACACCAACAGGATTACAAATCTAATCTAGCAAAACCCATCAGTTGTTGGTGCTGGTTAGGGCAGTGTGAACAAGCCTTTAGATGATTAGACAATGATACATGACATTGTCTTCTATCATTTCTGTATGATTAATGCAAGACTGGTGCTGTTTTAGTTAGGTGATGTTTCATGAGAAGTTCTCTCCCAGCTCAGCCTGCTCTAGCTTAACTGGCCCGTCTTACCCGCTGCACCCTGTGCCCTTTGTTCATAGCAGGACAAGTCTCCATGTGGAACCCTTGACATGATTATTACCTCACCGCCTGTGCATACCCACTCTGAGGCGCCCGGGTGTCTCAGGGTCAGTTGACCAATAGAAACCTGTCTAATGAGGATGTAGTTAAAAAAAAAAAGAAAAAAGGCGACGACGGCATGCATATAATCATGTTTACCCAGAGTCTTGTGAGGACGCGTCTCTGTATGTGATGCCTGCCATTGATCATTCGAACTAGGACAGGGCTGTCAAGGTAATGAATATATGAAGTCGGATCCCTCGCGTCAGCACTTTTAGACACTGGATGTCGGCGAGGGGAATACAGACGAGCTCAGCTGACATTGTAATCGCTGCCGCGTGTTACGATCCCCTTAAGAGCTCTCGCGGCAATCACTTAAGAGCTCCCTTTCACATTGACTTTAAGACACATGCTGTAAACTAATGTGTTCATTACACTTCATGCCTGAACTACATTGAAACCATTTGCCGTAATGCATGCAAGTCATTAACGTTGCAAATGGTGTGGACAATGGCAAAGGTGCGAGATGTCTTCCACAAGTCGGGCCAGTGCACTGTGACTAGGCTAATAGGGCCACAAGATTCACCCTCATAATCTTCAAACATCCATCCATGATGTGAGCTCATCTGAAGAGCAACAGTACCACCTAGTGGCGGAGCTGCAGACATGCTGCCTGTTAACAGTCAAAGATTCATTGTAAACTATATTAGCCATGTATAATTCATGGATGCATTATACATCAGCTCTACAAACCCAATGTGTTCCCTTGAGTGACCCATATCATACACAAACAGCTTGCATTCATTAACGGGACGAGGTGTTTTGAGTTGGGAGTGAATGCATTCCTCGACTGACAGTCCTCAGAGAAAGACTGCTGTAACTGTTGATGGGTTGTGGAGAAGTTTCTGTACCTCATTGTAGTGCATTTGCATCAGATACCATGGAAATGCATCAATGTTGAGGTTGCGTCATCACCTGCTTTGCTCGATATGAACGTGTTTCATCATTTTAGTGTGAAATATAGATTTGTTATTTTTGCCCTCAAGCTCTATTATGCAGGGTGATTTTTAAGTTTTTAAAGCCACTGAGATGTATTTTAATTCGTCATCAAAGCTTTGAGCTTTCTTGTTATCTAGAATTCTACATTGCATTTTAAGAAACGTGATGAAATCCTAAATATATTTTTTATATTTCTGACAGTAACCAACTATATCTCGCTATTGTTTTTAAAGGTAAATTATTTTTTTTCACCAAAAACTCTTTTAGTTCAGCCACTGTCATATAAAGAACACTTTTCACAATCAAATGAATTCCTGACAGATAAGATCAAGGCTGTAGATCTTTTTGTTGACGATGTTGATTATCAGTTATCATTCAGAAATACATAATCTTAGACCTAGTAAAATAGGTTGTAAATGTAGTTTTATGTACAAGTAGGCGTGTGCAGCAGAGGTCAGATGGCAGGTCATGGAAGAAAGCAGTTGCTTAGTCACACTACAGCTGGAGAGGAGAACAGGCCGGCCTGATTCATTTCTCTCCACTGATATAATTTAAGAGACTGGGGACCAGCCATGCCTGAAGCCCCCTTATTGCTGCATGAGCAGATGATCAGACACACACACACAGGCACACACACAGTAGGGGGCGAGATATCTGATGTGATTTATGGTTCCTGAAGATAGGCTGCGATTAAAGATACAAGTTGATGGGTGTGGTTACGAGGTGCTTTGAGCTTGTGGATATGGATGTGGCTGGCAGATTTGATTTGTCAGCAGCATTTTCAGTTTCAAAGTCTGTCAAAACCCTGAAACTAATAATATAAGAACAATAAATAAGAACCCCTTGAGATTGTATTCAAACCTGTTTAATAAATATGAAGAATAAATGTATAATATATAATATTATTAATTAAATGTACAAAAAAAACATTTATTGCTTTTTTCCATCATTTTTAATTATATTTATTTTATTTTTTTTAATTGTAATATTTTACTAATTTTGGAATTTTATTTAATAGTATTATATATAAAAAAATTTATTTAATTTGTATTATTAATTTATTTATTTTAAATAAAATAAATTATCGCTCTTTACAAAGTGTTCATCATGCAACATGTCTAATCGCGTAAGTACAGTGTTTATTTGGATGTTTACATTTGATTCTGAATGAGTTTGAGGTTGTGCTCTGTGGCTAACGGCTAATTCTACACTGTTGGAGAGATTTATAAAGAATTAAGTAGTTTATGCATTATACAGACTGTTTAAAAATGAAAATAGCAACGGCTCTTGTCTCCGTGAATACAGTAATAAACGATGGTAACTTTAACCACATTTAACAGTACATTAGCAACATGCTAACGAAACATTTAGAAAGACAATTTACAAATATCACTAAAAATATCATGATATCATGGATCATGTCAGTTATTATTGCTCCATCTGCCATTTTTCGCTGTTGTTATTGCTTGCCTAGTCTGATGATTCAGCTGTGCACAGATCCAGACATTAATACTGGCTGCCCTTGTCTAATGCCTTTCATAATGATGGGAACATGGGCTGGCATATGCAAATATTGGGGCGTACACCCCGACTGTTACGTAACAGTGGGTGTTATATTGAGATTCGCCTTTTAAACAAATGAGATTTATATAAGAAGGAGGAAACAATGGAGTTTGAGACTCACTGTATGTCATTTCCATGTACTGAACTCTTGCTATTCAACTATGCTGAGGTAAATTCAATTTTCAATTCGATGGCACCTTTAATGTTAATATTTTATATCAATATTAATTACAATTTCTTATAAGAAATCATTTTTTAAAAGAAAACGCTTATAGATGAATTATAGCACAAGAGGACACAGCTGAAATGACTTGAATTTTCATGTCAGGTACCCAAATATTTTCTTGCGCACCCCTGGAGGACACTTTACGCTTCCCTGGGGGTGCGTGCAGCCCAGTTTGCTGCACTAAGGAAATGCATGAATTTCATTCCCCCAACATCATTCGGAGAAACTCAGACTCTGCGTCTGTGTGTGGTAGAGCAGACATAAGGAACATCGTGGGCTGTTTAAGCAAAGGGCCAATAGAACTGCATTAGTAACGGCCGCTGTGGCCCACTATGGACTGAAATGTGGAAGAATTCCTGCGAGTCTAAATCAGAGGATTCTTCTTCAGATCCTCGCAGTCGACGCCTCCCGCCGATGTCACGCGTATCCACCAAACCAGCTTGCCCTTTCATTACATGACCTGCCTTGTGCAGCAACTCTGGTTCAAGCTCATGCTGCGAGATTGATTTGTCTGTTCGAGCATGGTCATGCTGGTGTAATGGCTTATGGAACGCCGCTGCGATTCTCTGGCCAAGCGCGGAATGGCAGAGCTCAGCAGAGCAGAGAAACCTGCTGTGTATGTGACAACTGTTGTGCCGGCTCCGGCTGGTGACGCAGCACTGTTTGCGAGTTCAAGCCAAACGCTTTTGTCTCTTTTATCTATTTTTGACTCTGTGTCTCTTTCTCTCTTCACCTCCCCTTTCCTCCCCTCGCTTTCACATGCAATCTCACCTCAGCTTGTTACGCTCACTGAAGTAGCAAAGCGTGCACAATCCATATTAAGGTAGCTCGATGCTGTTTGATATTCTAAATACCGTTCCTCTCCAGAGATCACCACATTTCCTTTGTTGCATTTATTTTTCCTTTTGCCATTTTACCGTTCCGGTTGTTGTTATTGTTCTTTTTCTCAAAGGAGAGAGGCTGAGCTTGGAAATTGTGATGGCAGCAGAGGGCATAAACAGCAAAAAGCACCTTGTCAAAGGGCTGGGACTTTTACTTGAGCTGAAGTGAGACGAGGAAGACTTTTGCTCTTTTTTTTTCCTCCCTCGTCAGCTAAAAATTCACCCTTAACAGGCCTAAATGTGTTCTTGAACTTTCCGTGTTCCTGTCTGAGGTTAGAAAGTAGACCGAAAAGAATTGCGAGAAATGACTGGACAAAGTGGTTTTGATATGGAGTCTGGCTCTGAGGTAAGGTCAGGGATGTAGTGCACAGGTGGGGTGGGGGAGGGTTTGGAAGGCTCGGCTGGTGGGCTGACAACTGTGTCTCCTCTCTCCCTCGGCAGTTCATGGCATCAAGTGGACTTGCAGCAATGGGAACAGCAGCTCTGGCTTCTCTGTGGAGCAGCTGGTGCAGCAGATACTGGACAGCCACCAGACCAAGCCTCCTCCCCGGACTCACAACTGCCTCTGCACTGGCACTCTGGGTAAGGGACAGACAGGAGGGTTGGGGTGTGGGAGAGAGGCAGTCAGAAAGACACAGGTAGAGACAGAGGAAGCAGATAGTGCTTTAAATATGTCTTCAAGAACTTTGAAAGTTGAGGTGAGTGTAGAGCAGCAGACTGAATGCCTAATTAGAGTACAGCAGCTTCTAGGTCCATAGATGTGCTGATTTATTGAGCTGTCTGTTGTAATGACACCACTGGGGGGCGTAATGTTCCTGTGTATCTGTGAAGTAAGGGCAGTCTTTTTTACTCAAGTATACAACAAATGAATTTTCACCTTGTACTTCATCACAAATATCCAACGCAGCACTTTACAGTCCCATGGTGTTGCTCCTGTAGGGTGCCGTTACTCTGAAGCAAATTGAATTGAGTGTTTAAAACAAATGATTTTGGGGTAGATTGATTGTATGTTCATATAAAATTCATTTGCCAAGTATGCAGTAAAATGAGTAATGAGACATATCAGCCGTTTATTAACAAAACGGTAAAGCTGTGTGTTGGCTTCTCATGAAACAATTAATACTGATGATTGATGGTCTCTATAAAGGCAAAAATTAATCTCAGTGTTCATTCAAATCAACATCAAAGCATCTTAGTCCATTTCAAAGACTTTATGTGGACCATTCTTTGAAATGCTTATTATTTTCAGCGTACTAAGCAAACAGAGCTTTTTATAGTGGTGTCATATATATAAAATAATTATTATGATGTGTTTTTGTATTATTCTAATGTAGTTTCAATGGAATAAATAATAGGGGAAAGGGGGCATACTGTTGATTATGTTCATTTAAATACTGTTATTGTTAATATTAATAATAATGTAAATGCATTGAAAGGGCCCTCACACCTGAGCCCACTGCCACTCGGTGGCCTTAGGAAAACAGTGAATAGTGGGCGAGACATGCATTTTAGTAGGTAAATATAGGATAAATATGGCAGTCATTTTTACATGCCACACCTCCTGCTGCCAGCAGGTGGCGTTTTGAATACAACTTATAATGTAAATAATGAGAATAATTCTAATAAGGGGAACAATGTTAAATGTAAAAGGCATAATGTCATTAAGTAGTCAGTAATATTAATCATTCTGAATGAAATAAAATGGATAATAATTGTATGATTTTTGTTATTATTATATCAAATCTATATTTACATTTTGTATATAATAATAATAATAATATACAAATTCTGTTGATTATGGGAATAAAGGAGTCAGATATATTAATTGTTCTGAAT
Organism: Chanodichthys erythropterus; assembly: GCF_024489055.1. Taxonomy (NCBI): domain Eukaryota; kingdom Metazoa; phylum Chordata; class Actinopteri; order Cypriniformes; family Xenocyprididae; genus Chanodichthys; species Chanodichthys erythropterus. The sequence goes on from NC_090240.1 coordinate 19,999,447, forward strand.
GAAATAGTATGGATTTTTTATTATTATAATTAATAATTGTTAAATAGTTTGGAGAATGACTAGCTATTTTGTTACGTCTCTGCAGGTGCTGGAAGCAGTGTGCATCATAAATGTAACAGCGCCAAACACCGCATTATCTCTCCCAAAGTGGACCCTCGCTCGGGAGGCTACAGCAGCACCCACTCTGAGCTCCAGAATAATGATGTGTCAGAGGGTAAGACAGAACACAGCCACAGCAGCAAGAACAGTGGAGGAACAGGAGGAGGGAGCGTACGTGAGAAACGCAACGGCAAGGTCCACAAACCCGTGCTGCTGCACCAAAACAGCACTGAGGTGTCCTCCACCAATCAGGTGGAAGTGCCAGACACAACCCAGAATTCCCCTGTGTCCATCAGCAGTGGCCTGAACTCAGACCCCGACATGGCTGACAGTCCAGCGGTCACAGGCATGGGCCACGTTGCCTCCGTCATGAGCAACCTATCCCAGAGTGTTTTCATGTCTGAGGTGACTGGGGATCCCGTCTACAGCATGTCCCCCACTGGAGGCCCCAATACCCATATTATGGGCCCAGATGCCACTTCTCACAGCCTGGTCTTAGCAGTCACCTCTGACAGCCACAAATTTGCCTTTCCAGGAAGTGGGAGCGCAGATGCAGGTGGTCCCGGAGCAGACGGGTTGTCCATGCTGTCTGCCTCTGGCGTCTCTGAGGAGCTTGTCCTCTCCAGCAGCCTAGACTCTGGCAGCATTAAAATCCCAGAAACCACTATGAACTTCGACCCTGACTGCTTCCTGAATAACCCGAAGCAGGGTCAGACATATGGGGGAAGTGGATTAAAGCAGGAGAATGGCACATCCAGTGCCTCGTCCTCCTCGACAGCTAACACCAACGGTTTGCAACGCTCGCCAACTATATCCAATTCAAACTACGGCTTCAGTTCTGCACTGGTGAAGAACATCAAGACTGAAGATACTTCCTTTGAACAACAGCTGGCCAAAGAAGGAAGCTACCAGGTGGGGGCGGTCGTAAGCTGTAGCGTTTCCAGTGGCTCTGGCGCCGAGAACTCACTCACCTTGACCCCTGCTGCCTCTCTGCTACCCTCTGGAGGGGGCCTGAGTCCAAGCACAACCCTGGAGCAGATGGATTTCAGCGCTATCGATGCAAAGCAGGACTACTCTGCCGGTGCCACTGCAGTAGGTTATAGCCAGGCAATGAACAACTTAGCTCACCAGAACCGATCTCCAAGCTTCTTCCTTCAAGAACCACCACAGCCAGCCCAGAACCAGCAAGGCCGGCAGAGCTCCAGCCAGAAGGGCCACCTGCTGGAGCATAACTCCCCTGATGGAGGCTACATGGGTTTGCAGGTTGTAAAGACGGAATCGCCCGGCAGTAATGGCCATCTCCACCACCATCACGCCCACCAGGGCCAGCACAGATCCAACTGTAATGGAGGCTCACCCACCGAGGCCCAGGGACAGGCTGGCTCGCTGCAGCTCCTCCAATACCAGGGTGGTTTTCCAGGCCTTGGTCCAGAGCACGAGGAAGTTGTCAATATAGATCAGAGCCGCAGTGTTGGGTCCGGTCAGGCTGGGGCCACTGAGAATGGGACGGATGGTTTACTAAAGTCTGGGGATCATCTACAAGCCTGCAGAGGAGGAAACGGAGAGAGCGGAGGAGCAGAACACTTCATGCAGCAGAGCTCTGAGAATGGAGCAGGAGCCGAGGCCGTGGCTTTGAGGAATGGAAACACCACAAGCGGGCCCAACAATGGCTCGCAACAGCAGCTCCAGCCACTGCTTCAGGGAGCTAATTTGGTTCAGGGGCTTTACAACACTCACCACGGGCTTAGTGGACCTGGAGCCAATGGGGGAGGAGGCACAGGCATGGAAATCAGCTTGGATCATTTTGACATCTCTTTTGGAAACCAGTTTTCTGACCTCATCAACGACTTCATCTCTGTAGACAGCGGATCCACAGCCGTAGGGGCTGCAGGAACGTTATACACCCACCAGCTGGTGGCCCCACCTGGGTCGGACGGAACAGCCACCTCAGGTGGGAACCAACAGCAAGGTCAAGAGGATACAACCAACAGGGTGTCAGGATACAGCCCCTCAGAGCTCTGCCTCCAGTCATGCTGCAGCCCCCAGTCTTTAGGGGGAGGTGCTGGTGCTGGAGGAGGGTCAGGAGAGACAGGATCACTGGCCTACATGCATGTCGCTGAAGTAGTCTCAGCAGCGGTGGCCCAGGGCACTCTGGGAATGTTGCAGGCCACCGGACGACTTTTCATGGTCACAGACTACTCTCCAGAGTGGTCCTATCCAGAGGTATGTCTGTTAGAATTAAATGATTTAAAAAAAAAATTCTGTATTTCAATTACATACTCAAAACCTTGAAAAACAATTTATTAATATTATTATTGTTAGATGATAACAACAACAACAACAACAACAACAATAATAATAATAATTATTATTATTATTATTATTATTATTATTATTATTATTTATACATCAGGTTAGTTCGACCAAAAATGAAAATTCTGTCAATTACTCATCCTCATATCGTTCCAAACCCGTAAGAACATTGTTCATCTTCGGAACATTAATTAAGATGTTTTTGATGAAATCCGATGGCTCCGTAATGCCTCCATAGGGAGCAATGACACTTCCTCTCTCAAGATCCATAAAGGTATTAAAAACATATTTAAATCGGTTCATGTGAGTACAGTGGTTCAATATTAATATTATAAAGCGACGAGAATATTTTGGTGTGGCAAAAAAAAAACAAAATTTAGTGACTTTTAGTGAATTTTAGACTTATTTAGTGATGGCCGATTTCAAAACATTGCTTTGGAGCTCAAATGAATCACTGTATCGAATCATGATTCGGATCGCGTGTCAAACGGTGTCAAACTGCCAACGGCTGAAATCACGTGACTTTGGCGCTCCGAACAGCAGATTCGACACACTGATTCATCTGTGCTCCGATGCTTCCTGAAGCAGTGCTTTGAAATCGGTCATCACTAAATAAGTCATTATTTTGGAGTTTTTTTGTGCTCCAAAAATATTCTCGTCGCTTTATAATATTAATATTGAACCACTGTACTCACATGAACTAATTTAAACATGTTTTTAGTACCTTTATGGATCTTGAGAGAGGAAGTGTCATTGCTCCCTATGAAGGCCTCACGGTCACGGAGCCACCAGATTTCAACTAAAATATCTTAATTTGTGTTCTGAAGATCAACGAAGGTCTTACGGGTGTGAAACGGCATGAGGGCAAGTAACAAATGACAGAATTTTCATTTTCGGGTGAACTAACCCTTGAACATCTCTAGTGTTGTTGCATTATTACACCACGAGATGGCAGAATAGCATTGGGAACAAATTTAAAACGTATTGGTGTTGTAGTCTTATTTTCTTCCACAAGATGGCATTGTAGCATGTGCATTTTATTTTCCTTTCAAATGCTGCCTTTATATAAATCTTTATTTAAACCTTCATTTATTTTAATGATTATGATATGATAAGCATATATTATGTGAGGATTTTTTCCTCCATATTTCAGGGTGGTGTGAAGGTCTTAATCACAGGGCCATGGCAGGAAGACAGCAGCAGCTACACCTGCCTGTTTGATCAGATCTCTGTCCCTGCCTCTCTCATACAGCCTGGAGTTTTACGTTGCTACTGTCCTGGTAACTTTACATTTATATATACAGAAGTTACTGACTTATTAAAATACCATATTTAAGAAGTAAATATTAATTCATATTATGCAAGTACATATTAAATATTGTGCTTCTAAAAAGAGAAGTCTGTTTATTACTTCAAATAACAAACTATTAAATAATTTCCTGGATTGTAGTGAATCTCTGTAAGCCCTCAGATGTCGCCCCTGATAAGGAGCAGAACTGCATGAACTCTCATAAGCGTCAGTGTGATTTCCTCTGATCTCTCTAATTATGGGCTTGTGTGTGTCTGCAGCCCATGACACCGGCTTGGTGACTCTACAGGTGGCTGTCAGTAATCAAATCATCTCTAACTCGGTTGTGTTTGAGTATAAAGCCCGTGCACTGCCCTCCCTACCTTCATCCCAGCATGACTGGCTGTCACTTGATGGTAGGTCTTCCTCTCTGTCTTTTTCTGCATTTGTGAGAGAAAAAAATGTCACTTTACTAAATCTGGAACCCATCATGTGACCCCTGATTATTGAGCTACTTGAAGTAGGTGATTATATAATGGTGTCTTGGCCTGAGGCTTTTCTAATTATCCCACATTCAGTATTAACAAATTAAAAGCACATCTGATCAAGATAAAGAGTATGCCATGAAGACAGAGAAAGAGTGTGTGTTAACAGCAAATTTAGATTGTAGGAAGAGTAAGATGTCCATGTGCGAGGTTTGCTTTACATTGACCTCTAGATGGGGATAGAGGGCATGTTTAGCAAATAAAGCAGAATTCTGTTGAAGTCTAAGCAATCGCCACCAGTGCTGAATATGTATTTGAGGTCAACAAGCAAAGTGTGTTCTTCAGAGCTAAAGGGAGGGTAGACCACCCTGTAATTAGGTAGAATCTGTGTTAAAGGGCTATAAAAACAACAGGAAGGGCTTTTGATGCTTGTTTTGCCCTTTGTGCTTTAATCTGAGGTACGGCAAGTACAAAGGAAAGAGGCAGTGATTTATATAAGTGGTTAATACTTTAGGGTCAAGGGGAAGGGCGGTCTGGAAATAGTACACTGATGACTTTGATGAGCTTTCCGTGACATAAGACAAAGTGAAGGTTGATTGCTTCTTCACATCTGGCTTGGCTTAAAGTCACCATGAAATCAAAATTGATAAATGGCTTATTTTTTATGGTATATATCAGTGTTTATTTTAAATTATTTATTGTATCTATGCACATCAATGTACCCTCATAATCTTTAATCAAAATACCCTCCCACTTGCAATGACATCTCTTGTGGCCGTCTGTCACTCACATGAGATCACAGCAGTAGACAATCACAACATTCTAATCAATTCCCCATGAACAAAATAAAGTCCCGCATTACATTTTTCATGCATTTACATTCATACATGAATTTGTTTGCACAAAAATGCTATTTTATTATATGACATTTTATTAACATTAACTTTGTAATAAGGTTGTTAAAAAATGTTAACAGGTCACTGGGTATCATGAGCTAACGTTTTAAAAATTATTTAATCTATTTAATTTTAAATATGTACTATTATTCATTGTTACTTTTGAGTTCCAGCATAATATATATATAATAGTATATAAATAATATAAAATGACACAGATCGATGGTTATTCTTAATACTTTAATGTAAACTTGAAGTGTTTAAATTTATTGGTAATATGTACAAACCCGATTCCAAAAAAGTTGGGACACAGTACAAATTGTGAATAAAAACAGAATGCAATGATGTGGAAGTTTCAAATTTCAATATTTTATTCAGAATACAACATAGATGACATATCAAATGTTTAAACTGAGAAAATGTATCATTTTAAGGCAAAAATAAGTTGCATGTTTCATGGCATCAATGAAACATGGCATCAACACATCTCAAAAAAGTTGGGACCATGCCATGTTTACCACTGTGTGGCATCCCCTCTTCTTTTTATAACAGTCTGCAAACGTCTGGGGACTGAGGAGACAAGTTGCTCAAGTTTAGGAATAGGAATGTTGTCCCATTCTTGTCTAATACAGGCTTCTAGTTGCTCAACTGTCTTTGGTCTTCTTTGTCGCATCTTCCTCTTTATGATGCCCCAAATGTTTTCTATGGGTGAAAGATCTGGACTGCAGGCTGGCCATTTCAGTACCCGGATCCTTCTTCTATGCAGCCATGATGTTGTAATTGATGCAGTATGTTGTCTGGCATTGTCATGTTGGAAAATGCAAGGTCTTCCCTGAAAGAGACAACGTCTGGATGGGAGCATATGTTGTTCTAGAACTTGGATATATCTTTCAGCATTGATGGTGCCTTTCCATATGTGTAAGCTGCCCATGCCACACGCACTCATGCAACCCCATACCATCAGAGATGCAGGCTTCTGAACTGAGCGCTGATAACAACTTGGGTTGTCCTTGTCATCTGTAGTCCGGATGACATGGCGTCCCAGTTTTCCAAAAAGAACTTCAAATTTTGATTCGTCTGACCACAGAACAGTTTTCCACTTTGCCACAGTCCTTTTTAAATCAGCCTTGGCCCAGAGAAAACGCCTGCGCTTCTGGATCATGTTTGAATATGGCTTCTTTTTTGACCTATAGAGTTTTAGCCGGCAACGGCGTTTGGCACGGTGGATTGTGTTCACCAACAATGTTTTCTGGAAGTATTCCTGAGCCCATGTTGTGATTTCCATTACAGTAGCATTCCTGTATGTGATGCAGTGCCGTCTAAGGGCCGAAGATCACAGGCATCCAGTATGGTTTTCCGGCCTTGACCCTTACGCACAGAGATTGTTCCAGATTCTCTGAATCTTTGGATGATATTATGCACTGTAGATGATGATAACTTCAAATTCTTTGCAATTTTTCTCTGAGAAACTCCTTTCTGACATTGCTCCACTATTTTTCGCCGCAGTATTGGGGGAATTGGTGATGCTCTGCCCATCTTGACTTCTGAGAGACACTGCCACTCTGAGAGGCTCTTTTTATACCCAATCATGTTGCCAATTGACCTAATAAGTTGCAAATTGGTCCTCCAGCTGTTCCTTATATGTACATTTAACTTTTCCGGCCTCTTATTGCTACCTGTCCCAACTTTTTTGGAATGTGTAGCTCTCATGAAATCCAAAATGAGCCAATATTTGGCATGACATTTCAAAATGTTTCACTTTCAACATTTGATATGTTATCTATATTCTATTGTGAATAAAATATAAATTTGATAAATTTGATTTGTAAATTATTGCATTCCTTTTTTATTCACAATTTGTACAGTGTCCCAACTTTTTTGGAATCGGGTTTGTAGAAATTAGCATTAACCTAGATTAATAAATGCATTAAAAATAGTGTTCATTATTAGTTAATGATACTTGATGCACTAGCAAATGGTAACAAATTCAACCTAAAGTTTTACCATATTAACCATTAATAAGGATGTAAAGTTTGTTTTGGAAGCAGTGCAAGAAGTTGGAAAGAAAAAGAGGCTTTCTCACCAGGTAGTTATAGGAACTAGCCACTACTAGGGGTGTGAATCGTCACTGGTCTAATTCAATTCGATTACGATTATCATGCCAACATTTCGTTTCGATTCCACGATGCATCACGATGCGTTGCATCCTTCATTTTCAATATTACTGCACATGGCTACATTTTCGTCAATGAATACAAGCGGTCAGATATGAACTCCTAGGAAGTACACTTACTGAATGTAGCAAACATCAAATAAAACTTAAGTCTGAACACAGCATATGACAGAAGCATTTAGAACTAATAAACACTAGTAAATACTAAAAGTGCATGAAACTCTCAAGTAGTGTACTTAAATTACAATAATGCTCACACACACTTGCACACACTCGCACTCACACGCTCTCTCACACATACACACACACACTTGCATGCACACGCGCTCTCTCTCTCCCTCTCACACACACGCTCGCACACTGTAAATGTTAAAATAGTGGGTGTATTGTCTATTACTTGCTTTTGTGTTTCGCCAACCTATGCCATTTTAAGCTAGCGCGATGATGAATGATGTCAGAAAAACAGGCTATAATCGATTATGGTCTATTACTGCATGTAGAATAGTCCACGTCCCTGAGAACTAAATGTTCCCTTAAGGCCATTTTCATGGTTGCATTTGCACCACCAGAAGGAACTCTGAAGTGCCGTAAGCCGAGCCTGTTGTTGTGACTTTTATTTTGATAGGCGCTGAGAACGCCAGAGCCTGAGCAAGAAGTTCTTTAAAAGTTCTGTCTAATACGTTATTAGATAGAATTGTTACACAAAGAAAGTAAACAGTATATGAAAAAGTATTAGCATTTGCCATGTAGTTTATGCCCAGTGTCGTTAGCTAAGCAGAAATACATAATCATGTTTTGTTTGGTCCCCTCAAATTTTTTATTCATGTTTTCCATGTTCATAGAGTTAGTTCATGGAGTAAATATATATGCTATAAACTGTTTACATGGCTTTTGTTTTGTTTTTTTTAAATAATGGCGGGTGCTGGTGTTTTGCATGCATTTGGCCAATCAGTGTACACTTACATCACTGGTGGTTTCTTTTGTGCTGGGTTAGACCCTACTCTGAAGTAGGAGCTAATTTAATACCCCCAAAAGACATTCCTAGAACTAAAATCGTTCCCAGTTCCTGCGGTGCAAACACTCCAAAAAAGCGGGTAATTCTGCCATTAGTTCTAGGAACTACGAAAAGGTTCCTCCTGTGCAAAAGCCCCTAAAGAAAGACATGTGACTCAGATCCACTATTAAACACTTACGCAGTACTGATTCTGTTACTTGCTTTGTGCACACATTGTGAATTTTACACCATCCTTTAGCTGACCCAGGCTGTTAGTGATAACTTAAACACAAGGGTTTAAGTCTAATCATACCATCGCTGTGGGGGATTTGCCCTCTTTAAAGCCTGGCAAACCAAATACAATCCCACACACGCTTCAGCGCTACCCAGACTGCCTCAAACTGAGGCTGTGGCGTCAAAGAGCTTATGAAAATATTGGAGCATATGGGCAAAGTGACACGCCTGCCAATTTGACGTCCGAAGCTCTAATCTGCTTGCTCCGATCAGGTGATAGGCACTTTAGCCAAGACAAACAATCACGATGAATGGTTTGGGCAATGAGGAGTGGCAGCCAGCGTTCAGATACAGCATGTGTTTGACAAGCCTGATGTTTAGAGAGCAGAAGACTAAGCCAAACCAGTACATATGATCACGCATTACAGATGCACTTACTGTATTTCACTGCACATATTTATTAAACTGCCCAATTCTGTGGGTATTTAATCTGGGAGGTGTGTGTGCTAGTGTTATAAGGACAGGCTAAGTGCTCTGTCTCCTATGAGTCTGAGTAAAGAAGAGAGTGCCAGTGCCTGTGTGTGGTGCTGTTTGTCTGTGGAGGTGGGGGCGGGGGGGTGAGTGTTGTTGCTGCAGTGTGCATTGACAGGGTAAAGTAGGGCATGGTGGAGGAGCCTGTGGAAAGGGACAGCTGCAATGCAGACAGCCCTTAAGGCAGAAAAAGGGAGCAAGAGAGGACCGAAGCCCCTCAGAACCCTGTGTCCGTTCAAACAGCACAACACCAGTCCATTCACGTCTCAGACAGCACAACCATGTGCTTTTGACTTGAATTCGTTTGTATGCACACTTAAACTACTTTAATGACTAAATTGTCTACAGTATACTACATTGTTATGGCAATTATTGAGTTCTCAAGAACTTTTTCTTAATGCATTTTCATTCAGCGTTTTGTAAACTTAAGTGGCAAACGGTCGGTTTATTGGATTAGCGGATAAGAATAAGCTTAACTGAATTAGAGTGAGTCATCAGTTGGTTTGACTTTAAGCACGTCATGAAACAATGCTGCCTGGAAATGAGGGTGCATGCAAGGAATTCAAAAAGCTATTTACAAAGTTATTCCCGACTCCTGCTCTGACTCATGAAATAATGGGTGGTTCAACCGAGTGTGATATTGGGAAGTGCATTTGCACCTACTTAACAAGTGAAGTTAGAATATCAATGGACTTAGTACATAGGAATTTGCTACAAGTTTGAGATAGGACAAGTCTCAAGTTTTCTTTGTTAGGCATGTTATTGATACAAATTTTACAAATATATTGAAATGATAGTGTGCACAGGCTATAAAAGCAGTACAGTTAGGACGTGGCCAATGTGACACTGTTGTTCATCAAAAGAAAGCCATAACTATAATCATATTCAATCCTGTTACTGGATTTTGGGGGTTCTTCACTTGCTACTGCACTGACTCTCACTCCTGGTCATTAAACCACAGCCTGGTTTCTATATTGAGCACTACTGTCAAATAAAACGATTTCGAAACAAACCTCAGCGTCTGCTGTTTGACACTACATTCATCGTTTCCTTTCAGCTGTGTGCTCTGATGCTCTAATGGCACACAGCTGCCTGCCTTGATTTGTCATAATGCAGAATGGGGGCGGGGCTTTGCTTCTCTCTGCAGCATTGCAGGTACGAAGCCACAGGCTGGAGTCGTCGTGCACTGTAACCGTGACCAGTATATTGTCTTCACGCCAGTCCATACTGTCCACCGATTAAACTGTGCGTCCAAAATTACTGACTACTTATTCTGTGGTCAATCGATGCCGCTCTTCACACATTACTGAGATAAACCAGCGTTTTTATCACAATGCCTATGATTTGAAAATATAAGGAAAGTAAACAGTCGTTCAAATAGATATAATATTATTCGTGAGGCCTCGTACATGCACCTAGTCCCAGGTTAATTTTTTGGTCACCTCCTAAAAAGCGTTCATGTTTGTGGGAAAATTCAGTTTGAATAACTGAGGAAAAAGTGCAGTAGTCATTATTAATGGGAAAGACAGTGTCACATGCTGTCTTTTCCATTAATAATTTCGGCGTTTGCTTCAGGTTTTTTTTTTTTTTGCTTTGTCTTCGTGGCTCGTGGAAAAACTAGGGCGTCTGTTTACCTGCGGCACGTGCGCAGCGTCTCCTCTCGCTGAGATTCATGCACGCGCGCGCACGGGGGAGCAGTAGTCAATGTTGCCAAATCTCACAAGAAAATCAAGCGAATGCTCTGAAAAATAAATCAGCTATTTCTATTTATTTTGCTAATAGCTTTTTATTATATCATGGAGACAGACATAATGCTAGCCTACATTTTATTAAACATAGATTATTTGCGAGCTTCAAAATTGTTTATTTTCATTTAATATACCATTTTATGTAAAAAATAATAATTCAAATATTACATATATCCCAAACACCTGACTGCTTTTTGGAAATAAGGCCAAAAACCCACAATCCACAAATTCTGATATTTGTAAGGACTTTATTTAACAAACAAACCCAAGGTGGTTTATAATAAGAGGACTTGGCAACAGTGGCAGTAGCGCTGGAGTAATGAGGGGCGGGGGGAGAGTACGAGAGTAAGTGAGCGGGCTTTACATTTCTCTCTGCTCTTGCACGTCGCTTCTACACTTTCTTCTATTGTTGATTAGACCTTTTAGGACATTCCCCTAGTATAAAAAAAGGATATTTATTTTGCCCAGTATTAGTAAATACAGTTGCAAACTGCGTGTGTGAGACACGGCCATTTGGGACATTGTGGTCAGGATGCCGATGAATGACATCTGCTTTTCCTAAAGACAAGGGGACCGTTTCCTTTGCAGGGCGACTCTCCATGGACAGTGAAATAGAAGGTTGGACATGTCTAAATGAACCTAGTGTCTGTGTGTATGCAGTCTTGTCTCTAAAGTTACTACATGTGCTTAGCCCACTTTAAACCCTTGTCATTTCCGTCTGAGGAAGACCAAGTGAACCTAGTGCTTTACTTCAGATAGAGAAATGTGACAAGAAATGCTCCTGCCTTTGCTTTTTTAGAAAATGAAAGAATATGTTCTTAAAGATAAGCCCGTTTAGGCTCAAGTTGATTCGTTTTGACTGAATTCTGTCTGTGCTGAAGCGCTGCTTTAACAGTTTCCTGAACTGAATGTGTCAACTTCCAAAATAGACACAAGAACATACATGATGTACGAGGCGCGAGGAGCAGACCACCTGGTTGTTCCGGTTTTGAGGCAAATGGATAGTTAACTAGATAGCTAACTATTTAATATACTATTCTTAGTATATGGCTTTTTCATAGTTTGAACAAATGTTCTCTAGCTTCATGCACTGTAATTTTGGATAATCTTAAACAGGAAATGACAAAGATCCGCTTGTTTGACACTTCACTGCAGCAAAACATCACACGGCAAAAGTAGGAAAAACAGCTCGTTTGTGAGGCGGTCTTGTCATTTAGTGGATCTGTTAGCTGTAGTCGTGACCGGAGTGTGTGTTATGTATGTGTGTAACACACACACACAGCAGTCCTGTGATCTGCGCTCTTGTTTTCAGCACCGAGGACAGAGAAGCAGCAGGCACGCGCTCAAGTGAGCTCGCGAAACATTCAAAAAACATGACACAAGTTTGACAAACGAGCTTTATAGTGATAATGGTTATGGTTTGTGGCGGGGAAATAGAGAATAACAATCATTACACTCGTGTGTATTGTTTTCCAACAATGTTCTGCTCAACAACCTGTTGATAGTGATGAATGGAAATAGGGAGGATTTCTCATTGCACGCATTATGAAATCAGTGTTTAAAAAGTTTCACCCATTTTTCTTGCATAACATGTTCCAGGTAACTAAAATTTAGAATTTTTAAAAATTGTTTCCATGCTTGATAAAGAACAATGATGCTATTCACTATATCAGTTCAATAGACTTTACATTGACTGCTACATTAATTTAATAGAATTGCCTTTCTTGATAACTTTTTAACTAATCAAGCAACTAACTTAAGCAAATCTTATAAATGGTAGCTACTTTAATAATGAATAATATAAAACAAAACTGCAGTATTTTCTATAGTGCTTGCATGTGTGATATCAATGCACATGTCATATAATGTTGCTTCTGAGGAAAACATTTAGGCAATTAATGTTTGAAAATGAAGTTTTCTGACTAACAAATTTGAATAATATTTTAATGGGTGAAAAATCAATCACCCATGTGCTTGCACAGTGTAGAAAATTGCTTTGTTATCCTGAGGCAACACGATGCAATAGAGGGTTAATGAACTCAATGACTCTACAGCTTCCATGGTTTTGTTACCTCTGAATTAATATTCCATACCATGTTCCGACCAGGAGCTCATAAATCAGGCCGCTGTGTTTTTGTAATATAAGGATTTCAGTCGTTTTGTTGGCAAACATCGCAAATACAAATTTTAAAGTACTTGTGAATATTGATTAACTGAGGAATTGATATTCAGTCCATTTCTACAACGCTGTCAGTTCTTTATAAGTGATATGCTTTTTTAAAGAATCTCATAGGTACTCAGTTCCCATTCATTTTGTGTGAATGGAAACTTTTATTAAATTGTACCTCATTTAGAGTAGAGCAGGAAATGTCAGAACAGTTAACCTGAGCTTCAGAGGACCTCTGGTCAGGTTATTTCATGGAAATTTGAGGTCATGACAGTCATCTTGTTAGGGAAAGGAGTCAGTTATGTCCTGTTATCAGTGTTTCTGCAGCTATCATCAAGCACTGAATACCCATTAAGATTAGCCAGCATCTTGTACAGCGCCAGACTTTCTTGACTGATTGCACTCTGCCAGATCCTGCTCAGTTTACTTCATTAGATCTGAGAAACATGTTGATTCATATAGTGATAGACATTGCCTTAGGAACTTGATGTTTGATTTACTGTGTACAATTGGACGTTTTCTGGGCTCTGAATTGCTTTTAAGACTGATTTGAAGATTTTTTTTTTTTTTAAGTGAAAAATTCCTTGACGATGCATGAATTGATTCTGTCAGTTTCTAGCAGCGATTGGCCAAAATCCAGATCATATTTTTGCACCCCAGACATTCTGCTTTAGTGGCTTCTATCTCACACAATGTGCCTCAAGGGCACAATCGTTAATTAGTGTTAAATCAGACAGCAGTTAGGGAGATTGGCGCAGCGGCCCTCAGACTGTTAGAGGAACATTGAAATTGATTGAAAATTAGATTTGTTAAGGCTCGAGTTAAGGATTTTGTCTTTTTTAAACAGTGATAAGCCAGTTTAGTCACTGAAAGTAAAAGATACTATATGAGGAAATGACAGAAGATATTTTGATACCAAATAATGCTGCTGATGAAAGCATTTCCATTGTTAGTTTTATCACTGAAATATATTTGACATTGTACACTGTAGTCAGCATTGTTGCCTGGTTGTTTCGTACGCTTTGTCTGAATGATGACAGGGAGAGCTGAGCAAAATAGCTGACTCACATGAACAGGAAAGTCATTAATAATAGTATGAATGAGTCTTTTGTGAGATTTTTGTGGACTGGTTCATATAAAAGTTTGTAAAGACTATTCACAATACAGCTAGTCTGAATAATGATGCATTAGTCTGACAGTATTGCCAAGTGCGATAAAGGGTTTTGGATAAACCGTGTCACACAATGGTACATGAAGTAGGAGATATAACCAGGGCATGTCTTGGAGGATGGGTAAAGCAGTTACTTTAGCTCATGGAGATGCCTGCTTCTGATTTAATTTGATTTGCTGCTGGTTTGTATGTATATTAAATTGGAGGGCTCCATTCAACCAGAAGGAGACCGCAGTAAAGTTGTTTCAAAATCCATGCAGTGATTTGGGAAGCTGGTGAAAGAATATATGCTACATATCTTTTGTGCCACGTGCAAACAGAAAGATATGCATTAGTGTATAAAAATATATATTTATACTTTACAAGAAGTTCTACATGTTTGAATTTGTTAATGCATTAATTAGATAGAAATTAACACATATACAGCAAGTTTAAATCTTAAATTATTGTTAACTTTTAGTTCAGGTTAATGCATTAACTAATACTAATGAATAATCTTCTAACATAATATGTACAGTATTAGTATATGTAAAGAGTAGTATTTATCGAAATTAATGAATGCTGTAAAAGTACTTATATACTAGGCTATAACTATATTGTTAACTTGAATTATAAATTATCATTACTTTTACAGCATTTATTCATCTTGATTAAAGATCTTTACGTATACTAATACATTATGTTAAAATTGTATACATTAGGAATAGTTAAAGCAGGGTTAAGGCTGCATATTGGTGAGGATTTTTCAGTGACTCTGTCTGCACTTAAAATGGTTACGCCAGTAGATGGCAGCAAGCGGCTTCATGAGCTAGTCATCGAATCATTCTTTGGAAAACATTGAAACGTGACTGTCTTTGAGTGAATCATTTAAACATTCACTCAACCGATTTGTTTTGGACAAAGTAATATCATGCCTAAAATTTAAATTGAACTGTTTATAAAATCAATATTATACCTAATGTTTGGTTCCTCACAAATAAAGAAAGAACACTGTCATGTTCCCACTGCTCTACGCTTGTGATAGACAGTAGTGTAAAGTGTGTTTGACTAGCACAATGCCGTGTCATGAGTCAGGCATTAAAAGGCTTCATCCCTTTATCCATTTCCTTCAGGGCTGGAGCATTTCCAGAAAGGTCACGCACATGTTAACCCATTCAGTCACTGCTAACCTTGACAGCAAAGCGACATGTATGTAACAACTAGATGCTGACATTTCCTACTGGAGCTTGAGCTTTCTAACACAGCAGGCCAGCTGGAGCTGAAGGTTCAGATCTCAAAATCAGAGCAGAAGAGCTCAACCCATGTTTAAACACTCAGTACTTGTTGTAACAGCTGGGAAAAGAAGAGTTTTGTTTGTTTGTTTGTGTGCAGTGATAGCATTGTACTCTCTGAAGCACCGGCTGTCAGACCTTGCTTCCATGTTTTTGAAGTCTAGACTGAAAAAGACTTGAGCATTCCTGTGTTGGGACAGGGCGCTTGCAGAAGCCTCAGTGGTAGGAAATTGTGCTGCTGCCTGTAGTAATATTCCACTAACAGACATGGATGGAAATACAGAATTGTGTACATTCGATTTAAATAAAACTTTATAGGTATAAATAGTTGTTTCAGATAATAATATTATATTTCCTTATGCTAAGAATGTGTACTTCTTACTACAACATGGCAAAGTATGAATATGTCCTGGTGGTAGAAACGTCTAGTCACATATTACTGTGTTTTCAGTTTAACTTTCCACAATCAGTGTTGACATCTTGACCTCCTACAATGTCCACCAAGGCTGGTATGGTTAATATACTGCATCTCTTTGATTAGACTCTTCTCAGTCCTCTTGAAGGTAGAGTTGTTGAAATTTTGACTGTTTATGTCAATTCCTTTTTATCTCGTAATTATAACTCATAATTTCAACTTTTTAATCTCATGATTATGACTTTTTATGTTATACTTTGTTTTTTCCATTTTAATTGTATAAACATCTGGGCACAAGATTTTTTGTAATATTGTTAGTGTGACACGTTAGTATGATTGTTCAGAATTTGGATTAAAATACACACCTGAGAGAAAAGACTGACCCACCTTTAGGCATTATTGAATAGAAAACTTTGTCTTTTTAAAGCTGCAGTCCATAACTTTTTTTGGTTAAAATGATCTGAAATAAATTTTTGAGCATGTACATAACCAGCCAGTGTTCAAAACTATTTGTAATCCAGAAAGATCCAAATGACAGTCATCTGTGACAACTGGAGATTGACCTGTAGTCAAAAGCAAAGGACTTTCGACTGTGGAGTGGCTACAGAAATTGAAATCTACAGGTAATGCTAACACACACTAAAGGTTCCGGTATACTTCAAACGAACTTCTTTTTCGTTCTTCGTTTAGGGGTTAAACGAAGTTCGAAATACGCGAGCAGCGATATACTGTAAACGAACATCTGACGTCGCCCACACTGCTGAGAGCGACAGTTAGATGAATATGTAAATATGTGCCTTGCACTTTCTTCTCAGGAACAAAATAAACACAACAAAAATGAAAACAGAAAGCACTTATTATAGAAAGCATAAGAAAAGCGTCTGATCATAACAGCATAGCAAGGTTAGCATGAGCTCTTCAAAGTAGCACTCCAGTCACGTCATGTCTTCATATAGCACATACTTTATTCAATGGATTGCTTAAAATCAAGCAGCTTTACAGTATCAAACATGAAAAACAGTGCTAGTGCCTCATTTTTTTACAAGCACAACTTCATTTTGTACTATAAAGCAGCTCTCCAGTGTGTTCATGTTTTCACTCGCGGAGATCTTACCTCACTGAACTCAACAGATCAAATGAATCAGAGATGCGGTCCACGCGAGTGAAGGCGGAGCCTCAGCGCACACCTCCTGTTATGTTATCGTCACTGACCAATGGTAGTACGAAGGTGTTTTGGTGCTGTAACATCAGTTCTTTCTTCGATTTCGTTTGAAGTATACCGGGGCCTTAAATACACATATTCACGCAATGCTGATGTTGTTAACATAAACAAATTGAGAACAAAGTATAACAGTAATAATAATTGCACGGTTTGGCATGATCCGAGCTAAGCGATCGTTAGATTTAATCACCATTGTCACCATTGTAGGCCTAATGCTTTTTTCCTCAGTTGGTCAGAACAAAAGTGGCAGACATGTTACTTACTTGTTCAGATGACATTTTCCAGTGAAAATTCTTATTTTGGTCATACTTCCAAGAAGTAGAATCTGTGTTTCCGAATTACAGTATCCACCGGTGCAGTGACTGACATTCAACCGCACGGAGTCGGGCCGATGCACAACGCTCGTAACAATAATAATTCTGCATATAACTGCAATTGCAGGTTTCAAACAGAGATGGCGACAAAGAAGCAATACTTCTGGACTGCAGCTTTAAGTGACAAAATTACTCTTTAGTAGTCCTTGAACTTGCGTTCACCTGTTGCATTCGTCTGCAGTAAACATTTAGTATTTTTGTTCATTGTCTTTCTAATAATATTTCACTAATTCAGTCTTTCTTTCATTCTGACTACAGTTATTATATTAGCACTGCATTTAACATACTTGTAGTATTGGCTAGTTATGTATGCTTGAGATGGAGCAGTATTAGAGATAATGATGCATTACCCTAGTTCATATAGTTCATTCACACATGAATTGAGTGGTATGTCCTCTGATCTACTGCTGTTTCATGCTCTCATTCTGCTGTATGCAAGATGAGAGGGTGAATGCAGATGGTGGTCTCAGCTGGGAGAGCCTCTGCCAACGACACTCCCCCTCTCCTCCACTAAATACCAGCCTACGTCAACCAGCAGAGCTTAACTCAGGAAGGGGGTTCTCCAGAATACCATCATTCTGGAGAGCTGGGGTATTATTCACCACCTGATGGCCAAGCATAGGATTTTGTGATTTTGTTTGAAAACTACTGCTTGAAATGTTTATCAATGTATAATGAATACTGTAAG
The DNA here is from genome assembly GCF_024489055.1 of Chanodichthys erythropterus. Classification (NCBI taxonomy): domain Eukaryota; kingdom Metazoa; phylum Chordata; class Actinopteri; order Cypriniformes; family Xenocyprididae; genus Chanodichthys; species Chanodichthys erythropterus. The sequence goes on from NC_090240.1 coordinate 20,017,516, forward strand.
TATATATTTTATAATAAAAAACAAATTTAAAGTGTAGCATACAGGCAGTATTCAGTGTACATGTAGATTGTGCAGTACACAGTTTTATGTACTGTATAGTCAGTACGAAAGCATTATGTATAATCTCATTTAAGTGGGCACTGTAAACATTAACAACACCGAAAGATGGTAACAGGCACACCCACATAGCACTTATATCCCGTGCTTAGAATTATATATTAATGCAGTACATTATTGCAGTGGTTTATTTCAACAAATGAGTGCAGTCCTGGTGTTTGCTCCCATTACTATAAACACAGCATTATAAGACAAGGAAGAGCGAGGTAGATTGAGTGTGTGTCTTGTGTTTGTTTGTGTATATGTGACTGTATAGACAATCCTCACAGATACAGAAGCAGTTCCTAAGCTGAAAATAAACACACACTCAGAGTCTTCAGCTCCTGACTCATCAAGTCTCCCACAGGAATAAATAGTGAATAGACCCTTAATGAAGTTCTCCTCTCATTGAGCTGTCTATCAGCTCCCTTTCTTTCTCTCTCAGCCATTACTCCCCAGGACCTCTCAGCTCACATACACAACGTATGTCTGACGTCCATGAATGTGACTCAGTGCCTGTGAGTTATTCTAAGAGCAGGGATGAAAAGAGGAGGAGAGAAAGTTGTGGTTGAAGGTTGCATTAAGGCAGAGGCAGATGTTGAAAAGCTTAAACAAGAGCTGGAGGCAGTGTTGGAGGCAGTTTAGGTCAGCTCACACAAGAAGGCAGTCTCTGGAGAGAAAAACTTGGTGACATTGTCTTAGGCCTGTTTTACACATACTGTGAGTGGCACATACTCATTTGAACAGTTTACAGTATTCACAGCAGGGCCGGAGTGGGACTCATCTTCAGCCCTGGAGTTTCAGGCCTTAAACCGGCCCACTTTAATTCAAGAATGACTATATTAAAATAATGTAATTAAAACCTCAGTATATAAGTTTGCAACAGTGCACTGTTCTCTACAGCAAAAAATTATAGTACAAAAAATGCTACAATTTGATATAGAGTCATTTTTATTGTTATGATTTTATAATGTGAACCACTGATTAATTGTCCAGCCATCTAGTGGCTGTAGTTAAAAAATTCATGTTATTTTAATTTTTTTAAAAGTGTTTGCTTTCCAGTAGATGGAAGCAATCATCCACTAAACTCAGACACATTTTTCATGTCTATCACTATGAATGAAATTAAGAAATGTAGATCTTTTTTTAAAGTGGATTTAACATAAAAGTTTGCTATTTTATATGAATGTATATACTTAAATTATTACAAATTGAGGCAAATAAATAAATCCTCCAAAACTGCACAACTTTACAGTAAAATATTAAAGTGAGCTATTTTACGTTTGTTTATAAAAAGTTACATTATGTTACAAAATCACATATTACTGTCGGTTATGTAAGCTATTTGGACAGAAAAATGAATATTGTTGCCCAATGTGTAATAGCATAGCAAGCAACATAACATAAGTGATAGGCCCTATTTATTATTTGCCTACTATTATTACGATATGTGTAATAGCTGCATACATGCCTTTATCTTTTGCGTGTTTCCCCTCTTCCTTTGTATTTATTTAAGTTACCTAAATCGGCTTCCGGTGGCTTAGACCTTTTGTCTTAACATAATTTAGTGTTGATTTAGAACATGTCCCGCTGTCCCTACAGAGGTCACTTCATCCCTTCTTCTTGTATACTTTTGTGTGAGTTGTCTTCTCCGGACGCACACACTGAGTCCCTCCCGACCAGGTTAATTTACTCACAGAATGACATGATATCATTGACGTTATGTGCAAATGAGCAGTAAAAACCCGATCGTGCATTCGGTTAATTTTTTGATTGTTTGTTTTTTTTTTTATGCCGCACTGGGCCGTTGCCCATGTCATCCATGACTAAATCCGTCAATGACTGGTTTTAAGGAGAAAGTTAGGCTACTCAGCTTAGTACTTTCTGACAGTTTCTAGAGCATCCATATTTCAACCCAGTGCCATGACAACACCGGCCCTCACGGCCAAATAAACAGACCGGCCCACCGAGAATTCTCCAGGCACTCCTGATTAGCCAATCCGGGCCTGATTCACAGTATCTCATACATGATGCAGAAAGTAATGTTTTGGCCATGTTGCACATGCTGAACCCAGCAGAAACCTTGAAAGTGTGCAAAAAACCTATAAACACTATGTTTTGAACTATAGGCTTTTTTGAAGTAGCATACTGTACTTGCATATTATTTGAAAAAAAAACTTTCAGTTCAGTAAATCTGGCTGAATCCAGATGGTTTAAGCAGTTTATTGCCATTCTTTTGGGGTTTAGTGCAGTTCTGTGTAGTTCAGGTAACTAATTTATCTTTAGTCCCGTTCCTGACAATTTAGTAATAATTTTTCAGAGGGCTGCAAGATTAATTGTGGTCACTTTTTCTGCTTCTCTTGATTAATTAAGTGTATAATGTCGGAGACATTTGTGATACTGATATTGGAAACACAGACATATATGTATATTAAAGATTAGCGATCTCCATTGCAATATTCTGCTCAAATGAAAGTGTAATACAGCCAGTCTGCGTTCCTTCACGAGACCTTTAATCCTATTTGCGGCCACTAAATCTGTGAACAAACCTTCTCAGTGACAAGCTATAACCTGTTAGCATTCCACTGTACTGCTCGTGGTACACATACCATTCAAAAGAGACCTTAGGAATGCTAAAGGGATAATAAATCCAAACATGAATAATATGAGTTATGTGCAATTGTGGTTGCTGAATAAATACATTTATGCCACCTATGTGCTACAATATCTAATAAAAAAGATATTAGAAAAATATTCATTAATAAAATATTATTGGGATTTATATTAGGAATTATAGTTTTAGCTTTTTAGAGAAGCGTATTAAGTTTTTATAATGTAGAGCGAGTTAATATATATGATCAATATTTTAAATCGGGAAGGTACATGAGGTTTAAATAATAAACATCCGTTGACGATCAGTTGTCCATTATCAAAGAAAGTAGTGTGTGTTGATAGTTCAGCAACAAAAAAGGGAAATGATAACATATTCTTCAACTTTAAAAAAAAAAATATGGCTTTGTGATGAAACATGAGGTTTGGAGTTTTAGCTCAATTTACTTAATTTAATATCTACTCTCAGTGCCTATAGGCTGTCACTTTTGTAGTTTATGGAGAAATAGGAAGGTGTTGCACATATCACTGTCTTGCTTCAGCACTGATTGGTGGTCCCTTCCCTTTCTCCGCCCCCTTGCATGTGGCCCCTCCCCCTACCCCCTCTCCCTCTGCAGTGTACGTGTGTGGCATTTTGAGCAGACACGCGGCAGCAGGTGGAGATGACATCATCTGCACTGCAGCAGACTGCAGCACTGTGTCTGAACAAAGACATGTCAATGCTGCTGCTAACTGGTGCTGCCACACGGCCTCTCTTTCTATCTCTCTTGGCATCTTTAGTCCCTAGGTAGCTTATTTTCCTTCCATCTCTCTTTCTCTCTCTCCGTGGCATGGTATCTGAATGAAGATTTAAAACTGACTGCAGGCAGACTGAAGCCCACTGCTTCAATAAGTCATAGTTTAAATGAAAAATAATCATGCACATCCTTTCATCCAGCAGGGTTTATTAATGGTGGTTGTTAAGGCTTTGAGGCTGGGTTAAGAAATTTTGAACAATCCTTAAACTTTGGAAAATATCCTGCAGAATTTATGTCATGAACATGAATTAATCCTTTTCTAAGTAGATGTAAGACTTTTACCTGACAGACAAGGTAGCCACCCAGTAATACCCTTGCAACCATTCAGGGGTGCGTTTCCCAAAAGCATCGTTAGCCAACTAACATCGCAAGTTCCGTCATTAGGGTTAAGGTTAGGGTTAACATAGTTCAATGATTTGGTGTTTCCCGAAACCATAGTTCAAACGAACATTGGATCTTGTGTGGTTGGAACGACAGCTCTCGAGCTGTGGTTAGAAGCATAGTTACTTGTTTTTTCAAAAATGAGAATTACTCCTCAGATGCCATGTCCATAATTTATAGCAAAAAATCTAGCATTAATTCGAACTCAAATGGATTCATTTAGAGAAGTTATTAGTCCACCACCTGCGTCACATCATTCACCAACGTGGCTGAACAACAGGTTTGCGACAATACAGTTTGGTGACTACCTAGTTGATTTGTTCAACGATGCATCGTACTATTGTAGTGAAGCAGCGAGTTACGTCATTGTAATACACTACTTGACTTGTGCTCTGATTTTTGCTCTGATTTGCAGTCTAGACAAGTCAACAATAGGTGACGAAAGTCGCATAGTGTATGTTAGGCTCAGACTATGATTTTAGCTTCAGACTATGATTCCATTTAGTCGGAGGAAATCAAACAATGTTTGATATTTTGAGCCGATTTTAAAACAAATATCATAATGTATGAAGCATCGCTACTGAAACCAAATCTGTCCTTCATCTACTAGTGTTGCAATAAAATACAATACAAATACAATAACAATACAAAAGTAAATGAACACAACACGCATAATAAAAATTAACCTCAAGATTTGACTCATCAACACAGATAAAACAACTGTCTATGCAACACACATCTAACTCCCACAACATTTTTTTTAACAAGTTTTTCATCTAATATTTATGTTTTATTTGATTTCAGGTTTTTCCAATTACTTAAAGGTCCCATGACATGCTTTACTAATTGCTTTTATATAGGCCTAAGTGGTCCCTAGTACTGTATCTGAAGTCTCTTTCCTGAAATTCAGCCTTGGTGCAGAATTTTAGCCACTATGAGCCAGTCCCACAATGAGCTTTCCTCAGGACGTGCCGTTTCTGGGTCTGAAGCTTTAAATGCTACATATGCCATATTTTTAATAGTTTTAGTTAACAAAAACACCACTGGTAGGAACAGAGCCAGTCAGGGTTGTTGACTCTGGACCATGTGTTGCTTCATTATAATAATTCATGACCTGTCACTGTAAATGACTGGTGTCCTTTCAGCTGCCAGATTCTTACTGAATTGTCAAACAGTGTGAATTTATGTACATGACCACTGAACGACACTCTTGACATTTTCGCCTGGCAACCAAACACTATCTGTTTGCTTTGTGGTGTTCATGGCCCTCTGGATTCATATTTTTGTTTAGTCGGAAGACTAATATTATATTGCTTACTAGTACATTAGTAAGGGCGATACAGATCTTTTTTTTTTTTTTTTACTTTCTTGCGCTTTTGCGTCTGTCAATGTGCCTCTTCATTCATCAACATACTGACACTGGAGCAAACCACAGCCCAGCATGCCTCTGTCGCTTGGTTACCGTGCAGCTGCAGGTTGCCACAGAAACAGGCTTATCAGTGAGAGGCACATACTGTTCTCAGTACTGGTGCTGGAGTTCACCTGTGCTGGTCCCAGTTCTCATCTTTTACATCTGCACAGTGAGCTTATCTGACAGATTACATGGCTATGTTTAGTGTTAAAAGTCCAGTCAGGAAAGCAGCTTGATATTTCTTCCATTGCAAGCTATTCTGTCTGGATTAGGGTTACAGAGTAACTTTGTAAGCATTTAGCACCCTAGCAACAATTCAGAACACCTTAACAACCATATAGCAATGCCCTGGGCACCCTTGCATCATGGAAGTGAGGTTTGCACTGGCAGAAAATAAAAATCTGGTTGTGAAGTAAAAACTCCAAACAAGTCTGTGTATGTTCACTGCTGTGTTTTTGAAGCTGAATGTGTTGATGTGCCTCATTAATGATTCCATTAATTTATAATAATGACTGCAATTACGGAAATGGTGATTGATAACATCAGACTCTGTGTCTTGATTGGAAAGCATAAGGGTAATGACTGAGTTTTAATTAAACATCCAATATAGAATTTTGCTTGGGGATGTGTGCTAGACCTGAGAATTTATTTCAGACCTGAGTGAGATAGAGTGTACTTTACAGCAACCATTTTCATTTCCAAAGTGTGAATTGAACAATCACTAATCTAGTTCATTTACATCTTTTACTTGATTGAACTAAAGTTGGAACCCATGTGATTGAGTTCCACTGTGGTTAAACTGATACGATTTTTTCTCTGCAGATAACCAGTTCAGAATGTCCATCCTGGAGCGGCTGGAACAGATGGAGCGCAGGATGGCTGAGATGGCCGGTCAGCAGCAGCAGGCCAGTGGAGGAACAGCGGGGACTGGAGGAGGAGGAGGAGGAGGAGGGGGAAACGGAGGCACTAATAGCCAGTCTCAGGTACAGCAGCACTTCAGTAATTGTTATGTGTGAGATTGGAATGTATTTTAAAATAGCGACAAGTTTGTTGAGCCATATTGTAATGTCTTTCTAATGTCCTTTTAGCTATTTTATATATTATATATATATATATATATATATATATATATATATATATATATATATATATATATATATACAGCTCTGGAAAAAATTAAGAGACCACTTAACATTGATTTCTGAACTTGGAGTGGTCTCTTAAGTTTTTCCATAGCTGTATATATATATATATATATATATTATTACAGTACAGTGATTATGTTATTTCATGTTTCCCAATTCTGTTTATTACTGCTATGATTCAGCTCATAAAAAAACATAGTCATTTAGAACCTAAAAGTAATTTTCATTTACAATAAACATTATTAAAATTCAGCTACATCACTTAGATGAAAAGATTTGCATATTATAATAACATGGTGTTTATTAAAACTGATTTTGTGAGCCAGTTGAACCAATTCATTAAAATGATTGTTCACAAATTGTTTATTGCTGCAGCTTTTCCACTCATAGATTATACAGTAGCTTTCTGTTTGAGCCATAATAAATGATGCAGAAAGCAATGACATTTTTTTAAAAGATTGTGACATTTCATTGAGCTTTTGAAGACATCAAGCTCTACATTTTGTTCTGCAGTGTATCTCGGGACAGGCGGGAAGCTCTTTTGAGAGTCGTGTGGTGGTTGTTTGTGAGAAGATGATGAACAGGGCCTGCTGGGCCAAATCCAAACACTTGATTCACTCAAAGACCTTTCGGGGCATGACCTTGCTACACCTTGCTGCAGGCCAAGGCTATGCCACCCTCATCCAGACTCTCATCAAATGGCGGTCAGTTAAAGCGACAAGAGCACTCAGATGTGTCTACATCTATGTATAAATATGTTTTTGTGTTATTTCCATTGCTAACGATGATAAATGGTATTATCCTATCCAGCACGAAGCATGCAGACAGCATTGATCTGGAACTTGAGGTGGACCCTCTCAACGTGGATCACTTCTCTTGCACTCCACTGGTATGATCCTCAAGCATTTGTAATTGAACTTTGGTGCATCTGGCAACTCCATTGCACTCTCTTTGCTTTTCTTACACCCCTTTTTACTCTGTTTCCTTGTTGTAGATGTGGGCTTGTGCTTTGGGTCATCTAGAGGCAGCAGTGGTCTTGTACAAGTGGGACCGGAGAGCACTGGCCATCCCAGACTCCCTAGGCCGCCTGCCTCTCTCCATCGCCCGCTCCCGTGGCCATACCAAGCTGGCAGAGTGTCTGGAGCAGCTCCAGAGGGAGGAACAGCAGCAGCAGACCCCGTCCTCCTTACCCCCCACCTCCAGCATGTCTTTCTCCCCCAACCCTGACATCCCCACCTCCAACAGCTGGATGGTCAGCTGGGGCAGCGACAGTATGGTGACCCCCAGTGGGCAGAACACTGGTACTACCACCTCTACTACAACACCTTGCACCAACCAGAACCCTGGTGAGAACCTATAAAGTAGTTAGTTAAACTGCAAGATACTAAGGAAAAGTTGCTAATAATGTCTTATGTTTATGCTTAAATGTTTTAAAATGTAATTTATTCCTGTGATGGCAATGCTGAATTTTCAACATCATTACGCCAGTCTTCAGCATCTCTTGATCCATCAGAAATGTAATATGATGATTTGCTGCTGAAGAAACATTTCTTATTATTATCAATGTTGAAAAAGTCCAAAAAGGTCAATTTTGGTCTCATCAGACCATAGCACCTTATCCCAGATGGCATCAGAGTTTTCCAAGTGTGTTTTTGCATAGAGCAAATGAGACTGAGTGTTGCACTTTTTCTGGAAAGGCTTCTTTCTTTCAGCGCTAAGTTTGGTTGGTGAAAAGCAAACACAGCACACCACCCAAAACACACCATACCTACTCTGAAGCATGTTGGTGGCAGCATTATGTTGTGGGGGTATTTCTCTTCAGCAGGTACTGGGTGATTGGTCAGGATTAAAGGGAAAATGGATGCTGCCAAGTACATCCGAATTCTTGAGCCATCTTTAGCTATCTTGCTAGACAGAAGACGGGCAGGTCATTAACCTTCCAACATACCACCAAAAGAACAATGCAATGGCTTAAGGATAGGAAGGTGAATGTCCTTGAGTGGCTAAGTCAGAGCCCTGACTTAAATCCGATAGAAAATCTGTGGATGGACTTGAAGAGAGCGGTCCATTGCTGCTCACCACGGAATTTGACTGAACTTGAGCAATTATGCAAGGAAGAATGGGCAAATATTCCCCAATCTAGGTGTGCAAAGCTAGTACAGACATACCCAATAAGAATAATGGCTGTAATTAAAGCAAAAGATGGCTCTACAAAGGGGACTGATGACTTTTCCAAACCTGTTATTCTAGTTTTGGATTAATTTTCAGAACTGTTGTTTTTTCTTTTATTACTTTGATATTTTAAGGCAAAATTTATAAATAAATAATTTTGGAATGGGTTTTAATTTCAGGCTGTACGACAAATAAAGTAACTCTTTCAAAGCGGTATGATGAATTTCTGTATATACAGTATCAGCAGTACAGTATGAACCAATTCACTAAAATGAATCAGACTTTCCAACACTAAATATGGGACTGATAGTGGGTGTTTCAGGAGAGTTCACTAGGCTACTAGTTGAAAAACTGCTACTCGTAGCTCATTACTGGAAAAGCTGCACTGTTTTGAAAACAGATGAACTAATATTGCTTTACTAAAAAGATTACAGCAGATTTGCTTGCCTAATGTAATATCTTATTGCATTTGCTTCAATGAGCAGTACTTGCTGCACAATCTAATTCCATCTTATTTTTTAGATTATAACTAATAGCACCTCAGAGAGCAAATGTAATGGAAATATCATCTCCGTCCTCTTCTCTGAGTGCATCTCACTCTCTCTTTTGTGCCTAGATTTGAGAAGGCCGAGGTCAGAGCCCTCCAGCTACTACAGCAACGAGTGCCAGCGGGAAATCCCCCTCGCCAAGAAACACAAGCCCAACCCAGAGCTTGTGCAAGCACAGCTGGATAAGCCCATGTCGGTTCCCTTGAACATGGAGCAGCAGACACATAAACTGTCAACCAGCCCTAAGACCCTCCCCTCCACCCCATCCAGCCCGGATAAGAGCATCTCTGAAGAGGGTTTAGGGACAGGGGGCATCCCACAAGCCAAGATGGCCTCTTTCCGTGGAGGGCATAAATGGGGCACTAGAGAGGTGCTCAGGAAGGGAGGCATCAGTGGCGCAGGAAAGGAGAAGTTGGCCAGCCGGTTGCGTCAGCGTGGCGAGCCCCTCAGCATGCTGGGAATGGTGGAGAGGGAGATTGTAGACACGGAGATGCTTTCTTACAAGGAGGATCTAGAGAACCAGGACTGCCTCTCTCACATGGAGGACCTACAGGTGAGAGAAGTGCACATACACACACTCACACAGTGCCCTAAATGGCACTCACTCACAGTCAGCCAGCCTCATTCACACCTGTATTGATGCATTTGTTAGTAAATAGGCTCAGCAAACAAACAGGGCTACAAGCGTTGAGAGGCCAAGGGATATATAGAGCACCATCCGTCCTGCTGACATGTGAAATCAGCGCTAGAGAGCCGCGGTCACAGCCCCGCTCTCTACACAGACCTTCGTCACCACATAATACACTTCTGCCATTGATTTGCTCCCATCGCCAGGAGTTAGTCCAGCTCCATTCATCTCTGTCACTCTATGGGGATAGAGGGACTGTTGCAGCGTGTTCCTCCAAAGTAAACACCCCGGTGCTCGATTGATCGGCTGGGTTAGCAAGTGTGTGTGCTTTTTATCACACTAGAAAGTCAGTGCTTGTGTAACTTTGAATGCATGTGTTTGTTTTTGCTTGTGTGTGTGCATTCACAGGCAAATATGATGAGCCTGGCAGAGCACATCATTGAGGCCACTCCGGAGCGTATCAAGCGGGAACATTTTCCAACCATGGAGTCTGTTCCTCTGGACAACAGTGGCCTCACCAACACCATGAGCTGGCTGGCCAGTTACCTGGGAGACGTGGAACACCTGCCCAGCATCATTCACTTAAGGTTAGCTAATGTCTTTTTAAAAAAATGCATATTTTGATATACATATGTATTGAAATGCAGCAACCAGGATGGGAAATTAACATTTTTGCCCAACCACAGTGAATTTTTACAAAACATTTGGTTACACTTTATTTTTGGGTGATGTAGTTACATTGTACTTACTCAAATAAGTGCTGAGTAATACTAATTAACTACATGTACTTACTTAGAGTTACAGTTAGGTAACTATTAGCGATTGCTAATGAGAGACAGATATCAGTGCCACACACGAGTCCCAGAGGATATAAAGGAATGAGGACATTTCATTCTACCGAACTAACGTTACTCGCAAATCTGAAATACTACTAAGTTTATTTGTTTATTTGACTAATTAAAATTGTGAGGTAAACAGCACTGTTTCACTTGTTCTCACGTTACACTATCATACTAAACTGCATTGAAAGTTGTAATGTGATTCTATGTATTAGTTTGTTTGCTGTATGAGAGCTAGATCAACATTAGAATATAATACTGATGATATTCTAACATTTCATCATGTTGAGCTATGTAACATTAGACTTATGTAGCCTACATTTGCTCACCTTGTCTAATAACATGCAAGAGTGTTCTGTCAAGTCAAAGTTGTTGCAAAGCTCTCACCATCTCGGAAACGCCACACCGATATTGATCCTCATTTTATTTCTCCTTTTGTCCCAAAGTTTGCTTGCCATGGTCCATAATGTTTGAACGAAACAACAACAGCGTGCCACTAGAAGTTACGCAGCTGAAAACCAGGGATAACGCAGATATTACGTCATTGACAGGCGACAAGTGACAAGGGAGGGATGGCCACTATTTAAAATTTAGAATTTCTCTGAATTTACAAATTCTTGGAAACATTTAGGATAATGTAAGTACATAGCTGAACGAAATATATAACACTGTCCGAGTGGTTTTTGGATATTTTAATATAAAACTCTTACATATTGTGCCTTTAAAATAAAGTGTTACCATTTTTTTTTTTCAGTTCAAGTATATTGTTACGTTTGCTGGTGTAGAGATGAGGCAGATACGGATTTCCACAATACATTCAATACTTTAATATAAACGAAGGCAGAGAACACCATACAAACACTAACACAAACAGAGAACGGACAAGGAGTGCAGGGAGTGAGTGCAATATATGGGGAGTGCTGACAATAGAGTCCAGGTGCAGGTGATGAGTGCTGATGAGGAGCAGACGAGGGAAGTGAGTGCAGGTGTGGAGAACAGGAGGATGATGGGAAATGGAGTCCAGGGGAACAAGGGATCCGTGACAGTACCTCCCCCTCCCGGTAGGCGCGTCCTCGCGCCGTAGATGTAACAACCGGGAGGGGGGTGGGCGCCCTGGAGACCTCAAGCCGGAGCAGGGGGAGGAGTGGACTGGAGTGGAGGTCTCCAGGGCAGGTTCAAAAGCCATGGCGGGTCAGGGGCCGTGGGCAGCCATGGCGGGTCAGGGGCCGTGGGCAGCCATGGCGGGTCAGGGGCCGTGGGCAGCCATGGCGGGTCAGGGGCCGTGGGCAGCCATGGCGGGTCAGGGGCCGTGGGCAGCCATGGCGGGTCAGGGGCCGTGGGCAGCCATGGCGGGTCAGGGGCCGTGGGCAGCCATGGCGGGTCAGGGGCCGTGGGCAGCCATGGCGGGTCAGGGGCCGTGGGCAGCCATGGCGGGTCAGGGGCCGTGGGCAGCCATGGCGGGTCAGGGGCCGTGGGCAGCCATGGCGGGTCAGGGGCCGAGGGCAGCCATGGCGGGTCAGGGGCCGAGGGCAGCCATGGAGGGTCAGGGGCCGAGGGCAGCCATGGCGGGTCAGGGGCCGAGGGCAGCCATGGCGGGTCAGGGACCGAAGCCGAATTGCCGATGATCCCAGGTGGCGGTGAGGATCCGGCGGGACAGGGCGATGCCGCAGGCTTGGCCGACCGAGGTGCAGGCGGGGCTCCAGAAGGCCGCAGTGGAGCCAGAGCGACAGCCGACCAAAGGGACGCAGGAGGGAGTGAGGAAGCCAACGGAGCGTGAGGGACGAAGGGACGAGGTGAACACCGAGGAGTGCAGTCCTGATGTGAGGGAAGGTCGACGAATGACTGATGCGGAACCGGGGGGAGGATGGAGCCTGGCGGAACTGGTGGACTGATGGGCCACGGTGGAGATGAGGGAGGTTGGAGCCAAGGGGGAGCATCTGGACCAACGGGCCGAGGTGGAGTCCTGGGTGAGGTGGCTTGAGGTGGAGGTGCAGTGTGGACATTAGTGGGAGGAGGCGGGAGAGGGAGGCAGGGAGGGAAAACAGTAGTTGGGTTGGATAGTTCAATAGCACAATTCATAATAAGAGCGGCTGGCTCGGCGGCGGCTGGAGCGGCTGGAGCGGCTGGCTCGGCGGCGGCTGGAGCGGCGGCTGGCTCGGCGGCGGCTGGAGCGGCGGCTGGAGCGGCGGCGGCTGGAGCGGCGGCGGCTGGAGCGGCGGCGGCTGGAGCGGCGGCGGCTGGAGCGGCGGCTGGAGCGGCGGCGGGTGGTGCGGGTGGCTCGGCGGCGGCGGCTGGAGCTGAGGGCTCGGAGGCGGCGGCTGGAGCTGAGGGCTCGTAGGCGGCGGCTGGAGCTGAGGGCTCGTAGGCGGCGGCTGGAGCTGAGGGCTCGTAGGCGGCGGCTGGAGCTGAGGGCTCGTAGGCGGCGGCTGGAGCTGAGGGCTCGTAGGCGGCGGCTGGAGCTGAGGGCTCGTAGGCGGCGGCTGGAGCTGAGGGCTCGTAGGCGGCGGCTGGAGCTGAGGGCTCGTAGGCGGCGGCTGGAGCTGAGGGCTCGTAGGCGGCGGCTGGAGCTGAGGGCTCGTCGGCGGCGGCTGGAGCTGAGGGCTCGTAGGCGGCGGCTGGAGCTGAGGGCTCGTAGGCGGCGGCTGGAGCTGAGGGCTCGTAGGCGGCGGCTGGAGCTGAGGGCTCGTAGGCGGCGGCTGGAGCTGAGGGCTCGTAGGCGGCGGCTGGAGCTGAGGGCTCGTAGGCGGAGGGTGGGTCTGTGGTCTCGTAGGCGGCGGGTGGAGCTGAGGGCTCGTAGGCGGCGGCTGGAGCTGAGGGCTCGTAGGCGGCGGCTGGAGCTGAGGGCTCGTAGGCGGCGGCTGGAGCTGAGGGCTCGTAGGCGGCGGCTGGAGCTGAGGGCTCGTAGGCGGCGGCTGGAGCTGAGGGCTCGTAGGCGGCGGAGACTGGAGCTGAGGGCTCGTAGGCGGCGGAGACTGGAGCTGAGGGCTCGTAGGCGGCGGAGACTGGAGCTGAGGGCTCGTAGGCGGCGGAGACTGGAGCTGAGGGCTCGTAGGCGGCGGAGACTGGAGCTGAGGGCTCGTAGGCGGCGGAGACTGGAGCAGAGGGCTCGTCGGCGGCGGCTGGAGCTGGAGAACTTTGCTCGGCGGCTGGAGACTGGAGAACTTAGGCGGCGGCTGGAGACTGGAGAACTTTGCTCGGCGGCGGAGACTGGAGAACTTTGCTCGGCGGCGGAGACTGGAGAACTTTGCTCGGCGGCGGAGACTGGAGAACTTTGCTCGGCCGCGGAGACTGGAGCTGAGGGCTCGTAGGCGGCGGAGACTGGAGAACTTTGCTCGGCGGCGGCGGAGACTGGAGAACTTTGCTCGGCGGCGGCGGAGACTGGAGAACTTTGCTCGGCGGCGGCGGAGACTGGAGAACTTTGCTCGGCCGCGGAGACTGGAGAACTTTGCTCGGCCGCGGAGACTGGAGAACTTTGCTCGGCCGCGGAGACTGGAGAACTTTGCTCGGCGGCGGCGGAGACTGGAGAACTTTGCTCGGCCGCGGAGACTGGAGAACTTTGCTCGGCCGCGGAGACTGGAGAACTTTGCTCGGCCGCGGAGACTGGAGAACTTTGCTCGGCCGCGGAGACTGGAGAACTTTGCTCGGCCGCGGAGACTGGAGAACTTGGCTCGGCCGCGGAGACTGGAGAACTTGGCTCGGCGGAGACTGGCTCGGTCCAAAAGTCGATAAGCCAGGCCACCTCACTTGGTGGCTCGCACAGGGTTGGAGCTGCAGGCTCGGAAAGGGCTGGAGCGGGCTCTGGAGATACTGAAGCGGGCTCTGGAGATACTGGAGCGGGCTCTGGAGATACTGGAGCGGGCTCTGGAGATACTGGAGCGGGGCTCTGGAGATACTGGAGCGGGCTGTTTCCTCCTCCTCCGCTTTCGGGACCCAGTTGAGGAGTGTGGGTTCCGTGTGGGGCAGGCAGGGAGTTCGCTGGAGGGGCATGCGGAGGAAGACAGAGGTTGACTGACTGGCCCGGCCAACCGTGTTTCTGGATGGACCAGAGACAGACACCCATCCTGAACCCAATCAACGACAAATTTGGAATCATTTAACCACAAAATGGAATTTATGGTTTCGCTTAAGGAGAAACGATAATCGGGTTCACCAAAACGGATGGTGTCATCGTCTAGTCCATCCAGAAACAGGGAGATTAAACATGCTTCAGGCCAGTCAGACAAAACAGCAAGCTCAACGAACTCCTCCACATACCTCTCCAGCGAACGACCGACCTGCAGAAGCCCGATGATGCGATCGCCAGCAGACAAGGGAGTGGGAGGCATTGGAGGAGCAGGAGCCAGGGAGCCGGGGAGTGTCTCCATCGCTTTCCTTTTGTGGAAAATCCAAAGTTTGGGTCCGTTCTTCTGTTACGGTATGCTGGTAGAGAGATGAGGCAGATACGGATTTCCACAATACATTCAATACTTTAATATAAACGAAGGCAGAGAACACCATACAAACACTAACACAAACAGAGAACAGACAAGGAGTGCAGGGAGTGAGTGCAATATATGGGGAGTGCTGACAATAGAGTCCAGGTGCAGGTGATGAGTGCTGATGAGGAGCAGACGAGGGAAGTGAGTGCAGGTGTGGAGAACAGGAGGATGATGGGAAATGGAGTCCAGGGGAACAAGGGATCCGTGACATATATAGCAAATATATAAAGAATTAGCATCCTATTTCAGAGAGTCCACTTTAAAATAAGTCAACTCAGACCAAAAAGTAAACTGAGTGAAAACGGACATAGTTCTACCTCTTTTTGAAAACACTAAAAAGTAATAAAGAATTTCTAATCATGAAAAAATGTAAAATTGTTTCCATTGCACTGTTAATATGCATTTTCAACACTGATAATAATAAAACATTTTTGTTGAGCATTAATTCAGCTTATTAGAATGATTTCTGAAGGATCACGTGACACCGAAGACTGGAGTAATGATGCTGTAACTTCAGCTTTGCCATCACAGGAATAAATTACGTTTAAAAATATATTAAAATATATATATATATATATATATATAAAAAAAAGATATTTCAAATTGTAGGATAATTTCACAATATTACGATTTTTACTGTATTTTTGATCAAATATGTGCAGCCTTGGTGAGCATCTTTCAA
Organism: Chanodichthys erythropterus; assembly: GCF_024489055.1. NCBI lineage: Eukaryota > Metazoa > Chordata > Actinopteri > Cypriniformes > Xenocyprididae > Chanodichthys > Chanodichthys erythropterus. Next base: position 20,033,303 of record NC_090240.1, read on the forward strand.
AAACAACAAAAAACATTTGAATGGTAGTGTATATTTATTTAATTTTTTTGCAACATATAGCATTCACATTCTTAATATGTATTTTAAGTGAAGAGCATGATGGAGCAGAGATGTTCTGACTTCATTTGTAAAAATACCTGTGTTCGGCTGGTGGCGGGTGTTAATTTCCCACCCTGGAAAAATAATTTAAAGGAAAAAACAAGTGTATGCCTTAACCTTGCTAACTTCATATATGTATGTGCTTGTTTTGTTTCTGTGAGCAGTCCCATATACAGTGAACCCCTGACCCCTCCCTCCAACCCTAGCCTGAGCCCGGGAAACTCGCCCATGCGTGAGGGACCGTTTGAGAAGCCTACCTTGCCTGCTCCAGCCGAGTGGAGTGAGTTTCTCAGAGCCTCCAACAGCAAAGTGGAGAGAGAGCTAGCCCAGCTCACACTGTCGGACCCCGAGCAGAGGGAGCTCTACGAAGCCGCACGGCTGGTGCAGACCGCTTTCCGCAAGTACAAGGTACAGGCCAGTGGCTCGGGTGCCACGCGCTTGTGTTGATGTGTGAATAGAGACAGGATGTAAACGTCTGTGCACAGGTATTGGTAGGAACGAACATGGGACACCCTCTGTCTTCTTCCTGCTTTGTACTTCCTTTCTATTTCATGAACACACAGACACAGAGTAGTCAGTCCCCACAGCTTCAGCATGGGTAAGGTGGCTTAACCAGCGCATGGCCTGGCTTATAAGGAGCGATTGCTGCCTCCTGTGGCTGCCTGTAATGAGTTTCCACAAAGATTCACCAGCTGGCCAAACTGGCGGCTTGTGCTCAGAGGCATCTGGTCTCTCAGCACCAGCTGCACCTAAGCAAGAAGGGTGTCTTTTCTCTATGACTTTCATTCTCCTTTAAGTGAACAGCCTAGTGGCTGTCTCCAAAACATTGCCCACTACTCAGACCAACCCTTTTCCTTCTATCCCTGCAGGGACGCCCACTGCGCGAGCAACAGGAAGTAGCCACCGCTGTCATTCAGCGCTGTTACAGGAAGTACAAGCAGGTAATCCTTTAAGATGCCGTGACATTGACTTTGCCAACCTTTGTTGGATATCTGGTTAATAGATCAAGCTCCAGCAAACACACTTGAGTCAATTATAAGCTTTCAGAGCAACATCAACCGCAAGGTCACAAGCTTTCCCATTCATGACAAATCTATTTTTTTTCCTTTACAAGCTAACATGGATAGCCTTGAAGGTAACTTTTTTTCCATTGTTCATGCATTATATAAAGCAGATTTTTTTGACTGGAGAAATGTTAAAATTTATTTAATACAATGGCCACTTATAAGCTGTGTCAATTACACATTTTGACACAAGTCTGTCTCTCTGCACTTTAGTTGCAAGGGACACCCCATACACTGTGTGGACCAAAGAGACAGATCTCGCTAGACCAGGTTTTTTTTTTTTTTTAATTGACTAAGCAGGATTTAGGGAGTCCACAGAAAGTTTAACTGGAAAAAATGTTACATTTTAAAAAATGGATTTTAGAGGTGTCCCAGTGTAGTGTAAATCTACTCTAGAACAATATTCTTTGTTAAAGGCACTATAAAAATACATTTGAATTGAATTAAAATGTTTTTCTTCAGTTTATGCATCTAACGTTACATAACAATGGGTAGAACTTAATACAAAGTCAATATTTTCTAGATCATATTTAGTCATTTGCATTGGCTTCAGTAGAGTAACAATATAAAAGCCAATTTAATTTTGGAAACATGTCTTTTGTATCATGCTTTTTATCTCACACAGTATAAATGGCTCTTCATACATGAAAATATATACACTGCCCTCCAAAAGTTTGGAAACACCCCTGGCAAAGTATGGTTTTGGATGATATCAGCATAAATCCTTATCATTTTTTGGTGCAAATACATTACACTAACTTGACATTATCATTGAAGACCAGCAATAATAATTTTCATTTTGATTACATAATAATGGCAATATATACATGTCAGACATGCCCCTTTGCCAGCTGTGATGCCTGGTTTAAACTGGCCCCAGGTTTGTAAAAGATTTTTGGGTCAGCTTTAACAATTGATTGCCAATTAAGTTTAGAATACAATGAACCAATTAGAACCCAGTTTAGGCCAGATAGCTGCTAATGCTGGATATTTTGATGCATCGAAAATGTAAGTTTTTTCTATGTATAAACTGTTTATATAATAAAATATGTTTTCGTAGTTTGTGTTGTCCCTTATCAGTGCAAAATTATCACAAATTAAAAAGGATTCATGCCAATATTGTCCAAAACCCCACTTTTCTAGGGCGTTTCCTAACTTTTGGAGAGCAGTGTAGCTGCCTTTATATTTTTGGAAGTGGGTCCCTCAGGGGAACATCATTTTGGTGGTCCTTGGCTTTAAAAAGTTCTAGATATTCAGTAATTAGGTCTGGAATAAAAGGTAAAAGAAGGCCAAAATAAGGCAACATGCCTCATTTAAATAAGCCGAAATACACAACTGTATTCTAGAAATAAGATTTTTTTTTTTTAAATGCAACTTGCTACTGCACATATTTATAAGCAAATCTGTGAAAAAAACAAGCCCAAAGACACTTAAAATAAGTGAACATGGACATAATGATGGATATAATGTTTTTGGTCATTAATATTACTTATTTACACCTGCAAACATTGCCAAAATTATCTTTTTGTCAATCATTGTCATTTTGGTAAGAAATCATAAACGTATGTGGTGTGATAATTTAGAGGTTTACACTTAAAGGGATAGTTCACCCAAAAATGAAAATTCTGTCATCATTTACTCACCCTCATGTAGTTTCAAACCTGTATGCCTTTCTTTCTTCTAATAAACAAAAAAGAAGATATTTTAAACAATGATGGTAACTAACAATGACAATACAATAGGAACCAAAACTGTTTGGTTATCTACATTCTTCAAAATATCCATATATCAATCTTCTTTTTTGTCTAGCAGAAAAAAAAACAAACACATACAGGTTTGGAACAACATGAACGTGAGTAAATGATGACAGAATTTTCACCTTTGGGTGAACTATCCCTTTAAATACGCTTGTCGCTTCCTAAATTTTGCAGTGTGTGTATGGCCAATGTGAATCAAATAAGGTGCAATTACGTTTGTGTCATTAATGTCTTGAAAATGTGTCTTTATGTATCAGTATGCACTTTATAAGAAGATGACGCAGGCCGCCATCCTTATCCAGAGTAAGTTCCGCAGCTACCACGAGCAGAAGAAGTTCCAGCAGAGCCGGCGGGCGGCCATGCTGATCCAGCAGTGCTACCGCAGCTACAGGGAGTTTGGCCGGCTGAGGCCCCACCGCAGAGCAGCCACCGCGGCACTGGTCCAGCACAAACTCAGGTAGCACCCATAACTCCTCACTCCATACACTGCCCCTTCGTAAAAGTCCGTCCAAATCTGATTCCAACTGTTGTTTGATGTTATGTAGTCAGCCAATAGCTCTTATGAATCTGTTCCAAATGGCATACTGTTCTGAGCTTTGCCCTGCAAGATATTTTATTCATGGACAAGATGTAATGTGCGAAATTAAGTGCGACGTTTGTGTTTTAGAAGCAGTCTTCTCACTAAGAGGCAAGATCAGGCCGCCCGCAAGATCATGAAGTTCCTCCGCCGTTGCCGCCACAGGTATTCTCCCACCACCTCCATTCATCCACTACCTGAAACACTCCTGATACAAATACTAATGTGACACTTGGAAAGCTTCATGTTTGTTTCCATACTCACATTTATTTTGGTCAACTTATTACAGATACTAACAGAACTAACTTTGAATGTGTGATTCATTAATCATAAGTGGTTTAGTGAGGGGTGCTCTTCCCTCCCTTGGCTCCCCCCTCCCTCCCCCCATCATCATATCTGCTGTGTGCTAATAGCTGTCTGGTGTTGTTTTGCTGTTAATGCAAAGCCCCTTGATGGACCATAGACTATTCAAGCGGGTGAGTGCAGCCTCAGCGATTCAGTATGTCTCCCTTTTTTCTACTGTATCTCTCTCCCTCTCGCTCGTCTCACACACACACAAAGACCCCCCGCCCCATCCTCTCTTGCTCCTTCTTGCCCTCCTCATCACCGTTGCTTGATGCCTGCTTGCATGACAGCTACCAACTGGACGCACAGATGACCGAGATCAAGGGCCTCAGGATATCAGTTGTGTCTTGCTATACACTAACCACAGAGATGCTGCATTAAACAAGCACCTTTTTCTCCTGTCTAGATTATTTAAGTTTCCTTTACTTCCTGTATTCGTGAAGAGGAAAAGATAAGATAGACGGAAGAACTGAAGGTTGTTTGGTGTTAAAGACGTTGCATGAAGATGATGATGATGATGATGATGATGATGATGATGATGATGATGATGATGATGATGAGTCTTGCTCTTTGACCATGAGGCATGCTGGGAAATATGTGACCCAGAGAAAATTGGCTGCCTCTCTGGCTTGTGTGTTTTGATTCTGACTAGTTTTTTTTGCACATGCTGCAGTGGGAACTGTCTATCTCTCTTTAATTGTTCGGTTGTAGATAACACATATCTTTGTAGAAAAAAATCTAAGCATAATACAAAAACAGAGTTGGTTGGATTTTATTAGATGTTTGATGTATTTCAAAAGGAAGTAGACAGAATAATCAGCGGACAACTTTCTTGTCAAAGACTACAAGATGAGAAGGTTTCAGACTGGTTTTTTGTATTAAATGAAATTCAGACTATTTTAAGCTTTTTGTCCTATATATCTACTTAGTGCAGAAACTTGCAAGGTGAGGCAATGAAAAAATGGGGCAAATCATCAGTGAAGATATGAGAGAACTTTTGCACAGAGCAAAAGTGTTCTTTCATACAAGTGATATAGAAATTATTATAAAAATTGTTCATTTATATACACAACTGTTCATAAGTTTGGGGTCAGTATGATTTGTTTTTTCAATTAATACTTTTTTTTAGTCATGATTCTTGAGAATAAAGACAATTATGATGTTACAAAACAAATAAATGCTGTTCTTTTGAACTTTCTATTTATAGAAGAATCCTGAAAAATGTATCACAGTTTCCATAAAGATATGAAGCAGCACAACTGTTTTCAACATTGATAATAATAAAAGAAAAAATGATTCTTGAGCACCAAATCAGCCTATTAGAATGATTTCTGAAGGATCTTGTGACACTGAAGACTGGAGTAATGATGCTGAAAATGTATCTTTTCCATCACAGGAATAAATTACATTTTATAGTTCACAATATTAATATATTTGCTGTATTTTGATCCAATAAATGCAGCCTTGGTGAGCCTTTTCAAAAACATGAAAAAAAAAAAATCTAACAGACACCAAACTTTTGAACTGTAGTGTATTGTCGTATGTAGATGCAGCTTTAAACTGTTCCACATAAACCATGCAATCTCTTAACAATCAGTATTCAAAAATATCTTTTACACTGTGCTGGATGGATATTTATAGATATTACAGTTTTTTTCCAAGTGTTCTTTTCTGTTTAAAGGAATACTTTGCCCAGAAGTGTTCATGTACTCTTGGTGGAACACAAAAGGAGTTGTTTAGAAGAATGTCCATCTGTGTTATTTCCATACAATGTATAATAAGCCATTCATTTTCATTGTATAGAAACAAGCAGCTTGGACATTTTGATAAATACCTCCTTTTGTGAAAAAAAACTGCCTCTTTACAGGATTAGTTGACTTCAGAATTAAGATTTCCTGATAATTTACTCACCCCCATGTCATCCAAGATGTTTATGTCTCTCTTTCTTTCTTCAGTCAAAAAGAAATAAGGTTTTTGAAGAAAACATTCCAGGATTTTTCTCCAAATTGCAGGTCTAAGGTCCAAATTGCAGTTTCAGTGCAGCTTCAAAGCGCTCTACATGATCCCAGATAAGAAATAAGGGTCTTGTGTTGCGAAGTGATCATTTTCTAAAAAAAAAAAATATATATATATTTTATATATAATATATATATATATATATATATATACCCTTATAAATATATATACCCCTATTTCTCGTCTGGGATCGTGTAGAGCTCTTTGAAGCTGCAATTTGGACCTTCAACCCCTTGAACCCTGGTGAAGTCCACTATATGGAGAAAAATCCTGGAATGTTTTCCTCAAAAACCTTCATTTCTTTTCGACTGAAGAAAGAAAGAGATGAACATCTTGGATGACATGGGGGTGAGTAAATTATCAGGAAATTTTAATTCTGAAGTCAACTAATCCTTTAACCACAGCTTGATTTGATATTCTTTGCTCTCTGAGATAAATGCTGAAATAACTTGAGATGTGAGCTTTTGAACCCGTGTCCCTTAATGTCTGTCTGTTGTTTTTCAGAGTGAGAGAATTGAGAAAGGCCAGGGAACATGAGAGCGTCCAGAAGAGCCCCCTCACAATGTGACATTACTCTCCAGACTCTTCCTTTCAGTTTTTCTGTTTCAACCAGAGACGTTTTACAAGAAAAAAAAAATAGCAAGAACACTGCAACTCTTACTACTACTGTATGACTGATACTTCGGCTACTAAACAACTGCTTTTTTTTCATATCTCTTTATTCCTTCTATGTTTCTTTTATGAAGGAAAGAGGCAACTGCCATGGATCAAAACAAACTCAAAGGACGTTGTTTTAGGAGGAACAACATTTGCTTCGTGGCATTTTTTGCACTTTTTAATGGATTGATTTGTCATTTTGGATGAGCATTAAAGTGTTTCGTTTGAAAAGGGAAAAAAAAGAGAAAGGATGGAAGATTGGAAGTCATGCTCTTCAGTGGCTCGTAAAGAAAAGATAAATGAAGAGAGAATGATGGTTACAAAATATGCCGTCGACACAGAAACATGGCCGGACCTGTTGCGAGTGTATTTCGTAGTTTTCAAAAAGATGACGAGATGTGTTTAGTGGGTAAAATTGTTACCAAAAATGATGTATAATTCATGAATTAGTTTTTGTACAGCCAGATGAATTCATCAGAAACTTCATCCAGTCTGTCCCTTACAGTCACCCGTCTTCTCTTAAGGGGACTGGGTTGCTATTGAATGTAAGAGGGAAACGAGCAGGCTTGGGTTGACGTGTCAAATGCTGATGTTATTTTGCTAACGAGAAGCGTGGAATGCATAGGTATACATACAATTTTAATCAATTTGATGATATTCAGCCACACACACATCAGCGAGACATCACAGAGCAACGGATCGCTCCAGGCAGATCTTGAATCTAGGCCACAGTCTTTTCGTTTGTATCGTTTTCAACTCCATTCATGTACTGGAGACAACACATGTCATCACCTCTGCCCATCATTTCCTATTGGCAAGTTTGTAATACGTTTTCTTTTGTTAATCCAATGTTAAATACACATTGGTGAAGCTTTTGTTGGGTTGAAAATCAACTTCAGAGGTTTTCTAAAGCTGTTAAAGAGAAATTTACATACATTGCCTTGATATCTTTGACATACTTTGAAGGGTCTCCACGCCCGGGGTTAGACAAATCCATATTTTTGACAATTGAGCAGTTCCTGTATATAAAGAAGGATGCCGGTACGCAAAGTAAAACATTTATCTAAGCAGGATTGTATTTTAGAAATATATTATTTTACTCATTGAAAGGGATCAAAACAGATTAGCGTCAAAATCTGAATATTTGTATAGTTTTGTTTGAATGCCTAAGAAGTATGGTTGTATCGTTTGTACATAGTGTAAATACCTGGGATAAAGTCAAGCTACTGTATGTGCATGACAAAAACGAACAAAGATACAAAAAAAGAGTTCAAAAGCATTAGTGGCTATGCTCTGTAAAACTATTTCACTATAAGAGTATTTTATTTTACTTTGAATGTTCTTGAGAAGAACATTTTGCTGAAGCATGACTTTCCTGCAATTATGAAAAATACTGTATTTATGAGGTAGGAGAAAAGGCAAAATGATCATTAGGTTATGTTTACATCTGTTTGTTTGTTTGTTTGTTTGTTTTTTCGGGGCTACCAAGAATCTTTTTGCCAACGGTGCCAAGTAATGTGAATGCTACTGCTTAAAGAAAGTAAGTTAATCATTTGCTGAACAGATAATCACATGGTAGTACGTGATCAGATTCACTTGCATTCAATTTGCATAACCCATGAACACAGTCGGTCTCGGATGATGGTGTATTTCAGGAAGAAGATCTTTAAGTGTATCACATATCCCATTTGGTTTATTTGTATATTTGTTTTGTGTTTCATAAGCCCAGATACTTTTGTATTATGTCAGTGAAACGATGTAAAATATGCTTTTCTGTTACGAATACGGAGGTACTAGTGGACCTTTCTAAGTGTAACATTCTGACAGTCTAGATGTGCAAGAATCCCTGTGAGTTGACACACTGTAGAAGCTTAAATCATTGAAATCCACACTGCTACACTGACTGAAAGATTCGGTTCTCTGTTATGCATGTAAACAGGATTCTTTTGGTGCTAAAACGTTGGCGTCAAGGGCCCTATTGACCTCCAAAGATCAACCAATTTCACCAGTGTTGCAGTGATGTTACTTTCAACAGCAGGTGTCGCCATGGCTTTCGAAAAGACGAACGTATGTGAAAACACTCCTGAAAACGATTTCTAATGCACTCAAAATGTGTACTATGTTTCAGTTTCCCCTCATGTCATATTTTGTATTTGCGTCTCTGTTCAAGAGAATGATATGTAAATGTTTTTCTTCAGAGTGCTTATGTTGGAAGTGCCTGATCATATTCTCAATCCAGCGAGCCGTGTCAGTCTGCATGTGAGGTTTGCAAGGGACTGGCATTAGCGAGAAGTGAGTAATAGTCTGTTCGTCTTTCTTTTCCGGTATGGAACTTCTTTCTTTGTCCACGTATTTCATTTTAACGCACCAGGAATTTATGGCTTCGTCATAACTCACGTCCCCTATTGGAACTGCCAGATGAACCCGTGAGGACTGCAGATTTCAGTCAGTCCGGGTGGTTCTTGCCTTGCATTCATCATTCCGGTAGCAGTTTAGGTTGTCAGCTGATGCACTGCGGTGGCAACTCGAGTCTTATTATGCTTGCATGGGTAACATAGATAACCGGGTTGCTGAAACAGCACCCAAAGCATGCTTATTTTTGTAGATTTGGTAGTCAGGTAGACTTGTTGAAGAAATACTGTTCTGTAAAGCAGCTGGTTTCATGGGTTTCAGAACTTCAAAAAGACCGAGGGCTTCGAAATGTAACTTTACAGTACAAAAAAAGTCAAAAAAAAAAAAAAAAAGCTGGCAAATTGTCAGTACTCATATTTACAGGGGCAGCATGAATCTTTTTTTCTTTTCTATCAAATAGAATTTGGCTTCCTGTTGAGTTTTAAATGGCATCGAATTCAGTTTCACTCCACTTTCCATTCACATTTCTTAAACGACTCCACTATAGAAACAGGTATAAAAAATAAAAAAAAACGAACAAACGTGTGTACCTCATACAAAAACACGCGCCACAGAACTGTGTCCATATCCACGTTAAAGTGTCCATGGCACTAGTGCAGTTGAAACCTCGGCTGTGAATCTGACGGGTTCACTTTTGTATCTTAACTCAGGTGCCAAACTGGAGAAAAGGGGAAGTAGAGCAGGTCACTTGAGAATTAGTTGCTGCTTATTGGGAAACGAGCCAGACTGTCCTGATCAAATTACTGTGATTCTGAACGTCATGCTGTTCACCTTTTTTTAAATCGACTACGTGAGCTGAGTTGGCGTACCTTAGGTCCCTAAAAAACGATTTGTCAAAAGAGACGCACTGACTGGTGTTGTATAAGAGTGTTCAAGCCCGTTCGAATGGAGCAGGTCTACACGAATGCGTCTGATGCTTGTGTAAATACGCATGGATGTTTCAGTTGTTCAATGCAGCTTCTCCGTCCGGATCCTATAGTCACTGTATAAACACACTGCTGTGGATATACTGTATCACAATATTGAAAAAGTGCTGCTCAGATCGATTCATCATCATCATCACGTTATTATAGTCACGACTAGACATTTAAAAGCATAGCTGTAGTCTAAAAACGCCAAACTAAAACCTCATCTGGTCGCATACGGGTTCATTTTGACAACTCTGCTTCAGCTTTAACGGTATCACAGCTCAGCCCACAGAAGATACCTCATTACTTTTGTTTGTCGCGTCACCAACTTAGAACAGAGACTGCCTTTCCTGCGCAACCATTCTTTAGAAAAGGGAACTAAACATCCCAGCACTCATGGACACAGAGCAATAAGCAATTCCTGAAGTGAAGACCTGTAGACCTAATGGGACAGCGATCTGTTGGACACACGTAGCTGACTAACTCTTATGCAAATGCCAGTATTGTGAGATTAGAATGCAGTAGTTTAAGGACAGTGCTTATACGACACCCTTCATGGAGCTGCACGTTTTCATCCCTTTCAAACCCAGAAAATAACGGCCCTGCCTTTATTACAAGCTACACTTGGGGCTCTCTACACTTTGCATGTTAAACTAGTGTTAGATCTACTTTTCCTCTCCTCTCTAGCTGTCTTTCTCTGTCTTTCCCGATTATGTAGCCCTCTCCCTTCCTAATGACCCCTGTTTTGTTTTTTTCTCTCTTCTTTTTTTTTTTTTAAATGTCTTTGTTTTTCTTCCTTCCCTCTGGTTTGAGCAATTTATTTTTGTAATTGTGCATGTTAAAGAGTCACTGAATCGATGGATATGTTAAAAAAGAGAATTCAGCTGCTGAAGCCATGCAAAATGTTTTGAATTGCCCTTAAAATATGAAAGATGTTTTCTGAATGCTTTATATTCTCTCTGCTGTAAAATAATAAAAGGGGAAAAACTTAAGAAAAGCTTGTTTTTGCCTGAAGTTTCAAAGTTATTTTAGTGTCTTTTTTAAAAACAAAAAACCTGAACTGTACTAATTTAGCAAACTAATTGTATTTCAGGTTGAATCGATTTTGTTGACTCAGTTGGGCCATCTGTTGGTCACCGCAACACACTGCATCCTGGATGCTGTGACAGTTTTAGGTCCAAATGATGCCATCCATCGTCATGAATTAGTGAAAGGTCATACAGTAAATTTTAGAATTATTGGTTGTCCTCGGACTTATATTCAGAGTCAGTGATTAAACTAATGCTTAGTTACTTTGTGTGATCAGGAATTGTGGTCGCTTGATGGCAATAATAACCGATAACAGGAAATGACTGCTGTGTGTGCATTTGTGCTTGTGCTGAAGAGGCATTTTTTGCTTTTAATAACGACGACAGAATCGGGGACAGTGATTGGGTCAGTTAAAGGCAGGGTTTATGGGCCAGGTAACTGCCTTTGGACTCCAAACACGTGGTTATTGGTCAGGATATAAAGTGTGAAGACAATTCCTTAACCTCAAGTGTAGCGCTGTTTTTTGCTCAACAAGAACAATCTGTGAATCACTGAAGGCTGCTCAGGTAAGGAACAAAGTCTTTGTATTTTTTGACTGTTATATATCATTTGCATTTATTTCTGTTCTGATTTGTTTGTTTGTGCTAATCATTATCATAATAATTTGTTTAGTAGAAAAATAATGCATGCATTAAGTGCCTCTCTTAAATTATGAAAGAAATTTTAATGACCATAAACAAGTTCAATTGAATCATCAAAATATGATGAAAAGATTATATATATATATATATATATATATATATATATATATATATATATATATATATATATATATATATATAGTTTTATAATTATTTTAGGGGTTTCTATCATTGGATCATTTGATGGATTTAGTTTTTATTAAGTAATTTTGTTTTAATATTTTATTTAATTACAATTTATAAACATACTTTATCACTAAAAAAACTTAAATAACCCCTTAAACATGAAGTATAATGTGACTATTTAAGACATTTCTCCTTATTTATAACCCTTTTTGGCATAAAGTGTTCTTTAAAATTTAGTCAAGAACCCTAGAGTTCTATATAGAACCTTAACCTTTTTTGAAGATATTAAGTAGATATTGAAAGTTTGTGTAGCTAATAAGATTGTACCATAGTTCTATAAAGTACTTATTATTTCAAAGTTGTTGTTTTTTATATTTAATATTAAATAATAATTATTATTATTATTTATAATAAGCAATGTGTATTGCATTATTAATAATGTATATCAAATAATTCTATATTAATTATATATGATTACAACTATTAATGTGTAATTTTCATTCAAATAAGCAATATGTAATATATTATTACTATTTATATATGTTTTTATAATACCATTTAATAATACAATTATTTGTTTGTTTATTCCCTTAAAGGGATAGTTCACCCAAAAAAGGAAGCCCCACTGTTTGCTGTAAATCCCCACTGTTAACTGTTTGGTTGCAAAATATCTTTCTTTGTGTACAGCAGAACAAAGAAATACAGGTTTGGAACAACTTGAGGGTGAGTAAACGATGACACAATTTTCATTTTTGGGTGAACTGTCCCTTTAAGGTTAATTCATTGACCTTCTTTTGTTTTATCATGATGATAAGGTAATTTATTTGTGCATTATTGTAAGCCTGTGCTGTTTTACAGACATAATGAAGAGGACATTCTGCTTGTCTCTCAGTCTGTTGCTGCTGTGTGTCTGGAGTGACAGTTCGCCTGTTCACACTGAAACTGTCAGAGAGGTGAAGGAACTTCTGTACTGATTTCTCAAGTAGCGTCATTTGGTCACAAAAATGTGAAATTGCGAGTTTTTATTTATGGAATATTGGAGTACTTGTTTTAACTGCTTGTGTGTGCGCTGTTAGATGATAGAGCTCCTCAGAGCGATGACTCCAGTGAATGAGCAGGAAGGACAGGACACAGAGCTGATGGGCTCTCCTGAGGTTCTCTGGCCTAATACTGAAGATATGGAGAAGAGAGACCTTCCACGTCTAGGAGTATCAATACATAGAGCCTTACCTTCAAGAGTCCACAGCAGGTAATCAAACAACCACTCATCTGCTGTTCTCATAAACATAATACAGCAGCAGCATGCTTTTTAAAGGTACCATTGGTGGACCTTGCCTGGACGTGTTTATTTTTATTTATTTATTTTTAGTGGTGTTTAACACGTATTGTAGGTCAGTCTTTGGCTTGACTTTTTCTTTTTTGTGTGTGTTCAGTAAGTCCGTAGATGCATCTAGATACCGTTTGTCCTCCCCAGCTAAGTGGATGTCCAGCCTCCAAGGTTGAAGTTTGGAGGAACAACCACTGTTTGATTCATCGGTCTCAAAAATGCTTGAATCAATCAATCCAAATCTCATCTGCATGTTCTCTGTATAAAGAACTCATCGCAAGACAAAAATAAAAAGGAGCTACAAAATATAAAAATGGGAATTTGAGAAATGGGAACAACATTCTGGACAAAGAATGGAGGCTTTTTATTATTTTATTTTTGCATTTATTTAGAGTTATATGTTTTATAACATACAGCTATTGTGGTCTATAAAGATAGTATTGGCACTGAATCCAAATATTCCAGCATTAAAAGCTGAAGATATGTAGAAAAAAATTCCCAGATATTTTACATGTTAGTGGTTTACATCAGCAACTGTTTTGCACATTTGTTTGTATTTGTATCCTGTATAATTTATGTACTGTGTATATGTGTGAGTCCATACTGGTAGGAAAAGCTATAAAAGCCCTGTCACTCATGAATCAGTATGGCATGAATGGCTCAAACACAGTATTTCCAGAAGCAGTCTGCACTGCCGCCTCTCTTCCTGAACTGTCTCCTGCTGCCCCACAGACCGCTGGGAGGGATGAGGCGATACGGTTTTTCTAACAGAAACTTCGGAGAAAGACGTCGGTCACATATTTGCATGTAAATGTAATATAACCAAGACACAGCATTATTTACAAGCTAAGAGACCGTTATTTCCCTTACCTCTCTAAGAGCCTCTTTAGGAATCTGTCCAGACATTTTGATACCTGTGAAAGGAACAGTATGAGCATTCAAAGTGAAAAAAGAGCTATTTGTTTTTCATCTGCAGAAGAACCTTCTGTAACACTGAAAGATGGTGCAGTTGCAGCTTTTGTGATTAAATGTCTGTGTCAGATGAATGAGTCTCACTCTCTCTGCTGAGCAATGGGGAGTATCCTACGACTGCTGCCCTCTGCAGGAGATCATTGAGATCAGAGACCGAGAAATCATCTGGACTGACGACTCCGGCTTCTTCCACTGAATCTATAGCAGCAATCAGACAGACGCTATTATATCAGCTACAGCAATTTTGCCTGTATTGCTACTGTATTTGGCACCAGCATTATAAATTTAATGTTATCTTTTGGGTCACAATTTATATTGGGTGCCTTTAAAGGGTTAGTTCACCCAAAAATGAAAATTTTTGTCATTTATTACTCACCATCATGTCGTTTCACACCCGTAAGACCTTCGTTAATCTTCAGAACACAAATTAAGATATTTTAGTTGAAATCCGATGGCTCCGTGAGCCATAGGGAGCAATGTGTCATTTCCTCTCTCAAGATCCATAAAGGTACTAAAATCAGTTCATGTGAGTACAGTGGTTCAATATTAATATTATAAAGCGACGAGAATATTTTTGGTGCAGCAAAAAAACAAAATAACTTATTTAGTGATGGCCGATTTCAAAACACTGCTTCAGGAAGCATCGGAGCACAGATGAATCAGTGTATCGAATCATGAATCGGATCGCGGGTCAAACCGCCAAACTGCTGAAATCACGTGACTTTGGCGCTCCGGACTGCAGATTCGATACACTGATTCACAATGCTCCGATACTTCCTGAAGCAGTGTTTTGAAATCGGCCATCACTAAATAAGTCGTTATTTTGTTTTTTTGCCGCACCAAAAGTATTCTTGTCGGTTTATAATATTAATATTGAACCACTGTACTCACAAGAACTGATTTAAATATGTTTTTAGTACACTAGTGGATCTTGACAGAGGAAGTGACATTGCTCCCTATGGAGCAATCACAGAGCCATCGGATTTCAACTAAAATATCTTAATTTGTATTCCGAAGATTAACGAAGGTCTTACGGGTGTGGAACGACATGAGGGTAAGTAATATGACTATATGAATTTTCATTTTGGGGTGAACTAACCCTTTAACTACTACTTGCTTCAAAAAAAAATGGTGGGTATAATACTTATTGTGTTCATGTTCATGTATTGCAAAACACTTTTGCTGCTATTAATGAGGGATACGGGTAAGTTTAGGCACAGGTTTGGTGGTATGGGTAGGTTTAAGTGTGGGTTAAGAGGTAGGTGAAGGGTCAATAGTGTAATTATAGATCAATTTACAGAAATTAATTACAGATGTAATTGCATGCCGGTATTTAAATATAAGTTACAATGTAAAAACTTTGTATCAAATAATTAATTTACATGTTAGTAAATACACTTAAAGGTGGTACTGAGGATGTTTTCGTCGACTGAGTTTTTGAAATGAGCACATGCGGAAGAACAACCCCCCTCCTTCAGTGTTTGTTTACCACCGGCATTCGCTGTTATTAAGCCAGGCACACATTTAACGACTATCTAAAACATTCTAAGACTGCTCAACATACAGCGATAGTTTCCTGCTCCTGAAGCATATTTATATACTTTCACATGGAATTTGAACACCGACTGTAATCGCAGACTGAACGCAACTGGCTCTGACTGGACGGGTTTGAGCGCGATCAGTCATAATCAATTTACATTCATAATCGGCCTTACAATCGTTAAGCCGCGCACACACTTAGTGGATTCATTATGTCGGACTCACCGCAGGTGACTCATACTCTGCAGTTGTTACTCCTGTCTCCTGACAAAAACATTGCATGCGGAGTGTGGAAAGTTACTGGAGCGCGCAGCCGCACGTCTCTCACAAGGAACGTCATGGCAGTGATTGACAAGCCAGAGGGCCAATTGTTTAGGCGATGATCGCGTAAACGATTGGCTGATGTTTTTAAGGCCCTACCTCGTGCACAGATGATGTATATTAATATTATTCCTTTCAGTGCACCTAATAAATAGTCTTTTATCAGTTAGTAAAGACAGTTTCAAGTAATATTGCAAAAATGTATAAAACAAAACATCCTCTGTACCACCTTTAATATAAAGACCCATTTTTGCACCCTGTGTGCTCTAAAATTAATGTAATTGACAATGAAAATGCGAGTTGTTGTGATTTATATTTATATCAGTGCATTGCTTCCAAATAAATAATTAGACTGTTCTGATAATGTCACATACAGTTGACGAAAACTATGCTAAATGCATAATATAATTATGCATAGGTAATTAAAGAGGCTTACCAATCTTTGAGAACACTTTATTTTATATATGTATATATATATATATATATATATATATATATATATATATATATATATATATATATATACTGTGTCAAATCCTTGCATTATTTTGATGTATTTTCACATCTTTGGGGTAATGCATTACAAGCAATGCGAGTTATGTAATCAGATTACTTTTTTCAAGTAACTACTAAAGTAACGCATTACTTTTAAATTTACAACTAAATATACGCGTTACTTTGTTTTCCCATTTATTGATTAACAGTTCTCCTGTTCCCATGCTGAGAGAAAATGGGAGTGCAGAGGCATTGTGTGCAAACATCATGGTTATTCTAGACTAGTTCAACACTAAATGTAGGGTTGCCAGGTTTTCACAACAAAACCCGCCCAATTGCTTGTCAAAACTAGCCAAATCGCATGTCAGGGGGGTCTCCCTTTAAAAATCGCATTCCGGAGGGTAAAATCCGCATTTTTGGCAGGGTTCCTCTGGTAAAATTCGCATTCCAGGGGCTATCATGTCATTTGGGGTTGCTTCAACCCGCGGACAGAAAAAACAACCCACAGCGGCAATGTTAAAGTAGCCCATTTCCACAGAAAAACCACTGACTTACATCTGCTCCTGTGTCCTATTCTTCTGTATTCCAGAATGGCAGCACAGCTGAAAGGTTTGTTAATTTGAACTGCGCCCTCTGTACAGGCATGAATTACTACATCAGCCTGAGGATTATTCATTTCCTTTTTGGGGTGAAAAGGCCTTAACATTTTCCAAAAATAGAACTTTTTTGTTGTTATATAAACAATCAAAACAAAAAGCCCAGGAGTAACGCAAAAGTAACGTGATGCATTACTTTCCATAAAAAGTAACTAAGTAGCACAATTAGTTACTTTTTTAGGGAGTAACGCAATATTGTAATGCATTACTTTTAAAAGGAACTTTCCCCAACACTGCATCTTATAAATCTTATAGCCTATGCCTTATATATGCTTAAGATGCCGAATACATATACACATATAGATAGGTTCCTTAACATCCATAAATATGACATATTGTGTCTGAATGCACTCACCAGGGCCGCTGTAAGTCATGTCAGCTGTGTCTGTAACAGGATGTGCTAGCAGATGACTGCAGGACAGCAGGAGGACAGAGCAGGACAGAAGCAGGTTACAGATCATCTCTGCAGCAGGATGAAGGATCTATCAGGTCAGGCTTTGGTGAATGGAGTGGATGGATGGTCTTTTATCTTATATACTCCACTCTACCAAAAGCTGAGTGAATCATAATGAATGCAATGTTTTTATTGAGAGTTATTTTAAAATTTGGATCTTGTTGAGTTAATATGTCCATGAATAAATCAAGGTGACCGGCGGTATAGTGGCTTTATCACTTTTGAATCTCATTGACCTGTTTTACTTTATTTGTAAATTGGGGAACACAGGTGTGCAAATGTCCGTCTATGTCCGGGATGATTTTATGAATATGTCAGCTGTCTTATTAAGCTTATGAATCTAGCCCTTTCGTATTGAAAAGGATGAAAATATATCTCTTTAAATTCACAATGAAGGTTGGTGAACTGATGCATAGGGAAGAAGATTTTATTGGGAATTCAGGGAGCCACACTGATGCTAATGACGCTGTCAGTGTCGATGAAGGTAATAAAAAATGAAGCTCAATCGCACCAGGGGTATACACTCCAGATCACCCATCTGTTGAGGAGAGGATGACATTTGTTTATCACCCACTGGCAACGTTGTATTAGTGATGCACATTTGACATTTACAAAGCGTGGAGTATAATCAGACGTAAGAAATGAAGAGCCATTTTAAAAGGATGTATGTCACTCACAGTCTGACTACACTTGTCCATCTGCTTTGTAAGATTGATCTTATGAGGAATTTATTTGGATGAATTGCTCCCAACATTAAACACAGTGCAAGACCTTAAAGGGTTAGTTCACCCAAAAATGAAAATTCTGTCATTTATTACTTACCCTCATGCCGTTCCACACCCGTAAGACCTTCGTTAATCTTAATTAAGATATTTTAGTTGAAATCCGATAGCTCAGTGAGGCCTCCATAGGGAGCAATGGACACTTCCTCTCTCAAGATCCATAAAGGTACTAAAAACATATTTAAATCGGTTCATGTGAGTACAGTGGTTCAATATTAATATTATAAAGCGGCGAGAATATTTTTAGAGTGCCAAAAAAAAAAAATAATAACGACTTATTTAGTGAAAACACTGCTTCAGGAAGATTCGGAGCATAAACGAATCATCGAATCATGATTCAGATCGAGCGTCAAACTGCCAACGGCTGAAATCACGTGACTTTGGCGCTCCGAACAGCAGATTCGACACACTGATTCATCTGTGCCCCGATGCTTCCTGAAGCAGTGTTTTGAAATCGGCCATCACTAAATAATCGCTTTATAATATTAATATTGAACCACTGTACTCACATGAACCGATTTAAATATGTTTTTAGTAACTTTATGAAGATTAACGGAGGTCTTACAGGTGTGGAACGGCATGAGGTTAAGTAATAAATGACAGAATTTTCATCTTTGGGTGAACTAACCCTTTAAAAGTTAAAGGTACAATTTGTGATATTTTTTTTCCGCTAGAGGTCACTGGAAGCCTATTCAAAACAAAGGCGTAGTTTGATGACGCCAGGTTTTAGAGCGGAAACTTGGGACGTGGTCTCCATCTCAACGGACGGTGCAAAAGAATAGTGATTGGAGTCTAAAAGAACTCATGTTTGTGAATGCGATTATTAATGTTACTGTAGTATGAAGCAGAGCAGGACCGAGTGTTGCGGGAGCTGAACGAGAAGCTGGAGCGATTGATCAACACACGCCTCATGAGCAGCGGGACTTTTATTATGACACAGTCGCCGGCGCCGCTTCCGCTTTTCCGGTCATGAGTTTACGGGAGCTGTCCTTGTCGACAGAACCAGCGGCAGATGGTAAACAGCAATTATGTTCCACAAATAAGTAACACAATCCACCATAAAACGTGCAAGAAGTAAATAAGGAACTGCTTGAAGCGAGCTAGTGGTTTGCTGGACGCTAGACTCTACTTCCGCATTTGTCCACGGCACTGTTGGTTTCTACGTCAGCAAAGGCGGTAACAAAGGTAACTGACGTCATTGACAGGCGACTGCACTGCCCCGTGTCACTGTTTAGAATGGGAATTTTCTCATGATTTACAAGTAGTTGAAAACATTAGAGATATTGTTTGTAATCAGCTGGACAAAATATATAACACTAGTCTAGTGGTTTTTGGATATTTTACTGCAAAAATTTTACATATTGTACCTTTAATACCGTAAAAGGCTTTTTTTTTTGTCTTGTTTTCTAGTAAAAATATCTAAAAATTCTTACATACATTTACTAGAAAAGCAAAATGACTTAAGATATTAAGATATAGTCCTGTTTTCTGAAAAACAAACAAACAAAAAAATCATCAAAATTAAGTGAGTTTGTGCTTAAAACAGGAAAAAATATCTGCCAGTGGGGGGGGGAAATAATAATTTAATGGGAAAACAAGATTTTTTTGACCCCACTGACTAGTTTTTCTCTTCTTTTTTTTTTTTAACATAAACTCACTTAATTTTGTGATTTTTTTTTTTTTCACAGTAGTAAATGTATCTTGATTTAAGAATGTTTATATATTTGTAGTGGAAAACAAGACAAAAATACAAAGTAAGAAAATATTTTTTTGCAGTAAGAAGTTGATTAAAATGGGTTCTTAAATGACAGATTCTCAAACTGTTATTAAATAAGTATTTATATTATATTTATTGTGGTGCACTGTAAAATGCATGGAAGTAGCAAACCTTGTCTTCACGTAGAAGATAAACCAGAAGGATTATCTTAAATATTTCGTTTACATTTTGCAATATACAATAGTAATACAATGCACAGAACATCATTATATCTTGTTTATGTTTGTTGAACAACACTTGGAAAAGAAGAGACAAAGAAAGGCTTCCTTCATGAATCCATATCAAACGCCAGTAGAGGGCACAATATCCTCCCACGTCTCTTAGGAACACTTTGTAATAGAGTAAAATAATAAGCATTTATTATTATATTATAAAGTTAGCTTTACCTTTCTGTGCATTTTGTAAAATCAATAAATAATACTTCAGATGTAAGTATATTCTAAAAGGTGAATAGGGTATTAAAGTTTTGTTCTTATTCATTATTAATTTATATTTATTTATTTATTTATTTTTGATGTGATTGGATGAACCGGTGTGATGTAATGGAGGGAGGGAGCGTCCAGAAGTTTGTCCGCGCTGGCTTACCATCCCTGTGGAAGCTTCATGCCATTGTCTCGTTGTCAAAAACAGTCTGTGTAGTCGGAAACTTTGAAACTGGGTAATTATAGTTCAGGCTTATTTCAGACACTGCCAAATCTAGCATTAGCTTATGAGAAGATTTTTTTGAGTTGCCCTAATTTGCAACAAGTAGTTGAACATAAAAAAGAGCATTTTGTAGAGAAGTGAAGAGCGCAGAGCAGGTAAGAGACTGTGTTTGGTGTCTGTAGTGAATCATGTTTTCAGTGTTTGGTGTTTGTGTGATGAACCATTGAGGTGAAAAACGTGAGGAATGTGAAGTTTCCCACTGTGCTCATTCATTTCACTTCTGCCGGTTTGTTGTCTTTCTCCTCGTTTTAGTTTCACTTTATTTTGTTTCAGGGCGCTTTAATAGTACTGCTGTCGCGTGCTGCTTTGTCACGTATCTTTCTTTCCCATTTTTGTTTTGTTGTCAGTATGTATTAAAACACAAATGCTCGGTACTCTTATCTTTTAGCCTCACATTTGAACCCGCTTTGAATTATTCATGTATTTAGTGTAAAAAGACGATACATTTATTTTATATGGTCACTTTTGTGTTTGCTCAATTTGTCAAGAAAGTACCTTTTTATATTATTTTATCGATGATTTCTTAAGGCAATAAAGGTTTTATTTTTAATTAAATCTTTTCTTTTTTATTTCACAGATGTTTTCTTAAGGCAACTCCTTATTCTGGTTATTTATAGGTGCTTACATGTGATTTCTTAAGAGAGTCTTATTTATTTATTTATTTATTTATTTTTCAAGTATAATGTTATAAGTAATAATTAATACATTTTATTTTTGTTTTTTATGGGAATGTTAATAATAACTTGTTCTGTAACATGCAAAAATTTTATCAGCTTTTTGTCAAAAAAGCTTGTCTTTGCGGTGAATTAGATGCATGCCTCATAAGTAATAGTATTTAAAGGGTTAGTTCAACCAAAAATGAAAATAATTTATTACTCACCCTCATGTTGTTCTACACCCGTAAGACCTTCGTTCATCTTCTGAACATAAATTAAGATATTGATAAAATCCGATGGCTCAGTGAGGCCACTATTGACACCAAAGCATTGAAACTCTCAAGATCCATAAATGTACTAAAAACATATTTAAATCAGTTCATGTGAGTTCAGTGGTTCATTCTTAATATTATAAAGCGATAAGAATACTTTTTGTGCACCAAAAAAAACAAAACGACTTTTCAACAATATCTATATGGACCGATTTCAAAACACTGCTCCATGAAGCTTCTGAGCTTTATGAATCTCTTGTTTCGAATTAGTGATTTGGATCTCCTATCAAACGGCTAAACTGCTGAAATCATGTGACTTTGGCGCTCCGATTCACTGATTCGATTCGTAAAGCTCTGAAGCAGTGTTTTGAAACCGGCCCATCACTAGATATTGTTGAAAAGTCTTTATTTTGTTTTTTTGGTGCACAAAAAGTATACTCATTGCTTTATAATCTTACGATAGAACCAGTGTACTCACATGAACTGTTTCAAATATGTTTTTAGTACCTTTTATGGACCTTGAGAGTTTGAATGGCATTGCTGTCTATGGAGGCCTCACTGAGCCATGGGATTTCATCAAAAATATCTTAATTTGTGTTCTGAAGATGAATGAATGTCTTACGTGTGTAGAATGACATGAGGGTGAGTAATTAATGACATTATTTTCATTTTTGGGTGAACTAACCCTTTAATGAGCCAGTGGTGAACTGTTGGAACACTCACAGTGACCAAATAAACTAGGTTGGCTCCGTCAGTTGAGCACTAACCAAATCTGTCTTTCGTGAGAATAGGTGTTGCTGGATGGCATGAGTTGTTGAGCAGTGCCAGCAGTCATGGCAGAGCTGGAGGTGGATCAGGCCAACCTGCCCAGAGTCCAGGAGGGTAAGACCTGCCTGACATGCACATGTTGCTTGTGGTTATGACTCTGTGTGCACATTGCAGACCGTCTCATTTTGGAAGAGTTGTGCTTTTATGCTGTGTGAGATATATTGCGTGTATGTGTGCATCACATCATTCTTTGGGCTTGATTGTTGATTGCCACTCTGATTTTCAGATGTCTCATTCTGTTGTTATATTCCATGCACTGCATAATCTATACTGATAAGTCTGAGATCTGATTAACATTCCAGATGTCTGCTGTATATCTCGGAAGCAAAAAAGCTGTCTCTTTTTTTTTCTTTTTCCATTGGCGAAAGAACCTTTCCACATGGCCCTGTTTGCTCAAGTATTGTCTCTTAGATAAAAATCCTGTATTTTGAGCTTGACCCACTGCTTCTTTTGAAGGGGGAAATGTTTATGATGATTTCCCTTTCCGTTCCAATTCGGTGCACAATGCTTTTATTGTCTTGCTTTGTATTTTTACGCTTAAACAGGCACTGGCTGTAGAACAAAGACCCTATTAGACCACCATACTGCCTGTATCACCCAATTAACTAATGTTTAGGCTTTTGTACAGTACTATGCCATTGGGTACATGGCCTGTGAGCAGCTGTTTTCATTTCCTTAGTTTGTTTTCAGTATAGTTCCCCAAAACCTTGTGATATAAATATATTGTAGTGAGTTCTCTTTGTCTTCACTCTTATGTTATCAGTTCCTGTGGATGTGTTTTTGCTCTGGTTGTTCTCTTGACCTAGTCTTGGGAATGCTGTCTTTATATTCAGTTCCCTTGAGAAAAAGCAGCCTCTTTCCTCTCTGCACTTTAACCTCTTTGCATCACTCATTCCCTGCCTTCACTGACTTTTTTCCTCTTTATGCTGTGAAATCTCTACCCAGACAGATATGCTACCGTTCAAATGTTTGGGATGAGAAAGAATTTCTTTTCTGAAATAAATTAATACTTTTATTAAGCAAGGACACATTACACTGGTCAAAGGTGACAGTAAAGGCATTTATAATGTTATAAAATTTTCTTTTGAAAATGATATTCATCAAAGAATCTTGGAAAAAAAAATTGTTTATATAAAAATAAAGTTTAAGTTTCTTGAGCACCAAACAAGCATATTAGAATGATTTTTGAAATAAAGGCTGCTGAAAATTCAGCTTTGCCATCACAGGAATTTTTCCATTTCATCCCAGTGTCTGAGTGTAACTGAGTGTAACTGAGTGTCTGTTTTGCAAACGGCTTTATCTTATCTTTTTATTGGGCATAGGAATTTACACATTTTAAAAAATCTTGTTTTTAAAGGGTTAGTTCACACAAAAATGAAAATTCTGTCATTACATACCCTCGTGCCGTTCCACAGACCTTCATTGATCTTAGAAACACAAATTAAATGTACCCTAGAACCCTTTTTCACAAGATGTAATATAAGTCTAAGGTGTCCCCTGAATGTGTCTGTGAAGTTTCAGCTCAAAATACCCCAAAGATTTTTTATTATTCAATTTTTTAACTGCCTATTTTGGGGCATAATTAAAAATGTGCCGATTCTGTGCGTGTCCCCTTTAAATGCTCGCGCTCCCCGCCCCCAAGCTCGCGAATCTATAACATTACATTGCATAAACAAAGTTCACACAGTTAATATAACCCTCAAAATGGATCTTTACAAAGTGTTCGTCATGCAGCATATCAGATCATGTAAGTATGGTATTTACTTGGATGTTTACATTTGATTCTGAATGAGTTTGAGGCTGTGCTGCGTGGCTAAAGCTAACATTACACACTGTTGGAGAGATTTATAAAGAATGAAGTTGTTTATGAATTATATAGACTGCAAGTGTTTAAAAATTAAAATAACGAGAGCTCTGGTCTCCGTGAATACAGTAAGAAACGATGGTAACTTTAACCACATTTAACAGTACATTAGCAACATGCTAACGAAACATTTAGAAAGACAATTTACAAATATCACTAAAAATATCATGTTATCATGGATCATGTCAGTTATTATTGCCATATTTGCCATTTTTCACTATTGTCCTTGCTTGCTTACCTGCACAAAGTCTGTTGGTTCGGCTGTGCTGATCCAGATGTTAATACTGGCTTATCTAATGCCTTGAACATGGGCTGGCATATGCAAATATTGGGGGCGTACATATTAATGATCCCGACTGTTACATCACAGTCAGTGTTATGTTTAGATTCGCCTGTTCTTCTGAGGTCTTTTGCACAAATCAAGAGGAGGTAACAATGGTGTTTGAGACTCACTGTATGTCATCTGCATGTACTGAACTCTAATTATTTAACTAAATTTTCAATTCTTGGACACCTTTTAAGATATTTTGGTCGAAATCTGATGGCTCTGTGAGGCCTCCATAGCCAGCAATGACATTTCCTCTCTTAAGATCCTAAAAAATGTACTAAAAAATTTAAATCTGTTCATGTGAGTACAGTGGTTCAATATTAATATTATAAAGTGACGAGAATACTTTTGATGGGAAAAAAAAACAAAATAACGACTTATTTAGTGATGGCCGATTTCAAAACACTGCTTCATGAATCATCGGAGCACAAATGAATCAGTGTATGCTGCATGGCGATAGAACAGGTATAGTTTAGTTCAATTACGGTTATAACATATTGTCTTCTTGTTTTTAATCTACTATATTAGTACAGGCCTGTTGTACCGTCCGAATGATGGCCAAAACTTTACCAATGAGTTTTATGACGTTTATTGTACCTCACAGAAAATATGAAGCGTCCGTTTTCACTCTAGAAAATCACTGTAAGAGCTTAATAAAAACACTGCAAGTGTGCATTAAAATATTATCCATAAACTCTCTCTCTTTTCCTTGTATTACCAACATACATTGCGAATTACACAGAAACACCCGTTACAACTAACAGTAAATGAATATATAAAGACCTTATTCCTTTCGGGTGGTGCTTAATAAACTTTATACCTGTAAATAAACTCAGATGAACTGTAATAAAGTGCCCTTACCTTCATTACTACTGTATTTAGTGTCACTCTGGAGACTGTAAGCTGGATCACGACCATTTTTTACTTGTATATCCTTGAGTAGCACATTTTTAGCACAGTCTTTGTTTTGTATTGTGCCTTTGTATTGATATTCGTTCACTAAGCAGTCCGGTGTGAAATGATTCAAGCAGACATAAACTAATTTCGACAGAACTGAAGGAGAATTTTCTGGAAAACAAGTTAATCCACCTCATTTTCAGTGGCTCAGATTTGGGTAGTAAATGAAGAGAGCTATGTGGATTAATCCATCCAGCTACAGAACACCTAAAACGCTTGGGAGATATTCTCGTCAGTGCAGCAATGGCGGACTCGCTGCACGCGCTCAGGGTGGTTCTATGTTCAAACTTAAGTGTCTGTCAACATTCGTGGGCGGGGCCTGTGGCTTTTGTGATGTCACACTGCCAGGAATCTGGAAATGGCTTGTTCTGAGACACTGCTTATGATTTATGGGGATTAAAAAAAAGTGGTGGATTTTTATTACTATAGAGTGATTGTGTACACACACTGCCAACACACATTTATGTCCAAACACCATGCAAAAGTGAATTTTGCATAATAGGTCCCCTTTAAAGTATTCATATATACTTTCAAACATACATTTAGCCTGTCTTTGTAATATGAGCATGTTTTTTTTTTTGCTCTGCTTCTGCAAAACTAGTTAGACAACTTTATCCACACCCTCTTGCCTGCCAATCCACTCTGCGCCCCAATCAGACACCTGAACGCTGAGGTCAGGTCCGCTAAAACGCATCGCTGCCAGAACCGGGCCTACAGGCTCAAATCCCTCCTCCTGAAACGAGAGGAGTGAATACAGAACAGGTTAGAAGGTGCCCAAGCTGTCGAGAAGACTTTTTAAGTGACGTTTAACACCGCTTCTCCCTTCTCTACTGGATAAAAATGTAAGATCCTATCAGCGTGTGAATCTGTAAGTGGTTTTTTTTTTTTTTTTTTTGTTTTGACTGCTTGTACAGAGACATGAGCCTAAGAAAATCTTGTTGTTGTTAGGGGTTCTGTAGTTCCTCAACTATAGATAAAGACGAGCAGAAATCCCCAGCATTACCTAAACTGTAGAATGGGTGGATATTAGTGAACAGTCTTATCAGTTTAGGTGTAGTATGAAAAACAGATCAGTGTTTAGAGAGAAGAGAAATGTGTTTTCATGACCAAACCTAATCAACATACTAAATCTAACTGTCAGTAGTTCATTCTGTTGTCCTTGTGTTATCAGAATTGTTTTGACTGAAGGAACCAGACCAGATGTTTTTAATAATTGGCTGTAGGCATATCTACTTGGCTAGCATGCTAGCATAGGCTTCACATGTCTTTTGCTGTCTTTTGCTTCCTGAGAACAGTAGCTATGATTAAATGCAGCCTAATAATTTAAAATCATGTTTCTGACTGATGGCCCAATCATGAATTTTACGTAAAGACCTCAGTCTGAAAACTAGATTGAGACTGATCCAAATGGAACTGCCACAGGATCTAAAATAATTTGTGAAATGTGAGAATAATTACTATGTACACTACCATTCAAAAGTTTGGTTTGGTACTATTTCTTTACTGTTTTGGAAAGAAGTCTCCTATGCTCTTCAAGGCTGAATTTATTTAATCAAAAATATGGTAAAACAGTAATTTTGTGAAATATTTAAAGGAACACTCTGCTTTTTTTGAAAATAGGCTATTTTTCTAACTCTCCTAGAGTTAAACAGTAACTACAGAAGTGTCAAGTTTTAAATAGGAAAAAATATTGAATCTCTTTGGTCTTTTTTGAGCGAAATGCTAACGGTCTAATCAGATTCAATGAACTATGCTAAGCTATGCTAAAAGTGGTACCGCCAGACCTGGAGATTGGCTAAATGGATTTGAAAACGGTAAAACTCAACTGTTTAACTCTAGGGGAGTTGGAAAATGAGTTTTCTATTTGAATATATTTTAAAGTGTTTTTTATTCCTTTGATGCAAAGCTGAATTTTCAGCATCATTACTTCATACTTCAGAGTCACATGATCCTTCAGATATCATTCTAATATGCTGATTTGATGCTTAAGAAACTTTTCTTATTATCAGTGTTGAAAACTGTTGTTCTGCTTAATAGATTTGTGGAAATTGTTACAAAAAAAGGTAATTTCACTTTTTTTTTCTCAGAATTGCGAGATATAAACTCACAGTTGTGAGTTATGTCAGAATTGAGAGATATAAGCACAATTGCAAGAATTAAACAAAAAGAACAAAGGTTTATCTTTATAACTCACAGTTTGGACTTCATAACTCGCAGTTATGAGCTTATATCACACAATTCTGATTTTATAACTCGCAATTGCGAGTTTATATCACAAAAAAATTCAGAATTGCAAGATGTAAACTCGGTCAGATTCAAATGATTCAGATGCAGACATCGATTCCGATTCTGATGTTCTCTCTTGGCGATATCCTTCACACGGCCTTTACATACAAACACACACACATATAAGGATCCACAAATATTTTTGCAGTGTAATTTTGTTGATGTTAGAGTTCATGCCCTATCCCCAAGCAGAAAGTATCTTGGCTGCTGGACAAAACAAACCAGCTACTGAGCCTACAGATTCACTGGATGCCTCAAAAGAGGACAAAGAAACTGACCATCATGCTCTGTCTGTACACTTTCCTTAACCACCAATCTCACTATCCTTCTGCTCAGCTTAATGTCTTTTTTCTGCTGCTGGCACATCTGGAAACCATTTCTTCTGTGTGAAGGCGTATGTGTGTGCGCTCTAGGTGGATGTGTGAGGGCATTGTTGGGAGGTGCTTGCGTGACCTGATACAGGTTATCGCAATATGCAGCAGGTGGGCTCAAGCAAGAAATACATTTGTCTTTTTGGTTACCCAAACGGTGGCATTTAAACTTGGGATACCCCAGAGTAGGATTATTTTTCTCTGCTCACATGTTTAGGGGGTCGATAGTTTCACCCCATCAGACGGTATGGCTGGGCCTCACAGCTATACATAGATCTCCACCAGCTGCTCAGGTCAGAGGTTGTGCTGAAGTCAGGATGTCTCCATTAGGATATAATGCTCATGCTACTCTAATTGCTCAAGCCATCCTGAAGTCAAGCAGATGTAGTGTCATTTATGTTTCAGGTTTAAGTCTTTTTGAGTGTGAATCCAGCAGTTGGACTCTTAATTTAGTAAAATTTTTTTTTTTTTTTTTTCGTTTTTTTTTTTTTTTTTTTCATTTTTACTGCTCTCAGGGTCTGTAATGTTCTCCATCCTGACCGCAAGTCCAGCACCAGCGCTAAAGCTTCAGACTCCAGCTGTTGTGTCAATTACAGACTGTATGTTTCCCTCAGAAACTCTGCAACTCAGCCGCATTGTATATCCTTAAATTTGAGGTTGCTTTCGACTAAATTTGAATTTGGCATACACAATCCTGTGGAAATCCTGAGGGGCGGCACACATAGCATGTTTGTTGAAGTTTTGTTGCCATGAGCTTGTTTATGAGAGCTTATGTATTTGTTTGTTTGGTAACACCAATGTCACTGCTTTAATCTACACTACTCAACATTCACCACAGCCCTTGAGGGATTCTGCAGTGTCAGGGTCAGTAAATGCAGAAGACTGTACTGAGTATTTTAGTTTCACTGCATACGGTGGCCTTCCCAAGAGATAAGAAAATGAAAATGCATAAAATACGTACAAATATCATTATTTAAGCAAATCATCAAAATTATTTACAGAACCTTGAGAGATTTGAGTAGGAGTCAAACTAGTGTTTATTTAGAGGTCTTTATTTAACTTTCTGAGATGCTTTAGTGCTCCAAAAGATCTCTTATGCTCAGCTTTCACATATATATAGATTTTATGTGGTTGTGCTTGAAAGACACTCAAACTACTTTTCAGTTCACATGAACATTTGTTAAATTCAGAGTTCACTGACCTGGTACTCAATGCTTTTGCTTCTTGTGATTTTGTTCAAGGTTAAATTAAATTAATCTCTATCGACGACATCAAAATGCTGCTGATTACCACAGAAAATAATGCATGACCAGATCTTCATCAACCTAGAACACTAGTCCTACCATTTAAAGGAACTATTTAGACAATTTTCAAGATCAAATGAAAAAATGAGCTCAATCTTCGTACTTCTGCTTTTAAACCTTCTGAAATGCCATAGAAATTACTATATAAAAATTTTTGTTTGGTTTTACAAACTGAGAGACAAATTATTTTCAACACAGATTCCTTTTTAAGGTATTTTTTTCCCTAAAGCAGCAAGAGCCTCCCTGGGAATTAGTTTAACACAGGGTTTAAAATGAAATGTGACACTTACGGGATCAAAACCACAAGTGTAATTTTGTTTTTAACTTTCCAGGGTCAGTTTTTGTCATGGAGACTGTTATTATGGCTTCATGGAATTTGAGTGTCTCATTTTGACACTTAGTGTATAAAGAATTTAAGAGTTTTTTAAAGTGATAAAATGTTTTAATTTGTTTTATTTTAAATATGAGGCTTCACAAACATAGTACCATGAACATTTTTAAATTAAGCTTTGAATTACTTTACTAAAGACATGAAATAAAGCTGCATTTCCAAATGTCTGACACTTTTTTTCTTTGTCAAAGTATCCAGTTACAGCCTTGGATGGATTGTAATGTAATTTATGGTTAAAATGCTAAAGATACTATACTTTTAAAATCAAAGAATTAAAAGTTCAGCAGCATCTCTCATAGCCTGATGTTAGGTGTTAGTTTTTCTGCAGTTGTATTGAGTGTTGTTTCTCATCTGCAGTGTGCCAGTGTTTTGCTGTGCTGGAGGATGGAGCTCTAGCTCATAACCTGCAGGAGCAGGAAAGTAAGACCCATTTCTCTCATCACGTCTGCCACACCTTTTCATGCAAGTTTGTTTTCTCAGTCTTCACATTCAGCCATCTTTTTTGAACTTCTAAAGCAGGCTGGTATTCACACACCTCAAAATGCAAGGGCGTAGCAGTAAATAAGGTAACAAGATCTCTCATGTGAGTCAGTCAGCCTGTTTAATTAAAATATCTTGATCAGACAAGACAGAGTTTAGTTTTAGATTTTTCTCTATACAGTCGTTCACAGAGATTGCCGCACTAATGTTTGAGTTGATGTTTTTCATGCCCTAAATGGCATGTGAAAAAACAATCTTGCATGTAAATCGGATTGTTTCTATCTCTGCAAATTGCCCATTCTTGGGCACAGTAAGACTAAATGAGAAGATTTATTACATTATTTATTAACACTCGCATATGTCAGATGTTTAGAAATCATTTTAAAGGTTTAAATATCTTGACATACAGGTGCTGGTCATATAATTAGAATATCATCCAAAAGTTGATTTATTTCACTAATTCCATTCAAAAAGTGAAACTTGTATATTATATTCATTCATTACACACAGATTGATATATTTCAAATTTTTATTTCTTTTAATTTTGATGATTATAACTGACAACTAAGGAAAATCCCAAATTCAGTATCTCAGAAAATTAGAATATTGTGAAAAGGTTCAATATTGAAGACACCTGGTGCCACACTCTAATCAGCTAATTAACTCAAACACCTGCAAAGGCCTTTAAATGGTCTCTCAGTCTAGTTCTGTAGGCTACACAATCATGGGGAAGACTGCTGACTTGACAGTTGTCCAAAAGACGACCATTGACACCTTGCACAAGGAGGGAAAGACACAAAAGGTCATTGCAAAAGAGGCTGGCTGTTCACAGAGCTCTGTGTCCAAGCACATTAATAGAGAGGTGAAGGGAAGGAAAAGATGTGGTAGAAAAAAGTGTACAAGCAATAGGGATAACCGCACCCTGGAGAGGACTGTGAAACAAAACCCATTCAAAAATGTGGGGGAGATTCACAAAGAGTGGACTGCAGCTGGAGTCAGTGCTTCAAGAACCACTACGCACAGACGTATGCAAGACATGGGTTTCAGCTGCTGCATTCCTTGTGTCAAGCCACTCTTGAACAACAGACAGCGTCAGAAGTGTCTAAAGACAAAAAGGACTGGACTGCTGCTGAGTGGTCCAAAGTTATGTTCTCTGATGAAAGTAAATTTTGCATTTCCTTTGGAAATCAGGGTCCCAGAGTCTGGAGGAAGAGAGGAGAGGCACACAATCCAAGTTGCTTGAGGTCTAGTGTAAAGTTTCCACAGTCAGTGATGGTTTGGGGTGCCATGTCATCTGCTGGTGTTGGTCCACTGTGTTTTCTGAGGTCCAAGGTCAACGCAGCCGTATACCAGGACGTTTTAGAGCACTTCATGCTTCCTGCTGCTGACCAAATTTATGGAGATGCAGATTTAATTTTCCAACAGGACTTGGCACCTGCACACAGTGACAAAGCTACCAGTACCTGGTTTAAGGACCATGGTATCCCTGTTCTTAATTGGCCAGCAAACTTGCCTGACCTTAACCCCATAGAAAATATATGGGGTATTGTGAAGAGGATGATGTGATATGCCAGACCCAACAATGCAGAAGAGCTGAAGGCCACTATCAGAGCAACCTGGGCTCTCGTAACACCTGAGCAGTGCCACAGACTGATCGACTCCATGCTGCAGTAATTCAGGCAAAAGGAGCCCCAACTAAGTATTGATGGCTGTACATGCTCATACTTTTCATGTATATACTTTCCAGTTGGCCAATATTTCTGTTTCTGAGATTCTGAATTTGGGATTTTCCTTAGTTGTCAGTTATAATCATCAAAATGAAAAGAAATAAACATTTGAAGTGTATCAGTCTGTGTGTATTGAATGAATATAATATACAAGTTTCACTTTTTGAATGGAATTAGTGAAATAAATCAACTTTTTGATGATATTCTAATTATATGACCAGCACCTGTACAGTACTTTTCAAATAACTAACCAACGCTGCATTTATTTAATCAAAAATACAGTAAAAACAGTAATGTTGTAAATATTACAATTAAACATTATTAAATGTAATTTATTCCTGTGATGCAAAGCTGAATTTTCAGCATCATTACTCCAGTGTCACATGATCCTTTAGAAAATTTCTAATATGTTGATTTTGTGCTCAAGAAATATTTTTCTAATTATTATCAATGTTGAAAACAGTTTTGCTGCTTAATATTTTTGTGGAAACTGCTATATTTTTTTCCCCAGGAAATAGATAATGAATAGATTTTATTGCTAGATAAAAGAAATAAAAAAACTTTTGAACTGTAGTGTATTTTTCACATTTTCTTCTGTAACCTTATTTGCATGCTGTCTCCAACAGTTGAGCAGTATTACAACTCAAATGTGCAGAGGAATCAGCTGGTGCAGAGGGACATCAGAGTAGCCAAGAGACTCCAGGATGAGGAGAAGCAGAGTGCTCAAACGCTTCAGCAACAGGCCACTCGTCAACTGTAAGATTACACACACACGCTGTCAGAGACTAGTCACACTAGTACCAGATAGGACACTGTGTATTCAGGGTTATGAGCAGTTCAGCAGCTGATAGCACGTACAAAGTCCACCACTCTCACATAGTGTGACAATCACTGTGCTATCCTTCTTACATTAAGGAAACAGAAGTGTTTTTTTTTTTTCAGTTGTTTATTGTCATTACATCAACATTTTGTTTTTCTCTTAGGGAGGAGCGGGACTCGGAATACGCACGCATGATTCAGGAGGAGATCCAGAGGCGTGCGGAGGAGGCTCTGAGGAGGGAGGTGGAGGACGAGGTGTGTAACACACTCCAGGCTCAGTAAACTTCCCTCCTTCTGTTTTTCATTTACACCTCTGAACTGCTTTGTCTGAGGCATCAAATGGATCAATAGTTAATGAGTCACTGTGGGATACCAGTAAGCTGATTTATTCAGCTAGTCTCCTGTGGAGTGTAAGTGCTAGCAAAGACCACACAGGAGAGAGCATCAAGCTACTATAAAGAAAAAGTCACACTCATAACTGTGCATTAATCAAATCCAGATGCATTGAACTCCAGCCCACCTTAAATAACCCCCCCAGGGACACAAAAAGAGATGAGGTCTTCTTGTTTAGTAAGTCATGGGCAGAAAAGCTGAGTGTGGAAATGTTAAAGGAAACCTCTATGGATTTGCAGCTTTCCTTGGTGAGGGTTCTATAAATGTTCTTTGTGTTGGAGGTGGTGTGGCATAGTGTTTAAAAACGTTCAGGATCAGACCCTGCAGGTGATCTAGTGCTTAAACTCTGGCTGTTCCAGAGCAGGCTGGCTTTGTAATGATTGTATTAAATGTTGTTTACCATCAGCTAAAATGGAAAATCATAAGGTTAAGAGAAATATTAAATCTAAATTCTCCCACACTATCTGATTTACGGTAAAGCACTTAAAATGGAATTGGGGCAACAGATTGCATCAGAGCAAAAATTTAAAATACATAGTTTTTAAAGTGTAACTAAAAGACTAGTGTGATCATTTTTGTTATATCTAATATTTCAGCTCCTGTCTTGGCCATGAAAAACTAAATCAGCGGTACTCAACCAGGGTCTCACAGGATGACTTAAAAGTATTTAAATGAGTATTTAAATTAGTATTAATATAAGTATTTACATTATTATTAATATATTAAAATAATCAAACTCTAAATTAAAATGCTAAAAAAACTACTAAAATAAAAATGTAAATTGGAGTCATATAATAGTTAAAAAAAAAAAAAAAAACTTGAACTAGAATCAGAAAATGAATCATGGGTAATACAAATATTATATCAAAAGTCCGAAAACAAGCAACTGTGTCATAACATAATTACTGCAAAAATAGCAGAAATATTGTAGCTCATATGGGAATATTGTGTTGGACAACAGGGGCCTTTGAGTCAAAAAAGGTTGAGAACCACTGCAATAAACATATAAAATGTCTGTCATAACCAAACACTCATTCACTTTGAACTGTAGTTGTGCTAAAAACAAAAAGGATGGTTTCCACTTTCCAGTTCAGTAAATCAAAGCAAAATATGTGAACGAAAATAAAAGCTGTGCATTTTAAGCCTACTAGAATCTATTTCCCCCTAGACTTCCAGCATAAGCGCATTGCTAATTTTATTTTACACAAACTCATGATAGTAGTTATTGTCATGATCTGAACTAGAACGGAGTTAAATGTCTGAGAAATGTAAACATGTAGCAACAAGGCCTCTGAATCTAGCTGGAAAAAAGGAATTAGCTTGTTCAGCTTTTATTTGTACTCTTGAATGACGATGCAGTGAACCTTGATATTAAGCTTTTGTTTAGAGCTGTTTGAAGACAGACAGCCTGTGGGGGGTTACTCTGGAAATCAAAAGCATAAGTGTTTTTGGGAGTGTCTTGGGAGTTGGAGAGTCCTGTATGATTCAGGTGGCAAAGCTGGAAACTGTTGGCTCAGCAAGTAGAAGAACTGAGTCAGAGAACACTGGCACAGCAGGAGATGAGATCCTGACCGCCTATTATCATTTATCACCTATTATCATTTATTATTATTATTATCATAATAAGATGTGGATTCCAGATAAATCTGAGTCAACATGCCTGTGAGGCATTTTAAATAACTGTCCAATAATTTTTCTAATTCTGAACAAGTAATTATGGACATTTAGGAAACTTTATGACTCAAAGTTATAAAGTGAACATGATCTCTGTTCCTGCAGGTATTTTCTTACTCATGAATCATGTCTTGGCCTGCCAGCTGCACTGAAGAAATTATTTTCTTACACTTTTTAGTCTTGTTTTGCAGTGAATATAACTAAACATCCTTAAAAGTTAATTGAGATGAATAATTATTTTCAGTGATGAATAAATCTTGAATTAAATTTTAAGTTAAGCTTACCCAATTTGCATTTTTAGCTTTTTTTTTTTTTTTTTTAGTATATAATATATACAGTTATGCTCAAAAGTTTACATACCCCTTGCAGAGTCTGCAAAATGTGAATTATTTTAATAAAATTAGAGGGATCATGCAAAATGTGTTATTTTTTATTTAGCACTGTCCTGAATAAGATATTTTGCATAAAACATGTTTACATACAGTCAAAAATAGTTGAATCTATAAAAATTACCTATTCAAAATTGTACATACCCTTGATTCTCAATACTGTGTGTTTTTATGTTTTGTGATGGTTGTTCAGGAGTCTCTTATTTGTCCTGAACAGTTAAACTGCCCAACATTCTTCAGAAAAATCCTCCAGGTCCTGCAAATTCTTCCGTTTTTCCAGCATCTTTTGCATATTTGAACCCTTTCCAGCATTGACGGTGTGTTTGAGATCCGTCTTTTCACACTGAGGACGACTGAGGGGATCAAACACAACTATTAAAAAAGGTTCAAACATTCACTGATGCTTCAGAAGAAAACACGATGCATTAAGCGCCGGGGGGTGAAAACTAAATACTAAAACACACACAGTATTAAGAATCAAGGGTATGCACATTTTTGAACGGGTAATTTTTATAAATTCAGCTATTTTTTGACTATATGTAAACATCTTTTAAGCAAAATACCTTATTCAGGACAGTACTAAATAAAAAATAACATGCATCTTACATGATCCCTTTTATTTTGTTAAAATAATTAACATTTTGCAGATTCTGCAAGGGGTTTGTAAACTTTTGAGCACAGCTGTAAATAGTATATTGAAACCACAGTTTTACTTTTTATATATATATATATATAAAATATGTTTCTGGAAAGCAAATGTGACTTTGCAGTGTTAATTAAAAGTTAAGCTAAAACAGACATGATAAAATATTATCCTTCACAATTAATTGTTTAATTAATACTTGCTAGTAATTTTGAATGTGTTTTCAAACCCGAGAAGCGTATTTTGCAATGATAGGCCTCCTATATTACATAAAATGTAATTCTGCTGCATTAATTATACATATTTACACCCCTGCAGCCCTGTGTTAATTAAAGCCTGTGAGGCACCAGGTTGCATCTAAATATCATCTCCACACGCTGCTGTGGAACCTGCTGGCCTATCAGGCTCACACAGGAGCACGGAAGAGTAACGTTGAACATTAATTCTCACCCAGCCAATCTAATTGTTGTGTACACAAACAAACCACATCTGGTGGGATGATTTTCTTGAGAGTCCAGGTGCCAGATAAGCTCTGAGTCAGACCCCTTGAGACAGGAGCTGCAAACATAACACCTCAGTGAATTTTGTTTATATAGCCAAATATCACTAATCACAATCCAAAAGACATCCATCCATTTTGGTTGAGCACTGGAAAATACAGCTTCATTGTCCTATAAACAATTAGAAAGATCTAAAGTTTTATTACAAAATGTTACATTTATTATCAGAAAATGTGATGTAATTTAATTTTTGTCAGGAAATCTTATGCATCCACCGAGAGAGATAAACTTCTTTAACAATTTGCAAATGTTTACTTCACTTTTTTATTTTTTAACTACTATCAGATATTTATTCAGGTATACAGACCCATTTATGATGTGTGTGGAATAATATAAAACATGGTATTATATGGAGAGCATATTGTTTCCAAAATTATATGGCTGGCTACTACTGGCATTGTCTAAAAGGCAAAGTGCTTTTAAAATATTTTTTGTAAAAATATTTGTAGTTAACAGCAAAGTTGACCTTATATCTTATCATATATTAGTTTTTACTTCTTTCTAATTTTAGAAAATTCGAGAAACTCTTTATTTTCTCTCAAATTTTTCCACAGGCGATTTGGCACACCCTTGTGGCCCATTTGGATTAAAAAAAAAAAAAAAAAAACCTGGCCTAAACGACTTCACCACTCTTTCCTTACTGTTCTCCCATTTTCTCAGACAAACCTTGAAAAACTTTGTTATAAATAATGAGCCTAGCTCCAGAAGTCTTGCATTTTTCATTCACGTACGAATCCAGTACAGATTTTAGCTCATTGTAAGTTTTATGATTGTGGAAATGAACCTGTAGTCTGGGCATTGAGGCGGAACACTGCCATCTTCTGGTTAAGTCTAAGTGTTTTGAGGACATACATTTTATAGCACAGTTAGAGTATTCCTGGTAGAAATTCCATAAATCTTTCAAAAAGTAAGTGAGACACTAGTAGTGACTGTTAATTTCTTACAAGCATATATAAAAATTTGGGGGTTCAAGTAATGATTTACAGAAATCATAGTTTGTAACTTTATTATAAAATGTGTATTAATTTGGTCTTTATTTACATGGCGCAAAATGCTGGTAGTCATGCGTTAAGATAAAAGATTAGATCAGTGCGGTGAACGTACTGTAAATG
The DNA here is from genome assembly GCF_024489055.1 of Chanodichthys erythropterus. Taxonomy (NCBI): domain Eukaryota; kingdom Metazoa; phylum Chordata; class Actinopteri; order Cypriniformes; family Xenocyprididae; genus Chanodichthys; species Chanodichthys erythropterus. The sequence goes on from NC_090240.1 coordinate 20,071,076, forward strand.
GTTCCGTTTAGATTGACTGAATGCTACGTTGTCAGTGGAAACTTCTGAGTCATTGTGGTCAGTAGTGCGATAAATTGTGTCCCCTGTTTGCCGGTTTTGTTGCAGGGCGTGCATGTGGCTGTTTGAAGATTCTGCATGGTGGGCTTTTGGCTTTAAAAACAGGCAGGTCTTCAGGCCTTTGATACGTAAGCGTGGAAATTCCCCTCAAGTTGACGTACACAGTCTATGTTCAATGCCGTGGGTGGCTATATTTTTAGTCAAAACCCTCAACACTTAGTGTTGAGGGTTTCACCTCAATGTGTCATCACTTGACTTGCCATTATTACTGCTTGTAGCACTAATGCTACAGAGGTTGAAAATTTTGTAGCATAGGCCACGCAATTGTAGCATAATAATAAAATGGCTGTTACCATCTTTTAACAACCACAGTAGTGCAGTTTGTCAAAGGACATTGTTCTATACAGAGCACACAAATACAAACCTTAACCAGAAATGTTTTCAAACTTTTTTTCTTTTTTCCAAAAATGGTAGACTGCAAACATAACACCTCAGAGTAATTTAGTTTTGTTAATATAGATAAATATCACTAATCACAATCCACACAACATCCATCCATTTTGGTTGAGCACTGGAAAATACAGCTATAAACAATTCTCCTATAAACAATTAGAAAGATCTAAAGTTTTATTACAAAATGTTAAATTATTATAAAATGTGATGTAATTTCTTAATTTGAAATCTGTAATTTCAAAATTACAGTTGAAATTTTATGCATCCACTGAGAGAGAAAAACTTCTTTAAACTGGAGAGAGGCAATTTGCATTTGTTTAATTCACTTTTACAGTCATACTTCACTTTTTTAGAGAAGTATTATTTTCCTATTTTTACCCAAATTAGGGTGTTGTGAGGATTAGTAAGTACACGCATATAATGTGAAAATATCTGTTTCATTCATACTCGTAGCCGGAGGGCGCCCTTGCACAGAAATTCCGCAAGTGAGACTCATAGAAGTCATAAAACTTATGACATTCCAGGAAATCCCTTATATGGACAAAGGCATCCAGATATCACTGATATGAAAAGCAGATACAAATGGAGGCGTTTTGACTGATAAAACATGAGACAATAAACATACGAAACATTTACTGTGAACCGATCAGTCTCCTCTGATCTCAGTGCTGCGCATATACTTATACTTATTTAATTAAAACTTTGCTTTTTTTTTTTTATTTGATTTATTTTTTATTATCATACGGTTAATCGTGCATCCCTAGATGAACCTCATGTAAAACAAAAACACCACAAACGTTCACTCACTTCACACAAACAAGCAGCTCGTTCTCACACAAATGCAAAACTGTATCGCACACGTGCCTCTGTGGTAAATTACTCCTCGCACAGAACAGTATTTTTTTATTTTTTTGTTCAACTATAATCTGGAGCCGTACTTTACATGCTTCTCTATATTTATTAAAAACTTGTTTAAAGACCCCAACAGATATCAATGAACATTATTATATGTAATAATTAATTTAGTGTTTTGTTTTGTTTTTGTTTTTAGGAAATTGCAAAAAGGATACAGGAAGAGGAAGAGCTTTGTGTGAGACACCGGAGCAGTTACCAAAATAAAGATGGAAGAGGTAAAATACTCCTGTAACAAAAGTGTGTTTTAATGAAATGATGTTTGTTAGCAGTTTGTTAGGTATGTGAGCCACTCACAAACAGGCTCACATTCTGTGTTCACATTGATAGTGTTTCTGTTGTGCAATAGACCTGCGCTTCTGTATAGAAAAGTGATTCTTAATTGAAATACATTGGGTAGTGAAATCTAATTTACATGATGAGGGGGCGGTCTCATTTACATTGACACTGAACCCGACCCCTATACAATTATAAACTCTTTAAATCATCTGGATTGAGTTCCATTTGCTTAATAAAAGCATAAGTTGCAAAAGTTGAATTTGATAAATAGTTTATATTGCAGTTTCAATGTGCACTTTCAGTGGCGCTTCCGGAATTTAGCGGCATGCTGTTTGCATATAAATGCTGTATACTGTTAATTATGGACGCTGTTCATAATTATGGATTTGTGAAACAGACCTAATGGATGATTGCTAAAGTTCTTTTGTCTATAGCACAATATTTCTGTTTGTCTCCCTCATTTACTTTGAAAACAGTAGCTATCTTGGAATTTAGTAAATATGTTCATAAGGAAATTACTTTTGAAATCCAAATAACATTGTGACTATTTCTTAATGTCTTGTCACATGCATATTTTTTGTCTAGTCAAATGGTTGTTTCCCATATAAGCATTTGATTTGCAGCATGACACGGGTGATTTTGACACCTTAGCGTCTTTTAATTTCATCCCCACATCATCTTTATGCAAATTTGGAATTCTAAATCTACTAAATACACAAATAAACTTTGTTTCAACATGCAGTGTATTGTTAATGTATTCATCATACAGTATGACACATACAGCCGACTGCTTCATCAGCTGCTTCATCTGCTTTTTAAACCCCACAAGACATTACCTCATCTGGGATGATGACTGTCCCTGTTTGAAAGGTTCTATGGTTACACCATATATTTTGTGTCTTGAAATAAAACCTGATTTTCTTTGATGGCCTTAACAGAGTTCGAGGAGAACGTCAAGCTTTCATCTGCAAGATTGATGGTGTTTCCACTTCTTTGTTTTGTGAAACAAGCCCAGTTACAGGATTGGTTCACTTTCAAATGAAAATTACCCCAAGCTTTACTCACCCTCAAGCCATCCTAGGCGTATATGACTTTCTTCTTTCTGATGAAAACAATTGGAGATATTATAATAAATATCCTGACGCATCTGAGCTTTATAATGGTGGTGAACAGGGGTCACGAATATGAGCTGAAGAAAGTGCCTCCATCCACATCCATCGTAAACGTGTACTCCACATGTCTCCGGGGGGGTTAATAAAGGTAAAAAAAAAATCCATATTTAACAAGTTATGAAGTAAAATATCTAGCTTCCGCCAGACCACCTTCCATATTCAAGTTACGAAGAAAGTGTAAACTGGCGTAGCGTCACTTACACTTTTTCAGTAAGTTGAATGGGGAAGGCGTGGGACGTAGCGTAAGATTTTTGAACTATAAGAGATTTACACTTTCTTCGTACATTGAATACGGAAGGCGGTCTGGCGGAAGCTAGATATTTTACTTCATAACTAAGAAGAAAGTCATATACACCTAGGATGGCTTGTGGGTGAGTAAAGCCTAGGCTAATTTTTATTTGAAAGTGAACTAATCCTTTAAAGGGTTATACACCTGTTGTTTTGGACTCATTGATTTTCACTTTCATTGTATGGACAAGAAAATGTTGGTTCTTTTGTGTAAAGAAATAAGTAGATGATGACAGAATATGATTTTTGGGTGAACTATTTATTAAACCCAACTATTCAATTGAACTTTTATTGGCATACTAACCACACACTGAATCACCCCGAATTCAGTGAAGCTTAATTTTAACGTCATGTTTGTGTTTGTCATGTAATGCATGTTTTCATGGTTCATTTGTCCTTTTTACTTCTAGACAGAGCTTCATAAGTTAACTGTTTTACTTTGCATCCACTCTAACCATTTTCCAAATCCCTGCTTTGTGTTTGCATGGTTGGCTTTACTAAAGAATCCACAAGCATTCCTGCTCCTCCATACTCACCCCATGCTCCTCACAATCGGCCTCCAACTAGAAGATGGCAGCTCTCCTCCTCGCCCACCTACTCAGACTCTGAGGAGGAACTGATTGAGTACAGCAGGCCTACAGTCATACGGCAGGACAGCAAACTCAATGTAGGCCAGAGGAAGCTGGTCAGAAGACCTTCCAGAGCTCATTTAGAGCAGGACGACAGGAGCGTGACCAGCCAGAGCAGCAGCAGCAGATCCTCGCACCTGTCAGGTGGATGGGGTGATGTCATCAAGCTCATAAAGAATGATATGAGCGAGCAAGGCTACCTCAGCAACAGCTCTGAGGATGATCTCTTTGAACCCGTCTATAAACTTGAGAAACTTTTGCGACACAAGCAGCAGGTCTCAGGAAAGAGGCTGAGTCGCCACAGCAGTGTGAGGGAGGATCATAGCAGAACGTGGCAGGGAGATGGTTGCGGTCGTAGGGAAAGTTTTAGGGAAAGGCATGTTCATTTCCCGGATGAACGGAGGTCCAATCATGGCAACAGTTGTAGGACCAGCGAAAATGGTTACAGTGACACTAGGGAAAGAGTTCAGTGTTCAACAGGGATATTAAGGGATGATCACACACACCTCAGAGAAACTCAAGGTCTCCAGACTCAAGCTCAGGTGTTTCGACGGAACATTTCGATGCGACGTAGTTATCATGGTAACGTACGGCGGACATCAGTGCGTGAGGGAAGCAGAACATGCAGCGTAGATGATTCTAACTTGGCTAGAGCAAGACTCTCAAATAATGCCCCCTCACTGCATCCTAGAGCACCACAGTTGATGGAGGTGGAAGTGGAGGACCGTTTGAGAGATACAGGGAGGTGGGAGATGATGAGAGCCAGAAACACACGGCAGAGAGCTAGATCATTAGCCGAGGATGGAAGGAGGATAGACGGGGACCACAGGTGTGGAGATGGTAGAGTGAGGCGAAGTCAAAGCGAGCGTTGGCAGACCTTTGAGGAAGAAAGATCGAGCACAGAGGAAGAGATGGAGAGGGAGAGCAGGAGGGAGGAGAGACGGATGCAGAGACTCCAGTCTTCCGGAGCAGGTAACCTCTCTCTGAGCTCTGCAGTGCGGCTGAGACTGTTCCTACATCTGCTCATTGCTTTCCAATCATCTCCAATCAGTTGACAAGTACTCCTGCGCATTCCTGCGTCCTTCTGGTGTATCTTTTAGGAGTGGAAACCATTTTTGGTGTGATCTGCTTTTTCTCAAGCTTGACCCCTCCAGCGAAAATGGATCTCATCCTTGTTTCCCAAAATCTCATCTGCTTCTGTCTCTCCTACAGCAACGTCAGTTGTTTTCTCCTTTTCAGTACCTCACCGTTACATATGCTTGGTTCTTATTGCATTTCTTTTTGATTTGGCTCTTACTCTTTGTCCTTTGAGGTATATTTTCCAGGCTGTAATATACCCAGTAAGATTCCTACTGTGTAATTAATAGGAAATCCACCTACTGTTAACATTTGATGGCCTCTGCCAATCCCGTTTCAGAAGGGCCACCTTCCAGCAGAGTTTAGCTCCAGCCCTGATTAAACATGCCTGAACCAGTTAATCAAGAGGTGTGTTCGAGTTGAAGCGGTGCTGTGCAGACCGTTCAGTGGATGACATCAAAGTACCGCAAGAGCAATTCAAGTCTGCTCTCTAATTGCTCTCTCAGTACTTTGATGTCAGACACCTACAAATGTCGTGCCGATTCAAGTCAAACACATCTAACCTCTTCGGGATTACCAGAAACTTCTAGGTAGGTGTGTTAAAGCTAAACTCTGCATGACAGTGGTCCTCCAGGAGCAGGAATGGACAACCCTGGTCTCGCCCCAGGGTTTGAAAACCATGTGTCTTGTCTCAACATTACCTGGTTGTGATTATGCCCTTATTCCCATCAGGATCTGCTTTTAGGAGTGGAATGGCTGCTCTTGACTTGGGAGAACTGGAGCAAGTGCTGCTGGATGAGGAGCTGGCCCGCAGGCTTCAGGAAGAGGAGGAGAGATTGGCTGAAGAGGTGAACTAAAAGTTTGAAATTTATCTACCGCAGTATAGGTAGATGGTACAGTAGTGGCCAAAAGTAATGTCTGGAAGGGGATATTTGTTTTTAATGACCCTTCAAGTTTGATTAAACCATCACAATATTTTATGTATTTTTAAATTTTTTTTTAAAAAAAGGCCAAAAATAATATCACAATTTGGAACATTTCATTCCGTTATCACAAATGAAACATTTGCCTCCAAGCACAACTGTGTAAAATGCTTACAAAATCTTTAATAATATTTGATTAAAGAGTGAAGATGTCAATTTTCCTCAGCTGGACACCACGTTTGGCCACAGTTACCAGGTATATACCAGGCAATTGACCCTTTGCTAAGCCACGCCCAAAAACCGCCACAGGCCAATCGTGGTTTAGCAACCGTTACTAGGTGCGGGAGGTCTGTCAAGTTTTGGAGCGAGGGAACGTGCCGAAATGCTGTGCCCTTGTGCCTATGGATTGTGTTAAGCTGAAACCCGATATCCTAAAAGTTTGGACTGGGTGATGGAATTGTTTTCCCTTCCCGAAACCTAAAACCCAAGGGGAGAAATGCCGGTGTTATGACACGTTGTGCTACCCTGTCAGATTTTGCTTTCCCCATTGAAACAGTAGATATCGTTAGCAAAATCTGAAAAATGCTAACGTTACCCATCAGATTGTGCTTCCAGCGTGATATTAACGTGGTCTATGGCTTCATTAACATCTACACCAACCCCAACACTAAACCAATACAATAATGCGTATACTGTAATTTTGTGTTATTTATCATGACAAGAATGATGTAATGTTGATGTATGCATGCAGTAAGCCCGGGTAGGACAATCTGACGGGTAGGTTAGCTAGCTGACTCAGCACATCATTGCTTGGAAATAATGACGGTTCTTTGTTCATAATGCATATATTTGAACGTGAAATAAAATGATTAAAGGCAAGACTGGCGTGCTAAAATTATAAGCGGGAGAATGTTATCATTGCAAAGTGGTCAGGCTAATGTCTTGTGTTTATTCCACAAGACTTATGGATAAGCTGTTTGATTTATAATTATTAGGTTATTTTCACAACCTGCTGTGGATGAACAAAGCTTTTCCTCAATAAATTGTGTGTTTCCCATTTGAATGGTCAGCGTATGAGGCGGCTGCTGCTCGCGCTGGGAGCTTTAGCTTCAATTTTGATCAAATTACTTTCTAATTGGTTGCATATTATGTCGTGGATATATCCCTTGAATGCATACTGCAGTCCCTTTTGTCTTCCTCTCTCAGATATTTCACCTGTTCGCCAAAAATGACTAATTATCTCCTTGAAAATGTCTGACACCGGTGCTTACATACTCTAAATGACTTGCCAGACGCGAAAGCTTGACAGGCGTAGCAACAGTAACTAAGGCGGGCGGGGCAAAGACCGGCCCCCCTTAGTTACTGTTGCTTTGTCTGACAAACCATGGCACTATCATGCCACACAGAGTGAAAAATACATCGCAGAGCAAAGAGGACACTGTTTAATATCATAAGTAACCTGCTCTGTCTTGTCTGTCGATGTGTTGTCAAAGTCCCAGCTTTAAAAAAAGTGTGTAATTGTTTAAATTCGAACAATAAAAAACGTTTTGTGGCTCTTTAATGTGTTGTGACAGATTGCTGTAGCGCCTCAGCTCAAGAAGCTTGTGAACTGATCATCTCTTCTTACTAGTTAATTTATAGCATCAAATAAACATGAATGAACATGAGAAGGAAAGTTGTTCAAAAGCAGAAAGAAGTCAGTACACAACATTTTTCAAGTTCAAGTCCACCGACTTTAATCTTCTGACTGCTTTGTCGGACAAAATGGCGGATTCGGCATTATGATTGGTTAGATCACTTGTCAATCAAACTCCTGGCGAAGGGTCAATTCTTCTCCTGGATGGACACGTTTCTGCCAAGTTTAGCTTCAACACGCACCTTTTTTTTGTTTAATTAGGGCTGTAGTTAAAACTCTGCTGGAATGAGTCCCTCCAGGAGCAAGATTGGAAACCCCTGGTATATACCATCGTACCTCCCAGCTCTATTAGTACTCTGAAGTCTGTTTTGTATTCCTATCAATTACAATAGCAAAATTACTAAATGTATGCTGAAGCTGGTTTTTCTCTTCTCTCATAGACTCGCCAAGGTTCCTCTCCTCTTAGAAGAGACTGTCCTGTTGGAGACTTCAGAGCGGCACAGGTTGCTCAAGATGAGGTGAGCAGAGTTCGAATGAAAGGGCTGCTTTCCCACTGCATGAATGGCCAATTAATTTCTCGTTTTTTTGGCAGGAAATTGCACGTTTCATGCAGAAACAGGAGATAAAGGCTAAACGGAGATCTCGTGAGCTGCAACATGCTGGACCTGGCCGGGAATACAGGGAGAATGACAGGAGAGCAGCATGTGACAGACAGGTAGCCACACATTTAGAGTGATGCTGTCTTTTGCTATTGCTTTACCATTTGTTCATTACTAACTAACAAAGAATCCAGCTATTTGCTGAGTGTACAAAATGACTCCTCTGTTGAATTGCCTTGTTCATGCATGTCTTTGGCATGATTCATTGATATTGGAGCCGAACTACACAAACATGCCTTTTGCTTTGCTCATGAATTCATCAGTTTTGCCACATGTGACTATGAAGATATTGATCTTTTTAAGGGTGATTCACACTGACTCAGCAAGAACTAAATTCCAACAAATTCTTTTCAAACACGTGAGGGTGAGCCAGTCTGTTTTTAGTAAAACAGAGAAATTCTAAAATTCTGAATGTGAATTTTGCTGTTTAACATAGAGGCAGAGACTGGATTCTGAAGGACTTCAATCCCCAATTGAGGACTTTACTCCAAGTCAAAATTCCATGACTATGTAAGTAACTATTTTCTAGATAAATGACAGCTAATATATTCATTCAGGAAATATCTCTTAACATCCTCTGGTGTCGCTACAGGCAATCGCAAGCTATCAGGAATGTTGCAGAAGAGCTGGACCCCACTTTTCAAAGGAAGGACGCAGATGAAGCAGGACAAATTAATGGTGCTTTCATTAATTCACATAACTCAAATGGTTTATACCAGGGGTGTCCAACCCTGCTACCGGAGAGATAAAGTCCTGCAGACTTTAGTCCCAACCTTGCCCCAACACACCTGTATAATTATCAAGCAACCCTGAACACCTTGATTTGCTGGTTCAGGTGTGTTTGATTGGGGTTGGAGCTGAAATCTGCAGGATGTTCGCTCTCCAGGAGCAGGGTTGGACACCCCTGGTTTATACCATAATTATAAATACTAACAAGCAAACAAATAAATGTTTCGTTTACAGGTCCCTGTCAAAATCAAACTTCACAAGTAGGCTTGTACAATCCCTTGGAAGAACCTACTTTTGTGCCACCCACGAAACGACAGAGTGACAAACTGGGACGAGTAAAGCCCAAGGAGAAAAAGGAAAATGCAAAACAGAAAGAGAACTGCAAGCAGCAGTGATGTTGGACATATAAGTGTGTGAAATCAACTATAATAACAAATTCATGACCATAAAATATTAAAGATATGCATGTATGTCCTGACAGTTTGGGGCTTTCCAGTCTTCTGCTTTCTCCAAGACTTATAGGATAATTTTTAACCAACAAATCGACTTGCAACTTGCAAAAAAGGGACACTCCATCCAGATAATGCTGCTATTACTAGTGAACATCTGTTTAGGTCATGTCTTGGTTTTTTGGTTTATTTGTTTCATTATAGTTTTGCGGCTGGTATGTCACCACCATGGGAAAGCTCCCTGTATAAGTACTTGGAATTACACATTTGACTTCTGGGAAAACCTGAAATGATACTATGCTTTGATAAAGGAAGTTGGCACATGGTTGAGTTAACATCTGGAGTTTTCTGCATGACTGTTAATCTCTGAAGATGCTCAAGCAGGCCTTCTTTTAGAATTTCACGTACCTTTTTTTCCCCCCTGTATTCCAGGAACTACACCAGTCTTAATTTGCCTAAAGTGTTTGTTTTTTTTTTTTCCATTTTTATTTGTCTCCATATTATGTATGCCTCTAATTTGTAAAAAGTTAGACATTTTTTGCAAAAAAAAACAAAAACAAATCATGCATTCATATTGTAAAAATGTTTACTATTCATAATACTACTACTAATAATATTTAGTGGTTTACAAGACTTCTCTGGATTGAATTCCTTCTTTATAGTGTACATCAGCATATATTCTATATATGTATAGTTTTACAAGGTTGGAGGAAATGAAACTTATTTTTGTATTGCCACCATTATGTTTCCAATATATTCAGCACTGTTATGACAATGTTAAATGTGTTGTCATGAATCAGTATGCCGCCTTTAATGCCTATATAAAGTTTAAAAAAGGCTTTGTACAGAAGACAAAATTATAATATTATTATTGTTCTGGATGTATATCAATAAACACTTTACACTTGTAGCAGAAATAGTGTGGATTGAAATTTGGACTGTAGATAGAGAGGTTAAGACTTTCCCCAATTACCAACAAATTCATGCAAATCTCTGCGGGAAGCACCTCAAACATCAAGTTTCATCAAGACCTTCTCTTCCCACAAAGTGAAACTTGTGTTTAGAAAAGGGATTTTTTATTTATTTTTTTCTATTTTGTAAGAGGTTGAACTGTTTTATAAACAGGATTATTCTGTACTGGGTTTTACATAGTAAAACCATGGTGACGCATAAAGTGACATTAAACAGGGGTGACCTTTTTGACCGTTGAAGACAGCTTAACATCACAGCACTCGCCCACCAGCTGTTCCATTCCATCCTAACTGCTGTTATGATTATAATGCCTTGACAAAACATCTCCCTGGAGCCAAAAAAAAAGCTTTTTGTGGAAGCACAGTGATTTAACTCTTAACATGTTAGCACATGCAAGTGTTTGCTTAAGACAAGATGTGGTAAATGAAATTGGAATGATTCATCATACTGTCCTAGGTGCACTAATCACATTACAGGCACTGAATATTTGTTCAAAGCTGGTATTCAGGGAACTCCCACTGAGTCACCCAACGACGTAAGAATATAGTTCATTGAACTTTTTTAGATTAGATTTCATATATGTGAAGTCTAAGAATACAAGTCAGGGTTCAACTGGTTTACTGATCTCTCTTCTCTGGAACACAGTTTAGAATACACTTACAGGAAATCTTTCATGTTTCTGTAATTTCAAAGGATTTTGTCCCCAATAACTGGTTTAATGGCCTCAATATCTGCTCCATGAACAAAGTATTTAATTACTGGAAACGTCCTAACACATGGATTATATGACCCCTAGGGCAAGCTGGGGCTTTTGTTTTACCGCATACAGAATAAAATATGCAACATACTATATAGTGCAACCTTGTAGTTTTTACTTAGGGCTTTTCCCACTGGCATTAACACCAGGCTATTGTCTTTGCACAAAAACAACAAATTATCGTGAAAAAAAAAAAAAAAAGTGATCTTCACGGTAAAGACTGTAAAAATGCTACAGTGAAAAACTTAATTGGTTAAAGTTTCCAAACTATTTGCGGTGAATAACTAATAGATCTAATGGTACATTTAATGTAATTTTACAGTAAAATACTGTTAAATTAACAGTTTTTGGAAGTGAAAAAGAAGTCATTGTATAATTTACAGTAAAAAAAGCTGCTTGTGATGAACTTTGATTCATCATGTGACTCATCACCACTGTGTTTGGTGGTTGTAAGTGCATTTTATAAAGGTACAAAACAGCTATTAGTTCTTCAATAGGTTGGTAAATTAACATTGTATTCGTTTATAAAATATGGTATTTTACTGTAAATTTAAGTTAATCCATAGAATTTAAAATGTTGCTACCATATTTTGTCGAATTTTTTTTTTCAGTGCATGGTTTTGCCAAGTAAGACATGTTCCTGGATCAGCCAAATATGTTGATCCTAGAACAACATTCCTGTTCAAAAAAGTCCTAAAACTATCCCTACCCTTAAACTTTACCCTACCCATAACATATCCCTAAAATCATAGGGAAATGATGCTTTGATGAGGTGAATAAAGCGGTTGTTGAAGCACCTTGTGTTGTAAGCCTAAACTCTAAACTGTAAACTTGATTGACCTGTTGTTCTGGGATCATCAAAGATGTTGATCCAGGAACATGTAGCGCTTGGCAAATTCACGTTCGCCCCCGGCATTGTTGTGCCAAATGTATACAGTGTGAAACGATGCGATGTTAGACCGTGACTGCCAACAACCAGCCAATCATAATCTAAACAGCACTCACTTCATTAAATATTCATGTGCATTGTACAGCCATGGCAAAATACACACACGCTATTTCAGCATATGAAAGGGGAAAATGTCAAACAGTGATGGAAACGCATCAACTGGAGTTGAGATTCTTACAGTTGAAAGTTCGAAAAGTCTTTTTAAGGAATAAATAGCCCAATTCATGTGTACGAGCAAGACAAACTAAAGTAAATTATACTGATAATGCAAATATGAACTTTAACCCAGGATTTACACATGTAGTGTGTGAAACCTCAAAACCTAAAATACCCAGGATTTATTCCTAACCCAGGGTAAAGAACAAACTGAATAAATGGAAAACGATAACTTATGATTCTGCTAACCCAAGGTTTAGATCAGCCCGGGGTGCCCATTTTATTTATTTTTAAATCCTAATATGTACAAAAACAATGTAAAAATCTTAATGAGGTCAAAAGTCCAGTTTCAACAGGAAAGGCAATACTGTTGTTTCTTGAGTGCATATCATGATTTGGTCAGTCACACTGACCATAAAGTCTCTTCTGATTCCCAGAAACAACACCACCAAAAAAAAAAAAAAACCCAATGTAAAACAGCCTCATTGTTCTTCTGTCTCAATGTTCTTGGTCCAGATTTTTTCAAAAAGGTGCCATTTTCAACAGAAAAGAGGGGAAGCCCACCAGGGTATTTCAAGAGGGCTTTGACCTGAAAATGTGACGCAAGCACCAGTAGATGACACCTACTCTCATAAAAGTGTTGACATACTGTCTGCTACTGCACACCTACGTTAACAACCCTTTCATCTTGTGTTAAGGTGCACTGTACTTCAGAAGTGAAAAGGGCAATAATGCATACAGTAATGTGATTCACAGCTCACTTTGTGCATTGGAACATTAAAATGCCCATTTTGTTCCCACTAATCACTGATGCATTTAGTGGATGTTCAGCTGTAGTTTCCTTTTGCTATTATAGCAAGCAAGATACGAAAATAAAAGCTGTCCAGTGAACTCACACTATGAGTTTAGACTCTGAGTCTTGCGTATTGATGGACTCTGAGCTGCCACCCTGTTCCTGCTCAGGACGATGGCAACTACAGTCTTCCTGCTCCACTACCATAATCCTGGACTCATCTGAGTTGTCTATAAGAAAGGAACGACAATACTGTCAATTAAGGCATTATCACAACGATGGTAAATTTATTTTAGAACACCATGTAAGAAAGAAAAAAATGGACACTCGGGTTTTAAATGGTACCTTGGTCAGGGCTATCAGTTTTTGGCTTCTTCTCTGTTTTGTTTTGTGCCTTTACATATGCAACCACTGATGCTATGATACAAAGGACAGCCAACCCTGCCATTCCTCCAGCAATGAAGACTAGAAGCCAGTTTGTCTGTTCTGGAAGTCCTAAAAAAATATCCTTAAGGTTAGAATTCAATACTCATATTGAAAGATATGCAGTCCAACTAACTTCACAATGCTCTGCAATGATGATAATATATATATATATATATATATATATATATATATATATATATATATATATATATATATATATATATATATATATATATACTAGATATTCTCATTTACCTTTACTCATTTCAGGTAAGGTATCTTGCTCAGAATTCTCCTTACTTTTTTCTGAATGTTTGCAGATAGTGTTACTGGTAGCATTTCCTTTGAACAAAATCTCTCCATCAGGACAACTAGAGAATGAATAAGAAGCTTTGGATGAGTTTTATGGCAAATGAGAAGCACAGACTTTATATTTAAAAAACAAAAACAATAAAACTGTAATTGTACGCTACCTTTTCAATTCTCTGCAACTACTGTGGACCTGATCATTGAAAAATCCTTTTGGACATTTTCTACACATTCCTGCAAGCATTAAATGAAAGAATTTATATGAAAATAATATAGAAAACAGCAAGCAATTTCTTAGTGAACAGCTTCAGAGCTTATTAATCTGAGGGGGTCTATTCTTACGGTTTTTGGTGGGCTCCTCTCCCGCCTTGCATTCAGTAACACAGAAAGAACAGTTGGCATCTCCACACCGATATCCAGCCTTGCATCCGCATACAGTATCGCTGCTGATATTGCAAGGTTTAAGTGTAAACCGTACACCTATAAGCATGGAAAAGAAAAGATTAGTGCTTAGAATGATGACATTTTAAAGCTTATGATGATGCAGATCAACAAAATCATTTGTTCTCTCAAACTGCAAAACATTCGCTTGACAAAAATAGCAGTGAGGATGTAAAACTGAATCATACCTATACACTGGGTACATCTCAAACAGTACCAGTCAGAAGTGAGTGTGTAAGTGCCAGGTTCACAGGGAGTACAGAGCTTTTTTGGGTCTCTTCCACATGACTCCACTAAGCGGTTCCCTGTAACCACAAGAAACTTTTTACAGTAGGGCTTTGACACATTTGATACTTATAGTAGACGCATAACTTCTGCACTCTTATCACTATGTAAAGGGGACAGAAGTCTGAGGGAGATAAAAATATAAAACAAACAAAAGTTATGACATTTACTGAAGTAAGCTAAAAGTGGTGACATGGCAAGTAGGACTATGCTAGTAGAAAATCACCATCATTTGCTGTACCAAATAAGAAGAATCTTATCATGTTAAAACATTAACATTTTAAATTTGATAATATTTCAATTATTTAATTTTAACTGTCTGATGTCATACAACAGCATATCTGCTTTTCTGGAATGACATGGCCAAAACAGAAGGACAATTACTGCTAACAGAGACTGACATCCACCGAGTATCTCATTCATCTTTAAGCTTAGCAGAGCTCCTCATTTACAGTAAGATTTGTGGAATTAATATTGTACAATGTGTTGGGACAACCCTTTGATTGAGGTTGAGGATGATAGTTATCTTTATGCAATGACAGAACAATTCATGGATTTCCCTTTGAGTGCTAAACCACATCCTTTTCATGTGGCACTTTCAAAATGATCTGAAACTTCCTTCACTTGGTCACTAATGTGTAATTTCAAGGATAAACTGTAATTTTGCCTCTTCAATATTCCAATAATTCATTAAAAAAGGGAAATTATGAAATTGCAAACTTCTGTAAAAACAAACATTTTTACAGAATATGTCAGTATTGCAAATATCTTGTTAGGTTACATAACACATCGCTTTGCTGTCAGTTATTGACTGAGTACCTGGCTTGCATCTCTCACAGCAGACATCATGTGTTCCAGACAGCGTCCAGTACTCGCAGCCAGTGTCAGCTCCTACAGTGTAGTTCAGTACTAGACTGAATATCAGCAAGACATACAGTCCTTGGAAAGCACTCAGCATTTCTTCTTACACAAAAAAATAATTAAAAAGTAATTATTATTTATTAGCTAAATATTAGTAATTAACTGTATGTGTGATAAGGGAAAATATAATTATTTTACTTATTATAAAAAATTATTTATTAAATCAGTTCATTCAACTTTGTCAACAGTGAAACAGGCTCAAAGAACTTCTAAAATCCACAAATGCTTAAATATTTTAAATATAGCAACGTTAAAATTATTAATATATGGTTCGTATTAATAAATTAGTAGTAAAAAAAAAAAAAAGTCTCTTACTGTTTCCAGTGTAGTGGTCCTGGCTCGCAGCAAACGCGCACTAAGATGAGAAGTTTCCACTTGCTCATGTTTTATGTCACAGTCAAGTAGGCGTGGCTTACAAGCTGAATACAAACGACACGCTCTCTTTTTTCTTTCTCTCTGTAGTGCTCTGCTCTGTCACTTCGTCGGTTCGTCGTCTTCAGTGGCTGAGTGTTTTTCTCTCGCATATTTTCATATTGAGCTTCGAGTGTTACCGCGAAATATAATTAGACAAAGGAAAAAGCGAAGACTTCATAGATCGAACGACAGACGGATGTTTATTGTTTGCCGACCTGCTAACGTATGCTTCATGATGCATCATCATGACTCAGTGGCGCAAAAGGTCTCATGAGCATCACATATTACCATTTAGAAACTCATTTCTGCGGTACAATATCAACTTCCTCGTCAGCCTATATTTAATTTATTTCCTTATTTCTCCTGGTTTTAGGAGTTTGAAAGAAGCTGTAGGCTACTTTTAAGAATCAGGTGATTGCTGAGTCATTGTAACCAGTAAGTGTGACATTCAGCTCTTTTTTATTAGCTGACATTAGCTTTTTAGCATTTCCACACTAAATTTAAAAGATAAGTGAATTGCATAAACAATTTCCATCCATTTGGATTACACAGTTTGAACATTGACAAACTAATAAACGTAGTGTGGTACATATTTGTCAGTCATACATAAATTAAACGGGTAAATAAAGGGTTAGTTCACCCAAAAATGAAAATTCTGTCATTAATTACTCACCCTCATGTTGCTCCAAACCCGTTTGACCTTCGTTAAAGGGTTAGTTCACCCAAAAATGAAAATGCCTGTCGTTCCACACCCGTAAGACCTTCTTTAATCTTCAGAACACAAATTAAGATATTTTAGTTCAAATCCGATGGCTCCGTGAGACCTTCATAGGGAGCAATGACATTCTCTCAAGATCCATTAATGAACTAAAAACATATTTAAATCAGTTCTTGTGAGTACAGTGGTTCAATATTAATATTATAAACCGACGAGAATATTTTTGGTGCGGCAAAAAAAACAAAATAACGACTTATTTAGTGCTTCAGGAAGCATCGGAACATTATGAATCAGTGTAATTGAATCGGATCGCGGTTCAAACCTGCCAAACGGCTGAAATCACGTGACTTCGGCGCTCCGAACTGCAGATTCGACACACAGATTCATCTGTGCTCCGATGTTTTCTGAAGCAGTGTTTTGAAATCGGCCATCACTAAATAAGTCGTTATTTTGTTTTTTTGGCGCACCAAAAATATTCTCGTCGGTTTATAATATTAATATTGAACCACTGTACTCACATGAACTGATTTAAATACGTTTTTAGTGCCTTTATGGATCTTGACAGAGGAAGTGACATTACTCCCTATGAAGGCCTCACGGAGCCATTGGATTTGAACTAAAATATCTTAATTTGTGTTCCGAAGATTAACGAAGGTCTTACGGATGTGGAACGGCATGAGGGTGAGTAATAAATGACAGAATTTTCATTTTTGGGTGGACTAACGCTTTAATCTTCGGAACACAAATTAAGATATTTTTTATGAAATCCGTGAGCTTTTTGGCCTCTGATAGACTGCAATGTTATTAACACTTTCAAGGCCCAGAAAGGTAGTAAAGACATAATTAAAATAGTCTATGTGACTACAGTGGTTCAACCTTAATGTTATGAAGTGACGAGGATACTTTTTGTGCGCAAACAAAAATAACTTTATTTAACAATTTCTTCTCTTCCATGTCAGTCTCCTAAGCTGTTCACTTAGTAAACACAGTGCAGCACTTCCGGGTTCTATGTCAGAACGCCGGCTCCGTATTGGCCAGCTCTTGCGTCAGCAGCAGCACACACGCGGTGATGCTCGTGTACAATACTGAGCTGGCACTCAGATGTAGAACCAGATGAAATAGATGCAAATAGTTAATAATAAACTATCCAATGATTTTTTTGAGTGCAGAAATCTTCCCCGTGTCATTTATGTATGCCTGACAAATATACATCTCATTAGGTTTATTAGTTGTTTATGTTATAACAAATCCAAAATGGATTGATATTTTATATTACTGTTGTCACGATACTGTAATTTCTAACTTCGATACAATAATGTAACGAGGTTCATAGATGTGGGAAGAAGGAGGTGGGAACCGGCGAACATTCAACAAAACTTTAATTCAAAATAAACAAAGAACAAAACGAAAGTAATGCCGGCAGACCCTCGCGGACGTCTGCCGGCCACACAAACATAATAAACCATAAAATAAAGTCCAGGTCTGGTCCTCTCTCGTCCTTCATTGTAGTCGCTCCTCCTTTTATACCTCCGGAGCTCCTCCGTGAGAGACTCGAGGCCGGCACGCCTCGCAGGTGACACTCATTATCACTCGCGTCACCGGCCTCGCGCCGTTCCCTCACGGCTCTCGCCCGCCCTGCTCGTCACAAATACCTTGAAAAGTATCCATGCTGTCCCTTTACTCACTCTTATGTCTTTCCACACCTGTAAGACCTTCGTTGATCTTCGGAACACAAATTAAGATATTTTTGATGAAATCCGAGAGCTGTCCGACTCCTCCATAGACAGCAATTTAACCACCACTTTCAAGGTCCAGAAAGGTGCTAAAGACATTTACATGACTATAGTGGTTCGAACGTAATTTTATGAAGCAACGAGAATACTTTTTTCGCGCAAAAATAAAACAAAAATAATGACTTTATTCAAGATCTTCTCTTCTGCCGTTTATGTTCAGCTCTTCCAGGTTCTACATTAGAACAGCACTTGGATTTCATCAAAATATCTTAATTTGTGTTCCGAAGATTAACAAAGGTTTTGGGACGACATGAAGGTGAGTAATAAATGACAGAATTAACCTAACCCTTTAAAATTATGACAAAAGGCATAGTTTAACAAGTTGAGAAATTAGGAAATAGGATGGATTACAAGATGTAAAATAAAAGGGGAAAAAACACTTACCTGAAATGCTAATATACAGGAAACGGTAACCTCCAGACATACATTAGATCATCTCATCTTACAGACAGTGACACACTGAAACAAAGTGTCAAATGTCAAATGAGAGTCAAATGAACTAACATTTTCTTTTTGAGACATAAGTTACAAATCCTGGGCCAAATAGTCACAGCTGCAGACTGCCCTGTGTAACCAGGTGTGCTCATCTGCAGCTCACCTGAGAGGAATGCCATTGTCTTTTAATGGAATGTGGCTAAACATCTCCATCACTTAGTTTTAGCAGCCTGGTAGTTCCACTAATGTCAAACTAAAGATACCCAGGGGTGCAGCCTTCATAATTAACATAATCAGCATTTAATTTAAACATTCACTGATTTTCATATCAAATAACAAAAGTGATGATACTTCTAGACATCTTCTTTTTCTACTTCTCATCATTTACAGAAATTAGGTTAAATTCAGTGCTATTCTAAAATACTATTATGTAATTAACTAAAACAGAAAGCTGGTGATCTTCTGACACGTCCTCCTACATTACAACATCACACACTCCCACGTTTTAACCTTTTCATTGGAAGGTTAAATTACATCGTCTACCCACTTCAATCGCGTCACTTGCAACACGAATCATTTAAAAAACTCTGTCTGGGTGTCATTTGAAGTGGCCAGAAAAAAAGAAGAAGAAAAAACCCTCTAAGCATCAAACTTGACACACATTTCACAAACGTTGTTTAAGACTCAAGAGATATACATCTGACCGTGTCACACCAAGGCTGAGTATCACCATCAGCATCTGTTCTTTCCACTTGACACTTTCCCTCCCTTTTTAAGTGATAAGTATTTTAGATTGTTGTCTTTGAAGAACACAGTCAAGAGGACTCAAAGTTAAAAGCTACAGCAGATGCGTCACTTCCTCGTACTGAGAACCTGCAGTGTGTCAGAGATAGAGATGGGTCAACAGCACATGCAAATGTCTTTACACATACACAGCAGGGAAAACACATCTCTATGTATGCCAGTAAATTTTTTGAGAATGCTGTCTCAGACTTACCATCAGATATTCTCTTCAAAGAAAATTTACAGAGTTTATGAGGAGTAACAGGCATTGGCAGAACATTTAGAACAGTTACTAAGAAATGTAATTCACATGCATTATCACTATTAAGTGTGAAGATTAGATATTCATGTCAGGTATTTGTTTCATTTCTGTGTAACCAATGATTGGAAAAGTTTATCTCAAAACTAAACTTTTGATATAATGTTTAGTTTTGAGATGAAACTAGTTTTGACTTGAAACTTTTAGTTCAGAATGGAAAATATGTTGTTCCGCTACTCCCCCAAAGCTCAGCAGAGGTATGAACACCTTCAGAGACGTAAAAATGATACCTTCTCACAAGTTTCATAATACTAGATACGTAGACACAACACGGCTTGTTTAATAAAATGTATCTTGACATAATGAGTAGACAGGAGACATCTGTTCTTTGAAAATGATCTGATATTGTGACGGATCAAATAATGCTGGCAAAACATCAGATAGTGAAGATGATATCACTGCCTACACACTCCAAGGTTTCAGTAAATAGGAAATACTGGAGACTTGATGGTGCCAGACCATGATAAGATTACTTTTACAACACTCTTAAAAATTATAGGCATCTATGATTCCATGAAGAACCTACAAGGAACCTTTCCATTTCTTTAAAGTGGAGGTTCTTTAGACTTTCAAAATGTTCTTCACACTAAGAATAAAATTGGTTAATGTAAAGGTGCCGAAGAGCATGTTTTCAAAAGATAATATAAGTCTTAAGTGTCCCCTGAATGTGTCTGTGGAGTTTCAGCTCAAAATACCCCATAGTTTTTTTTAACTGCCTATCATTATAAATGCGCCGATTCAGGGTACCCGGCCCCTTTAAATCTCGTGCTCCATGCCCCAAGAGCTCGCGCTTGCCTTAAACACCATAAACAAAGTTCACACAGCTAATATGACCCTCAAAATGGATCTTTACAAAGTGTTCATCATACAGCATGTCTAATCGCGCAAGTAGTGTTTATTTGGATGTTTACATTTTATTCTGAATGAGTTTGAGGCTATGCTGCGTGGCTAAAGCTAACATTACACACTGTTGGAGCGATTTATAAAGAATGAAGTTGTGTTTATGAATTATACAGATTGCAAGTGTTTAATAATGAAAATAACGACAGTCTTGTCTCCGTGAATACAGTAAGAAACAATGGTAACTTTAACCACATTTAACAGTACAATTAGCAACATGCTAACAAAACATTTAGAAAGACAATTTACAAATATCACTAAAAATATCATGTTATCATGGATCATGTCAGATATTATTGCTCCATCTGCCATTTTTCGCTATTGTTCTTGCTTGCTTACCTAGTCTGATGATTCAGCTGTGCACAGATCCAGATGTTTATACTGGCTGCCCTTGTGTAATGCATTGAACATGGGCTGGCATATGCAAATATTGGGGTCATACATATTAATGATCCTGACTGTGACATAAGAGTCGGTGTTATGATGAGATTCGCCTATTCCTCGGAGGTCGTTTAAACAAATGAGATTTATTTAAGAAGGAGGAAACAATGGAGTTTGAGACTCACTGTATGTCATTTCCATGTACTGAACTCGTTATTCAACTATGCCGAGGTAAATTCAATTTTTGAATCTAGGGCACCTTTAAGAATTTGTTCACTGCACGGTTCTTTGGAGAACCAAAAATTATTAGTCTATGGCTTTATTGCAAAAACCCCCATTCTGAAACTTTAGACGCTTTTCCACAGTTGGGCCAAAGCACTCTCATTGCTTCACCGTTCCATTCCGTATACCGATCTGGCCCAGCTGGTACAGATATGGTTTTATTTTCCACTGTGGGACTGATAACGGAGCTCTTTGGAATGAGATGTATGTAGTGACCGCATTATGGAGGATGATCAGATATTTCTTTTAATTTTATTATTAACTTGTGTTTACTTTGCTTAAATAGCGCACTTGGGCAGCTACAGATAAACTGGTAGCCAGGCAACAGAAAAGTGACCAATCCTGAGTGACAACGTCACTACACGCAGTCTAGCAGAGAACTGTTTGGAATCGTGCCGTGTTGAATCAAGCTCAAGTGGAAATATAACTGGAACCGTTCGGTGGAAAAGCAGCTTTTATTTCCCAGAGTAAACAAGCTGTGCGTCAAAATAAAAAACTTCAAGACAATGGCTGGCCACTTCTTAATACATAAAATTTATTTTCTCGGTTTTATATATATATTTATATAATATATATATATATATATATATATATATATATATATATATATATATATATATATATATATATATATATATATATATGTTATCCTATTTACAATTTATTACTCCTCTTTTGTGAAGAAACAAAAAAGCAAACAGCTTTCACTGCAATCAGCATTTCATTCTAAAGGGCCCAGAAGTTATATTGCAAAGGTGCTTGACAGAAACTGTTGTGTCTCTTTCATGTTTTGGCTCAGGCAGATAGGTCACTTCATGGAACAGAACATTACAAACAAGGACATACTGTAAGCTCTTAGACAACACCTCACTGCTTTACCAGTAAACTTGACCATAAAAAACAGCTTTTCCTCCATAATGAACAACTATTTTAGAACAAAGATCACGATTCACTAATTGCCAAGGGACTTTGGTTAACCTATCTGCCTCTTTAAATATCATCTATGTTTTAACTTACAGGGCCTACTACCACTCTCATAACAGACTACTGCATTAACTGTACAGTGATGTTCGTAATACAGTGGTAAATACTAAGACAATTGGTGACGTTTGAACAGTCAGTTCACAGACTCTATTATGAAAAGCACCTGTTTGTTATTGTTTAAAATCTATCATGTACATTTAGAGGAAACATTTGGCAACCATGAGTCTAACATTAACAAGTCCAAGCATTTATTTAATGATAGCTTAACATGCTATAATGCGGGAATTTGGTGGAGTTGTAGCCTCACAAGACAATACATTCAGCAATGTTTAGGGACGTCAGTTGCCATTATTATGTCTGATTGTCAGGGTTATGACTCTGCAAAGTCAAATACAACGGTGTAAGAAAAAAAAATAATCCAGCGCATGGATACATTTAAAAGTACAGACTGTGTTAAGAGCGGTCAGGCCAGTTGTCTGGCTTGTAACTTGTGCAAAGTGAAGAGCAGCTCAGGATAAAAAGCAGAGAGTCTGATACACTGACTTTCCTGTTAAAAAGCTTATTAGTTGTGTTATCTTGTGCTGCTGCTGCTGCTGAAGTATTGTAGTTTTTTGTGTCAGAGTGTAAATTAACTCTGCAGTTGTGCTTTTTTAGTGTCCTTCATTGATCTAAATAATGAATGACCGTTAAAGGAAGAGTTGACCTAAAAATGAAAATTCTGTCATTTGCTCACTCTCATGTTGTTTCAAACACTTTCTTCTTTCGAACACAAAATATTCTGGCTGTTATATTCCATATAATAGAAGTGAAAGGGGGTTATATCGGTCAAGCTCCAAAATGACAGAAAAGCACCATAAAAGTAAAATAAAAGTAGTCCATGCAACATATAATGTTATATGTTAAGTCTTCCGAAGCCATACAATGAATTTTGGTCTGTTCATTACAAAAAAAATGATAAATCATGACTTGATACTTTTTTTTTTTTCTTTTTCTTTTTTTGTCATTTTAAAGCTTGACAGCCCCAGTCCATATTCACTCTAATTATATGAAAAAAAACATTAATATTTTGATTATAGTTTCATTTTTATATTTTCAGCTTTCATCTGAATTTTAGTGCTTTTTTTATTATATTTTTTATATTTTTATGTAGCCTTAATACATGTTTTATTTCAGTTTTAATCATTTCAGTACATGCATTTCTGTTAGCTGCTGTTAGTCTAATTTTCGTTTAAATGTTCTCTTTTATAAATCTACTGTTTATATTTTTCAGATTTATTTCAATTACTGAAAACGCTAGTTTTATAGTTGTAATTAACATGTACACCGATTATTTTGCTCCACAGAAGGAAGAAACTCAACATGAGGATAAATGAGAGTAAATGACCATTTTCATTATTGGGTAATTTAAATCGGGCAGTCAGTTTGTGCATTCTCAGTGCAGGGATCGTCAGTAGCAAAAATTCATGAAGCAAACTGGGGGAACTAGGCCTTGTGCTCTGAAAGGGTTGAAGGCACTGTCCTGTCACATAATATCAACGAAAAATTCACAAGGATTGCCCATAGCATGTTGAAAAGACTGCCGACTAGCCGTGAGTTCTGGGGGGACGTTTCCTAACTCCCGAACGGGTGGAGCCCCAGGTGGGCTGTTGCTTGCTACCGCTTTGGGGGCGAGGTGAGCAAGGCAATACGGAGGGGGCAGACCCGGCGGGCCGTAGGAAGAGCCGTGACTTCTCTCACTGTGGGCACAGGTCAGATGATTGGGCTGAATGAAAGGGGCGTGGCTATAGGTGAAGTTGTGGCTATGATGCGAAACACTGTGACACTGGCCATGACTGTACCCAGAGTGAGTGTAGCTGTGGCTGGAGTGGGCTTGACTGACAGCAGAGCGGCTGTGGCTTTGATGACTCAGCTGACTGGGTGCCCTCTCACCCCTCCTTCCGACCCACGTGCCCAGTTCTGATTCGCTGCCCCCACAGCACGGCGCCTTATGGTCCTTCTCTCGAGGGGAGGATCTCCGTCCTTTCCCAGCGCTGGGGTTGGAGCCACTGCTTCTGCTACCTGAAAAGGAAAAGAAATGCGTTTGGACAAAAGTACTGTTATTTTTCTCAAAAAACCATATGCTAACCAGACTCGACAAGCAATGAGAGCCATTTCTTCCATGTTAACCGAATTCCTGTTCTATCAGCCGCAACAAACAAATTTCCATTTGGTTAGTTGCTTGATTCCTTTGTACGGAAGAGGTTTAGGGCCAAGCAATAATAAAAAAATAAAACCATCTCGAGATTAAAGTTGTTAAATTTCGAGAAAAAACTTGTTACATTTTGAGAAAAAAAGTCGAGATAAAATGTTGAGAATAAACTCATTAAATTACAAGAAAAACTTGTTAAATTTCAAGAAAAAAGTCGAAATAAAATGTGGAGAATAAACTCGTTAAATTACGAGAAAAAAACTCATTAAATTTTGAGAAAAAAGTTGAGATAAAATATTGAGAATAAAGTCATTAAATTACGAGAAAAAAGTTGTTAAATTACGAGAACAAATTTGTTAAATTTCGAGAAAAAAGTCGAGATAAAATGTTGAGAATAAACTCATTAAATTACGAGAAAAACTTGTTAAATTTCAAGAAAAAAGTCAAAATAAAATGTTGAGAATAAACTCGTTAAATTACAAGAAAAAAACTCATTAAATTTTGAGAAAAAAGTTGAGATAAAATGTTGAGAATAAAGTCATTAAATTACGAGAAAAAAGTTATTAAATTACGTGAACAAATTCGTTAAATTTCGAGAAAAAAGTCGAGATAAAATGTTGAGAATAAAGTCATTAAACTAACGAATTTGTTCTCGTAATTTAACGACTTTTTTCTCGTAATTTACTGACTTTATTCTCGTTATTTAATGAGTTTATTCTCAACATCGTAAAGGACAGCAATACCATGAGGCTACTTTACAACATCAATACAAGAGTAACATATAAACAATGTGGTACAAATAAGATAGATTTTGTGGCAGTTATGTGTTTTAAAGGGTAGGTCAAAATGAGTTAATACAGTTCTGGTCAATGCAGTACTCCCAAATTTGATAAGCTTCAGCTCACGTCATACAGTATCATGAAAATATTTTTACTCTAACTAGAAGTAACTATTCAGACTTTGGCAAATAGAGAAAAGTAGATTGCAAAATAACTTTTTAAAACATGAGAATCGGTCTGATTCTTATGCACAATGAAGGTAAAAAACTGTACATGCCCACACAAGAGACACAAACAAGCAACACAGCTGGGAGTCACAATGGCCATCTTAATGAGTCGTATGCCATATGACAACAAACCACTGGATTAACAAGATGATAAGGAAAAAGGTGGAGCAGAAAGGCGTTTAAATGAAAGTGCTAAGCTTACCAGATTCCCTGTGCCTAGGAGAAAATTTCCATCAGTCTACAGACGGCCAGCAAAAACAAAGGAAATATCATAATTATGACACGTCACCCAACCCTGCAGCTCAGATTCTGTGATGCCACCATAAGTTATGCCTCCTGAAGCGACCAAACCTGAGAATGCTGGTTTGGTGTTAAAAGTAATTCAGCTTGACGACCTTTGCATAATTCCTGATACACATTCCCAGCTCTGTACTAAATCCATCATGCATATTTATGCAAAGGGTGGCATAAGCAGAATAAAAATGATTTAAAAGTCTGGCCATACCACATACAGTATATGGAATATCCAACTGAATACAGTGACAATGATAATGCACTGGAAATGGAATGATTAAAATGAAAATAGTTGGCATCTGAGATCATTATTTAGTCTTACTGTTAAACCAGATTTCATTATATATATAGGGTTTAATGTTTATTAAATGTATTTAATTTTCCATACTGTCATGCATGTTGTGTGGTTACATATAGTCTGGCATCGGTTTTAAAGTATGTCCTAAATTCTTTATCTAATTATGTGTCTTGTGTTTGACTTTATTTTGTATATTGTCTAGCATTATACATAAAATATAATCATTTACATCATAGATAATTTTCATTTACAGGACGGGTGTTATAAATGTATCATCAGGCTTTAATTACTCCTAGCTTAACTGTTTCTGACTAATTCATTAGTTATGTATTTAATTTACACAAGTATCGACTGCTAATGTGTCAAAAATGCATGTGGTTTACTAGTCTTGTGTCACTGATGTCATTCTGGCCGGATCCCTTCATTCAGGTACTGAAAGCAAAACTCAATCTGCATGAAACGTAGTATTGTACCTTGTCATCCTACACACACATTTACAATAAACCCACTGATGGTTTCCTTTTAACTGTAATAAATTCCATCTAATCTCCTAAAAAACCTTTTGAGTAGTAACTAACGTAATACGGCACTGCTTTTGTTGCTTAACATCATCGAGAGCTCCTAAACAGAAAGAAAAAGTCACACAGGAAGCTCACGGGATTGTGCGTAGTGAGGGGTTTTCCCTTTTATCCATTAATGCATCTTTTATTTCGCTCTCTCTATCTCTCTCACACACAAACCTTCACTCTGCTGGCTGCCTGCACTGCCACTGTGGAAACTGTGGCAGGGGTCCGAGTATCCAGGAGGAAACCCTGGCGGAGGAGTGGGGTAACCTGGGTAGGGGTAGGGCTGCCCACCGAGGGGCCAGGGGTTGGTTCCTGGTGGAGGAAGAGGAGCGAGACCATCTTGGTCAGAACCGCCACCACTGGATCCCTCGTTAAGATTGAGAGAAGCCAAATCTGAAAACAAACACATTTTAATAAAATTAAAATGATTTATGATATTTCATGTCATTTTTAATTATAGTATTATTAAGGACACTTTATGGCTCTAAGCAAATCTTTAGCCAGATCTTATATTAACTTCTTAAAAGTACACTAGCATTCAAAAGTTTGGGGTCAGTAAAGACATATTTATTAATTAACCATTTTAGTCTTATCCAACTCTTGGGGATTTTGTTGGCCATCTCTCGCCATACACAAGAATTTTCTTGGTGATGATTTTTCTGGGGTAGGTCAACAAAATCCCTATGGCTTGGGACTCCACATGCACACCTACGGACAATTTTTGGCATGTCCGATTCACCTATACAGCATGTTTTTAGATTGTGGGGGAAACCGGAGCACCTGGAGGAAACCCACGTAGACACAGGGAGAACATGCTCAGCCAGGATTTGAACCAGGGACCTCCTTGCTGTGAGGCAACAGTGCTACCCACTGAGCAACTGTGCTGCCCAAAGAATATTGTCACAAAAGATTTCTATTTCAAATAAATTTTTTGAAATTTCTATTCATTAAAGAATCCTGAAAAAAGTAAGTTTCCTCAAAAATATTAAGCAGCACAACAGTTTTGAAAACTGATAACAAGAAATGTTTCTTAAAGGTGCAGTATGTAATATTTTTGTCCACTAGAGGTCGCTAGAGGCCTATTTAAAACAAAGGCGTAGCTTGATGACGCCAAGTTTGAGAGCGGAATCTTGGGACATGTGGTCTCCACCTCAACGGACGGTGCAAAAGAAGAGGGATAGGACTCAGGAAGAAATCATGTTCATGGATGCGATTATTAACGTTACTGTAGTATGAAGCAGAGCAGGACCGAGTGTTGTGGGAGCTGGATGAGGCCACTGGAGCGATTGCGCAACACACGCCTCACAAGCAGCGGAACTCTTATTATGACACAGTCGCCGGCGCTGCTTCCGCTTTTCCGGTCATGAGTATGAGGTGATGCAGCTCTGTTTATCATATTAGATACATTTGAGTGTTGAAAATGATGTTATAACGTTACTCTGTGCGTTCGCTTGGCGGCTGCTGTGAGACATTTGTTGCACACTGTAGTAAGATGGATCGATTTTAGAATATCATATTAAATGCTGGATGGCTTGTGTTGATAAATGGCATGCAATTAATTTTAAAACGTATTGTATGATGGAGCAAATGCTGTATTACTGTTACTAAAAATAAAGCTGCATCTGATTATGCTATGTTAGCTACTTCACAAAATTGTGTTTTTCTCTGAGGCATGGTGAAGCATGGTACTAAAATCAAGAATCAATGGAGGATCATGTAACACTGAAGAAAATTCAGCTTTGCCATCACAGGAATAAATTACATTTCAAAATATTTTAAAATAGAAAACATTATTCTGAATGGTAATAATATTTCACAATATTATATTATTACTGTCATCAAATAAATGTAGCCTTGGTGAGTGTAAGACTTCTTTCAAAAAGATTGAAATATCCCAAACTTTTAAACAGTGTATGATCAACTCAAATGTATGTTGACTGTACTTTGGCAGAGATCTCCAAAAGTGTAGTAGCACTGCTCCGAGAAGGTGATTTTATTGACTGTGTGTCTCAGGTAGCCATGTTTCAACAAACTGCTGGCATATTTTCTGGCATCACGTCGGTCCTTGAAGCCCTCCACCCGAGAGAACAACCAGTCAACAACATCAGCCCCTGAAACACAGTGAATGAGGAAAAATAACACAATTACATGCATTGATTATACCAAACATCAACTAAATGTTTGCAATATACAACCACAGCAAAGAATAACACAAACCAATGACAGCGTTGGCTATAGTGATCTTTAACCACATTCGGTCTCGGATCTCCAGGCCTGAATCTGGTAGCTGCATTACTTTTACTATAGTTGCCATGTCTGTTTTTGACACAGAAAGGGGAAGGTCATCAAACTCTGTGAAATGAGGAAGAAATAACAGTGTTAAGCATGATAAATCAGCCATTTTATAATTAACAGATGATTTCCTATGGGTTGCGAATGTGATCATACCATAATGGGGATATGGCCCAGAAAGTGCTGTAGTGTGTGTGATCCAGGCAGCAGGGTCAATGGGTCTTACTGGCTCAGCTGAGGACAGACAAGGAGCAGAATGTAATTACAATCCAAGTTAATACAACTCATACAAAAATGAACGAGATGAATGCAGCATGGTTCTTCATGTTTATGATTTGCAATAGGTACCTCTAGGGATGGTAAAGTAGCTTCTAGGAGAGGGGTCCCAACATTTTGCCACCGTTAGGCTTATTGGCCTTTAGAAGACAAATGAAACATGAGGCAATATGAGCATTATGACATGATTTACTGACTGTGTACCACTAATTTCAGGTGTAGCACCATGTCTCACCCAGGTTTAGAGACGATTTCCCGTAGAATCCTGACAGCATCATCATTACTCATGTTCTCAAAGTTCACATCATTCACCTGAGGAAATTACATTTTAATTAAACCTCCCATCATTTTGAAGCACTACATCATATGAAGTTTTTATGCAAAGTAAATCAACATGGAGTTATAACGCTTCATTCACACGGGGCGTCGACATCAACGTTTGATGGAGTGTGTGTCTGAAGCTTGTGCTGATGTGACCTTTATAGTGATAACATTACTTTCCAGTGTTGCATGAACGCAATTGGCTAGCGTCTGCACTAGTGAATTTGCATAAGGCGATCTGATTAGCTGACGCCTGCTTTGGCGCTTGAAAAGTTGAGAAATCTTAAACTTCTCCTGCAAGCAATGCAACGGAACCCACAATTCAGCATGACGTCACCGATTCAAAGTAAATGAGAAATGTTAAAGGATTAGTTCATTTTCAAATGAAAATTAGTCCAAGCTTTACTCACCCTCAAGCCATCATAGGTGTATATGACTTTCTTTTTCCTAATGAACATAATTGAAGAAATGAAGACTTCAGATGCAAAAGCCTCTAAGTGCCATCTGAAATTTTCTTCTAAAATGAGCAATTTTAGCAAGCTCGTATGTTTAGGTTCAGTAATTTCACTTTAATGGCAATTAATAGGTGAAATAACTGAACATAAACATACGAGCTTGCTAAAAATGCTCATTTTTGAAGAAAATTTCAGATGGCACTTAGAGGCTTTTGCATCTGAAGTCTTCAAATATTAATAAATATCCTGATGCATCCAAGCTTTATAATGGCAGTGAAAAGGGTTCACGAGTATGAGCTGATGAAAAAGCTTCCATCCTCATCCATCCATCATAAATATGTGCTCCACAAAGCTCCAGGGGGTTAATAAAGGCCTTCTGAAGCAAAGTTTGTGTAAAAAAATATCCATATTTAAACAAGTTATCAAGTCAAATATTGAGCTTCCGCCAGACCGCCTTCCGTATACACTGGCGTCACATGTTACACTTTCCGTAAGTTGAATAGGGAAGGTGCATGACGTAACGTAAGCTTTGTGAACTGCAAGAGGTTTACACTTTCTGCGTATGGTGAATACGGAAGGCGATCTGGCGGAAACACGACATTTGACTTCAGAAGGCCTTTATTAACCCCCCGGAGCTGTGTGGAGAACATATTTATGATGGATGAAAGCTCTTCTTCAGCTCATACTTGTCAACCCTATTCACTGTCATTATAAAGCTCGGATGCATCAGGATATTTATTAATATTTCTTTGATTATGTTCATCAGGAACAAGGAAGACGTATACACCTAGGATGGCTTGAGGGTGAGTAAAGCTTGGGCTACTTTTCATTTGAAAGTGAACTTTCATTTTCGTCTTCATTTTGAAAGTGCAATCCAAAGTGTTGCTGACTTGGGCTGTTAGTGTGGTTTTCTAGCTGTATTATAGCTGAACTCCAGAGACTGTTCTCCCGGAGATTTATACTGTGTACACCTCCTGCTGCCTGCGCAGGACATACAACATCATAAGAGAGCGGTCACAACCAGCACACAATCTGTTCCAACTGCTGTCCTCGGGTAGGAGGTATAGGTCTTTGCATTGCTGCAGCACACTCAACTATACACATTTTTGTGGTTACTATAGTTTATCTTATATATTACATTCCTTGTCTGTTACATGTTGTATTGTTCTGTTATCATGCACCATCTTCCAATAACTGCAATAACTAAAAATCTAGACTTAACTATACACATTTTTCGGGTTACTAGAGTTTATCTATCCATCTCTCCTTGTTTGTCACATGTTGTCCGGGTTATATACTGTGCCACTGTAGATCTTTTGCACTTCATGAAATCGATTGATGCTCTAATGTAATCTCTTTGTATTTAACAAAGATAATAAATGTAATTATTATTATTATTAACTAATTCTTTAACGCCAACGCCCGTGTGAATGCAGCATAAGAAATTGTTGTTGTTGATAATGGTATTGTTATTAATACAATAACACTTATTTCACCAATCGATTTATTAAAAAAATATATTTTTATCTGAGGCTTATACTTGAGGGACTGTACACTAATTTTATTATTTACCCACCTTTTTTTCCAAACTCACATGATGACAAGAAGCAAAGACATCATGACTGTTAGTTTCTTCATTGGAACACTATCTAAAAGTCAACAACAACTTCACATAAAGATATCATAAACTAGTGCATATGGACTACTTTTGTAGTAATGCACTTTTATAGTAATTGCATGGAAAAAAAGTGTGACCAGGACTTTATCATTATCTTCTTTTGCGTTTCATTGAAGAAAAAAAAAGTCAAATGAGTTTGGAACAAAACGGTGTGTAAATAAAGACAGAATTTTCATTTTTAATCCTTCAAAAGAATGGCTTTATAAAAGCACAACAGCGTTACTGGGCCAATGCCTCAATCTACCAAGCTGAATGATGTTTGTTTACATATATGATACTGTATCTCATGACACCACTGACCAAAATTCACCTAATAAAACAGGATCATTAACATTACAGTCTCTAATCAGAATCTGAGATCATCAGGCTGAGGAAAAACCCTTTGTTATGTAAATAAATTACAAAAGAGTTGAAAGCACCATACTGTCCACTGCGGTAAATGACAACAGGAGGAAGGAAAGGGAGAGGAGCACAATAAAGTCAACAATACAGGGAGGTGACCCAACTAAACAATCCCTCAAAAGTGCATTTAGAAACTAAAAAACAGAAGAGACTTACAATAACAGGCCAGTTTCAGTTCTGTTAACAGAATCATGTTAAGTGTAAATTAATAAGTTTAGTTACACAATTATATATTTAAGGTGATTTTCCTGGTGATATCACGTTTCATAGAAAGTTAATACCAATAGTTCGTCCTAATTTCCCAAATATCTTCTTTCAAATATCTTACATTTTTAGATGGACTATCCCTTTAAGTAACGTTGTGGATATTGGCAATTATTTGAATGCACATTATAACATTTTTAATCTTCCTAAAAATGCATTAGATCACTCTTGAAAGTGTTTCTACACTGCTGATCCCTTCACCTGTAACAGCATGTCTCCAGGTTCAATCCTGCCATCAGCCGCCACTGCTCCACCTTTCATAATGGAGCCAATATAGATGCCTCCATCTCCTCTGTCATTACTTTGACCCACAATACTGATGCCAAGGAAGTTGTACTTTTCTGTGGAAAATGGAAAATCGAGATAAGGCTCTTTTCAATTATGTGTTTATCTGAGGGCTATATTTAGAGCACACTGTGCACACTAGACCTTGAAAAACAGGACATTTTGTTTATTAAAAGCAGGTGGAGTGGACAGAAAGAAAAGAGAGGGGAGTCACAGGGATGAATTATGGGAAAAGGAAGGAAGTGAACTAAGTTCTTACCCATGTTGAGAGTGACTGTGATAATGTTGAGGCTCATTGTGGAGTCTGTAATACTACTAAAGGATGAGGACTGTCGAGAGAACATATAAAAGATTAGTACAGATCAAACACTAATGTGTAGATACGTGTTTCCCTCCATGTTCTCACCCTGTCCATTTTGGTGACTTTCTGTCTTCGTCGCCTGCGTTTGTGTCTACGCATTAGGTGTGATGAAGAACTCTGCTCGGTTGAACTGCTAAGTCTGTGGAAGTCAGGCAGAGGTCAACACTAATGAAGTAACATGTAATTATGAAGCTCTAAATGCATTATTTTTGTGGCCAAACATGATCAACTATGATTTGTATGTTTTGAGGGTATTTTTCAATTGGGCTCTCAATTAAAATTAGGGTTGTCTATTTTAATTTGACATTTTATTCTGATTGGCACTGATGTTACACACACACAAACACATAAAAAGCTTCCCAGAAAACTGACTAAGAGATTCTTTACAGATTAAAAATAAAACCCGATGAACACCAGAGGACGACTAATGTGCATGTTAGTGGCAAAACATCCATCTAATTAAAACCATAAAAGTGTGATTTTTTTTTTTTTTTTAAGAATTAATGGATATTTGCTTTGCACAACCTATTAATATCATAATGCTTGCATAAATTAAAATATAATAATATAACATAAGAGATTTATTTTAATTTATTTAGGCTGATTTTAGTTTTTTTCTAAACAGAATTTAATAAACTGAGAATTTAATTACACTGTTAAGTGTAATCTTTATCAAATATTAACTGTACATTATTATATTGTGATAATTTACTTGTAACATTTAAAACATTTAGTGTTTTATTTTTATTTTATTAAAAATGCAGAATTTTAATATCAGCCATAAATGCACTAACTATGAAAAAAAGGATTACATTGATTTTTAAATCAAAGTTCAAATCGATTTACAAACCATACTTCTAATTTTATTTTAAATATAACATTCATATTACATTTTTTGGCCAGCTTCACAAATTAAATTAGATATTGAAATGTTATCAAGCCACAGGGTAAATAAAGGACAGTCATTGTTTAAAAGGAAATGAATCATTCACTCTGAGCCAAACAAATTCAAATTAATTTTTTTCTGGGAAATGAAACACTGAAGAATGTCTGACCTGCTGGCATTCTCATCCTCCTCGCTGTCAATAAAAGAGCTGGATTCCAGCTCGCTGCTTATCACCGAAGCACTGTCATAGCCAACAGCTGAGTCACGAATCACACGTTCCGATTTCGAGTGACCGTTCATGCGAGGAACTGAGAAGAAACAAATATGACATTGTTTAAAAGCAGAGGAAAGCAACCGCAAAACAGCACAAAGACAGAATATAGTACATCATTCAAAAAGGCTCTGGGTGACAAAGTTGATTAAACAGTGAAACATTTTCATGCTAAGGGTCTAATAAGGAAAGTCATTGTTTAAAGGATTAGTTCACATATGAATGAAAATTTCCTGATAATTTACTCACCCCCATGTTATCCAAGATGATCATGTCTTTCTTTCTTGAGGAAAATATTCCAGGATTTTTCTCCATATAGTGGACTTGATCAGGGTTCAACGAGCTCTACACGATCCCAGACGAGTAATAAGGGTCTTATCTAGCGAAACGATCGGTCATTTTCAGAAAAAAATAAAAATTTATATACTTTTTAAACCACAAATGCTTGTCTTGCACTGCTCTGTGGGGGAAAAAAAAGGTAAAACAACGATATCGGACAATTTTGAAGTTGGAGGAGAAAATTAGATGAAGTTTTTTCGCCCTACTGCGGTACTTCCACCTATGTCACGTGTGACTTTTCAACGTAATGCGTGGAGCATCGCAGAGCTAGTACAAGATGAGCATTTCTGGTTTAAAAAGAATACACTTTCTTTTTCTTTTTAAAAAAAATGACAGATCGTTTCACTAGACAAGAACCTTATTCCTCGTCTGGGGTCGTGTAGAGCTCTTTGAAGCTGCTTTGAAACTGCAATTTGGACCTTCAACATTTACATTTACATTTACATTTATGCATTTGGCAGACGCTTTTATCCAAAGCGACTTACATTGCATTATACTATACATTTGTATCTGAGTATGTGCAATCCCTGGGATTGAACCCATGACCTTGGCATTGCTAGTGCCATGCTCTAACCACTGAGCTACAGGAAAGCTACCTGTTGAACCCTGTTGAAGTCCACTATATGGAGAAAAATCCTGGAATGTTTTCCTCAGAAACCTTAATTTGTTTTCTACTGAAGAAAGAAATACATGAACATCTTGGATGACATGGGGTTGAGTAAATTATCAGGAAACACTCATTCAGAAGTGAACTAATCCTTTAAAAGGAACTGAACCCTGCACTCTGAAGCATTTAAAATCCAGTTTCAACAAATCTCCTGATGAAAGTGTGCAATCGTAATACTCAAATGTGCTTTATATCCGGAAGGCTTCTAGAATCCCTCACATCAGTCTAGCAACATGACTGGAGTATACGTACAGAGACAGGGACGAAGTTGCGTCTCTGGGTGACACCGGATGCGCTGAAAAGGTCTGACCAAACGATAAGACCGCTGTGGACCCCGAGAGCGACCAAAGCATTCCAGTATTGCAGGGCTGCCCATTTCAGACCATTACTCTCCACATAGCCACTCAAACACCCAAATCAATCACAGCTATTATAGCCAACCACATTTTACTGTTCACATACAGAGGAAGCTTCTTCATTCCTCTGCCATGTGTGAGTTCACAGGACAATTGTATCACCTCAGCGATTGAGGGTACAAGCAGAGGCCTGCGGCAAGATGAGCTGTACGCCTGCAGCCGGGTGAAACAGCCTATCAGGAGCCCTTTATCAGAGAGGATCATCCACAGGTGGGTAATGCATTTATAGCCTCTCCGGAGTGCTTTTATGCTCACTTTAGTATGCGTCTGACAACAGGAAAGATAGAGATAGTGGAAGACAAAGATGCATTCACTCCAGATATGGAAATGTTCCCTCTACATCTGGCTTCAGGAGATGAACTTATGCCTGTGAAGCGCAATATTAATGTAAGTGACCAATATATTCATACTAAAATCAAAACAGGCAGTAAATTATATGTGCATAATGTGATTTCCTGAACATAAAACTAGTTTATATTGTTTATAGTGTTTGTGTGTCCACTCTTGAGAACTACATATTACTACTGATCAGGAGATATATATATAATGAGCGAAAAAAGAATGTTAATTAATTAATACTACCATACTATTATATATATATATATATATATATATATATATATATATATATATATATATATATATATATATATATATATACACACACACACACACACACTAAAATCGTGTACATAACATTTGATTTTAACTTTAATGAATATATTTTTCTAAATCAGTGATAACTCATTTTAATTGACTACTACTACAAAAAAAAAACCTATTTGTATCATAGCATACAATAGAGAGTTTTTAAAAAACATAACTAACTTTTTCCTTTGCATAAAACAGAAGTAATTGGACATCAATTAAATTATGTCCATTTATAGGTGTTGGAAATCAAATCAAGTAATAATTTTTATAATAAAATCGTGCAATTGATCTTAAACTAAAAATATCTAAAACATTATCTTGGTATCAGAGAGACACATTTGTCTTACCTCCACTGCAGCACAGCTCTCATTACAGTGCTGCACCTCTCATTAGCTTGCAGCATTTCAAGCACTCAATGAAACGTAACCTCCTTTACGCGGGAACTCAACTGTCTATCAAATATACCCGCGTAACAGTTATCACTGGAACGGGACAATGAACTAGCCCTGAGCGTAGGTGCAGTATACAGCACTCAGATATAAGCCTCAGGCCACTGCTGCCGCTGATAACTGATGATTTAACAGCAATGTTGTGTGCAAAGATAATCTGTCATTTTCTCGAGGATTCATGGTGACAGCAAAACAACACACAACGATAAGTTAATGCAAAGTTGTTTAACCTAAAGACGGGCCAAACCAAAGACAAATCAACATATCCACCACACTGCAAAATGAACACACTGAATGGAAACTGAATATTGGTGGCTCAGCATGATTAACAGATAAGTGCCTGAGGCTAGAAAAGAGATCTCCTCTCACACTCCTCCTGCCCCTAGGGCACACACCTGTCTGGCCTTCCTAATAACCAAACACATATTTTTCATGCAATCACACCCAGCAGTGGTCAGCACTGGGACAACCTTGCCAAAGCACCCTGAGACTGTGCAGGTGAGACAGAGTGTGTGCAAAAGACGTCGCAATTTTTAATTTGTTGTTGTTCTAATGAAAAGGTGAATCTGCTTTTATGAAGTAAGAGCTAAATAGTGATTTGAGCTGCAACAACTAATTAATAAAATGAATAATAATCAATTATGACAATAATCGGATCAGACAAAAGAATGTGTATTGTGCAATAACTGTGCAGTTAAATAAATAAACAAAAATAAAGATGCATGTATAATAAAAATATACAATAAATACATGTACGTAAGACTTTATGTTTTTGAAAGAAGCATGCTCAGCAAGGCTGTATGTATTTGATAGGAAATACCTGTAAAAATGGTAATAATCGTGAAAAATTATTACAATTTAAAATAAACGCATTAAAATTATTAGCGCATTTAATGCACTTGCCCCACCCCAGACATACGTAGGTCATCTGACATTTCATACAGTTGACTGATGACGAATATGATGCAGGGCAACAACTCACTGCGTGATGAAGCCTATAGAATGCAGAAGGAATGTCCCTAAAATTCAAGATATGGGGCAAATAGCCCGTTTGAGTTTCTCATATACATCACATGATACAGTGAAGCTATATCACACGAGTAACAAGCGCAACAGGACTTGTGCTATTTTTGTACTGCATTCAGGGAAACGATAGTGTCTGATTTGCTCAATTTTGCCAACAAAATGACTTAATCATTAAAGGTGCCCTAGAACTTTTTTTTAAAAGATGTAATATAAGTCTAAGGTGTCCCCTGAATGTGTCTGTGAAGTTTCAGCTCAAAATACCCCATAGATTTTTTTAAATTCATTTTTTAACTGCCTATTTTGGGGCATAATTAGAAATGAGCCGATTCAGGGTGTGTGGCCCTTTAAATCTGGTGCTCCACGCCCCAAGAGCTCGCTCTTGCCTTGAACAACATAAAAAAAGTTCACACAGCTAATATAACCCTCAAAATTGATCTTTACAAAGTGTTCGTCATGCAGCATGTCTAATCATGCAAGTACAGTTTTTATTTTTATGTTTACATTGATTCTGAATGAGTTTGAGGTTGTGCTCCGTGGCTAACGGCTAATGCTACACTGTTGGAGAGATTTATAAAGAATGAAGTTGTGTTTATGAATTATACAGACTGCAAGTGTTTAAAAATGAAAATAACGACGACTCTTTGTCTCCGTGAATACAGTAAGAAACGATGGTAACTTTAACCACATTTAACAGTACATTAGCAACATGCTAACGAAACATTTAGAAAGACAATTTACAAATATCAATAAAAATATAATGTTATCATGAATCATGTCAGTTATTATTGCTCCATCTGCCATTTTTTGCTATTTTCTTGCTTGCTTACCTAGTCTGATGATTCAGCTGTGCACAGATCCAGATGTTAATACTGGCTTCCCTTGTCTAATGCCTTGAAAATATGCAAATATTAGGGGAGTACATATTAATGATCCTGACTGTTACGTAACAGTCGGTGTTATGTTGAGATTCGCCTGTTCTTCGGAGGTTTTTTAAACAAATGAGATTTATATAAGAAGGAGGAAACAATGGAGTTTGAGACTCACTGTATGTCATTTCCATGTACTGAACTCTTGGTATTTAACTATGCCAAGATAAATTCAATTTCTGAATCTAGGGCACCTTTAAGACATTTACCGCCACCTACTTTTAGTTTCTTATTTCCATATTAATTTTAAAAAATGAATAAAAATAAATCATTAAAGGTAAAGTTCACTCAAAAATGAAAATTCAGTCATCATTTACTCACCCTCATGGTCCAAAAGTTTGGGCAATAAATTCTGTGTTGAATAAAATATTTCTTGCTGAAGCTACTTTTTGTAATGTTTATTTGATGCTTTACACAATAATGACTTGATATTATCAATAATGATAATGAATTATCTTTTTGGGGCTAATTTCTCAGCCAAATTTGATGTGCGATTAATTAGATTAATTAGTCGTCACATTATGTAATTGATTCGATTTAAAAAAAAAAATTAATCACTTGGCAGCCCTAAATATACAGTATATATACACATACACACTTAATCATATATTATCAAAAAAAGATGTTAGCTGGAATCCTTAGAATCATGGAACCCACTCCATAATGACAGTTTTCTGGGTTCAACAGCTCTAGTATGCAAAACTATTTCGGGAGGAGAATAAAAGGGGAGTTGACCTGACACAATTCTCATCTGCTCTACATCCAAACACTCCAGAGATAAACCACAGTACCACACAGCTACAAGACTGCTCAATAAATAGATGTTTGAATTCAAAGAGAAACTAAAAACACAAGCACAGTGTGGATCACAACATTTATATAAGGGTTAAGGAGTAACTAACTAAAAGTATTTACACTACAAACAAAGTAGCACTACTATCTGTTAACAATCTATGGTTGCTGTCACCAAAAAACAAACATCAGCTAGTCTGATGTCTCTAAAAGACAGTCATAATAAACAGACATTCAACGAATATCCATAAATCATCAGTATCTTCAGCAAGCACTCCATCTGTTTCTCGTGTCTGACGGTGTCACTGGTAATGAAGCTGCACTAATTAATGCACTTGGCACTAATGAGGTTCAAACAGCAGGAGAAATGGAAGAGCAGCATGAAATGATTCCAGTGAACAAAACTAGAGGAACTGTGTGATTTCCCAAATGCATCAGATAGTTGTGAGAAGGAAGCAATCTCATATCTTTCTTTCATATGCACTAAGACACATTAAGAAACCAATGTCAGCACACACATACCTTCAATCTTTTCTCATTACAAGCAACAGAATGTAAAAAACCTCTAAGAACATTCTTTGTTGATGACAGAGTGTTTTTCCCTGCAAAAGGAAGCTTAACTGTTCCAAGTGACCTCTCTTTACCCAGAATTTAAGTCAGCATGTATACTTAACAAAAAAAAACATTTTTTCAGGAAATTACTGGTTTAAAACAAGCAAAATTGCAGCAAAAAAAAAAACACAAAACAGGGTAATTCTGTGGAAAAATATCTTAAGAAAAGCAATTACATCCTGCAACAACATGTGACAACCTCGGAGCTTTAAAAGTGGGATGGAGTTAAAGGGATATGAGAGGAAAATCACGTCATAATTTATTCACCCTCACATCATTCTTTATTTCTTTAGGGAGAGAACTGACGTTTTTTGGGGGAAACGGAGTGTTAAAATCTCACTACCGGGTGTAACGATTGATACATATCGAGATATCGTGATACAAAAACGTGACGATAGCCTATCTGTGATGTATATGATATGATTCGTGATAGTTAGTTTTATCCAAGACTCAGCGTACTGTATTTATAAGGTATAATACACCCAAAAATGTAAATTCTGTCATCATGTACTCACCCTCATGTCATTTCATAGATTTTCGATCATCTTTCAAACACAAATGAAGATACAATTCCCCTGAAACTTGAAAGATCTAATCCAAATTTTGAGGAGACACGATGGCTTTATGTGATTAACAGATTCACACACGAAAACGACATGAGGGTGAGTAATGAAGAGAGAATTTTAACCTTTGGATGAACTAATAAAGTTTGGGAATATTCATTTTGACACGCTTTGTGATTAACTGTCATTGATCATCTGAAGCGATACGCGATGCATGGAGCAGCACTCAAAGTGAAAGCGCAAACATAACACTCCTCAAAGTGAAAGCATAATTTTACTCATCATATTACATTTTTAGTTTTGGTAGTATGACGACTTTAGATTGTTTATTCTAATCATAAGTGCATTAATATGCACGCGGCCTAGTCTGTGTAAAAGAGATTTCAACGAATGCCTGCATTGAAAGCACAAGCGTATTTCTTTTTTTAGAAAAAATTTAAGTTTACAGAGCTTCAGTACTACATTAAACTACTATATTTAATGTTGAATATAATGTATACAGTAAAAATGCAATGGCGGAATATTTGTGGGTCCTCCTGATAATGCCAAATGTCTGATTTTACCAGTAAAAAGGGGCTTACATTATTTATATGTGTCACCATTGTTTTACTGCTTTAAGAAGTTCTCTCTTAGGTTTCAGCCATCCTAATTCTAATTACATGTTAAAATTCAGTTTTATTGACCTAGTCGAATATTAATTTATGTACAAAAGGTTCAATTAAATCTTGAAATATTGTGAATTCTTTTAAGTTGTATGTACAACAAAGAAAGTTATTGAAAATTTGTAATGTTTTGGATATAAATCTGTTATTTAAATTTTAGTTTCATTTTTTATTTTGTTCAAAATATCATGATAAGTATCGTATCGTGAACCCAGTATTGTGATACGTAACAAATCGTGAGCCAAGTCTATCGTTACACCCCTACTCACTATACATTACTACAAAACTGGTGCCATTTTGGTCTCATATACATACACTATGTTCAAAAGAAAAAAAGAAAAAAATTAATACTTTTATTTGGCAAGGATGCATTAAATTGATCAAAAGTGACAATAAAGAGACTTTAGTAAAAGATTTATAGTAAATGCTGTTCTTTTGAACTGTCTATTCATCAATGAATCCTGAGAAAATATTATAGTTTCCACAAAAGTATTATGCAGCACAACACTAATAATAAGAAATGTTTGTTTGAGCACCAAATCAGCATATTAGAATTATTTTTGAAGGTCAGGATCATTTAACACTGAAGACTGGAGTAATGATCCTGAAAATTCTGCTTATTTCAACTCATGTAAATTGTGATAATATTTCACATTGTTGCTGTTTTTACTGTATTTTTGTTCAAATAAATGAGATTTGAGATCAAAAAGAGATTTGTATCAAAAACATAAAATCTTACCAATCCCAAATTGTGAACGCTAGTGTATGTGTAAAAAACACTACATTTATTTTATTTTTGTGTTTGTTTTTTCCTTTTTTTTTGTCATGAAGATGTCACGTTTAGCCTCTCTCCACACCTGTCGTTCTGATTTATTTCTATATTAGAAAAAAGCATTATATATCATATAGAATGTTTAAAATTTCGACACTACTTGCACTATAAAAACCTTTCCAAACCAGAAAAGGCACACCTGAAGATATTGTTACCCAAGCAGTGACTGCCCTAAAACAACATCACATTTACCAGTTCAAAAGCTGTTTTTTTTGTCTCACGTGTCTGCCCTTAGGATATTTCACTCACCTGCCAGACATTCATCACCCGGGGAAAACACTTGCAGCAAGCATTGCCTTTACAATAATGTCTTAAGTATCATATGTTTCCTGATTCCATAGTATGATTAGACGTTTGGCACATGATATGTGCAGTGTGTAGTATGAGAATTTGCTAAGTATTGTTTAAAGTCGCTCACACTCACTTTCTCGTGCCCTCCTGTGAGCTCGCTGCCTCT
Organism: Chanodichthys erythropterus; assembly: GCF_024489055.1. Lineage (NCBI taxonomy): Eukaryota > Metazoa > Chordata > Actinopteri > Cypriniformes > Xenocyprididae > Chanodichthys > Chanodichthys erythropterus. The sequence goes on from NC_090240.1 coordinate 20,113,592, forward strand.
CTCGCTCTCTCCGCTGGCTCTGGAGAGACTCTGTGCCCGTCTCTGTGTCCAATCCATCCCGACTACTCACCGCATTGGCACTAGTACACACACAAATAGAAAGGTCTTCATTATATGGCATCCCTATTATGCTGAGTCACAATACAACTTGAGAAAATGTTCTGGGAAACCTTCTGAAATTATGATTACCTACATTCAATTTCATCGCCAACAGATATTTCATTGTTTAGGGGTATATGATTTACAGCCGTGCATTTTCAGCAGCTGTCACTAGTCATTTAATGCTGACAATGTAGAATGTTTAGGACCCGCTGGGATGAACTGCAGCCCAGGAGTTTCAAATCCTGCAGGGCTGCGGTTGGGCCCCAGAAGAGCAGGTTGTTGGGGGTAAATGGGGCCGAGATACAGTGTGAGAATAAATAAGTGTATGCGGATATGCCAAAGGCCAGATATTCTAGAAGAGTGGGTGGAAAGCTTTTGCTCAGGGCAGAAAAGAAACATAAGGTTGGTGAGAACAGCTTGCTGTGACACTGAGTCCACATGCAAAGACGCTCACACATGATAACACATGTGATAAATGCTGGTTATTTTTGAATGGTTGCTCTGGAGGGAAAAAACATAGCAGAATTACTGTGGGAATCAGAAAGTGACATTTTTGTATGTATTTCAGCACAAAAACCTGCATTCAAGATCATGTCCAAGGACTGAATAAATGCAACCTTGAATGCAATGCAAGTCATTTCGGGAAAAAAAACTATGTGCTAAATATAAAATTACAAATAGATATAAACTACAACTTCCTACAGAAAAAGGGTAGCCTAGTGAATGTAATTTGATTTAAGATACATTAATATCAGTTTTTGGGTAGATTTTAGGGCACACTGTTACCGTTACCTGTTTTGCATAATTCTTTTAATAAACTGAGCACTAAAACAATGCAAATAGATATAAACAGCACTATCAGCTTCTGAGTCATTCTTAATGAATTCCCCACAGTATTTTTTCATATCCCTTTAAGGGTCTTTTCTGAAGTAAATTTACCCAGACATATTTACCCAGTTTTTAAGTTATAGTTTTTGCTTTGTGTCAGGGCACATTATCCTGCTGAAAGAGGCCACAGCCACCAGGGAATACCGTTTCCATGAAAGGGTGTACATGGTCTAAAACAATGCTTAGGTAGGTGGTATGTGTCAAAGTAACATCCACATGGATGGCAGGACCCAAGGTTTCCCAGCAGAACATTGCCCGAAGCATCACACCGCCTCCGCCGGCTTGCCTTCTTCCCATAGTGCATCCTGGTGCCATGTGTTCCCCAGATAAGCGACCCACACATGATGTAAAAGAAGCATGATTCAACAGACCAGGTCACCTTCTTCCATTGCCCCATGGTCCAGTTCTGATGCTCACTATTGGCGCTTTCGGCGGTGGACAGGGGTCAGCATGGGCACCCTGACTGGTCTGCTGCTATGCAGCCACGTACGCAACAAACTGCGATGCACTGTGTAATCTGACACCTTTCTATCAGAACCAGCATTAACTTCTTGAGCAATTTGAGCTACAGTAGCTCGTCTGTTGAATCGGACCACACAGGTCAGCCTTTGCTCTCCACGTGCATCGATGAGCCTTGGCCGCCCATGACTCTTTCGCCAGTTCACCACTGTGCCTTCCTTGGACCACTTTTGATACATACTGACCACTGCAAACCAGGAACACCCCAGAAGAGCTGCAGATTTGGAGATGCTCTGATCCAGTCATCTAGCCATCACAATTTGGCGCTTGTCAAACTCGCTCAAATCCTTACGCTTGCCCATTTTTCCTGCTTCTTGCAAATCAACTTTGAGGACAAAATGTTCACTTGCTGCCTAATATATCCCACCCACTAACAGGTGCCATGATGAAGAGATAATCAGTGTTATTCATTTCACCATAAGTGCTCATAATGTTATGCCTGATCGTGTGTGCGATTTTGTTTTTATTTTCGTTTTTAGTCAAGTGAATTTAACTTCTGCTTTGAAAAGCATTATTTTTATTTTTAGATTACAATACAATGTTAGAATGTAATGTTTATGTAATTTTTCCTCTTTGCACATAGTGTGTCCGACTACATGGTTACATTAGTCTTCAATATGAACATTGTTTGTACGACAACAATAGGCAGGATGTGAAATAAGTTTTTTTTTTTAATAAATACAAATTCAAATAGAAAAATTTAGAAAATAATGACATATACACCGTATATTGCGATTTAGCCAAAAAATACCAAGATATGATTTTTGTTTGGCCATATCACTCAGCCCTACATCAATGTAAAAAAAAAAGTCTTTGGAATATAATGATATTGTTCATGGGAAAATAGTATTAACCAAGCAAATGAATAAGCCATGAGTGATTTTGAGTCATTGTCCATGCATTTCCGATCTGAAATTGTATCTAACTCAAGCTTACTCATTTACATCCACGTGCCAAAAAGGCAAGTCCCGCCCCTCAAGCACAATTAGCTCAAACACAAAACAGTGTGCTAATGTCTCTCTCTGCTGGATGAAGTCTGTTATTTCACCAGTATGGTGATGATACACCAAAACATCAATTAAGTCATCAAAAACTGTGCATTTAAGCAGTGGATCTCAACTGGCAGGACGTGGCCTTAAACTTGGTCACAGCAGGTCTGTGCTGATTGCAAAAATAGGGGAAAAGCAAAGCTAAATGCAAATAATAAAAAGCATAATAAATAAAATAATATATAATTAGGTTAGTAAAATTCATAATCTTATAGAATTTAAAAAGTGAAGAGAAATCCCTTGGTATTTGTTTTGTTGTTGACGCCAAAGGTGAAGTAAAAGAAAATACAAATCAATTTCATTTTGCCTGAATTACAATGGCTTACAAATAACTTCCCAAATGTAACAAAATTAACAGTGTGAAATATATTTTATTTAATCACACATTGGTATAAAATACCATTTGATGCATTTAATGCACATTTCTTGTACTCTGCGAGTTAGTATGTTGCAGTGAGCATCAGGCAGACGGATGGTTCAGTCCTGGGGGAGACCGAAGCAGCTGTGTCACCCTGCAGATCCCGCGGGGCCACAGAGAAGGGCTTTTAATGTCCACTAATCCGGATTATCTGCTCAACAGACAGCTGAAAACATACTCTCCTCACCCTACCAAATGTATTCAGCAGGACCAATAAATAATGCACAGCACAAAGGGAGCAGGCAGGGGATAACATTTGGTTACTTACTGATGCTTACAGTGAACCTTTTATAATGGAAATGAGGGAGATTTCTTGTGGGAGAAACATGTGAATGGGAATTCATATTCATTTCAAGATAAATTGTCTGGTAGTCTGTTGAAGAGATGCTGGGAGAAAAGGAAGCTGTCTGCGGTTCACAGTTGTGCCACTAGATGTTCTGCCACAAGATGGCACTAGACACTACAAAAAACAAGTGGTGAGAACTCTCTGGTGGGGTGAGAAGGCTACAACTGAGAACCCCACACACACACACACACACACACACACACACACACACACACACAAAGCCTGAAAGTCAAACATTAGATAAAAACAGCAGGACTTTCACAGAGTGAACAGGTGCAACAGGGACTACAAAGAAAGACTGTTACAAAATTGCCCTGTAGCACGTTGATCTAAATTTAGCCTTCAACATCTTCAATACGTACAAAGAGAATATTTAATCTGTGTGTTTGCTGTAGAAGCGCAACATAACCAGCACTCAAAGCCTTCACAGTATAAGCAATGTAAGAGTGTTTTAGGGACAAAGCAAGCAAGTCTGATTTGTTTTAGCAAATCTATTTGAGCAGTTTATTTCAATTAAATGATTTACAACCAAACTATTGCCCAAAAATGCAAAATACTACATGGTAGTTTTCTTTATATATATACACAGTGCTGCTTGAAAGTTTGTGAACCACTTGCAGAATCTGTGAAAATGTGAATAATTGTATCAAAATAAGAGATCATACAATATGCATGTTATTTTTTATTTAGTATGATTTTGAGATCCATCTTTTCACTTTGAGGACAACTGAGGGACTCAAACACAACTATTAAAAAAGGTTCCAACATTCACTGATGGTCCAGAAGGAAATACAATGCATTAAGAGTCAGGGTTGAAAACTTTTGAACAGGATAAAGATTTTCTTATTTTGTTTAAATATCTTCTCTCTTTTTTTTCCATTTAGTACTGCCCTTCGGAAGCAACAGAAGACACTTAAATGTTTGCTAGAAGACAAATTAAGTACAATATTCCTTGATCTTCAAATTCTTCAAAGACTGAAAATGCATCGTGTTTCCTTCTGGAGCATCAGTGAATGTTTGAACCTTTTTTAATAGTTGTGTTTAAGTATCTCAGTTGTCCTCAGTGTGAAAAGATGGATCATAGTCACTGCTGGAAAGGGTTCAAATAAAGCAAAAGATGCTGGAGGATTTTGACCTGACCTGGAGGATTTTTTTGAAGAATATTGGGCAGTTTAACTGCTCAGGACAAACAAGCGGCTCATGAACAACCATCACAAAACATAAAAACGTGGATCATCCAGGTAATGACACAGTATTAAACACACAAATTCTGCAAGTGGTTCACAAACTTTCAAGCATATATACACACACAAACACAAACACACATGCATAACCACTATAATAAAGGCTATGGTATTTGTCAAAGAATGAGTTATTATGTGGGCAGCTGTGTATATGACTGTAGGGAAGCATTGATACATGACTGGTTGAGCACTTCTCCACATGAATGCTGGCAAATCAAACAAACACACGGAACTTTGCGAGACAAACGTGTGTTCTATTAGAATGCAGTTTAAGAGACAGGCTCTGGGATTCACATGTGGCTCCTGGAAGGACAAGAATGATATTTTCCATCCAGCTGGATAACGGACATCTGCTACTGCTGTGACTGTGGTCAGGAACTCAGAACAAATCAAATCAGTGGTTTTGTAATGTTTGTCAAAAGCGTGCGTGTGTGTGTGTGTGTGTGTGTGTGTGTGTGTGTGCGTTTTTGTGACATATCAGGACACAAATTTTTATAATGACATGGGTATGACATAGGTATTACAAGGAGAGGGGGACATTACCCTATGTCCCCATTTTTCAAAAGGCTTATTAATCATACAGAATTTTTTGAGAAAGTAAAAATGTGCACAGTTTCCTGTGATGGGTAGGTTTAGGGGTAGGGGTAGTGTAGGGAGATAGAAAATATGGTTTGAACAGTAAAAACGTCACAATTCACAAAAACAAACCTGTGTGTGTGTGCATGCGTACGTTTACAGATGTATTTGTCTGGTTATTAAAAAAATCCAATGCATATGCATATATGCAAATCATACAATGACTTGAATACACTTCTATACTGGACATCCTGTCAATTTCTGAATTGAAATGTATTGTTATTTTTTGTAGGCCTTAAAGGCGTAACTGTCCAGACACTAGGGGTGTAACGGTACACGTATTCATACAGAACATTTTCAGTACAGGTGTTTCGGTTTGGTACTCATGTACTGAACGAATACAGTGTTGTTTTTACCACTTCACATGCGGAATGGGACAATATTGTATATATTCATATACTTTGATGTTGCAAAAACATCTGGAAAATAATGAAGGACACAGAGTGAGCTGCTGCCGGATAAGTGCATGAGACATGCTTTATATTATGTGCTTCAAACTAAACCATAAACCTTCATGGCTTGCTCTGCTGTCAGATGCATGTGTTGTTTAATGCGTTTGAGATGCATTTTCCTCAGTGCACGACGTATATTTTACACGTGTATACTTACCTGTAAATGTTACAAATTCATGCAAGTATTTCCGTTTCACATAAAGGATTATCCTGACAGCAAGCGAGTCTAGGCTTAACTTCGCAGACTTCAATGAACGAGTACAGGAGCGTGCATTTGTGTCAAATAGAGGAAACGAATTAGAATGGGTGTGCAATAATTCTAACCTTATTCTAAAATATTTTGTATAAAAAAAAGTATACTTCAAATCTATTTACCTAAAAACCAAAGCACCATATACTGCAGTGTGTTGCTGCCGGTTGCAGCAATATTGATAGACATTTTTTTAAATTTAAATACAGACTTAAGTTTATTCAGTACCACTGTTTAACCTGTTAACCTGTGGAAGGATGCCAGTGAACTGAAGCATTCTTTCTTTACATTAGTTCAAAGTTACTGTTAGGTTTAAAAAACACAAACACACACACGATTTGTTTTTTTTCCCCAGTTGTACCAAAAACATACTGAACCATAACTTCAAAACCAAGTTATGTACCAAACCGTCATTTTTGTGTACCGTTACACCCCTACCAGACACTGTAATAAAGAAAAAAGACACATTAAAAGGATAAAAAAAATTATAGTTTCAAAAGTTTGGGGTTGCTAAGATTTTTTTTAAAGGTGCCATAGAATTGAAAATTGAACTGACATTGGCATAGTTGAATACCAAGAGTTCAGTACATGGAAATGACATACAGAGAGTCTCAAACACCATTGTTTCCTCCTTCTTATATAAATCTCATTTGTTTAAAAGGCTTCCGAAGAACAGGCGAATCTCAACATAAGACCGACTGTTACGTAACAGTCTGGATCATTAATATGTACAACCGCAATATTTGCATATGCCAACCCATGTTCAAGGCATTAGACAAGGGCAGCCAGTATTAACGTCTGGATCTGCACAGCTGAATCATCAGACTAGGTAAGCAAGCAAGAACAATAGCAAAAAATTGCAGATGGAGCAATAATATCTGACATGATCCATGATATCATGATATTTTTAGTGATATTTGTAAATTGTCTTTCTAAATGTTTCGTTAGCATGTTGCTAATGTACTGTTAAACGTGATTAAAGTTACCATTGTTTCTTACTGTATTCACGGAGACGAGAGCAGTCACTATTTTCATTTTTAAACACTTGCAGTCTGTATAATGCATAAACAACTTCATTCTTTATAAATCTCTCCAACAGTGTGTAATGTTAGCTTTAGCCACGAAGCACAGCCTCAAACTCATTCAGAATCAAATGTAAACATCCAAATAAATACTATACTCACATGATCCGACGCATGCATGCAGCATGCATGACGAACACTTTGTAAAGATCCATTTTGAGGGTTATATTAGCTGTGAGAACTTTGTTTATGCAATGTATACAGAGTTGAGAGCTCGGGGGCGGGGAGCGCAAACAATTAAAGGAGCAGCAGCCTGAATCGGCACATTTCTAATGATGCCCCAAAATAGGTAGCTAAAAAAATTAATTAAAAAAAATCTATAGGGTATTTTGAGCTGAAACTTCACAGACACATTCAGGGGACACCTTAGACTTATATTACATCTTGTAAAAAAAACGTTCTAAGGCAACTTTAAAGGTACACTATATAACTTTTATTGCTCAAAATTAACTAAAATTTAAATAATGAGTCAATACATTGTCAATTTTTCTAAAATGTGTTTTTGTCCTACTCTGATTCATTTTGGCAAGCCTATTATAAGTGTTTATATTTTAGATTATTTTTAAATAATAAAACGCAAATCAACACTAACTTGGCTTTTCAGTGAAAGAACTGAAGGATTTTAAATGCTGGAATTTATTTTTAAGGAAGTACTATTAGAGTCTATTAATGGATATAGCTACAGTAACGTCTTCAGCTAATCAGCTTGAGATCCTTTCCATCTAAACTGGTTATATGTCTGAAGCCTAGTAGTGAATGTTTCATGACCAAAGCACAACCAAAACAATGTTCTTCAGCAAAATGCATGCAGTTTTTTTTTTTTTTTACCGCTAGAGGGCCAAAAGTTACAGTGTACCTTTAATGTTTTTGAAAGAACTCTTTTACCTTCACCATGACTGCATTTATTTGATCAAAAATACATTAAAAACTGTAATATTGTGAAACATTATTACTATTTTATATTTTAATATATTTTAAAATGCAATTTTTCCTGTGATGGCAAAGCTGAATTTACTTCAGCAGTCATTACTCCAGTCTTGATTGTCACATGATCTTTCAGAAATCATTCTAATATGTTGATTTGGTGCTCAAAAGCAGTTGTACTGTTTAATATTTTTTTGGAAACCGTGATACATTTTTTAATAATTCTTTGATGAATAGAAAGTTCAGAAAAAACGCATTTGTTTGACTTTTTTGTAACAACTTCTTTTGATCAATTTAATGCATCCTTGCTGAATAAATGTATAATCTTACTGACCCCAAACTTTTGAATGATAGTGTGTGAAACTGAAACGATAGTGTTTGAAAACTTGATTAAGATCCACGGGGTAAGGAATATATTATTACTTTTACTTGGTGGCTATACTACTTGAGCTATCCAGTCAGATGATTTTTTGCTGAAAACTGCATAAATAAATGTATGCAGCCAACATTAAGAACTTGACCGTATGAACTAGATTTATACATTTCATCATCATTATCTGTCATACATCCATTTGTCACAAACCCATGTTTCACAGTTAAAATGGGATGTGTTCTTATCAGACCTTGTGTACTATGGGCCTAAAAACTGAGTAATAAATGGGGATTTGTCAGACAAATTATTTGCATGGCATTACTCACTGGAAAGAGGGGGGTCTGGAATCTCCAATCCCTCCAGTTCGCTCCAAGGGTGGTGGTAGCTCTTTGTGGCTCTCTGTGCATTGAGATCCCCCATCCGAGTGTGTGCCTTCAGCCAACACCAACTACAGCCAAACACACACATACAATTACTCACAAAGACTTCAGGAAGAAACTCTCAAGACTATCTACTAGCCCTGCATAAATAAGTAGACCAGCAGAAGGAAGAGAAGAGAGTGCATTTGTCTGAGCGGACAGGAGTGTGAAAAAAGGCAAGTCAGTTCACTTGGCGGGCTTCCTGGTAAAGGCCCTGGCAGCTATTTCAACATATTTCAAATCAGCGACCACAATGGTATCATAAATGATGCATTCTTTGCTCAAGTCACACACAAAAACACTAGTTTTCAGGTTGGTTTAGTGAAATTTTATGCAAAAGAACAGCAAATATTTCTATGGCTGCATCTGAAATCGCCCCCCTATATATTACTCAATGTGGGTACAGCGTAATGAATTCCTTTTTTATTGTTTTATTAAGGGCTGTACATAGTTTCCATGACAGAGTTCAAGAGGCAGCCCTTTCAACACACTCAGTGTCCGAATTCACTTGCTCGATTTCGTTCACTCCTTCAAGAGGACTATATTAGTGGATTGATTTAGGGAATAGTGACTGAGGGTATAGAGGGCAATTTCAAAAACAGCTTATGAGTTGTCTGACTCCTCTTCAATTAATCTGAGACAAAAAAGGGGGCCTCAAATAATGGGGGGTAGATGTAGATACCTAAGGCTATACCCATAAAAACACACTCTATTATTCATATTCTCTGCACAAACCACTGATAAACCTTAGAGAACAGCAGAAATCCAGTGCACTATGGTAATTAAAGCAGTGATCATGTTATAGTACACTGAAGGTCTCTGTGAAGGTCTTGGACAGCAGGCGGTGAAGCACATATTTTAGTGCTGCACAGCTCAATGTCATGTATCTCAGCATGTCTGAGCAGCTCTCTGCAGCTGGAGGCTCGCTGGAGTCCACTAACCTGTATTTTGCAGCTCACACCAACTCTAACCAACACTACAGGTATAACACCTGCTTTTAATAGTGTAGATGTGTGTTTTAGAGCTGATAATCAGATTAATTATTATTCCTCGGTTTTGCTACCACTATCAGAAGGTAAATATTTAAAGAATCCTGTATTTGTGGCTATATTTTTATGAGTAAACATCTCAAATACAGAGTTTATTTCAGACTGCAATCCATTTCATTTCTGTAATGTGACATGAAACGGAACATATTCAATGAGAAAAAATATCAGAAGGGACTTGATTTTATTCAGCAAGAATTGATCAGAGTGGTTTTGTTTATACTGTAATTGTTTGAAAACTACAAGCACCGATGAACTGTATAATAAGAACAGAAACATGTATTAAGATTTAAGTTGGTCTCTCAGCCTGGCCAAGCTGGTGTTTAGCTGATTGGCCAGCTGAAAAGTGTTTGTAGGTTTTTGATTCAGTAAAAAGAGCCACTCGTAAGAGCCATTCATTCAGGAATCAGACAACGCTGGCTGTGCTGTATTTGTTTTCTTGACTAAAAAGAGCTGGTTTATAACAGTGATTTGTTTGGGAATGTTTTTCATTCACTAATGGTGTATTCACACCTGTCTTGTTTGGTTTGATTGAATCGAACACAAGTTCGTTTCCCTCCTTGGTGCGGATCTTTTGGGCAGCTGTGAATACAGCAATCAGACTCGGGTGCGGACCAAACAATTGTACCGAGACCCAGCTGAAGAGGTTCCAAACGAACTCTAGTACTCTGTCCAATGAGTGGATGACCTTAGCACATGTGTGGTTTTGTTTACAAATTTTGGTTTGTAAAAGGGTAGTGTGAAAGCAAACCACACCAAAAAAATAAAAAAATAAATAAAAAAAAATCAACATTGTATTTAGTCCAGACTAGACTTGTGCCGATATTCGGTAATGCGATAAATCGCGATAATGAATATGCACGATATTGTAATCGTCGGCACTTCAGAATACCGTAAATAATAATTTATTATCAATTATTAATTTTTTATAAGGCAATTAAGAATACTTTACCCATCAATGCACAACACCGCTGTATTCTGCGTCAAAAGGACACGCACTCAGATGCAAACAATCCCAACGTACACAAGAAGCACATGGTGGAACCAGTGAAGGAGACCAGCTGAATGAAAGTGCGCATTCACTCTCTGACAGCAGAGGGTGCTGATGGAACAGCAGCGTGCAGCGGTTACCACGGAAACCGTGCAAACAAAGTACCTGCGCTAGTGAAGTTTTTAAAATGCTTCAAACAGCCGCAGTGTTGTTCATCACAGAACCAAATACTGAATACTTAAAAAAGACTTAAAAGGATATTTTCAATCCTAAACATTTTTATATTTTAATCTGGACTACAACATTCCCTAATTATTAGAAATGTTCTGATTATTTGTTATTGTTCAGTAAAACTTTGAAAACATACAGCTTCATTAGTTTCATTAGTTTATTGTCACTAAACTGACAATAAAAATACTTATAAAGTATTAATTATTATTAATTAATGTTAATTTCTTAGTTACTATTTAATAACATTACTAAAATCAAAATAGCTTATTTAATGGACCTGAGATAAAACTAACAATGATCAGTTGTGTTTCTAAACTAGCATGAACAAAAAATAACACTTTCTGTAACAAATGTAGCTATTGCTCAACCTCAGTTAATGCATTAAATAGAGTAAAGTGTTATCTGTTGTTCTTTATAGCCTAATTCTTTTGCATTTTAATCTGTTTGAAAATTTCAGTCAGAGTTGTTTTTGTTTTATTACAAAAAGAGTTCTTAAACCTGTTAAACTATGACAAAAATGGTTTTGCAACTTATTTTAATATCGTGATAATACCGTATACCGTGATAAAAGCTTAATCAATTAATCACAACATGAAAATGTTATACCGTCACATGCCTAGTCCAGACCCAAGCAAGTGAACTAGCGGACATTCCTGATGTGAATACACCCTAAAAAAAGCCAGTTCATAAGAGTCATTTGTTCAAGAATCGGATTACACTTGTCACGCATAATTTGTTTGATTCACTAAAAAGAACCGGCTCATAAGAGTCCCTTTTTTTGAGAATCTAATTTAACACCGGTCAAGCTGGATGTTTTTGATTCCATAAAAAAAAAAAGAGCCAATTTATAAGAGTCATTCAGGAATCAGACTACACAGGTCCTGCCACAGTGCTTCCCACAGACTTTACTTGGGCGTGATTCCCAATTAATCAATGGTGCATATTTATGCAAAGCAATTGCTAATGAACTCGAGTTGATGAATTGTGTCTACTTTATGGCCTTTATATATTATGTTTTAGAGATGATTGTAAGAATGCATATTTTATCTCCAAGTAGCCCGCAATGATATTTCAAAATAAGAGTCCCTGTGTATTTCGTGCTTGTTTGTAATTAAAAGCAACATGCTATTTTAATAGTATCAGTAAAATCTGTGTCCCATTCACTAAGAGACAATTATGTAATATGTAATTAAATATAATAGTAGCCAATTAAAATGAATTTCAATAAATAAATATACTGTTAAAAATCATACATTTATTTGTTGTTTGTGATGTGTAGTAGACCATTTTTGTGCCATAGGTAATAGGAGGATTTTTCACCTGGCTACCACTGCAAGTATATTTAAAACCTGTGGGAAGCACTGAGTTTAACAAAAAAGAGCAGGATCATAAGAGTAATTTGTGCAAGAATGGGACTACAATGGACATGCTGTATTTATTCCTTTTTTTTAAAGAGAGATATATTCGATCAGCAACTGGAATACAATGGTGGCGCTGTATTTGTTTGCTTCAACTAAAAAGAGCCGGTTCACAAGAATCATTTGTTTAGGAATCTAATGACACTAGTTGTGCTGTATGTTTCTGACTAACCAAATAGAATCTGTAAATGGGTGTAATTTGTTTGGGAATCTTATGACAATAATTGCATTGTATGTTATGTAAAAACAGCCAGTTCATAAGAGTCATTTGCTGAGGAATCGGACTACCCAGGTCATGCATATGTTTGATGCACTAAAAAGAACTTCACTAAAGCCAGCTTAGGCCTGGGTTTTTTTTTTCCAGCAGGGCTGATACATTAATATTTTGAAATGTCACAATCTGTCCAAGACAGAGAGGAGGGTACCATCCGTCTCACTTACCCAGGACACCACTCTTCCGTTGAAGCAGGGCAGCTTGGCGTTATCATCAGAGATTTCCTCTTTGACGACTCTGCGGGAAAGAACACAAACTGTTAGGGACTCTGTGAGAGCAGCACCCAGGATTGCACACCAGTTCACATCTATTTGCAAAAGCTGAGGCATACTGAAAGCATGTCACGCTCAAACAGCGGAATTTTCCACTTAGCTCTCAACTGCTGGCTGCTCATGATGAGAATGCTGAACGCCCCTGTTGACCGACTACTCTATTGAAAACTACTCCGTTTTAACGGGCCTCATTAGTACCTCATGCATATTCCAGATTACCTACTAAAACTGCTGCTGCTTGACTGATACAGTGGCTTAGTATAAATGTGCATTTAATATTTCTCTATGTGTGTGCGCATTTATGAGTATTGAGGGTATAGATATATATATATATACATTTAAGTGTGTGCACATTTATGTGCGAAAGGTGTCAGGGCACAGGAGGTTATTAATAGAGTGAGCGAGTGTGTTAGCAGAGTGTCCATCCCAGGCTGTAAATTCCCTACATAAATACCACACAGTTACCCTTTAACCCTCCCAGTCGAGGTTCAGGAGTCACACACCTGCTGGTCTCATGTCACTGTGTACAGGACTATTCCATACACACACATACAAACCACATGAGACTGACAAAACCACTAAAGGGAAGGCTTGATTCGCAATCAATCTGGCAAAGCAGGATTAGTAGGAATGTACGATGTATATTTAACACGGCCATGAGATCAAAATGTGTTTTTATATTCTATATTATATTACATACTTTTAATGCTAAAACAATGCAAACCATTAATTAACTCTAAATATACCTGTATTAAATAAAACATTCACATATGAATAACCACTAAAACTACACTGATTTCTCACAGTTCATCAACCGCTCTGACTGATTCATAAGTGTCACTAATTCACTAAAGAGAGCTGGTGTCCTGACAAATCAGGTCCTCCCTAGAAATTAGGTCTCTATCAGCTATAAGTTAACGATTATACTAGGTACATACAAACTATAATAATTTAAAATATGTATAGCTTACTATATAGTGCATAATAAAATAAATTCAACAATTTCTTTCACTTAATAATAATAATACTAATAGCCTATTAACCCTTAAATGCATGACTGTTTCGCCAATCTTTTTTTTTTTTTTATTAGTTCATCGTCTTGGTTATAGGTGGAAACTGTATCTTGTCTGTTCCACTTATATATTTTTTTTCTTTCTTTTTCTTTCTTTCTTTCTTTCTTTCTATTTTTTTCTTCTTTTCTTTTCATAAACAATGGACCCCCACCTATAAGCTTTCTTTTTTGCTTCTTTGGTGGATCCATTTCACTGTACCAATGTTGTATTTTTGTACCCTTGCTGTATTACAGATTGTGTTGGTAGTGGTATTTGTGAATAAACTCTGAATTTAATTTAATTTAATCATTCTTACATATTCGGGTCTTTATCGACCCGGATCTATATCTAAGATGGAAGGATCTCTACCTGTTGTGATAATATAAAACTCCTCTGATATTAGAGTAACAATTACAGAAAATTACATAAAATAAATCATATTTTGTTACCTTTTGGAGCTTGAAAGGGCTCCGTTTGAGCAGATGTTTTATGCCATCATTACTGTCCTAGTCAGAGCTCATTTTCCAGTGAATTCAGCAAATAATGGGCTAGTTTTATGTTTGAGGTCACGAATATGAGCCCAATTCTCAAAACTATATCATTTTCAACATCTTCAAAATCAATATATCGATCACTAACAGCTTCACCAGATCCATCCAGTAACAGTTACAGTCATATTGGATTGCCTTCAGTACTTGCTCTGCAGTAAATCGCTGAGCTATTTCATGTTTTTCTTATTTCGTTTTCTGTCTGAATGAGTCGTCACTTCAGCATTGTGTTTCAGACATTGCCACCTTGTGGAATAAAGGTGAATTGCACTTATTCTGTCATCTAAGATTCAATTATTGTCGTGCAGAAAAAATATATGTACACTCATACACACCTCGGGTCGTTTGCGACCCTATACAATTTTTACAAAAAATGAATACAAAAATAGGCATTCTTTTATAATTTTATGATTTTTTTTCTTGTTATATTCTTTATAATGAATTGATTGAGGAATACCAAGAAGGTTGATGTCTAACTTTAAAAAATGAACGAGGAGGAGGGTAGTGAATGACGTCCCGGGTCACTAAAGACCCGAGGTATGCATTTAAGGGTTAAGTGAATAATTGAACATCATTATATTCATTTTATAACTAAAATATTTGGACATTTAACACTTAATTTAGAATAAGATTCTTTTTTTAAGGAATCAGACATTGGATGCAGGGTATTTGTTTGGTTCACTAAAAAAGAACTGGTTCAAAAGAGTCATTTGTTCAAGAATCAGACTACGCTGACTACACTGTATGCTTTTGGTTTACTAAAAAGAGCAGGATCATAAGAGTAATTTGTTCAACAATAGGACTACAGTGGGAACCAGTTCATTAAATTAATTGCTTAGGAATTGACCCTTCGCAAAGACCTGCCCCCCTTAGCTACTGTTGCTACGTTCGACAAGCCATGACACTCTCACGTCACACATTATGTTCTCAAGCAGTAAAAAATACATCGCGGAGAAGAGGACACTGACAACGTGCCAAAACACAAGACAGGGCAGGTTACTTTTGGTATGACACAAACTCTCAGCTTTCAAATTTTCTCATTTTTTAATAAATTCAAACAATAAATACCGTTTTGAGGCTCTTTAATGTGTCATGACAGATCGCTGTAGCTCATTTCAAGTAGCACGTGAACCGATCATCTCTTCCTTCTAGTTATAGCATGAATGAACATCAGAAGGTATGTTGTTTCAACCAGGGAAAGACGTCAATATACACCATTTTTCAAGTTCAAGTCCACCAACGTTAACCCAACTCTGCTCTCTGGTTTGTTTGTCTGACAAAATGGCATCAAACTGTCAATCAAACTCCTGGCAAAGAGTGAATTGGTCAACACTGTTCACATAGTTTGATTTACTCAAAAGAACCAGTTCATAAGACACATTTGTTTACAAATCTAACTACAAGCTGTTTGATTCTGAATCACTAAAAAGAACCATTTCATAAGAGTCATTTGTTCAGGAATTGGACTACACTAGTGGCACTGTAAGAACCTACTCATAATCATTTGTTTGGAAATCATACTGCAAAAGCCATTAAAAGAACCGAAATCATGAAAATCATTTGGTTATGGTATTTTTTTCTGTGTTCCCAATTTTTGGAAAGATCTCAAAGCTCACCATCTGCAATCAAAAGTCACGTTTCAACATGAACTCAAATATTTCTCATCAAATTCTTCAAATACCAAACAACAAATATGCCAACAATTGTTTCATTTGTTTCTATTTCTCACTTTTATCTGAGAAACGTTTCAAAGGTCTCATTTGAGGTATCAGTTTTGCTGTAGAACAAAACGGAAACGGTCTCCGAGTAACATTAACCACAGATTATTTTAATCATATATCGAACACAGTCACTCTAAAAATCCATTTGAAGTTCCTGAGGGAACATATAGCAAATTAGCCCTCCGGGTTGGCCTACTAACTGATGTCGTGACTGAACAGCACTACACAGCCTCTTCTCTCCTCTTTTTTGTCACTACTACATCCATTCTAGCTTGTCATTTTCTAACATTGTCTAAGAATTTTAGAACTTTGTATCACATCACTTCTTAGGTTAATGTCTCTTTAAGATGAACTGCTTGTGAACTGCAGCATTCCTTCGAATCCCCACTGTATTAAAGCATCTGCTAAATGAATAAATGTAGCCTAGATGTAATATCTGTGATTATATTTTGACCATAACATAAAAATCAATATTGTGCAGTGCAAAAATATGTTGACAGAGCGTTATGACTTGAGAAATTCCAGCAGTCTGACGTTATTATAACGTCTTCCTCTCCGCTCCTCCAGAACTTCCAGGTCACATCACCCACACGGCTGTGAGACTGAGGAGGTGAGTTGAATGGGACTGAAGGATGATGATAACATGGTCTTGTGGAAAGAGTTACAAAACAAGGAGAGTTTCTGCAGCCTGTACGAGCGCCCTGAGCCCAGCACAGGAAACTGGGGTGTAACTCTAGTCATGGGTAGGAAGTGTTTGTGTCCTCTCAAGAGGACTTTACAATATACAGCATGCATACAGCGAGGAACGTGGGGGTGGCTATAAGGAAGTGTGGTCTGTCAAAACTCACAAGGAAAGGTAACGCCTCTGGAGTAATAATATTGACTTAACACATAAAAGTAATTTGAAGTTTCTTATAAGGACAGTTCTCATTAAAATGCAGTAATTATTTGCTCACCCACATGTCATTCCAAACCTGTCTGACTTACTTTCATCTGTGGAACACAAAAGATTTGTGATTGCTTCTTTTGTCCATGCAATGAAAAGCCAATGTTGCTTGGGATGGACCCCACTGAAATAAATTTTATGGACAATTTTTTTTAAATCTGTGTTGCACAGAAAAACGTCATAAAAGAACATGAGGGTGAGTAAATGATGACTACATATTAATTTTGGGGTGAACTATCCCTTTCAGCAAGCAATACAATTTTCAGAATCAGAATTACCACCATGATGCTAGTATGTTATGGACGGTGGCCAGAGCATTGCTATGTGGCTACAATGTGGTCTTTGCAATGTAGTAAAGAAAATATTAAAGCAAGCAGAAATATTAGCAAAACAAAATGAATAAAAATTGCAAAAGCACATAATGAAATGACTAAAACTTAAATTAAAATGAAAACTGAAAATATAAAAAAAAATATACATCATTTAAATGCTACAATGTTATAAAAATAATACTAGACTAACTGGTTTTCTTAAGTCAGATTTCTTAGAAAAGAAACTCCTCAAAGAACAATTTTGTGCGTCAAAAAAATAGGACTTTTCAAGAATATCTAGTGATGGCCGATTTCAAAACACTGCTTCGAAGCTTTATGAATCTTTTGTTTCGAATCAGGAGCACCAAAGTCATGTTATTTCAGTAAAAAAGGCTTTGTTACGTCATAAGCGCATCAAAATTTCAATAGTTCACATGACTTTGGCAGTTTGATACGCGATCTGAAACACTGATTCAAAACAAAAGATTTGTAAAGCTTCGAAGCAGTGTTTTGAAATCGGCCATCACTTGATATTGTTGAAAAATCATTTGTTTGGTGCACAAAAAGTGTTCTCTTCACTTCGTAACACCACTGTGGTCACATGAACTGTTTTAAATATGTCTTTAGTATCTTTCTGGGAATCTGAAAGTGTTAATTATCTTGCTGGCAATAGAGGCCTCACTGAGCCATCAGATTTCATCAAAAATATCTTAATTTGTGTTCTGAAGATGAACGAAGGACTTACGGGTGGGGAACGACATGAGGGTGAGTAATTAATGACAGAATTTTAATTTTTGGGTGAACTAACCCTTTAACTGATGCAACGCCAGTTCCATTTTTTTTTTCATAATTTCAATATGGAAGGTGGAAGCTAGATATTTTACTTCATAACTTAATATGGATTTTTTATTTTTTTTACACAAATGCATCACTTCGCTTCAGAAGACTTTTATTAACTAACTGAATGTTTAAATTGACAGAACCAAAAGCATGTGCAAATGCTAAACTTTCGGTCTATGATGGTTAAACTTCGCAATTAAACGGAGAATCACGACATCACAAATCCTGCGACGTGACTATCGCGGATGCGCACATGGCAATATCGATGCTAAAACAATATATATGGCAGCCCTAGTACAATTCATGTTCGTAGCTCAAATAGCCTTACTAAAAAGGATAAAAGAGATGCAAGCTCCACTGATGAGCATCACAGTGAATAAGATTGACCATATGACCATGCACATGCCCTCATTCAGAAATCTATAGGGATTTTTTGACTAGCAACCACATGGTCATGATATCATTTATCTACTTCAGGGATTTCCTGTGTTGTGAGACCGTTCCATCTGTGAGCTGCGGCCAAGCTCAGTGCAATCCCATAACAAATAATCAAGGCAGAGACGAGGGCCAACCCAGTCCGATTACTGCCTGATAATCAGCCAGTGAATGAGACCATGAGATTATTCACCTACAAGCTGCTAAGTACAGAGTGACATATCACTTCCAGTCAAACGCCAACCACATCCTTCCGCACAACACACGCGACAGCAGCGCTTTAAAAATTAAACACAACTGAAATCTTTCTGTGAAGACAGTGGGGGTCTGATAAAAAATACATCAACCTGGCCTGACACCAAGGAATCAATTACCAGGTAACCATTAGTTAAAACACAAGCACTCTCTGTATGCAATGTGTACTGAAGGTACTTAAATGCGAATGAAATCCATCTGGAGCATTATTCCCAGTCTTCATTCATATGCTCCACTGATATCTTGTTAAACACATCAGATTCATTTAAGATTATGTTATCCAACAATCACACGCAGCAGCAGCAGTGCAGTAGAGGTAAATGGCACAAATTGGCCCTCAGAGAGATGGTGTTTGGGTGTCTCCCACTGCCGTCTATCCTCAAAGCTTTGAGCAAAGGTTTACAGGGGTATTAACAGACTGTGGCGGATAATAAGAAGATATTATCAGAAGCAGCAGAATGTTGTTTATTATTACGGAGGACACACACAGTGGGGATCTATGGCAGTAATAGTAGGATTAGCGATGTTTATGTTGGACGTTGTAGGGCTAGTTATGATGTGATAATAAGGGGTGCGTCTCTACGCCATCCCAGAGTTCATCGGTTCATCGCTGATTTGAAAATGTAAATGTTAACTAGCCCACATTACAAAGGCCTAAAAACCATTTTTTGAGCATGAGAGATCTCACAAGACTTGTACTGGTTGGATTTCTTCCTGCTTCATGAATGGTTGAAGAATAAACAATGCAAGGCTGTCTAAAAATAATTTGCCGCATTTAGCTGCACACAAAAATAAATCATCTCCCGCTGGAACGCATTTATGGTTCTGAAATGTGTCCCGATCCAAGTTGTGACTCATAGTTTTGTAGACTGCATGCTGAAACTCAAAGTATCCTTTTTGCACTGTGTAAAAAATGTTTTTTTCAAGTAGTAAATAAAACAAATATTATTTTGTATAAATACGAAATTCCACGTTTAATTCAATGTTACATGCTGTAATTAATTGTGAAATTTACTGGAAATTTCTGAGTGAAAATTGTTCCAATTTTATCAGTGTAGGCCAAAGTTTGCTATTTGCCAAGGAGAACTTAGTAAACCATAGCAGTCTGGCTTTGAAGGTCAAGCGTTGTTTGTTCTCGCAATCTGCTTCACGGTCACCAGGGCCAACTGAGCACTCAGTGCTAGGTGTGACAGGAAAGCAACACTGTTAGTAAACTATCCTTTGTTAACAGGAAAAGCAAGTTTTTTGGAAGGTCATGCTACAACACCAACATGTGTTGTGGTGCATATGGGAGTTTAAAGGGTTAGTTCACCCCAAAAATACATTTCTGTCATTTAAAGAGATAGTTCACCCAAAAATGACAATTCTGTGATGATGATTTTGGGTTAACTATCCCTTTAATTACTCACCTTCATTGCGTTCCAAACCCGTAAGACCTTTGTTCATCTTCAGAACACAAATTAAGACATTTTTCATGAAATTCAAGAGTTTTGTTTTTTTTTTATCCCCCATAGAAAGCAACATAACTACTTTTCTTGACCTTGAGTGATGGTAATTAAGACATTGTTAAAACAGTTCATGTGACTACAGTGGTCCAACCTTAACGGTGCCATCGAAAGTTTTTTTACAAGATGTAATATAAGTCTAAGGTGTCCCCTGAATGTGTCTGTGAAGTTTCAGCTCAAAATAACCCATAGATTTTTTATAATTAATTTTTTTATCTGCCTATTTTGGGGCATCATTAAATATGAGCCAATTTATGCTGCTGCCCCTTTAATTCTTGTGCTCTCCGGCCCACGGAGCTCACGCTTGCCTTGAACAGTGCATAAACAAAGTTTACACTGCTAATATAACCCTCAAATGGATCTTTACAAAGTGTTCGTCATGCATGCGGCATGCATGCGTCGGATTATGTGAGTATTGTATACTGTTATATTGTTTACATTTGATTCTAAATGAGTTTGAGGCTGTGCTCCGTGGCTAACGGCTAATGCTACACTGTTGGGGAGATTTATAAAGAATGTTGTTGATAGTTGTTTATGAATTATACAGACTGCAAGTGTTTAAAAATGAAAATAGTGACGGCTCTTGTCTCCGCGAATACAGTAAGAAACGATGGTAACTTTAACCACATTTAACAGTACATTAGCAACATGCTAACAAAACATTTAGAAAGACAGAAAAATATCATGATATCATGGATCATGTCAGTTATTATTGCTCCATCTGCCATTTTTCGCTATTGCTTGCTTACCTAGTCTGATGATTCAGCTGTGCACAGATCCAGACGTTAATACTGGCTGCCCTTGTGTATGCCTTGAACATGAGCTGGCATATGCAAATTTTAGGGGCGTACACCCCGACTGTGACGTAACAGTCAGTGTTATGTTTAGATTCGCCTGTTCTTCGGAGGTCTTTTAAACAAATGAGATTTATATAAGGAGGAGGAAACAATGGTGTTTGAGACTCACTGTATGTCATTTCCATGTACTGAACTCTTGTTATTTGACTATGCCAAGGTAAATTCAATTTTTAATTCGAGGGCACCTTTAATGTTATGAATCAACAAGAATACTTTTTGTGTGCAAAAACAAAACAAATAAAATGTCATTGTCCATGTCATTCTACACCGTTTACGTTCAGCGCTCCCGTGTTCTACATCAGAACGCCGGCTCATTATTGGCCAGCTCCTGCGTCAGCATCACATGCATGCCTCGTGCTGCTCACGTGAACAGTGTCAACCAATACTGAGCCGGCGTTCTGACATAGAACCTGGAAGGGCTGAATGTAAACAGTGTACAATGACAGGGTAGACAAGAAATTGTTGAATAAAGTTATTTTTGTTTTGTTTTTGGCCACAAAAAGTATTCTCGTCACTTCATAAGATTAGGGTTGAACCACTGTAGTGATGATGACTATGTTAAAGATGTTTTTACTACTTTTCTGGAACTTGAATGATGGTAATTACGTTGCTTTCTATGGGGGATAACTCTTGGATTTCATCAAAATTTTCTTAATTTGTGTTCTGAAGATGAACAAAGGTCTTACGGGTGTAGAACGACATGAGGGTGAGCAATTAATGACAGAAATTTCATTTTTGGGTGAACTAACCCTTTAAAAGCATCTGATGAAGGTGGTAGATCAATAGCCTCAGCTATGTAGGATTAAACAAGCCTTCAAATTGAAATTGTGACAAATAACCACATTCCCTACTGCATCGGAGCATCTCCATCCAAGACATATTATAAATAGAACTTAATAATGCATATTGCATTGGTGTCTGTGGACACTAATATAGTTATCGTTACAGTTTTTTTAGTCAGTTCAACTGAATTAAGGAAAATATTTTATAAGTAACTCATCTAAAATGACAATCTCAGCCAAGAGACTGTTTATAACTACAATTATATTACAGATACTAGAAGAAACCATAATTTAATAATAAATAAATAAATTACAAAAACATCAAATGCCACCCAGATTTGATTATGTGGTGTTTGTAACAACTGAGAAATGAATTGCTTATAATTATGCACTGCTATTCTTATAGCTATTATAATTAAATTTAATGTCATGTAATATGTATAACAGGCTGTTTCTATTTAAAAATAATTTTCTGTTAGAATAAACTTATTTTATTGTACTACAGCTTCAATACCGTTTGAATATTGCCTACTCAAAACACTAGTTAACCTATTGTGAATGAATATAAACACTTCTCAAATATGACTCGATTTCAAAATGAACAATGTTTATCAATCACAAAATGAATTGACAGCTGCTCCTTTTATCTGCAGCCTGTTTGCATTTGGAAATATTAGGCAACTGATCCATTCATGTTGGGTGACACAAATTAGAAAGTGATAGTTCTGTCTGACAGCTGTAGGTTCACAGTCTCTCTCACTTCCCCTAAAACTAACCTCAGTCTACTGGTGATTTTGAAGAGACAGAAAATTACTGAAAAATTCTGCTATACTAATGAGTTTGCGGTCTGAACAAATTAGGACCTGCGAGATGTTCGTTGGATTTAAAGATTATGTTTGATGTCTTCCTTTGATCTGGTCAACACTGGAGCACAGATACCTGTCTAACATGGCAGTCCATTTTAATTAACATAATTCTCCCCTCTGGGTGATATGAGAGTGTGTTTGTTTTAGAGTCTCAAAAGGTGCTGTCAGCTTTACAAAATCAGACTGACTTTGTCATGTTCAGATTTTCTATTACAATGCCTTTGAAGGCCAGGCCTTAACTTCAAAAGCTTCAAACCTGAGGGACACCAGAGCACAAGTCACTGTCAAATGAAGTTACAACACAAGACACTGTATTAGGAAACAACCATGATATATTTGCACCATGTGGACAACTCGAAGCATGCGACTGGAGTTGACAAAATTAGCTCTGTTGCAGTGCATGTGTGGTGCTGTGGCAAGCCATTTAACATTTATTCATTAAAACTGACCAGTATTTATGATGTTAATAAATCACTAGTAAGTAATCAAACACTGTCCAGTATCTTTTTTTCAATTTCACTAATAACTAGATGCTAGTACTTCAATTGTAACTAGTATCTATTCAATAGGTTGTTTGCACATGACGTCATTGCTGTGGCGCGAAATGCAGCTGGAGGGCAGGAAGTGATTTTTCTATATAGGAATCGCTATCACAAACTCAAAATTCATGTTTTGTGTCGTTTATAGTTGCTCAAATCGATCAAACCAAGAAACCACAATGAGCTTTTAACGTTTACATAACTAATATCGTTTTTAAACTTTAAAAGTTGTCGCCTTTAATAGCATTTTGCATCTAATGATACTGAAATGAATATGGATACCTGCTTACCTTTTTTGTTTTTGATTTGGTTAAATATTCACATTCTTCATGGTATCGTTTGCAGGGAAGGGAAGCTATTTTATATTACATTTTGTAGAATTTTTTAGAAAACTATTTTGATCTGGTTACCATGAAAACAGTGTCACGTGTTGCTGCTTCAGCCATCATACGGTAAAAAATGACCAAATAAAAAATGTGTTCAACAAGCTGACAGAAGTCAATCCATTTCTTTGGAAGGGGGGTGTAAATGTAATTGTAGTTTTAATGTTTTCTTTGTAAATATTCACTTTCCCATATGGCCACGGAGGAGAATCAGACGGTCACATTCAGCGGACAGACACCGACACTGGATTTTTTAAAATGTATTTCAACAAATGATAACCAAAATCAAACTCTCAGAAAAATGGCTGCGTGTAAGTTATGCTCATTCACAAGCCAAGTGAGTATCATACTCGCAAATGTAATGTTAATTATTAAATCAAACAAAATACAAAACTTTCAAAAACACTCAGCTAGGTGATTATTTTATTGAGTGATAGGCAGTGGGTTTAATCGTTGATATTATTAGATTTGCTATACAGCATCTCCTCGTCACCTCCTCAACCTGCTTCCCTTAGTGTTATTACACGTAGAAAAGGCAAAAATTGTATTACACCATCCATTTTTTTCCCTAAACGATGATGTTCCTATTGCAATCCTCGATTCAGCATAAATGACCTACAATGGTGACATTTTTCACAATCAAAATACTGCAGAAAGGCAGCGCAATATAAACAAACCCAGACCTGAACACGGCGTGACAGCAGCTTCACATTCTCCATATCTACCACCTCAATGGCAGGCAAGTCTTTCAATTCAGCTGAAAATTCGCTCCTCTTCATAACAAAGATCACATCCAACATACAGTATGTGGTGATTTTCTGTTTACACCTCTCTTTTGGAATAGCGTTTAAACCGCTACAATACGGACTTCACTGTCTTCCATTCAGTTTCTTTACTTCCTGCCCTCCCACTGAATTTCGTGCATCATCAGAACCACGTGATTGCAAACATGCTATTAGTCACTAGTAGTTCAGAATTTCTTCAGATATTAGTAGGCCTTCTATTTGCTACTGTTATACAATTTTTTGTTATTGAATTCTATGGTCACCTCTGATTCTGATAGGAATCTAGTAACTGTTAAAAAAATGTTATGAGAAAAAAAGAAATAAGTTGTAATTTGTTACTAGTGACAATTGAAAAGTTACTAGGGTACGTCACTGTTAGGATAAGTCAGTAAGTTAAGGAATAAGTAGCAGTATGTAATGATTACAAGTGACGGATTTAAAAAAAAAAATACAAGTCATACTGGTATCCAATGAATATTCAAATTGAAACTTGAAAATGAAAAAGAAACTGGTCAATATTGGATTACTAGTAATTAAATAAAGGTACCTTTAACAATTAAAGACTAGTAAGTAAGGATGCTGCCTACAAGTGCACAAAGAATTATACTGAGAACAGTAAACCCATACAACTACACCTCAATTCAAAATGATTTCATGGTATTACAAATTAAAAAGTCGAGTGATTAAAGGGTTAGTTCACCCAAAAATGAAAATTCTGTCATTTATTACTCACCATCATGTCGTTTCACACCCGTAAGACCTTCGTTAATCTTCAGAACTCAAATTAAGATATTTTAGTTGAAATCCAATGGCTCCGTGAGGCCTCCATAGGGAGCAATGTCACTTCCTCTGTCAAGATCCATAAAGGCACTAAAAACATATTTAAATCAGTTCATGTGAGTACAGTGGCTCAATATTAATATTATAAAGCGACGAGAATACTTTTGGTGTGCCAAAAAAACAAAATAATGACTTATTTAGTGATGAGCGATTTCAAAACAATGATTCAGAAAGCATCGGAGCACAGATGAATCTGAGTATCAAATCTGCAGTTCGGAGCGCCAAAGTCACGTGATTTCAGTATTTTTGGCGGTTTGACCCGCGATCCGATTCATTATTTGATACACTGATTCATTTATGCTCCGATGCTTCCTGAAGCAGTGTTTTGAAATCGGCCATCACTAAATAAGTAATTATTTTGGTTTTTTTTTGGCGCTCCAAAAGTATTCTCGTCGCTTTATAATATTAATATTGAGCCACTGTACTCACATGAACTGATTTAAATATGTTTTTAGTACATTAGTGGATCTTGACAGAGGAAGTGACATTGCTCCCTATGGAGGCCTCACGGAGCCATCGGATTTGAACTAACATTTCTTAATTTGTGTTCCAAAGATAAACGAAGGTCTTACGGGTGTGAAACGGCATGAGGGTGAGTAATAAATGACAGAATTTTCATTTTTGGGTGAACTAACCTTTTAACTTTACACCATTCACTACTTGCTTTCTGCTCATTGATCCATATATATATATATATATAGATTTTAGATAAAAATGTGTAATATTTAATCAGTCTTCCTGCCATGTTTCAACTCGACAACTCGTGTATCATGTAGAATTAAGAGTTTTCCACTTCGGTCATTCTGTGCTCGGAACTCGATATTTCAGACTCCACTGGAAGGGCATATAAATGTTACGACGGCTTGCCACAGTGGTGGTGGGTTCTGAGTCGAGCACACGCACCCGCGCAGGAACGCGCACTTTATAACACGGGTTCAAAGCAGGTGCCAGCAGCAACAATGTAACAACGTCACAACGAACAATCAAACGTTCTAAACGCTTTCCAGGTTTGATAGCGTCTATATGGCGTGCGGCTGCCATAACGCTGAGTCGATGATGGGTGTGATCGTGGTTGTTGAACAGGCTACCAACACACACTACAATATGAGCAAATCATAATTCCCCCTACTTACCCGAAATCCTGATCCATAGATTTGAAAAAGAATTTATAACTGTTGACCGGTCGGTTGTTAAGGACATTTTTAAAATCCGCCAACGTGACTTTTTCCGGAGAAACCGTCAGTTTCACTAAATAAGGGGTTTCTTCTTCGTCGATATGGTATATAATTTTGGTCTCCGCCATGAGTAGGCTTATATGGGTAGGACAATCATTGACAGAAGAAGGAGCAAGGGTTGTAGTAGCGCGATAAAAATATATATATTTGTAGACTATGACTCGTCAAGTGTCTTATATGCGCTATAAGGCGACATTGCTGGTTGCCGGTTTCACGTAGGCAAACAAAAATCCTGGTCTTGGACGGAGAGAGCGGTTCCAGACATAATCGAAGCCTGCGCGTCTCTATTACGGCGTCAATGTTTCTCTCTGATCGCCAGTAAAACAGGAAGGGACGGTTCACATCCCTACGAGCTGGAGTTCAGGATATTCTACCATTTCAGGTTTCTCGTGGAGGTAGGCTGCCCTCTAGCGGCAGTCAACTGACTGAGCTGCTGTGGCTCTTGCCAAGGCAACAGCTGTTAAAACACTGGATTTCTTACAACTTTATACTACAGGTTTTCCAAACGCTTTAGTAAACAAAATTTCAGAAGCTGAAAAAAGTATGATAAATAAAGTAAGTACTAAGCAACAATTCTACATATTAAACAGATGCATAGTTTACCAGGTTTTTCTTTTTCATATTGTTTCCAAATGTTTTAAGGAAATTTTAAATTGTTCAAAAGTAGCCATTTTCTGTTCCATTTGACTTTATGAATATAATAACAAGAAATTATAATAATTCAATCAAATATAAATACTAGATTTGATTTACCATTCAATGAGAAATACTTTTAATCACATCAGCTTCTATAAAATTAACAATCGTGTACATTAGAACATTCCCCAAAAAAATGTACTAATAGTCTCTAGCATTTTTACAAAAAAACACAGAAATCTCTCTTATAGCTTTTTTAAATTTAATTTTATTTTATTACAATGTTATTACAATATTACAATTCAAACTGCACTGTAAGTTTAAGGCAACAGACAACATATTTTTGAGTTTTCTCAACTTGTTTTTGTAGGAGATTTTTGAGTTTTCTCAACCTTTTGTTGTATAAACTCAAAAATCTGCTGAAGTTTGTTGCCTTACATGTTTAAAGGATCAGTTCACTTTCAAATTAAAATTTCCTGATAATTTACTCACCACCATTTCATCCAAGATGTTCATGTCTTTCTTTCTTCAGTTGAAAAGAAATGAAGGTTTTTGATGAAAACATTCCAGGATTTTTCTCCATGTTGAAGGACAAAATTACAGTTTACAGCGATCCCAGAAGAGAAATAAGGGTCTTATCTAGAAAAAACATCACTCATTTTCTAAAAATAAATTAAAAATTGTATAAGTTTTAACCATAAATGCTCAGCTTGAACTAGCTCTCTTCTTCTTCTCTATTTGAATTCCAGCAGTGTAGGCACTGTTAAGTGTATTACTGCCCTCCACAGGTCAACATTTGAACTAAATTGTCATATACAATATGCTAGTGCAAGTATATAACAATTAGTTCAAACTTTAACCTGTGGAGGGCAGTAATACATTTAGCAGTGTCTACACAAGAAGAACTCTCTTCTAGTTCAAGATGAGCATTTATTGTTAAACCTTATATTATTTATTTATTTATTATTTTTTAAGAAAACGAGCAATGGTTTCTCTAGATAAGACCTTACAGGTGCTGGTCATATAATTAGAATATCATCAAAAAGTTGATTTATTTCACTAATTCCATTTTTTAAAAAAAACGTGTATATTATATTCATTCATTACACACAGACTGATATATTTCACATGTTTATTTCTTTTAATTTTGATGATTATAATTGACAACTAAGGAAAATACCAAATTCAGTATCTCAGAAAATTAGAATATTGCTATTAATATTTTAAGACCAATACAAAGAAAGGATTTTTAGAAATCTTGGCCAACTGGAAAGTATGAACATGAAAAGTATGAGCATGTACAGCACTCAATACTTAGTTGGGGCTCCTTTTGCCTGAATTACTGCAGCATGGAGTCGATCAGTCTGTGGCACTGCTCAGGTGTTACGAGAGCCCAGGTTGCTCTGATAGTGGCCTTCAGCTCTTCTGCATTGTTGGGTCTGGCATATCGCATCATCCTCTTCACAATACCCCATATATTTTCTATGTGGTTAAGGTCAGGCAAGTTTGCTGGCCAATTAAGAACAGGGATATCATGGTCCTTAAACCAGGTACTGGTAGCTTTGGCACTGTGTGCAGGTGCCAAGTCCTGTTGGAAAATGAAATCTGCATCTCCATAAAGTTGGTCAGCAGCAGGAAGCATGAAGTGCTCTAAAACGTCCTGGTATACGGCTGCGTTGACCTTGGACCTCAGAAAACACAGTGGACCAACACCAGCAGATGACATGGCACCCCAAACCATCACTGACTGTGGAAACTTTACACTGGACCTCAAGCAACGTAGATTGTGTGCCTCTCCTCTCTTCCTCCAGACTCTGGGACCCTGATTTCCAAAGGAAATGCAAAATTTACTTTATTCAGAGAACGTAACTTTGGACCACTCAGCAGCAGTCCAGTCCTCTTTGTCTTTAGACGCTTCTAACGCTGTCTGTTGTCCAAGAGGGGCTTGACACAAGGAATGCGACAGCTGAAACCCATGTTTTGCATACGTTGTGCGTAGTGGTTCTTGAAGCACTGACTCCAGCTGCAGTCCACTCTTTGTGAATCTCCCCCACATTTTTGAATGGGTTTTGTTTCACAATCCTCTCCAGGGTGCGGTTATCCCTATTGCTTGTACACTTTTTTTCTACCACATCTTTTCCTTCCCTTCGCCTCTCTATTAATGTGCTTGGACACAGAGCTCTGTGAACAGCCAGTCTCTTTTGCAATTACATTTTGTGTCTTGCCCTCCTTGTGCAAGGTGTCAATGGTCGTCTTTTGGAAGTCAGCAGTCTTCCCCATGACTGTAGCCTACAGAACTAGACTGAGAGACCATTTAAAGGCCTTTGCAGGTGTTTTGAGTTAGTTAGCTGATTAGAGCGTGGCACCAAGTGTCTTCAATATTAATTTTCTGAGATACTGAATTTGGGATTTTCCTTAGTTGTCAGTTATAATAACCAAAATTAAAAGAAATAAACATTTGAAATATATCAGTCTGTGTGTAATGAATGAATTTAATATACAAGTTTCACTTTTTGAATGGAATTAGTGAAATAAATAAAAAAAATTATAAATAGTCTAAAATAAATATATAACTATTAAAAACATTTTAGAAAATACTTTTATAAATATATAAATAATAGCTTGACCTCCTGATGATTGAGCATCTTTTCACTTACCATTTGTTGGAAAAGGTAAAAAGGACATTTTTGAAGGGTCTATTTTTTATGTGAAATTGCCAAAGGCACATCAACAATCTAATACTAATCAATATACAATATACAGTACATTTAGCATTAGGATTTATAATGGAGTACTTTACCGCACACATTAGATAGTATATACTGTAGTTTTAATAAAGGTGGCAAAGCAGCAGGCCTAAATAAAAGTCTCCATATAATGCAGGAAAAAGGAGTTGGCAACCGCCACCTTACAACACGCCCTTATAAAGAGAACATGCTCAGAAGACAGAAAAGTGTATGTAATAAAACTACAGAAAAGTACAATGTTCTGTAGTTCTGCAGGCATGAAAGTATCTCCTGTTCCAGACATTTGAGTCATTATATATTTTTAACAGCAGGGGGCAGCTCTGTCCTTCTACTTCCTGTATTCCTGAAGTTATTTGATGGTTGTTTAGGAAACATATAAAACAGGCCTAGCAAAATAATGCAAACACCAGGCCCGAGTCAACAGGTATGAAAGATTCTGGCTAAACTCACATTCTACAACTCACACTTTACTCACTGTACAAGACGATTAAATTCAGTGGCATAACTTTGTTTTATTTAGTTCAGGCAAGGGTGGGGGCCATTCAATGGTATCAATTCCTTCATCTTCCAGGAACTGCCTGCATGCTCTCTCCACATGAGGCCAGGCATTGTCATGCACCAGGACCAACTGCACCAGCGTAGGGTCTGACAATGGAGGACATCGGGCCCTCAGGCCACCCTCGTGAAATCCGTTTCTGATTGTTTGGTCAGAGACATTCACACCAGTGGCCTGCTGGAGGTCATTTTGCATTTTGTAGGGCTCTGGCAGTGCTCATCCTGTTCCTCCTTGCACAAAGGAGCAAATACCGGTCCTGCTGATGGGTTAAGGCCCTTCTACGGCCCTGTCCAGCTCTCCTAGAGTAACTGCCTGTCTCCTGGAATCTCTCCTCCATGCTCTTGAGACTGTGTTGGGAGACATAGCCCTTCTGCTATATATATATATATATATATATATATATATATATATATATATATATATATATATATATATATATATATATATATATATATATATATATATATATGTGTGTGTGTGTGTGTGTGTGTGTGTGTGTGTGTGTGTGCAGGGTTGCCAACTCTCAGCATCAATCTCACGCTCTCACGCACACGCAAGAAATGTCACGCCAAAATCCATTCTTCTCCCCTCTCAATCCGTTACTTTCTGTTGATGACTAGACCACAGCGTATTAATGACAGGAGAGGAGTTTTAAGGCCCACAGCTGTTACATCTCCCTACAACGTTCTCACTGTAGTATTCTCTGATCGTCGATTGGCTGAAAACCTTGCACCTGATACGTCAGTTGCGTGTGAGAAGTGAGAGAGAGCCCCGGCCGCGCGCGCGCACTCAATATACAGAGCGGCCAAAGCGTCAAGCACAGAACCTCTTCAGCACTCCCGGATCATGCACACTCCGCCGCTGGCCAGGCTGCTTCTGCTTTACACACCATGGCCGTTATTTTCTCGAGAAAAGGAGTTTTCTCATAGCGTTTGCAACGCAATAGCCTACTCGTTCCCTTATCTCTCAGGGAACCGAGGTTACGTAAGAAACCGAGTACGTTATATACGTTTTGTTATATAACAACCGATATGACAATTTTTGCACATTTATCAGCTGTACATTCATTCAGGGTTTTCCATTAATGACCCTCTGCTGCCGCCACCGTTTCATAATGAACTGAAAATTTAAAACATAGCCTACTACGTTTGCCAACGAACTAAAATCGAAACTGTGATATGGCTTTGTGCCTTTATAAAACAGCAAAAGACAGTGATTAAGTATATGTACAGTCTGTCTGTGCTGCGTGTTTTAAAGAGAAGAGCGCGCATTTGTGCACGCGATCAGCTGGTGATCTGGTGATCAAAATAAAAGCTCAAGTATATCTTTTAAAAAGAAATGAGTACAAAAGTATTGTAAAAAAAAATGTTTGAACCCTTTTTAATGCCCAGGTACAAGTCAATGCTGTTTCTTTGTTCAATTTGCACACTGTAAATGGGTTGAAGCTCTTAATTTTGAGTTTCCAGAGTGCACCAGATTGATGCATTTAACCTTAAAATGTACTAAATTTTCTACCCCCCTAGCGGAGGTACATCCAACAAAGTTTTACAAATTACAGTGCCAAATAATGTACATTTTCATACGACAACAAAAGCTCCTTTCATGTCATTAAAGCTAATACAAAATTGAAATGTCTTTGGACAAATATAGATTTGGAATAAGCCCCGAATGTTTACAATGTCTGGCTCCGCCCCTGTCATGTAACAAAACTGACAAAAAATAAAATCAATTATTTCACCCCAATGATACTAAGTAAACATGGACTGACATTGATTTTTAAAATAAGGTTACCAAACATTTTCTCCGCGCACATGCGCAAACTGAATTTTTTACAAAGTCTCACTCCAGCCAAAGTCCCAAAGTTGGCAACCCTGGTGTGTGTGTGTGTGTGTGTGTGTATACACAGTGGGTACGGAAAGTATTCAGACCCCCTTAAATTTTTCACTCTTTGTTATATTGCAGCCATTTGCTAAAATCATTTAAGTTCATTTTTTTCCTCATTAATGTACACACAGCACCCCATATTGACAGAAAAACACAGAATTGTTGACATTTTTGCAGATTTATAAAAAAAAGAAAAACTGA
Source organism: Chanodichthys erythropterus (assembly GCF_024489055.1). Taxonomy (NCBI): domain Eukaryota; kingdom Metazoa; phylum Chordata; class Actinopteri; order Cypriniformes; family Xenocyprididae; genus Chanodichthys; species Chanodichthys erythropterus. The sequence continues at coordinate 20,146,450 of NC_090240.1, forward strand.
AATATCACATGGTCCCAAGTATTCAGACCCTTTGCTGTGACACTCATATATTTAACTCAGGTGCTGTCCATTTCTTCTGCTCATCCTTGAGATGGTTCTACACCTTCATTTGAGTCCAGCTGTGTTTGATTATACTGACTGGACTTGATTAGGAAAGCCACACACCTGACTATATAAGACCTTACAGCTCACAGTGCATGTCAGAGCAAATGAGAATCATGAGGTCAAAGGAACTGCCTGAAGAGCTCAGAGACAGAATTGTGGCAAGGCACAGATCTGGCCAAGGTTACAAAAAAAATTCTGCTGCACTTAAGGTTCCTAAGAGCACAGTGGCCTCCATAATCCTTAAATGGAAGACATTTGGGACAACCAGAACCCTTCCTAGAGCTGGATGTCCGGCCAAACTGAGCTATCGGGGGAGAAGAGCCTTGGTGAGAGAGGTAAAGAAGAACCCAAAGATCACTGTGGCTGAGCTCCAGAGATGTAGTTGGGAGATGGGAGAAAGTTGTAGAAAGTCAACCATCGCTGCAGCCCTCCACCAGTCAGGGCTTCATGGCAGAGTGGCCCGACAGAAGCCACTCCTCAGTGTAAGACACATGAAAGCCCGCATGGAGTTTGCTAAAAAAAACACCTGAAGGACTCCAAGATGGTGAGAAATAAGATTCTGTGGTCTGATGAGACCAAGATAGAACTTTTTGGCCTTAATTCTAAGCGGTATGTGTGGAGAAAACCAGGCACTGCTCATCACCTGTCCAATACAGTCCCAACAGTGAAGCATGGTGGTGGCAGTATCATGCTGTGGGGGTGTTTTCAGCTGCAGGGACAGGACGACTGGTTGCAATCGAGGGAAAGATGAATGCGGCCAAGTACACGGATATCCTGGAAGAAAACTTTCTCCAGAGTGCTCAGGACCTCAGACTGGGCCGAAGGTTTACCTTCCAACAAGACAATGACCCTAAGCACACAGCTAAAATAACGAAGGAGTGGCTTCACAACAACTCTGTGACTGTTCTTGAATGGCCCAGCCAGAGCCCTGACTTAAACCCAATTGAGCATCTCTGGAGAGACCTAAAAATGTCTGTCCACCAACGTTTACCATCCAACCTGACAGAACTGGAGAGGATCTGCAAGGAGGAATGGCAGAGGATCCCCAAATCCAGGTGTGAAAAACTTGTTGCATCTTTCCCAAAAAGACTCATGGCTGTATCAGATCAAAAGGGTGCTTCTACTAAATACTGAGCAATTTCAGTTTTTCTTTTTTTAATAAATCTGCAGAAATGTCAACAATTCTGTGTTTTTCTGTCAATATGAGGTGTTGTGTGTACATTAATGAGGGAAAAAAATGAACTTAAATGCTTTGAGCAAATGGCTGCAATATAACAAAGAGTGAAAAATTTAAGGGGGTCTGAATACTTTCCGTACCCACTGTATATTTATATATATAAAAAATGAATTAATTAATCACAATCACACAAAATATTTCAGAATAAACTTTATTGTATTTGTACATTGGTCCTCTATACAAACTTTAAAGATAAATGTACACTCCAGATCAAATAAAAACGACTGCATAAATGCTTCATAACCTACTGTATGTAAATGAGAATTACTGACCAAGGAAATAGCTGGAAAAATGCTCATATTGCAAATGTAAATAAACTGCAATTGTGCCCTCTACATAATGCTGTGAAACAGAATGAAAAAAGACAATGGACCAAAAAAGTCCTGGTCAAGAGGACTCAAAATGCCTAAGAAACATAACACATAGATACACATCAGAATAGCACAAACAGTACATTTTGCCTTTGAGGTTCACTTGTGTACCATCTTTGACTATTTAGACCTGAAGCCACAGCTATTTGTTTGCTTCCTGAGTTTTATAATTAATTTCCATTCAGATTCAGACACTTACAGTGGGTTCTACCACACAGAATTTTAGAGTACCACCAAATACTGAATTCATAAAAACCATTATGGTACACTGCGGTAATGATTAAAAAAATGATTTCACTTAAATTGACTTACCAATATCAAAAGAAATTGAGTATTAAAAGATCATGTAAGCATTAATTATGCTTTAGAAAGACAGCAATTCCTTTCCTGTTCTCAATGTAAATGTAAAATCCTTGAATCTCTTTTCAATCAGTACACTCTGGACCAGCCAGCAGCTCAATATGAATCACTTCCATGGCATTCTCTCCATTTCTTTAGGTGAGAGAGAGGAAGAAAGAGAAAGTGCATGTAAATACATCACAATGCATCTGTCCGGAACGAGATTCACTAATTGAGACCACATTACCTCTGTCAAGATCAGTAACTTTTGGAGAGGGATAGTTGTTTGCCTCTGCCCTTTCTTTCATTATGTTGTTCTTGTAGTCTAAAGAAGAACAAAAACAAGGATTTCATTAATAAAAGCTTATGTAAATATTATGAAAAAATATGATAAATCAGACTTATTTATATATGCATATGTCAGATCTGAGACACACAGCTCTCAAAAAAGATATTTCACTAGAAAATCCCCTTTTAAAAAAAACAACAATCAACCAATAATAAAAAAAAAGCCCCATGTCAATGTAGTCATTCTTGAGAATATTGAAAAATATAGTTCTTGGAAAATACCAGATCATATTCCCCTAGATTTTACAGAGTAACAGTATCTGGTCTGATGATTTTGCGAGTATTAATAAAGTCTTCATTTTTAAATGACCTACTTCAACTCTAAGTAAAGAGTTTGAAAAATTATGGAAAAAATGTGGTTGCGCTTACCCAGTCGCAAGTCTTCCTGATTATAGGGTTGCAGTTCTGTGGCATCGAGCTCAATGGATGTCCTGCGACCACTTCCAAGTATAACAAAAGTTATGCTTTTCATGTATTAGCAAGTGTAAAATGATTATTGTGGATCTTATTTTACTCAAAAACAGTCCTTACCGCTCAGACCTTCGAACCTCAAATTCAAGCCCTGAAACAGATATTATATAAAATATCAAAAGAAAGTCCAGTAAGATCCAAGCCTATAATCTCAAAGGTATCAATTTTATTCGGGCAGTTTGCCGTTTGAGCCACACTGGTTTCTTTTTCTTGTTTATAAAATCATCACTCCACTCCCCATCATCTTACCTTTCTTTCTGCAGTGCCTCGTGATCATGATGATGCCAATGAGCATTAAGAGAAGCAGCAGGAAGATTGCCAGGATGTAGCCCACTTGGTGCAGGAGATGAGTTTGGTTCTCAGGCAGGATTACATTGAGGACGTGAGGTGCTTCCACCCTGTTTGTATCTGCTCACAAAGGGAACAGATGAATGAGAACTCTTAAATATCTGATTTTAAAACACTTAATTATTTTAAGCTTTACCAAACGGCAAGAAAGAAAGTGGAAAAGCCCAAATTACTCGTTTGTTTTTTCCTTTTCACCCAGACCTGGCAGGCGAGAGAGGAGAGGGACAAGGTTTCATGTCAGAATGGTCAAAACAGGCATAATGAGTTCCAGACCTGATGTCATGCCGCAGCAATGGAGAAAAAAAAACACAAACCACCAGAACGGGAAGCGATAGTGCAGGCAGAGAGAAGTACCACTACTTCATGGTCAGTCTGTCTGGAGACATTTTCCATTTATTTAGCTCCCCATAACAACAGGGAGAATTTAGATTAAATCTGCCACAGTCTCTGGGATTGCATGTCAGTAGTGCTCTTAAGACCAAATAAACCAAACAAACTCACTGAAAGCTGCTGTTTGTGTGTTATACAGTATTGTGAATCATCCCAAAAACTAATAGTCATTATAATTAATTCATGAGTCAGTGTGTCTCATTGCAATGAGCAATGAGGAATTCAACGATCCACACATGCTAAGACTGATAATATTTGCAATATACTGAAGTGTTAGGGTTACCCAGTACTTACATTTGAGGGGATAGTTCACCCAAAAATGGGCCATCGCTTACTCAGCCTCAAGTTGTTCCAAACCTGCATACGTTTTTTTCCTCTGCTGAACACAAAAGAAGATATTTTGAAGAATGTGGGTAACCAAACAGTTGATGGACCCCACTGACTTCCATAGTATGGAAATAGGGAAAAAAAATTATGGAAGTCAATGGGGTCCATCAACTGTTTGGTTAACCATATTCTTCAAAATATCTTCTTTTGTGTTCAGCAGAAGAAAAAAATGTATGCGGGTTTGGAACAACTTGAGGCTGAGTAAATGAAGACAACTATCCCTTTAAATATAAGTATTGGGTTTCAACTTATTTGAATATCGAACAATAAAAAATAAAAAAAGCAGTTCAAATGTTGACTTGTATCTTACAAAGATGCAATTTTATATATAGTTTATACTCTTTATTATGTACATAAATGGACCAAGGTGACCATATTTAGTCCAGTTGTAAAATTTGTGTTCAGTTTAATATAACTTTCAAAATAGTCCAGTATAAATGTTACTGGCGCTCGTCAACAGCAGTTGTCACAGTTGCTAGGTGAAAATAGCAATTCTTTGTAGGCTAGGTCCCATTTAGCAATGCTTGGTTCAATCTTTGTGGACTGTCTTGGGACACGGCAAAAGTCATCACAGTTAAATTGCTTCATGTGCACTCTCTAGATTACAGCTCCAAAATTTTAATGATTTTGATAAGGCTAAAAAAATATATTATTTAATGGCCTTAAAATGAACAATATTTAATTTAAGATATTTTAAATATAATTTAGAATTATGAATTAAATATTTAAAGGTATTTCATAAATGTTGAGTGAAATAAAAAAACTGAAAAGTTACACATTTGTTACATTTTTGGGATAATTAATCTTTAATTATTGCCTTTACATAATAAAAATACATAGCAAAATATGAAATAGTAAGATATTATAAAAATTTGAATTTTTTTTTTTTTTTCCTTCAAAATTTAAGAACTTACAAAGTCACATTCAGACTATGCACTAAATCTATAAGATAGATGACTGGCACTGCGGCATCTTTTACTACTTAAAGTCGACTGGGGCAAGATGTTTACAGACATAAGATGTGAATCTAACACGGACCATTCCCCCTTTGCGCTTTCATGTTACAGCGTGCCAGATGTTGTACAGATGTGGCTTTTCATGTCGGAAAACAGCCCATTGCCAATACAAGATGGGGAATATTATCTGAGCAATGATGGTAAAATCTGCAAACACAGGAGAAAGCAAGACATTGCTGTGACCTTTTGTGGGGCTGTAATAGTTTATAAAGTGAGCTCAGCCATTGCTAAACGTAGAAAATATGAAGCAGTCTTCCAATAAAACCTCCCCCACCCTACATTATGACCTATTCACTACATTTCTGTTGAAAACATTCACTCGTCCAAACTCATCTTTACAAGAGTTTTGTAACACAGACGGCAGGGACAGAGCCAACATGACTGGTGTGAGTCGATCTGAACAAAGACTAAAAGGACAAAGCCATTTTAAACAGCTCAAAAAAGGAAAAAAAAAACAGAAAGAGAGATGGAGAGATTGCAAATGCAGTCTGGAGAAGACCAAGCAGCAAAAAATAAACAGAGAGAATAAGAGAGAAAGCAAATACAGCCCAGTTCTCGAGCAACATTCCTCCCCCAAACCCAAATATGCATGTAACGGGTGGAGCAATGGTGCTGATTAGGAGAACACAGACATGTTGACAGCGTACAAGCTGAGAAAAGGAAAATCTGAAGTGCAACAGAAAAGGAAAAGATGCAGAATTTTTTAGAGAATCATTAGACAGATCCATGCAATCATAAAACTTGTGGTCATAATGACCAAAATGGACAAGAAACCGCACCATTAAAGTGATCCATTCAACTTGTGCACTGTATTCCTGTCTTGTCTACTGAAGCCATATAACAGCTTTGTGTGAAAAACAGTGCAAAATTTACGTCTTTATTCACTGATAATTACTTCAAAACTCAAATCTAGCTTAGTTCTGCACTTGTTTCTTTCTGGTCTCAGCTTCCTCATGACATATCATTCCTGTTAGATAAAGATATGACTCCAGAACCTTTCTTCCTAAGAAACTTACTTTTAGCTGCTTTCATTGCAGCTAAGAAAATGTTAGTCGCTGGATTCCTCCACATACAATGAGCAGGCATTTATGGGCCTTATCTTTGCTGGATATTATTTCTTTGGAGCTGTCAACAGTTCGTATTCATGGAGAAAAGTCAAAGACTTAAAAGACTTGGAGTGCAACTTTTGAAGTTGTTAAATCCTTTCTTTCTTCTTTTTAATGTAAAATTATTTCTGTATTTTTTATCCATTTTTTTTTTAAATGGTTGATTAGGTACTTCACTATACTTTTGTCACTGCAATGTCATAATTTTTCAGCACAGTATAAGTCTACCTGGTGGGTGGGCCTGCATTTTGATATGCGGTATCCTTTTTATTTAAATTATTACTCAATTGTTCACAAAAAAACCCTCAAATCTAGCTTACTTCAATTTACAAAAAGTCAACATCATAGACACCAAAATGGCATTGGTTCAAAGCTATTGTACGACTTCAGAATACACTTGAAAGATACTTAAATATACTGCATAATTTGTACTTTTATGGTGATTTTTATTGCATTTTGACAGCCTTTGGTTACTTTAAAGGGTTAGTTCAGCCCAAAATGAAAATTCTGTCATTAATTACTAAAGACTATAGAAAGACTGTTATAGGAAAGACTGATTTCCTATTAGTTATGAATGGGAGAAACTGAAATGCACAATATGGCAGAATAGGCCCCGCCTTCTAAGTAAAAGAGCCAATCGCTGATTGATAAAGTCATTGTGTCACTGCAGCTGCCTTTAGAGGCTCCAGTTCCCATAGAAACCTGAGATTCTCGCTTAGGACTGCACATGTGCAATGGCTCGTCTAGCCTGAAAAATAAGCCTTTTTTTAACGCTATTTGAGCATAAGAAACAACATATATGGGACTGTTCATGTCAGATTTCGTTGCTGAGTTGAAGTATGCTATTTAATCGTGAGTTCACCAAGCAGTTTTTGAGATTTCAGGATTCCCCCATTCAAATAGATAGGACTTGGTGTTAGATGCCAAAATAGCTGCCCGGAGGCGTTGCAAATATGGCCGCCAAGTGAACAGACTTTACTTGAAAGGGACTTTGTAACACAGCCACCGGAAGGCAAGCCTGCAACCTTAAGCCAAAAAAAAAGCGTAACGCAGGGAATGAGACCAGAGGCTATTACACAATAGACTGAGAGGTGCCGCACGTGATTAAGTTAGCCGTTACGCTTTCTCCAATGGTAAGAGATACAGACCCTCTCATCTCTCTATAATAATACAATCTCTGTTTGTAATTACTCACCCTCATGTTGTTCCAAACCCATAACATGAACCTGAATGACACACGAGAACAAGTCTATGGACGGACATACATCTCTCAGATTTCATCAAAAAGATCATAATTTGTGTTCTGAAGATGAATGAAAGTCTTACGGGTTTGGAATGACATGAGGGTGAGTACTTAATGACTGAATTTTCATTTTGGGGTGAACTAACCCTTTAAAGGGATAGTTCACCCAAAAATGAAAATTTGATGTTTATCTGCTTACCCCCAGGGCATCCAAGATGTAGGTGACTTTGTTTCTTCAGTAGAACACAAGTGATGATTTTTAACTCCAACCGTTGCCGTCTGTCATCCGTATAATGTGGGTCAATGGGAACTTCTTTTATAAGAGTAAATAAAACATGCACAGACAAGTCCAAATTAAACCCTGTGGCTCATGATGACACATTGATGTCCTATGACACGAAACAGTATTTATATCATTTTTTACCTCTAATACACCGCTATGTCCAACTGCGTTCAGCACTCGCTTAGTGAGGTCTGATTGCGCTCTGACAACGGAAGTGATGTCTAGCACTCATTGAAGCAAAGCGCGAGACATCACTGTCGTTGTCAGAGCGCGATCAGACCTCACTAATTGAATGCACAAGGCAGTTGGATATAGTGGTGTATTAGAGGTAAAAAAATTATATAAATACTGTTCGGTTTCTCGCACAAACCGATCGTTTCGTGTCTTAGGACATCAATGTGTCATCACGAGCTGCAGGGTTTAATTTGGATTTGTCTAAGCAAGTTTTATTTACTCTTATAAAAGAAGTTCCCATCCACTAGCATTATTTGACTGACAGACGGCAGCAATTGGAGTTAAAAATCATCATTTGTGTTCTACTGAAGAAACAAAGTCACCTACATCTTGGATGCCCTAGGGGGAAGCAGATAAACATCAAATTTTCATTTTTGGGTAAACTATCCCTTTAAAGGCAACAGCTGCATTACAATTCTTCAAAAAACTAATCAATTAAAATAAATTACACTATACAGGTTTGGAACAAAATAAGAGTAAATAATGACAAAAGTTTTTTTTTTTTAACTGAAATTTAAAACACTAAGGCGCAGCAAACAAAAGACTTAAATCACATAAAGATATTCTCTCACTTGGGTTATCAGCAGGCAGGACAGGATGAGAAGGAGTTTTCGGTGCTTCAGTAGAGGAGCGCGCTCGAGGCAAGGGCTCGACAGAAGGTCCGACGATCACCCTGAAGATTCGTCTTTCATGTAAGCCACAGTAGTGATGGTGAAGGTGGCAGGAATACAGGCCTTTATCAGAGGGCTGAATGTTATGGACGCTCAGGGAGAAATCCCCAATGGAGAAGGCATCTGTTGAGATGTTCATTTTATTCCGGAGAAAGAGCGGCCCGTACTGCCGGTTCTCTCCGGAGGCGTACATGTCGACGAGACGGTCTGCTCGGTCACGGGTGACTCCAGGAGCCTGCCAGTCCCAGTGGACCACCTGCTGCTGGCCCTCGTCCCTCTGACTGTCCGTCCACAATTGTTGGCGGTTCACACAGGGAAGCACCACACTCTTCCCCACCAAAACCACAAACACGGATTTATTGCCCTCCCAGACACGCTTTTCCTTTCGAGCTGCAGAGTTTGATATTTTTATGAAAAAGTTTAACAATATCAATAATAACGTTATATGCTTTTCCAAAGCTCAAGGTTGCATATCAATGATTTAAAGCAAAACTGTCATTTTTTTCTGTTAAAATATTTAAAATACTTTCTATTCTAGTTAATGCAGAGACAGTTACAACAAAGACATTATCAGATTAATTTTCTCTGAAAATCACTGTGAATCTGTGGCACTTATTAAAACATCTGTGTAAAATTGGGGAAAGACGTTTGAAACTCATTATTATGTTTGTGCTCCACTTGGTGGCTCAGAAATTACTCGTAAATATGGAAGAAATATCTGGAAGTATGGAAGCCCATTTCCACCTCAATGTAAAATATAAAAAAGGTGAAATAAAGCCACATTGTGAGATATAAGGTCATGTGATATTAAAAAATCAAATTATGAAATGTAAAGTCACAATTATGAGATATAAAGTGATATATGTGAACCTGGACCACAAAACCAGTCATAAGTCATAAGTCTGATTTTCCTTTTATGCCAAAAATCATTAGAATATAAAGTAAAGATCATTTTTCCATGATGACATTTTGTACATTTTCTACCGTAAATATTTCAAAAATGTATTTTTGATTGTGAATATGCATTGCTAAGGACTTCATCTGAACATTTCTCAATATTTTGATTTTTTTGCACCCTCAGATTCCAGATTTTCAAATAGTTATATCTTGCCCAAATATTGTCTTATCCTAACAAACCACACATCAATGGAAAGCTTATTTATTCAGATGATGTATAAATCTCAATTTAAAAAAATGTACCCTTATGACTGGTTTTGTGGTCTAGGGTCACATATAGTCACACTGCAAGACATAAAGTCACAACTGAGAATCAAAATGTCTCAAATGAGGGAAGTAAAGTCACAATTATGAGACATAAAGCTGGAATCACATTTCTTAATTGTTTACTTTGAGGTAGAAACAGGCTACCATTCTTGTGTTTTTAATTATATAGATGTCAGGCTTATTCTCTTACGTGATTTAGTGATGTTGAGCTGGATTTTAATGGACTGGTGGACTTTGCAATAGTGGTGATGAAGGTTGCAGGTATAGATACCTTTATCATTCACATCCACATCTGCACAAACAAAAACAGCAATACAAGAATGGCAGGTATAAAATATCACAAATGAGAAATAATCAAAAGAGTGACATGGACATGGTCTAAAAGGATGAACCTACTATTGATAACTAGTGAGAAGTTTCCATCGCTGAAGGCATCTTTTGAAATAGTAATTCGGCCCCTGTTGTAGTCATTGTACAAGCGCTCTGTCCCCCCTGAGAACATATCTAAAATGCGCTCCACAGTGTAATCGGGTTGGTTCCGGATCAGGTCCCAGTGGACAACGCGCTGACGGTCCCGCAGGCGATCCTGCCTCCAAACCATCCGCTGGTTATGACACGGCAGAACAACATCTGACCCTGCTGGAACAGTAAGGTTCCTCGCCTCCACAACCACACTCGGCATGCTGTTTTGTGCCCAGGCTAAAAAAGCACACATACATTACATGGTTTTATATGAACAATACTAGAGCACTGCTATCAAATAATGTTCATGTTTTGTTGCTCACTCACCACATGGTAAGATCAAGGCAGTGCAGACTGAAATGAGAACAAGAACATAAGCTTTAAAATTACTGAAGATGCAAGTCATATTTACAGTGATCTTCTGAAATTTGGCATCTGTCCTGTTGGTGCTTCAGCCACCAAAATCTGGCCCAAATCACTGTTTGCTTCGATCAGTTCTCATATTGTGAATACAGACATGTTCAGAAGGGTAAAGGACTTAATACTAAATGTTTTATTTGCCGCTATGCCAACACAAAGACATTTAGCAGAAAAAGCAGCACAGAGGATCCATTCATTCCCTCTCAGCAGTCAGGCCTGTAAATACTTCTGACTTCTGAAGGCCTCTGAACAACAACAAACACTAAAAGTACAGCAAAAGTTGTCTAAGAAGAAAATAATCTATCAGTCTGTCCATCTGTCTGTCTGAAAGAAAGAAAGAACTGGAAAGTATGGCCACAAAGAAGGAAATTTCAAAACCCCAAAGCCTGTAATTGTCTTTATATGTAGGACAGTTTCTAAACAAGGCTACTAAACATTGGAAAACTACAATTAACTCTAAAACTACAATTACTTTGTCTCCCCCCCTCTCAAATTCAACTTGATATTAAACCTATTCTAGTTGTTCATTCCCAGACCAAGTTTTATACTCTTTTACCAGAATTAAAAGAGAATTCATAAATATAATAATCATTGCTAACTTTCCCTAACAAACCTGAAAAGCAAAATACGTTGAAGTAAAACATCATCGTTTACTATTGCTGATGCTGCAGAATCACAGTGAGGCACTGACTCTTTCATGACTAATAAATATGACAGACTTTTGTTCGAGTTAACCCCTAATTTAGCACAACATTTAGTTTAATTTTAATTTAGTTTACAACAACAAACACTATGTTTAAATCAGACCAAGCTGTACAATTAAAAGATATAAGGGGAGGGAGGGGGTTTACAAAGAGAAAAACAAAGCAACACATACATATAAAACCCTGACAAAAAAAAAAAAAAAAAGTAAAGCGAGAGCACGAGACGCTCTGAAAGACTTAAAATGATAATACAATAGATAAAAGTTGATGCACAATACCACATTTACTGTGAAGGATGCGACACAGAAGTCAGCATTCAGTGTTGTGTAGGTGAAAATATCGTCGGAAATAAATAAGTAAAAAAAATAAAATAAAAAGAAGTTAAATTCGTCAAAAAATCGTTTTGGCTACTTACTGAATCGCACAAGAAACATGTCCGAAAAGTGGAGAAGATAATTGTTAAATCTGGTGCGCGATGAAAGCGTGTTTTTCAAAGGACTTGTCTCCTCACCTCATATGTTCGTCGACCAGCGACTGAAAACAAAATCTTTGCCGTCTGCTCGTCTGGACCACTGACATGCGCCTCCTCCAGAACATTAAACATCATGAAATACTACACGCTCTCACATTAACTGACAATATTTCTTAAACACAACTATTTTAACAGTTTTGCTAAGAATTAAAAAAACTGAACGCGGCATTATATCTACATAATGAAAATGTATAGCCTGCAGGTATTTAAACAAAATATCAAACCAAATAAAATAAAATAACTTTCTAAAAACACTTTAAACATAGGCTATTTTTAATATTAAACATACTATTTTTGATACATTTATAAAAGCTATTTTATTTGCAATTTACTCGCTTTAAAATATTTAATGAACATAAAAAGGTAAGTTAAAAATTATATTAATGCTAAAAAAATGATATTATACAATAAATTAGTAATTAATATCAGTAAAATCCTGTATTTAACTAAAAATATATATCTGAACATTTAACAAGTCATTCTATAGCATAATAGACATACAAAAGATCTTCAATACTTTTTTATTTTAGAAGTTGGTGTGGAATGAGGCTTGTCCTATGCCACAGAACTAAAACAATATTGCAAAAAAAAAAGAAAATGCAGTAGACACTGAGATGATTTGCTTCACCCTAGTGGTGACTTGAGAATATGGTTTCTAAATTTTCAAAAAAAAAAAAAAAAAAAAGAAAGTTGCCAGGGAGATTATTTGCTTCACCCTAGTGGTGACTTGACAATATAGATTTTAAAATAAAAACAAAATAAAAACCCTATGTGAATGACTCAAACCGAGTCATATATGAGGATATGAGCTCTTAAAGGGTTAATTCACCCAAAAATGAAAATTATGTCATTAATGACTCACCCTCATGACGTTCCAAACCCGTAAGACCTCTGTTTATCTTCGGAACACAATTTAAGATATTTTAGATTTCGTCCGAAAGCTTTCTGTCCCTCCAATCGGAAAGAGTATGTACGGTATACTGTCCATGTCCAGAAAGGTAATAAAAACATCATCAAAGTAGTCCATGTGACATCAGTGGTTTAGTTAGAAGTTTTTGAAGCATCGAAAATACATTTTGGTCCAAAAATAACAAAAACTACGACTTTATTCAGCATTGGCTGCTCTTCCGAAATCCTTTCCATTGAATTGATTCCATTGAATTCTTTAATCTGTCGGCGTTGGTAATGCACTTTTACGTCGTTGTTTTTGGCGATTAGGACATCCGCGACATGCACACTTACGCACCATTTTAAAAAATATAGCAATACCAAAATACAAACAATGTAGAATAGAACATTTTCAATGGAGGGACAGAAAGCTCTCGGACTAAATCTAAAATATCTTAAACTGTATTCCGAAGATGAACTAAGGTCTTACGGGTGTGGAACGACGTGAGGGTGAGTCATTAATGACATAATTTTCATTTTTGGGTGAACTAACCCTTTAAACAATGCACAACACAGAGAGGTGAGAGGAAAGGCCTTTTTATTGCAGTAATAAGTACATATGCATGACAAGTCACTATTTCGCTCCCGATACAGTATTGGGAGACTGAATGGTATTATGAAAAAAAAAACACAAGTCAAAAATATTTAAAATTACACAGATGTTAATTACACATTTCTTTTAGACTGACTCAGTCTGACAAAGACTTTGGGTGCTGTCCATTCATCGGCGGCTTTCTTCAGTCCAGCTCGTCTAACAATTCGTGCAAGATCTCTCTCAAACTTAGCCTGTAAAAAAAAATGATGGCATGCATTTATAATTATAGCACTTCTTAGGGTGCGTTCACACTTGTCATGTTTGGTTCGATTAAAACGAACCCTGGTGCGATTGCTCGGATAGTGCGGTTCATTTGAACATATATGAACGCTTCCATCCGAACCCTGGTGCGCACCAAACAAGCGGACAGAGACCGCTGAAAAGATGGGTCTCGGTCCGCTTCCAAACGGACTCTGGTGCGGTTCGAATGATATATGAACGCAACACGGACCAAAGACATGTAACCGAAACAAAAACAGGAAGACGAGACCCTAAAAAGGACAGAATCCTCACGCATGTCGGTTTTTCTTGTCATAGTCGCGAGTTTGCCCATCACAGGCATCAGACGCGCGTCTCCACGCAGCAGATCATTTGTGTGTGTGACGGATGTATTCCCGCCGCTGTTTTTACTACTTTACACATTTTATAAGCTCTTCACGAGTTCCCAGTTGGCCAAAATACCATCACATGCAGGCTACGCACCGCTACGCACACACAACGAGCGCATTTACCTCAGAAAACAGACTGCGGTCAAGCCAGCCGCAGTTTGAAAATACACGGTCAAGCCAGCCGCCAAAAAAAAAGTGTGTGCGCCTATTACTATAAATACGGTAATTTCAGGAACAGCAGAGAGAGAACGCGCTTTCAGAGCGCTCGAGTTGTCCATATCTATCTATCTATCTATCTATCTATCTATCTATCTATCTATCTATCTATCTATCTATCTATCTATCTATCTATCTATCTATCTATCTATCTATCTATCTATCTATCTTTATTCAGTCTAATATATAAAACATCTCTTTCTTTCTTTTTTCTTTCTTTCTTTCTTTCTTTCTTTCTTTCTTTCTTTCTTTCTTTCTTTCTTTCTTTCTTTCTTTCTTTCTTTCTAATATATCTCTCTTTTTTCTTTCGATTATATATCCATCTCTTTCTTTTTTCTTTCTAATGTTTCTTTCTCTTACTATATCTTTCTTTTTTCTAATATATCTATTTCTTTTTTCTTTGTAATGTCTATCTTTCTAATATTTCTATCTCTCTGTTGTTATTTTCATATATATATATATATACATAATGACAATTACTCTTGAATTAAATTGTGTTACTGTCTGTCTTACTGCATAAGGATTACTGTCTGATTAGGCCTATAAAGACCTCATTTTGAATAAGTAGAAAATACCAATGGTCTGTTTCTATAGGGGACGTCCCATACAGTATGCATACCTCAGAAATATCGCTTTTACTGCAGCATTTTGGAGATATGCCACATTATTCGACTTCAAAGGCCTATAAACACCTCATTTCAAATAAGCAGAAAAAACAAATGGTCTGTTTCTATAGGGGACGTCCCATAGAGTATGCATACCCAATATGAGTACATTTTACTGCAGCATTTTGGAGATATGCCACATTATTCGACTTCAAAGGCCTATAAACACCTCATTTCAAATAAGTAGAAAAAACTAATGGTTTGTTTCTATAGGGGACATCCCATAGAGTATGCATACCTCATATGAGTACATTTTACTGCAGCATTTTGGAGATATGCCACATTATTTGACTTCAAAGGCCTATAAAGACTCAATTTCAAATAAGTAGAAAAAAGTAATGGTCAGTTTCTATAGGGGACGTCCCATAGAGTATGCATACCTCATATGAGTACATTTTACTGCAGCATTTTGGAGATATGCCACATTATTCGACTTCAAAGGCCTATAAACACCTCATTTCAAATAAGTAGAAAAAACTAATGGTTTGTTTCTATAGGGGACATCCCATAGAGTATGCATACCTCATATGAGTACATTTTACTGCAGCATTTTGGAGATATGCCACATTATTTTACTTTGGAGGCCTATAAAGACTTCATTTCAAATAAGCAGAAAAAAATAATGGTCTGTTTCTATAGGGGGCATCCCATAGAGTATGCATACCGCATATCTATCCTTTTTACTGCAGCATTATGGAGATATTCCACTTCAAAGGCCTATAAACACCTCATTTCAAATAAGTAGAAAAAACAAATGGTCTGTTTCTATAGGGGACGTCCCATAGAGTATGCATACCCCATATGAGTACATTTTACTGCAGCATTTCGGAGATATGCCACATTATTTGACTTTGGAGGCCTATAAAGACCTCATTTTTAATAAGTAGAGAAAAAGAAAGGTAAATTTCTATAGCGGACGTCCCATAGAGTATGCATACATCATATGAGTACATTTTACTGCAGCATTTTGGAGATATGCCACATTATTCAAATTCAAAGGCATATAAACACTTAATTTCAGATAAGTAGAAAAAAAGAATGGTCTGTTTCTATAGGGGACGTCCCATAGAGTATGCATACCTCATATCTATCCTTTTTACTGCAGCATTATGGAGATATTCCACTTCAAAGGCCTATAAACACCTCATTTCAAATAAGTAGAATAAAACAATGGTCTATTTCTATAGGGGACGTCCCCTAGAGTATGCATGCCTCATATCTATCCTTTTTACTGCAGCATTATGGAGATATTCCACTCCAAAGGCCTATAAACACCTCATTTCAAATAAGTACAAAAAACAAATGGTCTGTTTCTATAGGGGACGTCCCATAGAGTATGCATACCTCATATATATCCTTTTTACTGCAGCATTATGGAGATATTCCACTTCAAAGGCCTATAAACACCTCATTTCAAATAAGTAGAAAAAACAAATGGTCTGTTTCTATAGGGGACGTCCCATAGAGTATGCATACCTCATATGAGTACATTTTACTGCAGAATTTTGGAGATATGCCACATTATTCAACATCAGGGGCCTATAAACACCTCATTTCAAATAAGTAGAAAAAAATAATGGTTTGTTTCTATAGGGGACGTCCCATAGAGTATGCATACCTCATATGAGTACATTTTGCTGCAGCATTTTGGAGATATGCCACATTATTCAACTTCAAAGGCCTATAAACACCTCATTTCAAATAAGTAGAAAAAAACAATGAACTGTTTCTATAGGGGACATCCCATAGAGTATGCATACCTCATATGAGTACATTTTACTGCAGAATTTCGGAGATATGCCACATTATTCGACTTCAAAGGCCTATAAACATCTCATTTCAAATAAGTAGAAAAAACAAATGGCCTGTTTCTATAGGGGACGTCCCATAGAGTATGCATACCCCATATGAGTACATTTTACTGCAGCATTTTGGAGATATGCCACATTATTCGACTTCAAAGGCCTATAAACACCTCATTTCAAATAAGAAGAAAAACTAATAGTTTGTTTCTATAGGGGGCGTCCCATAGAGTATGCATACCTCATATGAGTACATTTTACTGCAGCATTTTGGAGATATGCCACATTATTCAACATCAGGGGCCTATAAACACCTCATTTCAAATAAGTAGAAAAAACTAATTGTTTGTTTCTATAGGGGACATCCCATAGAGTATGCATACCCCATATCAGTATATTTTACTGCAGCATTTCGGAGATATGCCACATTATTTGAATTCAGAGGCCTATAAACACCTCATTTCAAATAAGTAGAAAAAACTAACGGTCTGTTTCTATAGGGGACGTCCCATAGAGCATGTATACCTCATATGAGTACATTTTACTGCAGCATTTTGGAGATATGCCACATTATTTTACTTTGGAGGCCTATAAAGACTTCATTTCAAATAAGCAGAAAAAAATAATGGTCTGTTTCTATAGGGGGCATCCCATAGAGTATGCATACCGCATATCTATCCTTTTTACTGCAGCATTATGGAGATATTCCACTTCAAAGGCCTATAAACACCTCATTTCAAATAAGTAGAAAAAACAAATGGTCTGTTTCTATAGGGGACGTCCCATAGAGTATGCATACCCCATATGAGTACATTTTACTGCAGCATTTCGGAGATATGCCACATTATTTGACTTTGGAGGCCTATAAAGACCTCATTTTTAATAAGTAGAGAAAAAGAAAGGTAAATTTCTATAGCGGACGTCCCATAGAGTATGCATACATCATATGAGTACATTTTACTGCAGCATTTTGGAGATATGCCACATTATTCAAATTCAAAGGCATATAAACACTTAATTTCAGATAAGTAGAAAAAAAGAATGGTCTGTTTCTATAGGGGACGTCCCATAGAGTATGCATACCTCATATCTATCCTTTTTACTGCAGCATTATGGAGATATTCCACTTCAAAGGCCTATAAACACCTCATTTCAAATAAGTAGAATAAAACAATGGTCTATTTCTATAGGGGACGTCCCCTAGAGTATGCATGCCTCATATCTATCCTTTTTACTGCAGCATTATGGAGATATTCCACTCCAAAGGCCTATAAACACCTCATTTCAAATAAGTACAAAAAACAAATGGTCTGTTTCTATAGGGGACGTCCCATAGAGTATGCATACCTCATATATATCCTTTTTACTGCAGCATTATGGAGATATTCCACTTCAAAGGCCTATAAACACCTCATTTCAAATAAGTAGAAAAAACAAATGGTCTGTTTCTATAGGGGACGTCCCATAGAGTATGCATACCTCATATGAGTACATTTTACTGCAGAATTTTGGAGATATGCCACATTATTCAACATCAGGGGCCTATAAACACCTCATTTCAAATAAGTAGAAAAAAATAATGGTTTGTTTCTATAGGGGACGTCCCATAGAGTATACATACCTCATATGAGTACATTTTGCTGCAGCATTTTGGAGATATGCCACATTATTCAACTTCAAAGGCCTATAAACACCTCATTTCAAATAAGTAGAAAAAAACAATGAACTGTTTCTATAGGGGACATCCCATAGAGTATGCATACCTCATATGAGTACATTTTACTGCAGAATTTCGGAGATATGCCACATTATTCGACTTCAAAGGCCTATAAACATCTCATTTCAAATAAGTAGAAAAAACAAATGGCCTGTTTCTATAGGGGACGTCCCATAGAGTATGCATACCCCATATGAGTACATTTTACTGCAGCATTTTGGAGATATGCCACATTATTCGACTTCAAAGGCCTATAAACACCTCATTTCAAATAAGAAGAAAAACTAATAGTTTGTTTCTATAGGGGGCGTCCCATAGAGTATGCATACCTCATATGAGTACAATTTACTGCAGCATTTTGGAGATATGCCACATTATTCAACATCAGGGGCCTATAAACACCTCATTTCAAATAAGTAGAAAAAACTAATTGTTTGTTTCTATAGGGGACATCCCATAGAGTATGCATACCCCATATCAGTATATTTTACTGCAGCATTTCGGAGATATGCCACATTATTTTAATTCAGAGGCCTATAAACACCTCATTTCAAATAAGTAGAAAAAACTAATGGTCTATTTCTATAGGGGACGTCCCATAGAGTATGCATACCTCATATCTATCCTTTTTACTGCAGCATTATGGAGATATTCCACTTCAAAGGCCTATAAACACCTCATTTCAAATAAGTAGAAAAAACTAATGGTCTGTTTCTATAGGGGACGTCCCATAGAGTATGCATACCTCATATCTATCCTTTTTACTGCAGCATTATGGAGATATTCCACTTCAAAGGCCTATAAACACCTCATTTCAAATAAGTACAAAAAACTAATGGTTTGTTTCTATAGGGGACGTCCCATAGAGTATGCATACCTCATATGAGTACATTTTACTGCAGAATTTCGGAGATATGCCACATTATTCGACTTCAGAGGCCTATAAACACCTCATTTCAAATAAGTAGAAAAAACTAATGGTCTATTTCTATAGGGGACGTCCCATAGAGTATGCATACCTCATATCTATCCTTTTTACTGCAGCATTATGGAGATATTCCACTTCAAAGGCCTATAAACACCTCATTTCAAATAAGTAGAAAAAACTAATGGTCTATTTCTATAGGGGACGTCCCATAGAGTATGCATACCTCATATCTATCCTTTTTACTGCAGCATTATGGAGATATTCCACTTCAAAGGCCTATAAACACCTCATTTCAAATAAGTACAAAAAACTAATGGTTTGTTTCTATAGGGGACGTCCCATAGAGTATGCATACCTCATATGAGTACATTTTACTGCAGAATTTCGGAGATATGCCACATTATTCGACTTCAAAGGCCTATAAACATCTCATTTCAAATAAGTAGAAAAAACAAATGGTCTGTTTCTATAGGGGACGTCCCATAGAGTATGCATACCCCATATGAGTACATTTTACTGCAGCATTTTGGAGATATGCCACATTATTCGACTTCAAAGGCCTATAAACACCTCATTTCAAATAAGTAGAAAAACTAATGGTTTGTTTCTATAGGGGACATCCCATAGAGTATGCATACCTCATATGAGTACATTTTACTGCAGCATTTTGGAGATGTGCCACGTTATTTGACTTTGGAGGCCTATAAAGACTTCATTTCAAATAAGTAGAAAAAAATAATGGTCTGTTTCTATAGGGGGCGTCCCATAGAGTATGCATACCTCATATGAGTACATTTTACTGCAGCATTTTGGAGATATGCCACATTATTCAACTTCAAAGGCCTATAAACACCTCATTTCAAATAAGTACAAAAAACAAATGGTCTGTTTCTATAGGGGACGTCCCATAGAGTATGCATACCTCATATGAGTACATTTTACTGCAGCATTTTGGAGATATGCCACATTATTCGACTTCAAAGGCCTATAAACACCTCATTTCAAATAAGTAGAAAAAACTAATGGTTTGTTTCTATAGGGGACATCCCATAGAGTATGCATACCTCATATGAGTACATTTTACTGCAGCATTTTGGAGATATGCCACATTATTTTACTTTGGAGGCCTATAAAGACTTCATTTCAAATAAGTAGAAAAAAATAATGGTCTGTTTCTATAGGGGGCATCCCATAGAGTATGCATACCGCATATCTATCCTTTTTACTGCAGCATTATGGAGATATTCCACTTCAAAGGCCTATAAACACCTCATTTCAAATAAGTAGAAAAAACAAATGGTCTGTTTCTATAGGGGACGTCCCATAGAGTATGCATACCCCATATGAGTACATTTTACTGCAGCATTATGGAGATATTCCACTTCAAAGGCCTATAAACACCTCATTTCAAATAAGTACAAAAAACTAATGGTTTGTTTCTATAGGGGACGTCCCATAGAGTATGCATACCTCATATGAGTACATTTTACTGCAGAATTTCGGAGATATGCCACATTATTCGACTTCAAAGGCCTATAAACACCTCATTTCAAATAAGTAGAAAAAACAAATGGTCTGTTTCTATAGGGGACGTCCCATAGAGTATGCATACCTCATATGAGTACATTTTACTGCAGAATTTTGGAGATATGCCACATTATTCAACATCAGGGGCCTATAAACACCTCATTTCAAATAAGTAGAAAAAAATAATGGTTTGTTTCTATAGGGGACGTCCCATAGAGTATGCATACCTCATATGAGTACATTTTACTGCAGCATTTTGGAGATATGCCACATTATTCAACTTCAAAGGCCTATAAACACCTCATTTCAAATAAGTAGAAAAAAACAATGAACTGTTTCTATAGGGGACATCCCATAGAGTATGCATACCTCATATGAGTACATTTTACTGCAGAATTTCGGAGATATGCCACATTATTCGACTTCAAAGTTCTATAAACACCTAATTTCAAATAAGCAGAAAAAACAAATGGTCTGTTTCTATAGGGGACGTCCCATAGAAATTGACCCCTAGAGTATGCATACCTCATATGAGTCAATTTTACTGTAGAATCTTGGAGATATTTCACATAATTTGACTTCACAGGTCTATAAAGACCTCATTTCAAATAAGTAGAAAAACTAATGGTCTGTTTCTATAGGAGACGTCCCATAGAGTTTACACTCCTCCTATGAGTACATTTTACTGTAGCATCTTGGAGATATTTCACATTATTTGACTTCAAAGGCCTATAAACAACTCATTTCAAATAAGTAGAAAAAACTAATGTTCAGTTTCCATAGGAGACATCCCATAGTGTATGCATACCTCATATGAGTCAATTTTACTGTAGAATCTTGGAGATATTTCACATAATTTGACTTTAAATGCCTATGAACACCTCATTTCAAATAAGTAGAAAAAAACAATGGTCTGTTTCTATAGGGGATGTCCCATACAGTATGCATATCTATCCTTTTTACTGCAGCATTTTGGAGATATGCCACATTATTTGACATCCTGTCGAGGCAGGGGCTGATGCCTGGGGAGTGAAGACTGCAGCATTTGAAGAGTGAAAATGCTGGAGTGAAGACTGCAGCATGGTGGTGGAGCTCCTGTGGGAGCACTCTGTTTGCATCTCGAGAGATAACAAACTGTACATTGTTTTACTCCCTCACGTATCCGGCCCCTCTGGGATTGGATGCAATGGTACAGACATGGCAGAGGCTGCGACTGTACATAAGTGGAATGTGTTCTCTGCATGTTGTAGAGGTTGTATGTTGGTTATCTCCTTCCACCTTGAAGGTATATGTGGCAGCCATCTCAGCTTACCATACTCCTCTGGATGGTACATCAGTGGGGAGACACCCATAGGTAACTCGCTTCCTTTGTGGCACTTTGAGGATAAGACCTAAGGTACATCAGAGGGTGCTGACTTGGGATTTGGCCATAGTCTTAGAAGGCCTATCTCTTTCTCCATTTGAGCCCATTGAAGAGGTTCCTGAGAAGTTCCTCACTCTCAAAACTCTGTTCTCCTCGCTATTTTGTCTCCAGAATTGGAGACCTTCAAGCTCTGTTGGTCTCTCCCTCCTGCCTGGACTTTGCTCCAGGCATGGTTAAAGCCTTCTTGTTTCCTTGGGAAGGTTATGTTCCTAAGGTTCCCACTAATGTGGCAGGCCCTATTATGCTGCAGGCCTCCTGTCCTCCTCCTTTCCAGGATTCAGACCAGGAGAAACTTAATTTTCTCTGTCCTTTCAGAGCTTTAGATGCTTCCATTCACAGAGCTGCCCTGTGGTGTGAATCTGAACTCTTTGTGTGTTTCGGGTCCCCTTGAAGAGGCCAACCTGCATCTAAACAAACTTTAAGTAAGTGGATAGTCGAGGCTATCTCATTTGCTTACAAGTTGGCTGGCCAACCGTCACCTCTTATGATCAGAGCCCACTCTACTCGGAGTATGGCTGCCTCTAAGGATTTGCTTTTTGGAGTCTCTCTTCAAGAAGTGTGTGATGCGGCAGGTTGTTCCTCGCCGCAAACGTTTGTCAGGTTTTATAACCTGGACCTGACCTTGACCCTGGGGTCACGATTTCACACAGACAGGCACTTGGTTTCACGGCGGCGTGGGTATATCGTTCCCAAAGTGCTTGACGCAGCACAATGTAAGGACTAAGGATGAACCAGACAAATTAATCATTTAGATGATTATTTCAAAACATAATTCCAGAAACCAAAAAGAATCTAATTTTCGGCTCCAGTCCATCTACAGAACCACCCCTGCTTGGTACTTTTATGGCACCCATGCTTCCTGACTGAAGGAGAGGAGACAAACCTTTAAGTCATTTGTAGAAACTAAATGGTCACCAGAAAATAAAGAATCTTTGATCTCCAGATCAAAAGAGACAGAGACTATGCAGGCCTGTTTCTCTGAGTGACCTAACTTTACAGAAAAACACACAGAGACTGTTTCTACAACTAAAAAAGCATTGAATTGTTCCAAACAATTTGTACCAAACATCTTTCAACTGCATACATTTTATATCATGTCTAAACATGCTACATGTAAGCTGTTATGCTTTAGAACACCCACAATTCATGAAAGTGTGATAACTTTTGAATGATTGATTGAAAGCATGTCTGGTCTGGTTTGAAATTAATTTAAATCTCAAATGTATGTTTAAATCATGGCTTGAATGAAATCTGTGTAAAATGTATCATATTCCATTTAATAGAAATCATGTCTAAATGGTGCTCTCTGGCAAAGCCGGTGATTCCAGAGACCGATAACGATAGATAAGGGTTATTTTGCCGCCTTCTAATGACTTTTGTCGCCTCAACTTTAATTCCAGCCACAACAAGAGACTTAATTTCATTTGCTAGCACGCTCAAACGTGATTGGTTTTTACCTAACCACAATCCGGACCTGAAAAGATTCTGCAACAAATCATCGACTCTGAAAAACCCTTCTCTCCATTTGAAGTCAACAAGCAAGTACTACCAGATTCTAACACTTAACTGGTGCATTAAATTAATGATTCATAGTTCGTTCAGGTCAGGTCTTTTAAAGTGCATATTTTGCTAAAAATCATGCTCATCATTTCATTCTCTCTCAAAACTCTTTCTCTCATGTCCTTTCTTTCTGCAACGTGTATGAATGTTTGCGTGTTTTTGCGTGTTTGTGTTAGATTAGTTTGTGTTAGAATAAATAAAGTCTCTTGTAGATTTTAAAAGAAAGTGTCTTGTATTATGTGCTCGAAAAAGTAATGTCTTAAACTGTCAATCTTAAAGTTACTGCACTCTGATTAGAGTTTTTACGATAGTGGATATTAATATCCGCTACAAGAGCTTATTACGGCCTGAGCAGATGAACGCTATATGATTCAGTTGCTCGGCTGTAAACTAAATGACTCTTTATAATTCACTATAAATCAATTATTTAATTCGAGCTGAATTCATTCCTAAAATGAGTTCCCTTGAAAGGAAACATCTCAGGTTACGTATGTAACCATGGTTCCCTGAGAGTAGTTATAGTTTCCTGGTCATGACGTCATGATCCCACTGGACTGATTTCACATGTGCTTCACAACGCAATCATGCAGAGGCATTCACAAAGCATTTGATGCAGCATCTTGTTCCCTCTCAGGGAACCAAGGTTACATACGTAACCTGAGACGTTTCTTTAGGTCCCCTACAAGAGCTGACTATGTTTTTTTTTAATACTTATAAGGACTTCATAATGTCCTTGAAAAATTGCATATTTCTCCCAAACACCACAGTTAGATTGCTACATATGAAGTGCGTATATAATGTGGGATGACCCCTACAGGAATATACCATCCATTTTTTTCGACTGATAGGAAACAGGGATTGGCTGGGCATTAATGCCTGACACACCTCCACTGAAACTGACCATTAGTTTTTCTGTTACTTATTAGAAATGGGGACTTTATAGGCATCTGAAGTAGTAAAATGTGATATATCTCCAAAATGCTGCAGTAGAATGGTTTCGTATGAGTTGTGCATATAGTATGGGACGTCCATTATAAGAACTTGCCAATACTTTTTTCTATGCCACATTATTCAACATCAGGGGCCTATAAACACCTCATTTCAAATAAGTAGAAAAAACTAATTGTTTGTTTCTATAGGGGACATCCCATAGAGTATGCATACCCCATATCAGTATATTTTACTGCAGCATTTCGGAGATATGCCACATTATTTTAATTCAGAGGCCTATAAACACCTCATTTCAAATAAGTAGAAAAAACTAATGGTCTATTTCTATAGGGGACGTCCCATAGAGTATGCATACCTCATATGAGTACATTTTACTGCAGCATTTTGGAGATATGCCACATTATTTTACTTTGGAGGCCTATAAAGACTTCATTTCAAATAAGCAGAAAAAAATAATGGTCTGTTTCTATAGGGGGCATCCCATAGAGTATGCATACCGCATATCTATCCTTTTTACTGCAGCATTATGGAGATATTCCACTTCAAAGGCCTATAAACACCTCATTTCAAATAAGTAGAAAAAACAAATGGTCTGTTTCTATAGGGGACGTCCCATAGAGTATGCATACCCCATATGAGTACATTTTACTGCAGCATTTCGGAGATATGCCACATTATTTGACTTTGGAGGCCTATAAAGACCTCATTTTTAATAAGTAGAGAAAAAGAAAGGTAAATTTCTATAGCGGACGTCCCATAGAGTATGCATACATCATATGAGTACATTTTACTGCAGCATTTTGGAGATATGCCACATTATTCAAATTCAAAGGCATATAAACACTTAATTTCAGATAAGTAGAAAAAAAGAATGGTCTGTTTCTATAGGGGACGTCCCATAGAGTATGCATACCTCATATCTATCCTTTTTACTGCAGCATTATGGAGATATTCCACTTCAAAGGCCTATAAACACCTCATTTCAAATAAGTAGAATAAAACAATGGTCTATTTCTATAGGGGACGTCCCCTAGAGTATGCATGCCTCATATCTATCCTTTTTACTGCAGCATTATGGAGATATTCCACTCCAAAGGCCTATAAACACCTCATTTCAAATAAGTACAAAAAACAAATGGTCTGTTTCTATAGGGGACGTCCCATAGAGTATGCATACCTCATATATATCCTTTTTACTGCAGCATTATGGAGATATTCCACTTCAAAGGCCTATAAACACCTCATTTCAAATAAGTAGAAAAAACAAATGGTCTGTTTCTATAGGGGACGTCCCATAGAGTATGCATACCTCATATGAGTACATTTTACTGCAGAATTTTGGAGATATGCCACATTATTCAACATCAGGGGCCTATAAACACCTCATTTCAAATAAGTAGAAAAAAATAATGGTTTGTTTCTATAGGGGACGTCCCATAGAGTATACATACCTCATATGAGTACATTTTGCTGCAGCATTTTGGAGATATGCCACATTATTCAACTTCAAAGGCCTATAAACACCTCATTTCAAATAAGTAGAAAAAAACAATGAACTGTTTCTATAGGGGACATCCCATAGAGTATGCATACCTCATATGAGTACATTTTACTGCAGAATTTCGGAGATATGCCACATTATTCGACTTCAAAGGCCTATAAACATCTCATTTCAAATAAGTAGAAAAAACAAATGGCCTGTTTCTATAGGGGACGTCCCATAGAGTATGCATACCCCATATGAGTACATTTTACTGCAGCATTTTGGAGATATGCCACATTATTCGACTTCAAAGGCCTATAAACACCTCATTTCAAATAAGAAGAAAAACTAATAGTTTGTTTCTATAGGGGGCGTCCCATAGAGTATGCATACCTCATATGAGTACAATTTACTGCAGCATTTTGGAGATATGCCACATTATTCAACATCAGGGGCCTATAAACACCTCATTTCAAATAAGTAGAAAAAACTAATTGTTTGTTTCTATAGGGGACATCCCATAGAGTATGCATACCCCATATCAGTATATTTTACTGCAGCATTTCGGAGATATGCCACATTATTTTAATTCAGAGGCCTATAAACACCTCATTTCAAATAAGTAGAAAAAACTAATGGTCTATTTCTATAGGGGACGTCCCATAGAGTATGCATACCTCATATCTATCCTTTTTACTGCAGCATTATGGAGATATTCCACTTCAAAGGCCTATAAACACCTCATTTCAAATAAGTAGAAAAAACTAATGGTCTGTTTCTATAGGGGACGTCCCATAGAGTATGCATACCTCATATCTATCCTTTTTACTGCAGCATTATGGAGATATTCCACTTCAAAGGCCTATAAACACCTCATTTCAAATAAGTACAAAAAACTAATGGTTTGTTTCTATAGGGGACGTCCCATAGAGTATGCATACCTCATATGAGTACATTTTACTGCAGAATTTCGGAGATATGCCACATTATTCGACTTCAAAGGCCTATAAACATCTCATTTCAAATAAGTAGAAAAAACAAATGGTCTGTTTCTATAGGGGACGTCCCATAGAGTATGCATACCCCATATGAGTACATTTTACTGCAGCATTTTGGAGATATGCCACATTATTCGACTTCAAAGGCCTATAAACACCTCATTTCAAATAAGTAGAAAAACTAATGGTTTGTTTCTATAGGGGACATCCCATAGAGTATGCATACCTCATATGAGTACATTTTACTGCAGCATTTTGGAGATGTGCCACGTTATTTGACTTTGGAGGCCTATAAAGACTTCATTTCAAATAAGTAGAAAAAAATAATGGTCTGTTTCTATAGGGGGCGTCCCATAGAGTATGCATACCTCATATGAGTACATTTTACTGCAGCATTTTGGAGATATGCCACATTATTCAACTTCAAAGGCCTATAAACACCTCATTTCAAATAAGTACAAAAAACAAATGGTCTGTTTCTATAGGGGACGTCCCATAGAGTATGCATACCTCATATGAGTACATTTTACTGCAGCATTTTGGAGATATGCCACATTATTCGACTTCAAAGGCCTATAAACACCTCATTTCAAATAAGTAGAAAAAACTAATGGTTTGTTTCTATAGGGGACATCCCATAGAGTATGCATACCTCATATGAGTACATTTTACTGCAGCATTTTGGAGATATGCCACATTATTTTACTTTGGAGGCCTATAAAGACTTCATTTCAAATAAGTAGAAAAAAATAATGGTCTGTTTCTATAGGGGCATCCCATAGAGTATGCATACCGCATATCTATCCTTTTTACTGCAGCATTATGGAGATATTCCACTTCAAAGGCCTATAAACACCTCATTTCAAATAAGTAGAAAAAACAAATGGTCTGTTTCTATAGGGGACGTCCCATAGAGTATGCATACCCCATATGAGTACATTTTACTGCAGCATTATGGAGATATTCCACTTCAAAGGCCTATAAACACCTCATTTCAAATAAGTACAAAAAACTAATGGTTTGTTTCTATAGGGGACGTCCCATAGAGTATGCATACCTCATATGAGTACATTTTACTGCAGAATTTCGGAGATATGCCACATTATTCGACTTCAAAGGCCTATAAACACCTCATTTCAAATAAGTAGAAAAAACAAATGGTCTGTTTCTATAGGGGACGTCCCATAGAGTATGCATACCTCATATGAGTACATTTTACTGCAGAATTTTGGAGATATGCCACATTATTCAACATCAGGGGCCTATAAACACCTCATTTCAAATAAGTAGAAAAAAATAATGGTTTGTTTCTATAGGGGACGTCCCATAGAGTATGCATACCTCATATGAGTACATTTTACTGCAGCATTTTGGAGATATGCCACATTATTCAACTTCAAAGGCCTATAAACACCTCATTTCAAATAAGTAGAAAAAAACAATGAACTGTTTCTATAGGGGACATCCCATAGAGTATGCATACCTCATATGAGTACATTTTACTGCAGAATTTCGGAGATATGCCACATTATTCGACTTCAAAGTTCTATAAACACCTAATTTCAAATAAGCAGAAAAAACAAATGGTCTGTTTCTATAGGGGACGTCCCATAGAAATTGACCCCTAGAGTATGCATACCTCATATGAGTCAATTTTACTGTAGAATCTTGGAGATATTTCACATAATTTGACTTCACAGGTCTATAAAGACCTCATTTCAAATAAGTAGAAAAACTAATGGTCTGTTTCTATAGGAGACGTCCCATAGAGTTTACACTCCTCCTATGAGTACATTTTACTGTAGCATCTTGGAGATATTTCACATTATTTGACTTCAAAGGCCTATAAACAACTCATTTCAAATAAGTAGAAAAAACTAATGTTCAGTTTCCATAGGAGACATCCCATAGTGTATGCATACCTCATATGAGTCAATTTTACTGTAGAATCTTGGAGATATTTCACATAATTTGACTTTAAATGCCTATGAACACCTCATTTCAAATAAGTAGAAAAAAACAATGGTCTGTTTCTATAGGGGATGTCCCATACAGTATGCATATCTATCCTTTTTACTGCAGCATTTTGGAGATATGCCACATTATTTGACATCCTGTCGAGGCAGGGGCTGATGCCTGGGGAGTGAAGACTGCAGCATTTGAAGAGTGAAAATGCTGGAGTGAAGACTGCAGCATGGTGGTGGAGCTCCTGTGGGAGCACTCTGTTTGCATCTCGAGAGATAACAAACTGTACATTGTTTTACTCCCTCACGTATCCGGCCCCTCTGGGATTGGATGCAATGGTACAGACATGGCAGAGGCTGCGACTGTACATAAGTGGAATGTGTTCTCTGCATGTTGTAGAGGTTGTATGTTGGTTATCTCCTTCCACCTTGAAGGTATATGTGGCAGCCATCTCAGCTTACCATACTCCTCTGGATGGTACATCAGTGGGGAGACACCCATAGGTAACTCGCTTCCTTTGTGGCACTTTGAGGATAAGACCTAAGGTACATCAGAGGGTGCTGACTTGGGATTTGGCCATAGTCTTAGAAGGCCTATCTCTTTCTCCATTTGAGCCCATTGAAGAGGTTCCTGAGAAGTTCCTCACTCTCAAAACTCTGTTCTCCTCGCTATTTTGTCTCCAGAATTGGAGACCTTCAAGCTCTGTTGGTCTCTCCCTCCTGCCTGGACTTTGCTCCAGGCATGGTTAAAGCCTTCTTGTTTCCTTGGGAAGGTTATGTTCCTAAGGTTCCCACTAATGTGGCAGGCCCTATTATGCTGCAGGCCTCCTGTCCTCCTCCTTTCCAGGATTCAGACCAGGAGAAACTTAATTTTCTCTGTCCTTTCAGAGCTTTAGATGCTTCCATTCACAGAGCTGCCCTGTGGTGTGAATCTGAACTCTTTGTGTGTTTCGGGTCCCCTTGAAGAGGCCAACCTGCATCTAAACAAACTTTAAGTAAGTGGATAGTCGAGGCTATCTCATTTGCTTACAAGTTGGCTGGCCAACCGTCACCTCTTATGATCAGAGCCCACTCTACTCGGAGTATGGCTGCCTCTAAGGATTTGCTTTTTGGAGTCTCTCTTCAAGAAGTGTGTGATGCGGCAGGTTGTTCCTCGCCGCAAACGTTTGTCAGGTTTTATAACCTGGACCTGACCTTGACCCTGGGGTCACGATTTCACACAGACAGGCACTTGGTTTCACGGCGGCGTGGGTATATCGTTCCCAAAGTGCTTGACGCAGCACAATGTAAGGACTAAGGATGAACCAGACAAATTAATCATTTAGATGATTATTTCAAAACATAATTCCAGAAACCAAAAAGAATCTAATTTTCGGCTCCAGTCCATCTACAGAACCACCCCTGCTTGGTACTTTTATGGCACCCATGCTTCCTGACTGAAGGAGAGGAGACAAACCTTTAAGTCATTTGTAGAAACTAAATGGTCACCAGAAAATAAAGAATCTTTGATCTCCAGATCAAAAGAGACAGAGACTATGCAGGCCTGTTTCTCTGAGTGACCTAACTTTACAGAAAAACACACAGAGACTGTTTCTACAACTAAAAAAGCATTGAATTGTTCCAAACAATTTGTACCAAACATCTTTCAACTGCATACATTTTATATCATGTCTAAACATGCTACATGTAAGCTGTTATGCTTTAGAACACCCACAATTCATGAAAGTGTGATAACTTTTGAATGATTGATTGAAAGCATGTCTGGTCTGGTTTGAAATTAATTTAAATCTCAAATGTATGTTTAAATCATGGCTTGAATGAAATCTGTGTAAAATGTATCATATTCCATTTAATAGAAATCATGTCTAAATGGT
This sequence comes from Chanodichthys erythropterus, assembly GCF_024489055.1. Taxonomy (NCBI): domain Eukaryota; kingdom Metazoa; phylum Chordata; class Actinopteri; order Cypriniformes; family Xenocyprididae; genus Chanodichthys; species Chanodichthys erythropterus. Next base: position 20,177,600 of record NC_090240.1, read on the forward strand.
GCTCTCTGGCAAAGCCGGTGATTCCAGAGACCGATAACGATAGATAAGGGTTATTTTGCCGCCTTCTAATGACTTTTGTCGCCTCAACTTTAATTCCAGCCACAACAAGAGACTTAATTTCATTTGCTAGCACGCTCAAACGTGATTGGTTTTTACCTAACCACAATCCGGACCTGAAAAGATTCTGCAACAAATCATCGACTCTGAAAAACCCTTCTCTCCATTTGAAGTCAACAAGCAAGTACTACCAGATTCTAACACTTAACTGGTGCATTAAATTAATGATTCATAGTTCGTTCAGGTCAGGTCTTTTAAAGTGCATATTTTGCTAAAAATCATGCTCATCATTTCATTCTCTCTCAAAACTCTTTCTCTCATGTCCTTTCTTTCTGCAACGTGTATGAATGTTTGCGTGTTTTTGCGTGTTTGTGTTAGATTAGTTTGTGTTAGAATAAATAAAGTCTCTTGTAGATTTTAAAAGAAAGTGTCTTGTATTATGTGCTCGAAAAAGTAATGTCTTAAACTGTCAATCTTAAAGTTACTGCACTCTGATTAGAGTTTTTACGATAGTGGATATTAATATCCGCTACAAGAGCTTATTACGGCCTGAGCAGATGAACGCTATATGATTCAGTTGCTCGGCTGTAAACTAAATGACTCTTTATAATTCACTATAAATCAATTATTTAATTCGAGCTGAATTCATTCCTAAAATGAGTTCCCTTGAAAGGAAACATCTCAGGTTACGTATGTAACCATGGTTCCCTGAGAGTAGTTATAGTTTCCTGGTCATGACGTCATGATCCCACTGGACTGATTTCACATGTGCTTCACAACGCAATCATGCAGAGGCATTCACAAAGCATTTGATGCAGCATCTTGTTCCCTCTCAGGGAACCAAGGTTACATACGTAACCTGAGACGTTTCTTTAGGTCCCCTACAAGAGCTGACTATGTTTTTTTTTAATACTTATAAGGACTTCATAATGTCCTTGAAAAATTGCATATTTCTCCCAAACACCACAGTTAGATTGCTACATATGAAGTGCGTATATAATGTGGGATGACCCCTACAGGAATATACCATCCATTTTTTTCGACTGATAGGAAACAGGGATTGGCTGGGCATTAATGCCTGACACACCTCCACTGAAACTGACCATTAGTTTTTCTGTTACTTATTAGAAATGGGGACTTTATAGGCATCTGAAGTAGTAAAATGTGATATATCTCCAAAATGCTGCAGTAGAATGGTTTCGTATGAGTTGTGCATATAGTATGGGACGTCCATTATAAGAACTTGCCAATACTTTTTTCTACTTATTAGAAAAGAGGACTTTATTGGCATCTGAAGTAGTAAAATGTGACATGCGTATCTCCAAAATGCTGCAGTAAAATGTTTTCATATGTGGTGTGTGTATATGGTACGGGATGTCCCCTATAAGAACTGGCCATTCGTTTTTTCTACTTATTAGAAATGAGGTTTTTATAGGTGAATAAAGTAGAATAAAGATGTGTGTCTCCAAAACGCTGCAGTAAAATGGTTTCATGTGTGTTGTGCATATAGTAAGGCACATCCCTTATGAGAACTGGGCATTATTTTTTCAACTTATGAGAAATGAGGACTTTATATGCATTTGAAGTAGTAAAATGTGACATATCTCCAAAACGCTGCAGTAAGATGTTTTCATATGTGGTGTGTATTTGGGATATCTCCTATAGAAAGTGACCTTTATATTTTTCTACTTATTAGAAATGAGGACTTTATAGGCCTCTGAAGTCGATTAATGTGACATTTCTCTAAAATGCTGCAGTAAAATGGTTCCATATGAGGTATGCATATTGTATGGAACATCCCCTTTAGAAACGAACTGTATAGGGAACCCAAAAACGGAATCCGACGGCCTGGGCGAAGGTTAACGCATGTATGTCTTTTCAGTGCCCCTGTGAAGTTCACTTAATTTCACTTGTTTAATCTGACTCCGATTTCAAATGATTATTAGTCTTAGGTTGTGTTTCCAATAAGAAATTAATCATTGGTTATGTATTAACTTAGATATTTGATTATTCTGGGTATCCTTTCAATTCTTCGTTCATCAAGGACCCAATGCCACACAGAGGTACTCTTCCCGGCTTTTGCGGTAAACTCACAAACATAAACTCGCCAGTCTGATCTTCGTCAGAGGGTGTAATAAGTTAGCTAAACCTTTAGTCAGTTGCCTACTGCTTACTCGAACAAAAGTGTATTTTAATTTAGCCACTTCCATACACCTTACTAAATCAGTGGTAAACTGAAATCAAAAGGTCTTCAGATGAAGTGCCTACTGCTCCTTCATTAATGCGTCTTCAGTTTGTTCTACCCTGGACACAGATTTACGGTAACATTAGCCTCCCATAATTTACTGCTAATAATGATATCAGGAGAATCCAGAGTAAATCAAATATAACCTTTTATGGTAACACTTTATAATAACTGCACGCTATGAATCATTAGTTAAGCATTAGTAAACGATTAATTCATCACTTATAAAGCATTAAAAGACATTAGTAAGCCATTTTATAAATACAGATATAAATGCTTTATTTTTGATTTATAAGCATATCGATAATGAGTTTAATAATTGTATTTATACTTTATAAATAACCAATTTATCATTTCTAAATTAAGTATAACATTATTTACAAATCAGTTATTCAGAAGTTGTCAGTGATTCATAAAATCATTTATTAAGTGTAAGTAAATGATTAATAAAATATTTAAACATTCATTTATACATCTTATTATTTAGACATATAATAATAGTTACTTAGTATGTTAATAAATGCTTTATTAACACATATTCCTATTGCAATTCATGATTAATTCAGATAATTATAAAATATTTAGAAGTGTTTAGTTAACAATTTTTGTGAGCTCATCTAAAGTGAGGACTATTTATGCTTTGTAAAGCTTTTATAAATGAGATTTAAAGGTTCAGTGATCTTCTGCAGTGCTGTTCTCTCATGTTTTAAAGTTAGTAGTGAGGTAGTTTTGAATAAAGCATTTATTAACACACTGAGTAACTAATACTATATGTCTGAATATTGAGATGCATAAATGTACATTTAAATATTTTATTAATCATTTACTGACACTAGACGTGTGAGGACAGTTTAGGGCAAGGCGTTGTCCTATGCTATTTCTTTTTTTTTTTTTTTACACAAGAGTTTTATTGCTTTATTGCAGGGTGCTTGATCTCAGTTTTTGTCTAAAACTGAAAATCAAGTCTTACAGAACCAATAGTTTTTTTCTAAATATTAGAAATGAGGTTTTTATAGGTGTATAAAATAGAACAATAACAAATAATAGATGTGAGGTATGCATACGTCCCTATAAAAGAAGACCATTGTTTTTTCCTATATATTTGAAAGTAGGTGTTTAAAGGACTCTGAAGTCAAATAATATGGCATATTTCCAAAATTCTGCAGTAAAAACAGTTTCATTTGAGGTATGCATGCTGTATGGGATGCCCCTTATAGAAACAGACCTTTGTTTTTTTCTACTTATTTTAAATGAGGTGTTTATAGGCCTTAGATTCTACAGTAAAATTGACTCATATGAGGTATGCATACTCTATGGGACGCCCCCTATAGAAACAGACTCTTCGTTTTTTCTACTTATTTGAAATGAGGTCTTTAAAGGCCTCCAAAGTCATATAATGTGGCATATCTCCAAAATGCTGCAGTAAAATGTACTCATATGAGGTATGCATACTGTATATGATGTCTCCTATAGAAACTGACCATTAGTTTTTTCTACTTATTTGAAATGAGGTGTTTATAGGCCTTTGAAGTCGAATAATGTGGCATATCTCCAAAATGCTGCAGTAAAATGTACTGATATGAGGTATGCATACTCTATGGGACGCCCCCTATAGAAACTGACCATTATTTTTTTCTACTTATTTGAAATGGAGTCTTTATAGGCCTCCAAAGTCAAATAATGTGGCATATCGCCAAAATGCTGCAGTAAAATGTACTCATATGAGGTATGCATACTCTATGGGACGCCCCCTATAGAAACTGACCATTATTTTTTTCTACTTATTTGAAATGGAGTCTTTATAGGCCTCCAAAGTCAAATAATGTGGCATATCTCCAAAATGCTGCAGTAAAATGTAATCATATGGGGTATGCATACTCTATGGGATGTCCCCTATAGAAACAAACCATTAGTTTTTTCTACTTATTTGAAATGAGGTGTTTATAGGCCTTTGAAGTCGAATAATGTGGCTTATCTCCAAAATGCTGCAGTAAAATGTAATCATATGAGGTATGCATACTCTATGGGACGCCCCCTATAGAAACTGACCATTATTTTTTTCTACTTATTTGAAATGGAGTCTTTATAGGCCTCCAAAGTCAAATAATGTGGCATATCTCCAAAATGATGCAGTAAAATGTACTCATATGGGGTATGCATACTCTATGGGATGTCCCCTATAGAAACAAACCATTAGTTTTTTCTACTTATTTGAAATGAGGTGTTTATAGGCCTTTGAAGTCGAATAATGTGGCATATCTCCGAAATGCTGCAGTAAAATGTACTCATATGAGGTATGCATACTCTATGGGATGCCCCCTATAGAAACTGACCATTATTTTTTTCTACTTATTTGAAATGGAGTCTTTATAGGCCTCCAAAGTCAAATAATGTGGCATATCTCCAAAATGCTGCAGTAAAATGTACTCATATGGGGTATGCATACTCTATGGGATGTCCCCTATAGAAACAGTTCATTGTTTTTTTCTACTTATTTGAAATGAGGTGTTTATAGGCCTTTGAAGTCGAATAATGTGGCATATCTCCGAAATGCTGCAGTAAAATGTACTCATATGGGGTGTGCATACTCTATGGGACGTCCCCTATAGAAACAGATCATTTGTTTTTTCTACTTATTTGAAATGAGGTGTTTATAGGCCTTTGAAGTCGAATAATGTGGCATATCTCCAAAATGCTGCAGTAAAATGTACTCATATGAGGTATGCATACTCTATGGGACGCCCCCTATAGAAACTGACCATTATTTTTTTCTACTTATTTGAAATGGAGTCTTTATAGGCCTCCAAAGTCAAATAATGTGGCATATCTCCAAAATGCTGCAGTAAAATGTAATCATATGGGGTATGCATACTCTATGGGATGTCCCCTATAGAAACAAACCATTAGTTTTTTCTACTTATTTGAAATGAGGTGTTTATAGGCCTTTGAAGTCGAATAATGTGGCTTATCTCCAAAATGCTGCAGTAAAATGTAATCATATGAGGTATGCATACTCTATGGGACGCCCCCTATAGAAACTGACCATTATTTTTTTCTACTTATTTGAAATGGAGTCTTTATAGGCCTCCAAAGTCAAATAATGTGGCATATCTCCAAAATGCTGCAGTAAAATGTACTCATATGGGGTATGCATACTCTATGGGATGTCCCCTATAGAAACAAACCATTAGTTTTTTCTACTTATTTGAAATGAGGTGTTTATAGGCCTTTGAAGTCGAATAATGTGGCATATCTCCGAAATGCTGCAGTAAAATGTACTCATATGAGGTATGCATACTCTATGGGAAGACCCCTATAGAAACTGACCATTATTTTTTTCTACTTATTTGAAATGGAGTCTTTATAGGCCTCCAAAGTCAAATAATGTGGCATATCTCCAAAATGCTGCAGTAAAATGTACTCATATGGGGTATGCATACTCTATGGGATGTCCCCTATAGAAACAAACCATTAGTTTTTTCTACTTATTTGAAATGAGGTGTTTATAGGCCTTTGAAGTCGAATAATGTGGCATATCTCCGAAATGCTGCAGTAAAATGTACTCATATGAGGTATGCATACTCTATGGGACGTCCCCTATAGAAACTGACCATTGTTTTTTTCTACTTATTTGAAATGAAGTCTTTATAGGCCTCCAAAGTCAAATAATGTGGCATATCTCCGAAATGCTGCAGTAAAATGTACTCATATGGGGTATGCATACTCTATGGGATGTCCCCTATAGAAACAGACCATTTGTTTTTTCTACTTATTTGAAATGAAGTCTTTATAGGCCTCCAAAGTCAAATAATGTGGCATATCTCCAAAATGCTGCAGTAAAATGTACTCATATGGGGTATGCATACTCTATGGGATGTCCCCTATAGAAACAGTTCATTGTTTTTTTCTACTTATTTGAAATGAGGTGTTTATAGGCCTTTGAAGTCGAATAATGTGGCATATCTCCGAAATGCTGCAGTAAAATGTACTCATATGGGGTGTGCATACTCTATGGGACGTCCCCTATAGAAACAGATCATTTGTTTTTTCTACTTATTTGAAATGAGGTGTTTATAGGCCTCCAAAGTCAAATAATGTGGCATATCTCCAAAATGCTGCAGTAAAATGTACTCATATGAGGTATGCATACTCTATGGGACGCCCCCTATAGAAACTGACCATTATTTTTTTCTACTTATTTGAAATGGAGTCTTTATAGGCCTCCAAAGTCAAATAATTTGGCATATCTCCGAAATGCTGCAGTAAAATGTACTGATATGGGGTATGCAGACTCTATGGGACGTCCCCTATAGAAACAGACCATTTGTTTTTTCTACTTATTTGAAATGAGGTGTTTATAGGCCTCCAAAGTCAAATAATGTGGCATATCTCCAAAATGCTGCAGTAAAATGTACTCATATGGGGTATGCATACTCTATGGGATGCCCCCTATAGAAACAAACCATTAGTTTTTTCTACTTATTTGAAATGAGGTGTTTATAGGCCTTTGAAGTCAAATAATGTGGCATATCTCCGAAATGCTGCAGTAAAATGTACTGATATGGGGTATGCATACTCTATGGGACGTCCCCTATAGAAACAGACCATTTGTTTTTTCTACTTATTTGAAATGAGGTGTTTATAGGCATTTGAAGTCGAATAATGTGGCATATCTCCAAAATGCTGCAGTAAAATGTACTCATATGAGGTATGCATACTCTATGGGATGCCCCCTATAGAAACTGACCATTGTTTTTTTCTACTTATTTGAAATGAAGTCTTTATAGGCCTCCAAAGTCAAATAATGTGGCATATCTCCGAAATGCTGCAGTAAAATGTACTCATATGGGGTATGCATACTCTATGGGATGTCCCCTATAGAAACAGACCATTTGTTTTTTCTACTTATTTGAAATGAAGTCTTTATAGGCCTCCAAAGTCAAATAATGTGGCATATCTCCAAAATGCTGCAGTAAAATGTACTCATATGGGGTATGCATACTCTATGGGATGTCCCCTATAGAAACAGTTCATTGTTTTTTTCTACTTATTTGAAATGAGGTGTTTATAGGCCTTTGAAGTCGAATAATGTGGCATATCTCCGAAATGCTGCAGTAAAATGTACTCATATGGGGTGTGCATACTCTATGGGACGTCCCCTATAGAAACAGATCATTTGTTTTTTCTACTTATTTGAAATGAGGTGTTTATAGGCCTTTGAAGTCGAATAATGTGGCATATCTCCAAAATGCTGCAGTAAAATGTACTCATATGAGGTATGCATACTCTATGGGACGCCCCCTATAGAAACTGACCATTATTTTTTTCTACTTATTTGAAATGAAGTCTTTATAGGCCTCCAAAGTCAAATAATGTGGCATATCTCCAAAATGCTGCAGTAAAATGTAATCATATGGGGTATGCATACTCTATGGGATGTCCCCTATAGAAACAAACCATTAGTTTTTTCTACTTATTTGAAATGAGGTGTTTATAGGCCTTTGAAGTCGAATAATGTGGCTTATCTCCAAAATGCTGCAGTAAAATGTAATCATATGAGGTATGCATACTCTATGGGACGTCCCCTATAGAAACAGTTCATTGTTTTTTTCTACTTATTTGAAATGAGGTGTTTATAGGCCTTTGAAGTCGAATAATGTGGCATATCTCCGAAATGCTGCAGTAAAATGTACTCATATGGGGTGTGCATACTCTATGGGACGTCCCCTATAGAAACAGATCATTTGTTTTTTCTACTTATTTGAAATGAGGTGTTTATAGGCCTTTGAAGTCGAATAATGTGGCATATCTCCAAAATGCTGCAGTAAAATGTACTCATATGAGGTATGCATACTCTATGGGACGCCCCCTATAGAAACTGACCATTATTTTTTTCTACTTATTTGAAATGGAGTCTTTATAGGCCTCCAAAGTCAAATAATGTGGCATATCTCCAAAATGCTGCAGTAAAATGTATTCATATGAGGTATGCATACTCTATGGGACGCCCCCTATAGAAACTGACCATTATTTTTTTCTACTTATTTGAAATGGAGTCTTTATAGGCCTCCAAAGTCAAATAATTTGGCATATCTCCGAAATGCTGCAGTAAAATGTACTGATATGGGGTATGCAGACTCTATGGGACGTCCCCTATAGAAACAGACCATTTGTTTTTTCTACTTATTTGAAATGAGGTGTTTATAGGCCTCCAAAGTCAAATAATGTGACATATCTCCAAAATGCTGCAGTAAAATGTACTCATATGGGGTATGCATACTCTATGGGATGTCCCCTATAGAAACAAACCATTAGTTTTTTCTACTTATTTGAAATGAGGTGTTTATAGGCCTTTGAAGTAAAATAATGTGGCATATCTCCGAAATGCTGCAGTAAAATGTACTGATATGGGGTATGCATACTCTATGGGACGTCCCCTATAGAAACAGACCATTTGTTTTTTCTACTTATTTGAAATGAGGTGTTTATAGGCCTTTGAAGTCGAATAATGTGGCATATCTCCGAAATGCTGCAGTAAAATGTACTCATATGAGGTATGCATACTCTATGGGACATCCCCTATAGAAACAGTTCATTGTTTTTTTCTACTTATTTGAAATGAGGTGTTTATAGGCATTTGAAGTCGAATAATGTGGCATATCTCCAAAATGCTGCAGTAAAATGTACTCATATGAGGTATGCATACTCTATGGGATGCCCCCTATAGAAACTGACCATTGTTTTTTTCTACTTATTTGAAATGAAGTCTTTATAGGCCTCCAAAGTCAAATAATGTGGCATATCTCCGAAATGCTGCAGTAAAATGTACTCATATGGGGTATGCATACTCTATAGGATGTCCCCTATAGAAACAGACCATTTGTTTTTTCTACTTATTTGAAATGAAGTCTTTATAGGCCTCCAAAGTCAAATAATGTGGCATATCTCCAAAATGCTGCAGTAAAATGTACTCATATGAGGTATGCATACTCTATGGGATGTCCACTATAGAAACAAACCATTAGTTTTTTCTACTTATTTGAAATGAGGTGTTTATAGGCCTTTGAAGTCAAATAATGTGGCATATCTCCGAAATGCTGCAGTAAAATGTACTGATATGGGGTATGCAGACTCTATGGGACGTCCCCTATAGAAACAGACCATTTGTTTTTTCTACTTATTTGAAATGAGGTGTTTATAGGCCTTTGAAGTCGAATAATGTGGCATATCTCCGAAATGCTGCAGTAAAATGTACTCATATGAGGTATGCATACTCTATGGGACATCCCCTATAGAAACAGTTCATTGTTTTTTTCTACTTATTTGAAATGAGGTGTTTATAGGCATTTGAAGTCGAATAATGTGGCATATCTCCAAAATGCTGCAGTAAAATGTACTCATATGAGGTATGCATACTCTATGGGATGCCCCCTATAGAAACTGACCATTATTTTTTTCTACTTATTTGAAATGAAGTCTTTATAGGCCTCCAAAGTCAAATAATGTGGCATATCGCCGAAATGCTGCAGTAAAATGTACTCATATGGGGTATGCATACTCTATGGGATGTCCCCTATAGAAACAGACCATTTGTTTTTTCTACTTATTTGAAATGAATTCTTTATAGGCCTCCAAAGTCAAATAATGTGGCATATCTCCAAAATGCTGCAGTAAAATGTACTCATATGAGGTATGCATACTCTATGGGATGTCCCCTATAGAAACAAACCATTAGTTTTTTCTACTTATTTGAAATGAGGTGTTTATAGGTCTCCAAAGTCAAATAATGTGGCATATCTCCGAAATGCTGCAGTAAAATGTACTCATATGGAGTATGCATACTCTATGGGACATCCCCTATAGAAACAGACCATTTGTTTTTTCTACTTATTTGAAATGAGGTGTTTATAGACCTTTGAAGTCAAATAATGTGGCATATCTCCAAAATGCTGCAGTAAAATGTACTCATATGAGGTATGCATACTCTATGGGACGCCCCCTATAGAAACAGACCATTATTTTTTTCTACTTATTTGAAATGAAGTCTTTATAGGCCTCCAAAGTCAAATAATGTGGCATATCTCCAAAATGCTGCAGTAAAAGGGATATTTATGAGGTATGCATACTGTATGGGACGTCCCCTATAGAAACAGACCATTGGTATTTTCCACTTATTTAAAATAAGGTCTTTATAGGCCTGATCAGACAGTAATCCTTATGCAGTAAGACAGTAACACAATTTAATTCAAGAGTAATTGTCATATATATATATATATGAAAATAACAACAGAGAGATAGAAAGAAATATTAGAAAGATAGACATTACAAAGAAAAAGGAAAGAGATATATTAGAAAAAAGAAAGATATAATACAAAAAAAGAAAGATATGTTGAGAAAGAAAGAAATATCAGAAAGTCATTAGAAAGAAAAAAGAAATAGATATATTAGAAAAAAGAAAGATATAGTAAGAGAAAGAAACATTAGAAAGAAAAAAAGAAAGAGATGAATATATAATCGAAAGAAAAAAGATATATATATTAGAAAAAGAAAGAAAGAAAGAAAGAAAGAAAGAAAGAGATGTTTTATATATTAGACTGAATATAGATAGATAGATAGATAGATAGATAGATAGATAGATAGATAGATAGATAGATAGATAGATAGATAGATAGATAGATAGATAGATAGATAGATAGATAGATAGATAGATAGATAGATAGATAGATAGATAGATATGGGCAACTCAAGCGCTCTGAAAGCGCGTTCTCTCTCTGCTGTTCCTGAAATTACCGTATTTATAGTAATAGGCGCACACACTTTTTTTTTTGGCGGCTGGCTTGACCGTGTATTTTCAAACTGCGGCTGGCTTGACCGCAGTGAAAAACAGCATGTTTTGGATGTTCGGTAAGTTCTGTCATAAAATCCGACCAATCACGTTGTGAATGTATCCCTATGCCTTAAGGTTCGGTATCTTTTGATTCGGTGATAAAATTGCCAATGTGAACGCTAACCTGACCAGGACTAAATGTTTTTTTCTTCTTCTTTGGTCCGGACCAAATGAACCAAACGAACCGAACTACAAGTGTGAACGCACCCTTAATGTAAAATGTTAACTCTTGTAACAGACGCTAATTGTATAATATAAACTCTAATTGTAATATACTTATATTATATTACATACATATAAATAATTTCACTCTTGCTAGCTAGATGGCTAACATAACTGACCTGTTTTTTCTTCCTCCTGACATCTTTCACCCTCCTCCTAAGGAACTTGGTCCGTTTTAGCAGCTTCTTGTATTTGTGCCTGTTCATCTTCCTTCGTCGGATCTCCAGCACATTCTTGCAGTTCAGTGGTGTTGCGCGTTCCCCATCCTCCAGTAATGGCACAGCAAACGGAGGCAGAACTATGGATTTTCCCACAATCTCACTTTCTTCCAGAGGCGGAGAGGCCTCCAGCAACGGGGGGAGAGAGTAGCGCAGAGAAAGCCAGCTTTCCAAGGGTGAAACTGAAAGTTTACGGGGTACAAGAACCTCCTCTAACTCTGGCTCAAGAGGTGTCCATAGTTTAGGTGGAAGTTTGTTGTCAGCAGCTGAAATGAAGCATCTGTTTGTATAGTGAAGTGCTCTGAAATGGGTAGAACGACAGTGTTGCACAGCACTGCATAACACCTGGCTCTGGTTCTGCAATGAACCTGAAAAAAAAGTATAGGACACTGTACAAAAATTATCTAAAAAAAAAAAAAAATGAAATGTGTTAATGGCACAAAATGTAATTAGCTTACCAGACACTTTGGAAAGCAGGTTCAGCCGTGAAACCACCCTTGGAAGAAACATGGTTTACAGTCCTATGGCTGTTGCACCATCAAGAGCATCCTAGGCTGAAAATACACAAAACACACAGTTGTGTATTCTTTCAAAAGAGTGTTTCTTCAACCACAGGCACATTTATGTCCCAAGGGTTGATTTTTACAGAACTTAATATTTTCTTTGCTATATGAAGGTCACATTACATCTTGAAAACTTTTTACAAAGCATTTATTTCTTTTTTGCTACTTTTCATAGAATAAACATATAAAATGCCTTATATACATATACATACACATACATAAACAAAAATCAAGGTAAATATAACCTGTGAGCATTTTTGTTTTGCTTAATTTTTAATTCATCTTGTCAACAACAAAAAAACGTGAAAATGTGCATGTATTAAGAAAGATACAATTCTATGACGTTGGCCTTAGCAATGGCAAACATCACAACCAGTGTAAAAATCACCATTGTCTGTACAGTGTCAAAACCGATGTGCTGGCAGGAATGTCAAAGTATATATTACACACTACATGACACTATGCAGTTCACACTAGAGGAAGGTCTTTCATTCAAAGCAGTAGCAACTGTTAGCCGGTTTCATAGCTTTAAACGATAACTGTTAGTATCGCTGGAAAAATGTAAGCAACAAAAACCTAATAAGTATATAGATATGAATACATCTGTAAACAAGCAGACAACTCTTGTGCTGGTTTTTAAAATTCCCGTCAGATTACATACCTCGCCAATGTTCAATGTGACTCTGTCTACTTCCGGTCCTGGCGGTCCATCGATTTACGATGGTTCCCCCGACAACAAATTCAACCTCCAAAGGGTTCCGATGCAGTCGAAACAGCTATTTCATTTATGGCTGAAGTCTGTTAAAAGATCATTACGGTTGTTTTGCGAAGTTTAAACAACATCACATCAAAATATGGTAAAATATAAACGGAAATGTATCGTTGTCATTGCTTAGCGTGGATAACAACGAATAAAATATCCCAATATTCCAAACATCTGTAAAAATAGAAAATTAAAATTGTTTTTATAAAACAATTTCTAAAATAATGTAGCATTTTTAAAAAAGAACGAGTATTTTTCTCACATCTTGCTATTTCGCTTGTTTGTCCTGTGGCGCGGTTTCTCAAACCATCTGAAACTGAAGAGTTGATCACAATTCCTATGCAGTTTTCCTTTGTTTTTGTGTTTGGTCTATAGATTATTTTGTTCCGTTATATTGTGCTGGTTTATGACGACGCGTATCTGTAATTATTAAAACTGTGTTGTTGTAGCTACTGATGTCAAACATGTCATCCTTTGTGGAAAAAAACATTTGGTTAATTGAGAATATCAAGCTTTCAAATGGATTTTTTCCATTTCAAATGGATACATGGGGGAAATTGTATTTATGTACACAAATATATATATATATATATATATATATATATATATATATATATATATATATATATATATATATATATATATATATATATATATATATATATATATATATATATATATATATATATATATATATAGTGCTTAGCGTAAATGAGTACACCCCCTTTGAAAAGTAATATTTTAAACAATATCTCAATGAACGCAAAACATCGGTTTAACTTATAACATGAAAGTAAGGTTAATAATATAACTTAGAAAACAAAATTTTCAATTTTACTCAAATTAGGGTGATGCAAAAATGAGTACACCCCACTGAAAGTCTCTGGAGCAAAGCTAAATTTTAGACTACAAATGTCTAATTTAACAAGAATTCAACCAATTTAATTATTCATTAAACAGGTGTCCAGCAGACAGTTGACTATAAAAGGGTGTTAAAACCCCTTCCCATTTCATGCTGTCAGCAATGGCACCACATGGAAGAGAAATGTCACAAGACCTGAGAAAGAAAATAATTTCTTTACACCAGAAAGGTGAAGGCTACAAGAAGATCAGCAAAGCTTTATTTATCAGTCAGAATACTGTAGCAAAAGTGGTAAAAAAAATTCTCACAGAGACGTCCAGGGGTGAGTTTCCCGAAAGCATCGTTGGTGAACCATGGTCGTAAGTCCCATTGAACTCTATTGGTAACGACGGAACTTGCGACCATAGTTCGCTTTGGGAAACGCACCCCTGGTCGTCCATGGAAGTTAACACCTCGACAAGAGCGTCTTCTGATGAGAAGGGTTGAAGAAAATCGGCATGCAAGTTCACTGCAGTTATCTAAAGAAGTAGAAAGCCAAACTGGGGTGACTATTTCCCGTGACACAATACTCCGTACACTGCAGAGGAATGGCATGCATGGGTGCCATCCATGAAAGAATCCTCTCCTAAAGCCCAGGCACAAATAAGCCCGCCTAGAGTTTGCCAGGGCCCATGCTGACAAAGAAGAAGACTACTGGGACTCTATACTCTGGAGTGATGAGACCAAGATAAATGTTTTTGGAACTGTATGGCGTCGCAAAGGTGAGGAATACAAAGAAAATTGCATGGTGCCTACAGTGAAACATGGTGGTGGCAGTGTCCTTATGTGGGGCTGCATGAGAGCTGCTGGTGTCGGGGAGCTGCATTTCATTGATGTACTGCTCTATACTGAAAGATAAGGTGCTACCATCACTCCGTGCCCTTGGTCGTCGTGCACTTTTCCAACATGACAATGATCCTAAACACACATCTAAGGCCACTGTTGGATTTCTGAAGAAGAACATGGTGAAAGTGATTCAGTGGCTCCTGATCTGAACCCAATCGAACACCTATGGGGAATTCTGTAGAGACAAGTTGAGCATCACTCTCCATCCAGCATCCAGTCTCTAAAAGAGGTCATTCTTGAAGAATGGAAAAAGATAGATGTTGCAAAATGTGGCCAACTTGTTCATTCCATGCCTAGAAGACTTGGTGCTGTCATTAAAAATCATGGAGGCCATACAAAGTACTAGATGTAGTAGTTTTTGTTGTGGGGTGTACTCATTTTTGCATCACCCTAATTTGAGTAAAACTGAAAAATGTGTAACATTCCAACATTTTGGAAATTGTATTTGTGTTCATTGAGATATTGTTTAAAATGTTACTTTTCAAAGGGGGTGTACTCATTTATGCTGAGCACTGTATATTCTATAAATTGCAATACAATATTTATTCAACTTACTTAATGGATGTTTCTTGACTAAATATCGCCACTTGTGTCATATAAACATGAAAATCATATCCTGTATGGCACCATAGCGCAACCCCTGCTTATGCAATCAAAATGGTCTGTTGCATGTCCTGTGTGCCGTGTCTTTGGCTGATCCAAAATGCCAAACATGAAGGTCGTGAACTGTCTGAACTCACTACTATAAATCTGCAGGAATCTGGAACAGACTCAAAGAGCAGGATATCTGAGGCAATTATATTTGATATTGCCCTGAAGAGACAAACAGCTAAGATGACAGCCATGTCTCATGTGGATTTCTAAAGTTAACATTCACTTGTGACAGTAATATTACTTGCCAAGCCATGTTATTTAAGTAGTGTTTTGCCAAGACTGTATGTCATTAAAATTAATGTGGCCAAAAAAAAAGAGCATGTGACCAGAAACACCCACATAACTGTCATCGCTGTAAAGTAACTATAATTAAGTCTAGTTTTTATAAGCCTTATTTTGAGGTTTAAATTTAGTACATTAAATGTCCCTCAATAAGAAATGAAAGATATTTAAATAAAAAAAACAGATCAGTTATTGTGTTAAGACAAAAAAGAGCAGAAGAGGTGGTGATAGTTTTGCTATCTGTAACGGTAAATAAACATCTGAAATAACTAGTCCTACAGGATGTCTACATGCGTCTGCCATAAATATTTACTGTCCACCTTTAACATGAAAACAATAGAGAACTTTAGTTGTTATTCTATGGGGGTTTATTATTAACCGGTGGGTATCTTCAGTGAGATGATGTTTGTCTTTAAGTTGTGTGTGTGCATGTTTTTTTTTTTTTTTTTTTTTTTTGCCAAGACAGCATAATTAACAAACATGCCATTGTCAACAACCCTCAATGACCTACTTATCAGTACATAGTTAAAAGGTGAGTGGTTAGAATTTCTTTCCTCCCTCCCGTCACACCCCCTCTTCTCATTGGCTGCTCTGCTCGAAGCATCGTGTCTGTCCAATTACTGTTTTACATGCCTGAGTACTGGACATGGTATCACATTCACTCCAAAATTAACAAAATATACATTGCAGTCCCCTTCATTTTAGCTTGTCTATTTAGGCAAATTAGGCATTATATAACATCTTCCATCGCATGTTTATGCTGATTTCTTTTCTGATTTTTTCTGTGGCTGATCAACAAACATGTGTTTTCAAATATTTCTTCATTTTGATGAACTGAAGGTTAGGTGATAATTTTATCTTGTGTTACTTAATAGCTTCATGTACCTCTATTGACTGCATTCAGTTTACCTGTCAATAATTCGCTGAAATTATAAATAGCCAAAAGTTAACAACTTACATGGCTCATTGACTCCCAGAGTCTGCTTATTATATAAATATTTTAATGTTGTTTAGGTTAAGGTATTTAAAAAAAAAAAAACTGATAATAACCACAACCTTTATAATATAATACAATAAAAATATAATAAAAAGATAAATCGCAATTTACATTTAAAAAGCTTTGTGGATAAAATAAAAAATAAAAATAAATTCAGCAAATAAAATTCTTGGCTGTGTTTTTTTTTATTCTTTCCATATTACACACTTGGTTGCGTTAAAAGCTATTGTTTAAAAATGACTGTATTTCTTGCTTAAAATGAACCCAAAAAATGCTGGAAATTAACATTTATTAATATATTTAATAAATGAAAATGTATTAATAAGTTTAATGAATAATAGCTAAACAATAAACATTTATTAAATTGCTTAGCAATTTACTAATAAATGCTTACTAATAAATGTTCACCTTTTGATCATTATTGTTGCCTCTAGTAGCTAATTATGTGTCTGATTTTTAATTTCCAACCTATTTTGGCTTCATTTTAAGCCAGCGATATATTATTTTTTAAACAATTAAATAAAACTGCCCAGCATGTTGTGCAAACATTTAACCCAACCGCTTGGTTTGTCCATTTTCAACCCAACTTGGGTTGTGTGTGTGTATATATATATATATATATATATAGTACAGTCCAAAAGTTTGGAACCACTAAGATTTTTAATGTTTTTAAAAGAAGTTTCGTCTGCTCACCAAGGCTACATTTATTTAATTAAAAATACAGTAAAACAGTAATATTGTGAAATATTATTACAATTTAAAATAACTGTATTTTATTTGAATATATTTCACAAAGTAATTTATTCCTGTGAAGGCAAAGCTGAATTTTCAGCAGTCTTCATTGTCACATGATCCTTCAGAAATCATTCTAATATGCTGATCTGCTGCTCAAGAAACATTTAATGTGTACAATTGTACAAAATATTTGTGTACAATATTTTTTTTCAGGATTATTTGATGAATAGAAAGTTCAAAAGAACAGTGTTTATCTGAAATCTAATCTTTTGTAACATTATAAATGTCTTTACTGCCACTTTTCATTGATTTAATGCATCCTTGCTGAATAAAAGTATTAATTTCTTTAATTTCTTTTCAAAAACATAAAAATAAAAATTCTTACTGACCCCAAATTTTTGAATGGTAGTGTATAATGCTACAGAAGCTTTGTATTTCAGATAAATGCTGTTCTTTTGAACTTTCTATTCATCAAGGAATCCTGAAAAAAAAGTACACAACTGTTTTCAACATTGAAAATAATCATAAATGTTTATTGAGCAGAAAATCAGCATATTAGAATGATTTCTGAAGGATCATGTGACACTGAAGACTGGAGTAATGATGCTGAAAATTCAGCTTTGCATCACAGGAATAAATTACAATAGTACACAGTTATTTTAAATTGTAATAATATTTCACAATATTACTGTTTTTTTACTGTATTTTAAATTAAATAAATGTAGCCTTGGTGAGCAGACGAAACTTCTTTTAAAAACATTAAAAATCTTAGTGGTTCCAAACTTTTGGACTGTACAGTATATATATATATATATATTAATTATGTGTGTGTGTGTGTGTGTGTGTGTGTGTGTGTGTGTGTGTGTGTGTGTGTGTGTGTGTGTGTGTGTCGTGATGATACGTATTACGCATGGTATTATGCAGTTTAATTTTACAGTTTTGTTTGTGGATGTACCGATGGCGTGACGTCATGGACAACACCCCCGTCCAGCCCCTATGACGTGGTCCAGGCTACTTCTCAGGTTCTGCGTTATCCGGGTTCAAAGCTAGAGACGCCGGTTTCGGAGCATCATCAGGCCGTTGGCCCAAGTGTCTTCATTTTTTGTTTTTATTTAAAGTTTAACGTTTTGTGAGGTACAATGGCTCTTTGAAATGGCGCAGAAAGATACGCTGTTACATCTCTTCGCAGGGGGGTGAGTGTAAATTACTTTTTAATCCATATGAAACCGAGGATGATGACGGTTGCCAGGCTGGAAGGTCGAAAGCAACTTTAAGCGGATTGCAGTGTCTTTTACTGAATGTCACACTCATATCAGAAGAAAAAGCAATTTTAAGACCGTTTTTCTGTTATTATCATATCTTCTGTAATATTTCGAATGTGAGTTTGAATGAAGACCGCATTTGTTAGCTTTTAGCTAGCGGTGAAACTAGCCATACAGTCACGGGACCGACGCGTTTTAGATTGGATTTAAATACGCGAGCAGGTTTAGTGCTGGAGTCACATTAATATAAGGATGATATAATAATCATTTTATTAACTGTTGTAAAATAATATCTGAGGGGTAAAAACTTTATTTCGGTCTAGGCTGTCAAAGACAGCGATGCGTTACGTAATAATGACATGCTCCACGAGACGAGAACATCTCTCGCGAGCTCTTCATGTGCTGCTATTAAAATGTGAAATATATGTAGGTTACATGTGCCTGTGGAGTGTAGTTTTAGGAAGTAAATAACTAAATTATCGTCATTGCAGAGCTATTTTGCTTTAGCAACCTTTGAATATTTAAATAGAAGCGCCTTGCTTTGCATGAACATATCCAAGGTCATTCCGCAATGATTTACGACCTACAACAAACCCTTATTTAATATCAGTATTCTTCTACTATTCCTGTACGACTGATATTGATTTAATGTTATGTTGCACTTGTGTATGTGTCACAATTTCTTAATAGTACGAGAACGTGTTGTGAGAAGTGTTTGTGTTTTGTGCGCATTTGCGCAGGCTGTTCATTGTCACTTGCTCTAAAATCTGGCTGGGGAAGTGCTTGGCTCTTCCAAGGACAGAGAGATCCATTGCCATGTGAAGCATGTGTACTAGAGTTGTGAATGTAGGTGAACGTGTGACAGCTAGCCTATTTAAAAGGACAACTGAAGTGCACGTGTTTGTGGCTAAAGATCTCCAGAAGTATCCAGCTGCAGCAGTTTCAGACTAGCAACCGCTGGACGGAAGTGAGGGGCGGAACTTATACTGTTACTTATACATGTAATGTTCTTTTATGTAAAAGTATTGTTTTTAAATATTGTAGATATCGATCCGATCAAAATCCATGTGAAAACAGTTCATATTCATTGGAAATGTTTAGTCGTACTATGAAGAATGTTCAGTATAATATGAACTGTTTTCATATGGTTTTTGATCGGATTGATATCTACAATATTAAAAAACAATAGTTTCACACTTTTCTGTTCATACATGCACGATTTACAATGAACAATATTTTAAAACATAGCTTATAATCGTGTTTAATGTTAAAAGATTCAAACGCAATCGTTTATTGTTAGTCGAACGATATAGGCTGCAACTAGTCAGCTTTTTTTGTTTTGAAAACATGTGTAACATGTAAGTTTCCCAAATGACTGTATATGTGATCATATTCCCTTCATGTTGTTACAAATAATACTTAAAGACACAGAATATGTGATGTATTTAATGTCAAATATGTACTGTATAATCATATGCAATTCAAAATAAACATTTAATACAAAGCCTTGAAGAAGTGAAACGTGCATTTTGTCTGTAGGAAAACCAATATGACATTTAAAAAATATAGCTAAATTAGTCATTTAAAAAATGTATAAATGGCTCATAATTTAAAAAGAAACACGCAAACAGCTAGTAATAAACTTAACACACAAAAACCGTTGACTCTTAAGCCTATTGTATCATGGCATTTCTGCAGAAAGATCTCAAGTCATCCCTTAAAAAAACTAAATTAATATGAATAATATCTTTACTTTGACAATTTTTTTTGTCTTGAGCCCTCATAATTTATTTTCATAATTAAATGTATTTATTTATTTTTTAATTTATAATAAATACAAAGCATACAGTAAGTTTATCACAAAGCCCATGACCACAGGAAAAAGCAAGATTTGTGTTTCTTAAGAGTTTTTATGTTATGCAGCAAAGCGATGGAAAAAGTCAAGGGGTTTTAAAATTTAACGTTGACAATCCCAAAATATGATGATCCTTTCCTAAAATATGAAGGCAGTTATAATTTTTTTCATGTACACAGGCCCATTTATAATGTTCGTAAAATTATAAAGTGATATTATAGTCAAAATATTACTCCTGAATTAAATTATTATTGGCTTTTTTGTACTGAAGGCAAAATATATGATTAAAATATTATTTTTTATAGTATTTTATTTGTAGTATTTATAGTATTTTATTTATTTTATTTGTAATTTGTATTATATTTAGTGTATATTTTCTATCATATTTTATTTAGTGTATATTTCTTCTTAATTTTAGACTATAGAATGGCATTTTTAATTATATAAAATGTATTTGTAGCTCATAATCTAATTTATTATGAAAATCAATAAAGCAGTTTTACAGAATACAGTACTTCTTGATTAAGCAAGCCAAAGGTGACAGTGGTGAGAAAAATCCCCTAAAAGTTACAGCACAAATAAAACTATTCTAAATTGTGAATGTTGCAAAGGAGCAGAGATGACCATTTTAAATGTGTAATATTTATTTTTTTTTCTATTAAAATACTAAACATTTCCAATGACTTTCCTAACAGGCCACGAAAAGTCCTGTGATATTAAATGTGATCCTATAATTGTGGAAAGCTTGATAGGCATGGAAAGATTTTGCATTTTATCTGGATTTTGCATTTCGGTTATATAACTAAAAAATAAGTTAATCATTTTAGTGCCATTTAGTTAACGATCTGACAAAGTTTTGAGCTTAATTACACATTAATTCAGGGCACTTGTTGTGAAGGGCACAGACATCTGTGTGTTTGTTTTATTCAAATGGCTATACCACATTATTGGCATTATGTAATCATGCCCCAAGCTTTGTTTGTCTGTTACAAAACAGTCTGTTATAAAAACATTACCCTGTGAGCTGGATCACTTTATGAGAAGGCACTTTATGTGTAGAACAGACTTGCATCAATGTTGGACTTAATGCTCTTGAGGACGTCTGCCCTTGTAACTGAATGTGCTTCTCAGACAGATTTGTGGTTAATCTGTCCCTTACTTGCTGTCCTGAGGTCAGAGGCATTGTGCCTTGTACTTCTCCAGCACAACCCGTGACCTGTGTCAACATGTTGTGACTTCTGTGAAACATGATCTGTGATCACAAATTATTTGCCTCCAGTCTTACTAGAAATAAACAAGGTACATGGCAGGTTATTAAGTGTAATTGCGGTGCATACTTCATTTTGTTTACGAAATAACCTTGCAGGATGGACTGGATTTCCCCCCTGCTTCATTGGTTAGCTTTTTCTCTCACTTGTTATTTATTTGCATGCCAGGCTCTTCATCTCACTATTTTTTTATTTGATTATAGAGCCAGGGTAATATAGGTCACAGTGCAGAGCTCCAGTTGTTTAACTTTGTAATGTGAATCACGATCAATGTCACCTGCGTCACATTGTGGCATTTTGATGAAATTCAGTTTGTTTTCCTTGACCTTACTCTTATTCTCTTGACTCTTACAACAGCCAGAAAGGTTGTCCGCAAGCGTTGATGACGCGCACACATATATTTGCGTCTAAAGTTTAGTTTGAACTGGATTTGTTGCCTCAAACAGCAGGTGTAACTGCAGACTTTATCAAATTTTGTTATTTGAAGTCGATTTTGTCAGTCTAATTTGGAGGTCCTCAACCTTTTTAGGAATTTCTTACAAAATTCTTGTGAACAATTATTATTTAAACATGTTAGAATCTATAAAAATACACACATGTCTTTGAAAGAAGTCTCATATGCTCACCAAGTCTGCATTTATTTAACCAAGATACTGTAATATTGTGAAATATTATTACTATTTAAACATAACTGTTTTCTATTTGAATATATTTAAAATGTAATTTATTCCTGTGGTGTCAAACTGAATTTTCAGCATCATTACTCCAGTCTTCAGTGTCACATGATCTTTCAGAAATCATTCTAATGTACTGACTGATTCAATGATCAGGAAACATTTCTTCTTAGTTCTTCTCTATATTAAAATGGTTGTGCTGCATATTTTTGTGGAAACCAAGATTCTTTGATGAATAGAAAGTTCAAATGAACAACATTTATTTTGAAATAATCTTTTGTTACATTATAAATATCTAAATTTCTTTAAATGTCTTTAATTTATTTCTATAAATTTCTTTTTAAAAAAATCTTACTTTTATATAGAACCAGCAGTCACAGTTGTTTTGCTCTGTTTACAGATGTGGTGGAACTGTAGGTGCCATCATGACCTGCCCCCTGGAGGTGTTAAAAACCAGACTGCAGTCATCTGGCCTCACCCTCAGACCTGTTTTCCAGGTCCATTTGGGCGCATTTAACGGTGCTGGCGTCATTAGACCAGGAACAGTTACCCCTGGATTGCTACAGGTGTTAAGGTAAGCAAGAAAATACAAACATCCACCCTGAACATGAATATGCATGAGTGTAGATCCGGATCCTCTACGGGTAGCGACATTTTCCGTCTGAAGTCTGCTATCTGAATGCATTTAGCTATGGATTTGATCTTCTACATGAAAGCAGATTAAAGCAGCCTTTATCCTGCTGTTAGCTGCTGCTGCTGTTGATGAGGGGGTGTTTTACTGCCAGTTGCAGGCAGCCTTATGTAAAGGCAGAAGAGTTCACAAGTGTTCTCAGTGAATGTCTATTTTAGGTAGTCAAGCACAGTATGGCTCTCAGGAACCTGCACTGTCACTTGATGCCTTCTAGCTGTGCTCGGATTACTACCCGCAAACACAAGTTGCCCCTGACTAAGTGTCTCTGAGGGAATGTATTGGTCTACGTGACTCCAAACCTCAAGAGACATTTCAATTTACTTGAATGGGTTCAATATCTTCCTTGGGTAAAATGACACCATGTCTGGCCTTTTATTCTTCATGAGGAAGCATTTGCCTTGTGACTCATTCTTCATTGTTTTCAGTTTAAATGCAAGGGATGAAGTAAATATAGACTGTTTCAGTTGTTTTTCCTAGAAGGAAGTGATATATTATCAGCCTGTGATGAGAAACGGCACTTCGGAAAAGCAATTTTGCGATAAACATGATTCACTACTGTAGACATTCAGTATTTAGCTGCTGGTTTGGTGTCGTATGGGTGGATCTTAAAGGAAATGAATATGTGAAGAAAGGTGTCACTAGTTTTGCAGCATTGTTCAAAACAAGCTGTGTAACTGGATTATTATACATTTACATTTAATCATTTATCAGTCACTTTTATCCAAAGCGATTTGCAAATGAGGAGAGCAGTACCCTAGTTAGTCTAGCACAGTACACTGAGCAAGTTTTTATTTATTTATTTATTTATTTATTTTTATAAATATATAAAATAATAAGTGTTAGTATTAATGGGTCAAGTGTGGATGAAAATGACTAAAGATTCAGCAGCTTGGGTTGAGTTGGATTATAAACTGTTTTTGTGCAGTCTGACTGAAATGATAATCCACACATGAGTGTTATCTGTATAAATGTAATCTCTCTGTCCTCAACAGGTCAATACTAGAGAAAGAGGGACCAAAATCTCTATTCAGAGGATTGGGTCCAAATCTTGTTGGTGTTGCACCCTCAAGGTAATGGTTCAGTTCACTTTTGTGCAAATCAAGATTAAGAATATAGTCTCATGGTTAAATTATATCAAAGTTAACCTGTAGAGTGGATTCCCCCCAGTCAGAGGTCATTTTAAATATAAATGTCTTCTGTTTCCTGGTATGAGGCTTTCCACTAGTCAAATGTGAAATGATTGGTATGAGACCAAGTGATTGACATGATAAAAATAGTTTTCTATTTTAACCATACATTTCCTTGTTTTTATTTTGAATTAGGAAAAGAAGTTTGTGTTAAGATAACCTAAGAATTGTCTTTTTTCTATATACTTCATATCTGCAATGTTAATAATAACTTTTTATCTATAATCTAATAGTATAAAAACTTCTCCATAACAAAGAACAAATTTTTCTTTGTAGTTTTCACTTTGAATTAGGAAAAGAAGGTTGTGTTTAAGATAAGATAAAAATTCATAGTAGTAATACAAATAATTATAAACTTTATTATCATTATTATTATTATTGAGAATTATTCTCAGGAACAATAGCCATACTTTTCCCATTCTAGCCTATTTAATTAGATTGAAATCAATAAGCAGTCTAGAAATATTTTTCCCCGCTTGTATGCTGCTATTATTGTTTAGTCATCGTGTTCCACAGTCATCATGGCAGTAGATCTGGGTGCTTATTCAGCTCTTTGTGCAGTCTGTTCCAGACATTCAGCAAAGAGAACGTACTGCACTGTCAGGAACTCTCACCGCAAGCTGTTTGGCTAGATAAAACATTGGCGGCCTTTCAGTGCGAATGTCCCTTTTTTCCATAAAAATGAACTGCAATGTCATGTGTGGAGAGAGGAAGCAGGGGGTATTGAGTTCAACAGAATAAAGGCGCTGATGTACTATTTCTGTTGTTCTTCAGGGCAATCTATTTCGCTGCTTATTCAAAGTCAAAAGAGACTTTCAATGGCATCTTTGTGCCGAACAGTGGAGTCGTCCACATGTCCTCAGCAGGCTTTGCAGGTGAGGCCTTAAGGTTGTTAAGGAACATTTACGCAACATTGCCCATACCGTTTCCCAGAACTTGAGTGAAATTTATGCAACTGTTTGATGCTTACAAAGAAAAGTGGGTGTTTGGATCCCTAATTGCCTTGTTTTCCTTTCAGCGTTCATCACTAACTCCCTGATGAATCCCATCTGGATGGTCAAAACAAGAATGCAGCTTGAGAGGAAGTATGTTAATGCTGCTTTACTCTCAACAGGGAGCTTGCATAAGGGCATGACACATTATCTCTATTAGGTCATTGAGTTGTGGCCCATTTGCGTGTGAGATGTAACACATCCCCAGATACTGTGAGGGTAATGAGTTTTTTAGGATGGGGGAATGTACAACCTATTAGCACCGTCTCCCTGTTACGCAAACATCATTGTGATTAGCATGTGATCCAATCCGCTACAGTATAAATATCCACCTTGACGCACCGGTTGAGGCTTAGCAGGCATGTTCTATATTTGTGCTATAAAGTGTGCCGGCAGCCGACTGCTAGGGTCAGATGGGAGAATTATATCAGGTGGCATGCTCTGAAAATAGTCTGCCATTTAATTCTCCCTTCCACCCTACACGCAAACCACATTGTGCAATGTAAATTAAAGTTACAAGTGAATGTCATAAAGTCTTTGACCTTGATTTTAGTATTCACGCTGGATCAATGCCTAAACTAAGTTTTGAAATCTGAACTATTACTTCAGAGTTAACCGTGTTAAATTCTCGACCTTTGTAATCCATTTCTACCCGATCACCTGACCGACTGTCTCTTTGTCTTCCAGGGCACGTGGGGAGAAGAAAATGAACGCATTACAATGTGCACGGTATGTGTACAAGACAGAGGGTATACGAGGATTTTACCGGGGCCTGACGGCGTCGTACGCTGGTATCTCGGAGACTATGATCTGCTTCCTCATTTATGAGACGCTGAAGAAGTACCTAGCACAGAGTCGATTCACCACGCCTTCCACTGACACTGAAAAAGGGGCATCAGATTTCCTGGGCCTCATGTTTGCTGCTGCATTCGCCAAGGGTTGCGCCTCCTGCATAGCTTATCCACATGGTAGGTTGTTATTACCTGTCAGCCAGTATAAACCAGTATCAACCAGTCTGTGTCTAAATTTATACATAGATTGCTTCCTCCATAGCAGTGGTTCCCAAACTGGAGTATGTGAGGTGACGGAGGGGGTATGTGAAGAAAATGCTGAGTTATTCTGTTCCTTTAATTCTAACCCCACCTTAAAATGACATTAAATCAGTAAGCATGTATTTCTAACAGTGTTAAAACTGGAAAATGCTGGTGTTATAAAAGGTCAAATACATGACAGCCAATCAAATTACCTCATCTTTTGCAGTCAAAACTGACTGCATCCACATAAGCAGCGTGCATATGATAGGTTGCACACAGAGCATGCTGCCTTAGCAAAACATTTACATTTACATGTAGACACTTTTCTCCAAGGGACTTACAAATGAGAACAGTAGAAGCAATCAAATCTGCTTGGTTACAAACATTCTTCTAAATATCTTCCTTTGTGTATAGCAGAACAAAGAAATTTATACAGGTTTGGAACACTTGAAGAGGAGTAAATGATGACAGAATTTTCATTTTTGGTTGAACTATCCCTTTAAGACTCAAACTCTCTTTGAAACAGAAACATTCCCTGTGTGTGTTCTTGTTTTTAATGTTGTATTATATGACCAAGAATGCATTTTTCCCGAATATCCCACACAATTGCAAATGTGACATTTGATTACATTGAACAGTTCAAGAAAACAAAAAGATCATTTTAAAAGTGACGTAGCCACAGCAGAACTGTTGTCTGTCTCCAAGCAACACAAAGCGGTGTTTCGTTAGTGAACAGATCTGTTAGACTGGGTAAAATCTGCCGGCGATTTGATTTCGCCCAGCAACTCATTCTGGAAACCCGTACATTCATTTCTGCTGCATCTGTTACACTTTTGCGGGAACCAATCACAGACTGGCTTATCCACCTTGCTCGCTATTGGCGGGTACAGAGCTCTTTCTATGGCTCTGGGTGGGTATAACACAATGACGTCTCTCTCACGACCGTCAATCCAATTCCTTTTAACCTCTCAACGATGCTGAATGACTTCTTTTAGTTTAGCAAACAAATCGCTCGAGTGGGTGTAAATACCACGCTCGATGCCATTGCTGCTTCTGCAAACCGCTGATCAATGCTACAAACCAATACAAACTAAACCTGTCTGGAGATTTCGCATCGCTCTGCAAAAGTATGTCACCCGGATCGTTGATCTGATTGGTTGAAGGACTATCCAATTCCGTGAATAATGCTCGTTGATCACGCCTCTTGTGCAGTAGGAAATACATAGCAAACTCCCCAGACCAATGTTCAATTTTAAATTGAGCTTGGTCTGGTGATAGCCAGACAACAAATCTGTGGCTTTTTCAACAATCTGGAGAGTCAGTGATTCAATGATCCATTCATAAATGCAGCCACTTGCTATGTTACTGAAAGAATGAATGAATGACTCAATGACTCACTCATTAAGACAGTGGCTTGCTGCCACCTACTGGCGGTTTTAGTTTGATATTTAAATCATTTCATATTTCTCTGTTGAACTTTTTCATTTAAATCATTATTTCATAACATTATTTTTGCCATTGTAATTGCATTCAAGTCAGCTCTGAGCATTCAAGCAGGAATTGTAAGAATTTGACCTAAAACATGAGCCGTATATTTAATGGGGTTAGAAAAACTGCATTTATAAAGGAGAAAATATTGTCCCTTCTTGGAAAAGATTTGTCTGCAGTCTAAGTGGAAGAGGGGGTATGCAGAAGGATGTTAAATGCCTCAAGGGCTACGCCACTGTAAGAAGTTTGGAAACCATTGCTCTATAGCAATACCACTCTTGCACTTTTAAGGCACTTAGGACTTGGATTCACAGGAGTGAATAAAACTTTTTTTGATCAAATAAACATTAATAAAAATCTATGTAATAACATTTTCAGGAAAATTTTGTTTTCTCTTTACCATAATGGAAAAACAAGAATTTGCTGAAACTTTGACCTCTCCTTCTCACTTTTAATGACCAACCTTTACTGGTGTCTTCCAGAGGTCATTCGGACGAGACTCAGAGAAGAGGGAAGCAAATACAAGTACTTCTTTCAGACGGCGCGCCTTGTGGCGGTGGAAGAGGGCTACGCTGCTTTTTACAGAGGACTCATTCCACAGCTTATCAGACAGATCCCCAACACGGCCATAGTGCTGTCCACATACGAGTTAATTGTCCATCTGCTGGGTGAACCCTCCAAATGAAGACACACACAACAAGCACACAAAAAACACTTTTGACCTGCAGCTAACGTGAACCGAATAGAATCCATCATGGACAGGGATGTTCTTTTCAATTACCCAAAGACTTTAAACAACTTTTTTTATTTTTAAGTTCAATGCATATGTCATCAAAACTGTTTTGCTTGTTTGTGTGTTATGTAAATGGCGCATATTGTATAGTTCTTTGTGTATACTGTATCAGTGTACAGAAAAGGTCATCTGAATATAATGCTTTAAGTTAACTAAATTATTCTTATTATAAGTAGCAGTGTTTTGTTGCAGTCCATTGAATTCTTTGGATCTATGATATGGTACTTGTCCAAGGGATTTGGAGTTAATCATTACTGGATCCAGGTTTTATGTTCTTGGAAGAATTGGAAATGATACTGATGAGGGCATAGAATAACTTTTTTGCAGTCGACATGCTGACGTTGCAATATTTTGTAATACTTTCCTGCTCTGTGACACCTAGTAGCATTCTGGAGTCTGACCAATTAATTCCATTCACCTCTTTACTAGAAACGTTTCATCTGTTTACTGTACATGTTAAGTTGTTCAACTTTTACAGAAAAGGAGTCTTGATGCATATGCTACTGTTGGTTTAATTAAATAAATTATTTTATTTTTGTTTTTGTTGGAAATGCATAGTTGAAATGAGCCTTATAAATAAATGCATCTTTTTAAAGTCTGTTCGGATGAGTTTATGATTGTTAGCAAGACTTTGAAAATGAAGAAAAGAGTTGATAATCCCAGGATCCCAGCTGTTTACTTAAAGCAACATCAGGCTCCAAAATAAGAACATGATCTTTGAGCCTACTAGTAGTATCTTTATCTCTTGTGCCACAATGCTGTTCACAAAGTGGGAGGCACATATGAATCATTTGTAATGTGGAAGAAAATGATCAAGTAATGTCAACATATGTGCTTTTAAGCTTGTTAATTACGACTGAACTTATGATAACTGATGCAATACTAACATTTAGACAAAATTTGAACGTGACTGAAAGATGAGAGTGGACTGTTTAGAAGTTTTTAATATGCTGTAATGTCTGTAAAGCTTAGAAAGTGTTTTAACATGCGTTGCCTCAAGAGGGCAGTTTTATACCATATAAACTTCAATTCACTTTCTTGAACAGGAGCAATTACAAACTCCAAAGGAAACGGATCGAATACAGATAACTCTAATGGCTTAAAATGGCTTAATGTTAATGAAATGCTGCATATATATAATGTAAATAAAATAATTACAAAATGTATAGACAATGTGAAATACTACAAAATATAATTACTGTGCTGTTATGTATGTTATTTTCGGCTAATTATACTTTTATATTGTACATTATATATATTCAATATATAGAAGTTTTACATAATAATAACTATTATTATTTTTATGTTGGGAATGGTTGCAAAAATTCCAACTTTTATTTTGACAGGTCTTGATACCGCACTCATGACCTGGATATGACCATGTTGTAGATTGATGCGCGCTTCTGTTGCCGCATGACCGACTCCAGCGTGTGGTTTATTCTGAATAACACTACTGTCATTATCCCGTTTTGCAATGGAAACCTTTAACCAAATACTACTACAGTACCCGCCATTTGTAGTTGGTGGTGTCGGAGCGACGGCGATTGCTGCTGGAGGAGCGCTAATCTATAGAATTGCAACCAGGTATTGTAAGCCTGCCCATAAGATGTCGCTGGGCCTCGTATAACACACAAGTATCTAGCTAGGACTATAAACTACATTGCGCCTGAACGAATGCTTTTTACGATTCACTACATTAAACTTGTATCGCAGCAGTATTTTCATGTATCAGTTCTGCAATAAAAAAGCGTGTGCTCGCGCAGCCAGCCAGTGAGCGGCGCGCGCTAAACAAACTAGAGCGCGAGATTTCGTACAATGCCTCATCTGTTGTCTTTGTTGTTAAGTATAACATATATTGTTACTTCTGTAAAATATTGATATATTAATGCACAAGCTCCGTCGAAGCTTTCAGAATCTTTCTAAATTCTCATTTAAATTCATTTTCTGATGAAGTGTTGGTTAATACCAGGTTAATACCATGATGTTATTGATAACTATTCCAAGTAATTGTGTTATTTTGGCGGAAAACTAAAGTAATTAACGCACCATGGTAAGAGCAACTTCCTTGGAAAAGACTCCTATTAAACTGTCGGAAATGATGAAACTGTAGTGGAAGATCCAAACATGAATGACCTTTTGATATTCATTGAATCATATTTTGCTAGACTATACCCAGGTATTACACCTTTAATTGTTTCTGTAGTAGTAAGATATGAGACGCTTTTCCTGGATTCAAATTCATTCAAATTTCTGCCAAATATGCAACATGTCATTACTTGACTTGATGGGAATGATGTTATCATCACAGACTGAGTTTGTCAGTTTAATCAAGCCCTTATCAGCTCTAAAATTGAGTCAGTTAATCAAATTAAAATCAGTCAAACTCTAATCATGCAAGTTATTTAGTCTCAGGTCCTGAGACACTACTGATTGTGCTGTTTGAAAAAACAAAAATCCCAGTTTTTCATTAGATTCAGATTTCCAATGAATGTCTTGCATGTCCCATGAAAAAAGATGCAACCAAAAACACTGGACTGCTGGACTAGTATCAACAGGACATAAGCTGAATAAAATAATTGACTTTTTTTTTCTTTTTTTTTTATGTATAGGCTATATCTCAGGAGAAGTGTTCTCATATGCTCATACTGTAGAGTTTGATTGGATGCACAGCTTTTGATGTTAACAAATAAAAATATATGGAAGCATTTTCTCATTTATTTTATACGGAAGAGGATTAAGGCCAAGCAATAGTAAAAAATAAAACCATCTCGAGATTGAAGTTGTTAAATTTTGAGAAAAAAATAGTTACATTTTGAGAAAAAAGTCAAAATAAAATGTTACGGATAAACTCGTTAAATTACGAGAAAAAGGTTGTTAAATTATGAGAAAAAGTCGAAATAAAATGTTAAGAATAAACTCGTTAAATTACGAGAAAAAAGTTGTTAAATTATGAGAAAAAAAGTTGAAATAAAATGTTAAGAATAAACTTGTTAAATTTCGAGAAAAAAGTCGAAATAAAATTAAGAATAAACTCATTAAATTACGAGAAAAAAGTTGTTAAATTATGAGAAAAAAAAGTTGAAATTAAAATGTTAATAAAAAACTTGTTAAATTACGAGAAAAAACTCGTTAAATTTCGAGAAAAAAGTCTAAATAAAATTTTAAGAATAAACTCATTCAATTACGAGAAAAAACTCGTTAAATTTCGAGAAAAAGGTCAAGATAAAATGTTGAGAATAAACTCATTAAATTATGAGAAAAAACTCATTAAATTTCGAGAAGGTGGAGATAAAATGTTGAGAATAAACTCATTAAATTATGAGAAAAAACTCGTTAAATTTTGAGAAAAAGGTCGAGATAAAATGTTGAGAATAAACTCATTAAATTACGAGAAAAAACTCGTTAAATTTCAAGAAAAAAGTAGAGATAAAATGTTGAGAATAAAGTCATTACATTACGAGAAAAAAGTCATTAAATTATGAATTTGTTCTCGTAATTTAACAAGTTTATTCTCAACATTTTATTTAGACTTTTTTCTCGAAATTGAACAAGTTTTTTCTCGAAATTTAACAACTTTAATCTCAAGATGGTTTTATTTTTTTATTATTGCTTGGCCCTAATCCTCTTCCGTAATAAGCTATCAATGATTATATATTTACTTGCCTTTGCAGTTAGCGTTTTTACCCCCGCTCTCTGCAGAACAGACAGTAGTGGAAGAACCACTGTTGTGGTCTGTCAGGTCATGTTAATGGAATTACAGTTTATTTTTCTGTTATTAAGGCATAGTAACGTGCAGCAGTTCTCCTAAATCTGACCCTTTTTTATTTTACAGGAAGAAACCAAGTCATGTCCAAGTGAACTGTTGGTTCTGCAATCAGGACACAATTGTCCCCTATGGGAACAGAAACTGCTGGGATTGTCCATACTGTGACCAGTATAATGGCTTTCAGGAGGTATTGGCATTATGAGATTTGTTTTTTCTGTGTAGTGATAATGTTTTTGAAAAGACGATATGTATTACACTTATATTTTTACACTGCTGCCAAAAGTTAAGATCATTTAATTTTGTGTAATGGATTTAAAATAACTTTGTATCCTCTATATAAATATACTTTAAAATGTAACTTATAATTGTGATGTCAAAGCTGTGTTGACAGCAGCCGTTACTCTAGTTTTCAGCATCACATGATGCTTCAGAAATCTGCTGATTTGGTGCTTAAGAAACATTTATCATTAACATTAATCATTGTTAAAAACTGTTGTGCTGCTGAATATTTTTGTGAAAACTAATAAATTTTTCCCAGTATTATTTGATGAATTTAAATTTATTTGAAATCTTAATAGAAAGTTTTGTCACATTATAAATGTCTTTACTGTCATTTTTGAACAATTTAATCAATGCATTCTTGCTAGATAAAAGTATAGAGGTGGGTGATATCCCAGTAGTCACGAAAAATTTGTCAACAGGTAGAGATTTTGGACTATTGTCTTTATCGCAGTTACGCTCACGTGACGTTGCCGTGCTGCGCCATCAAGAAAGCTTTTTATGTGAATTTTAAACTAGGGCTGCATGATTTATTGTGATTAAACCGCACGATTAAACTGCACCAGAGGGCGCTCTTGTGCAGAAACTCTTAATATGCCCTGCAGCAGAAGAAGATAACACATGTCATATCGCTGTAGCTGAATAAACAGAAGATTGAAATGCTTTGATTAATTAAACATGAATAATAAACACACGACTGCCTTATTCTGTGTAAGAAGCCACATCATCTCACAGAAGGATGCTCAACTGTCGTTATGAAGTGAGTTTGGAGTAAAAACATGTTATTAAATGTTGTCTTTTGTTGGACAAGATGTTAATAAATGCTTCTCATGTCTGTTTGACGCTTGTTGCTTTTTCAAAGGTACATTATAAGCGACTCAAACTCGCAGTGCTTTCAGATGGATTAGCATTAGGGGCCATACTTCATTGACAGGCTGCGCATAAAAAAATAATAGCAGCCTTTGCGATTTAATAATCGCACTAAGAATCTCGTTTAAGTGATAATCGCGTTAAAGTTCAATGTTATTTTTCGTATCGTGCGATAAATCGCGCAGGCCTATTTTTAACCGTTCAAGCACAATAAGTAGCGAAACTCATTTCAGTATATGCGTGCACTGTCTGAGAGACAGTGAGCGAACACACCTGAAACGCGCGCACATAAAGCCACTGCTCATACAGCATGTGAGTACTGAACTGAGTTCTTTTTGCTGCCTTATTGGGCTCGAACAGTCAAATACACACACTTATGCGTCAAAATCTGTCCCTTGCAGCATTGTTTTCATCCACATAAATTCAGTATGGTGTCTAACCTGACGGAGGTCTATAAATGTACATTTATCAAGCGAGTCTTTGATTTGCACTTCTTTTTGATCTGTAGAACGGGGACTACAACAAACCCATTCCTGCACAATACATGGAGCATCTAAACCATGGCGTTTCGGCCGGTGTCCCTGAGTCACCGAAGACACTGCAGTGGGTCAATTGCCAGATGCTTCTGTGCAAGAAGTGTAACAACAACCAGACACTGAAGATTAAGCAGCTGGCCTCGTTCATCCCCAGGGATGATGTAGGTTTAATAACTGACTTTGATTTTAATTTCTTAATTTCTAGATGACTAAGGTTTAAAGCTTGTTGTTTAATTAAATGAGTTTTTTTATACAGGCAAAAATAATTAAATATGACATTCAATAGGCATTTAAAAAATTGTAATTATGTTAAGTCTGTTTTATAATGTGAAAATCATCAGCTCAATAACAAGTAACATGCATGCAACCAGTAAAATGTAATGCCATATGTTCACTATAATGGCAGGAAAACTATGATGAGGAGATCGAAGTATATAAGCACCATCTCGAGCAGACCTACAAGTTGTGCCGGCCGTGCCAGACGGCAGTGGAGTACTACATCAAACATCAGAACCGACAGCTGCGAGCTCTGCTCTTCAACCACCAGCTCAGACGCACTCGGGATGCTGATAAAGCCTTTATTAAGGTGGTGATCTCTATATATTTACATGGTTTCAAATCAAGCCACAAGACTTGACATGAAAAAAACAGGAAGATTTCTTTTATATACATACCTCTCTGAAGTGTATCTTCAAGAATACTAGGAGCTTGATTAGGTGCCAGGAGCTTGACATGGAAAAATGCTCTGAATTTAGATGTTGCCCAGATAAAACTGTAAAACCTGGTTTGCATTTGTAGCATGTATCGAGTTTGATTAATGACAAGCCTGTTTCTAGTGTTTTCTTAAAATGCAGATAAATGTGTGGAAGTGATTTTCAGAGATAAGGAAAGACCTGTTTTCACTTGCTTCTTTTGTGTGCTGATTATTTTTTTCTTACTGCTACTGTTGATTCACATTTCATTTTTAATCAGGCTTGACATGCAAGTATCAAGTGCTATTCCCATATCAAGTGATAATTTTTTTCCCCCGCTCTTTTGTACAGAACACCTACTCCCTCAGCACGCCAGCCTGGTTGATCTTGCTCAGAGTCCTTGCGTTTCTGGCCTGTGCCTTCCTTGTAGCTGTGACTTTGTCTGGATCGGGAGATGTGGCCCCCTCTGTCACGCAGACCTTAAGC
Organism: Chanodichthys erythropterus; assembly: GCF_024489055.1. Lineage (NCBI taxonomy): Eukaryota > Metazoa > Chordata > Actinopteri > Cypriniformes > Xenocyprididae > Chanodichthys > Chanodichthys erythropterus. The sequence goes on from NC_090240.1 coordinate 20,212,843, forward strand.
GGAGGAGTCGCCCCGCCTAAACGTGCTCTCCAAAACGACAGTGAAAGCAAGACTCTCAATGAGAGCAAAATGATGTGGGATGATCTGGTGGATCTTCTTCCAGAAGAGGCCGTGGAGAACGCTCGACTCATCTGGCAGTCCGGAAGCAACCATCAAATGGCCGTGGCCTCTGTTGGTCTCCTAACTTGCATCACGGGGGTCTTAATGGCAGGACCTGTTAGGTGAACCAATTAAAAACATACATAATTTATTTTTCATTACAAAATTGTTAATAAATTACATACATGTAAAACTTTTTTATACTATATATATATACATACATACTATATATAGCTTTGTATAAACAAGTAAAAGTTTTATTTTGAATGTATTTTTATTTATATATTTTTTTATATATTAACTTTATTAATGCATGAATAAATGTATACATAATATATAAATATATTATTTATTATTTCATTAAATATATTGTTATTTATTATTTTTGCTATAAATCTTAGCTAAATATATGTTTATTTATTTTTTTAAAGGTTGAGGAGGATTGACGCTGTGGCATCTGTGCTTTGGCTCCTCGTCATATGTTTTTACCTGGCCGAGTGTTACCTCAAGACGGACATTCCTGACTGGTTGGAATCTGTCAAGTTTGGAATCACTTCTGTGTGTTGTCTGGTGGGATTCGCTGCCGCTGTGGCAACGCACAAATCCTCGAGTCAAAGAAGAGCCAGAGGTCGCAGGTCAGAATCTGAGCAGTGACACTAAGCTAAGATACTTTATGGGACACTTTTGGGACATGTAGAAACAAGGGTTTGATTTTTCTCAGATTGACACATTTTCCTTCCAACTGTCTTCAGTTTATACTAACGAACTAATGTAATGTATAAACCTTCATGGCCTTTAAGATACTTGCTAAGTAGGCCTTCAAAACTGTGCTAATAGATATAAAAAAGATTAAAAAATATCTAGTCTGTGTGGATGACCTTGCTCAAAGTATTAGAAAATGAGTTTTGCCTTATTTGTAGTATTACTGCATGTTTTGCCCCTAATTTGACATCGGCAGAACATCTCAATTTCAGGCATTTTACATTTGCTAAGCTAAGGTTTGGGGTATCTGGTAAAGATACAGACTAGTTCTATGAGTGAATGTTTTTTTTATGCATCTTGATGTGTATAATGCTGTAAGTGCATTATTTACTTAGAAATTGAAATGGTGCTTATGGAATTGGGATTTTTTTTTCCATCCCATCTATAATGGATACTAACCCCTGATCCATTGCAGCATGAAAGTGGCGTTTAAAATTTACAAATCATCTACAATTTAAAAAACCTTGCTGTGTCAACTATACCCACTATATCAAACAATAACAAAAATACTGTATTATGCCAATACTGCTCAAATCTCATATTTGCAATCTCACAACTAATGTGATATTAGCAGTATTAAGTTGCTAACATACAAATGTTATTCTTCTGTTATACTTTAGCTCAAGTGCTTTCAGTTTTGATGTTAGGCTATAGCAGAATGCATTTGAGAGAGTCTATGTCTAATATTTGTGCCTTTGCATAGATTCTAAATTAACCTGAATTTCAAGTCATAAAGTATGTATCCAGTTTGTAATCGTTACGCCAATACAAAATTTATGGAGAATGTTTTTAATGTTTAAAGACGGAGAAAATTGGCTAAACAAGTACTTTGCATAGCACTATGCTTATTATATTATGATCAGTATGTTTACTATACTGTAAAATGTAATGAATGCACTACATTGTATTACATGCCATTTAGTTTGAATACTACTAACCACACTAAACCTCTGTAACATGTAGGCATCTCTTTTGAGTGTCTCTTACAAGAACAGACACATTTTCAAAACTTTTACAAACAAAGCTTTATAGGGATTGTACTTTCTTGTAATTTTCTATTAAGTATTGTATTTTTACTGTATTCTAGAAACGTGTGACATCATGTGACAGTACGACTATAGATTGTATATTTTGTAGATTTGCATCACTGTATTTCCCAAGTAACTGTATGCATGTGGCATATGCTGTGAAGTTTGTTTTCGCTGTGATCGAAGTACTTACTAATGGGACTTAGACATGTACTGTCCGCAACTTTTCTGTTATTTAAATCAAGTCTGTTTTCAAGTGTACCTTGAGCTCATTTCCATTAGATGTGTATCAGCTCATACAGATCTTGTGGTACTTGTTCACCTCTAACATACTGTAACTATCTCAACATGCTTGTAAGGCAAGCTTTAATATTTATGATTTTGTATTACCAAAAGGTGACATGTCATGTGCCTATGTAAAGCTGCATTAAAGGGATGGTTCACCCAAAAATGAAAATTCTGTCATCATTTACTCACCCTCAAATTGTTCCAAACCTGTATGAAGTTCTTCCTTCTGCTGAACACACAAGAAGATATTTGGAAGAATTGACCATCAACTCTTTTTTGCTACTGACATTCTTCGAAATATCTATTTGGAACAATTTGAGGGTGAGTAAATGATGACAGAATTTTCATTTTTGGGTGAACTATCCCTTTGAGTATATTACTCTAGACATCTGTATTTTTGTCTCCTCATTATCATAGTTTTACTTGCCAAAGGCTGATAATTGGTAAATACTAATAATAATAGTGTGTATTTAGACTTGACATTGATACAAGTATCTCAAAACTATGTATAACATTTATTTAGCACAGCACATTGTATTTATGAGAATATACTCGATCCTTCATTGACTCGTACCTATTTTATTACCAGACAGTTTCGATTGTTCGGTAGTATGACGTGTCTCCCCAAAATTGAATGTGATTTTAAATGTGAGTAAATAAGTTGAATTTAACACTGAGGATTTATTGTGGTAGGACCGGTCAAGGTGAATTCACCGATCTGTGCATGTTGTATCAGAAGGCGCATGGTGATGTCAGAGATTGATTGGAAGGAAAGTAAATTGGTTTAAGGAATAAGGCCAATTTTTATACTGGTATCCTGTCAAATCCAGTTTCTTACTCAGTTAACCAAATCTCAAATGGACCTGAATCTGTTGTGGCCTCTGACCACTACAAATCTAAACTGAATCTGATGTCTTGTGTTTGGAGCTTTTTGATTCTTCATTGCTCGCAGGCTCTAAATAGTTGTCCGATTTTGAGAAGCCTCCATTTTTGGCATTGCTGTGCTGTTTCTGGTATATCATCAACCCCTGATCAGTGGTTTCTTGTGATTTTGACCTGGAATGACCCCAAAGATATAATGTGAAATTATCAACTGCATTGTTGAATAGTGTGAAACCGTTTCCGTCCAGACACTTAAGCTCAGATTTGTTGTAATAATGTTTTGGACTGTTGTGCTTTGAGTAAAGCAGCATGTTTGCGCAATTGCTGTAATATAATTGAGTTGTATTGCATTTTTTATACTTGTATTATTTAACCCTATTACGAAGTGAAATAAAACACTGATAAAATGCGAACTGTGTGTTTGACATTTCTTTTAAAACTATTTAGATTTAGATAAATTGGAAGATTGTTTGAGATGGAAGCTGTTGTGCTTTTATAAATTAGTGAATCATAACCCAGAAAACTCTGTGACATAGCGTCACATGTCTGAACTGAGCAAGTGAAGACATAACTAATGTATGATTTCATATGTTTACAGAAATGCTAGCTCAGATTACATGTTTTGTTTAATTTTACTTTTATTTATCTTCATTGAAATCTTTACTTCACTGAAATCTACATTGTCTGTAGTTGATTCAAATTTGGAGCCACATCTACCATTTACACAGCATCTGCGTACATTTATATATTTTCTGTATCTTCTGTATACAGAATACAGTCTTCTACCGTAATAGTAACCAAAGACTTATTTTCTCCATAAAGCTTAGTGGTGGACCAATTCTGCTTTGTCTGTTGCAGGTATCTGTCTGGTAGTTCTCCTGGGCCGTACTACGGTAATCACTGTCCCCTGCTGTCTGCACCTGTGTCTGGATCCTCTACCTTCATCCCAACACCTCCCCCCAACCTGTCACAGCTGCTCATCCGCCAACAAAGCCACAGAACGCGCAAAGCCTCGCCCTCCTCGCTGCCTGGGCGACTGAACAGGGCACTCTCTCTAGGAACTATCCCCTCCCTTGCACGAGCAGGTGAGTGCATGTTTAGGTAAAACATAATATAAATGTTAATTGTCCCTTCTTCTTTTCTTTTACCCATTAGAACATAACAATTCTGTTAATGTCAATGCATCTCTTTTTATTAAATAGGGCTGTCAACGTTAACATGTTAACACGTTATTAATTAAAAATCCAAAACGCATTATAATAATTTAACAATATATATAATACAATATTAATTTGGTATTATATATATGTGTGTGTGTGTGTGTATGTATGTATATATATATATATATATATATGTATATATATATATATATGTATATATATATATATATATATAACATTTATTTTTTTCTTAACTTTTGCTGATATAAATATTAAAATTAAATAAAAATTGCAATAAAAATTAAGGACAAATGAACTTTTCTCTATATACTATGAAAATGGGTGTTCTTTCCATGTAATGTAGAAACATTTTGTTTGTGAAGATAAGAGTTGTGCTGATAGTGAGAGGCCTCAGGTGCTGTTTTGTGGAACTAGTGCAGAGGTGCATGATGGGAAAGATGTGGGTCACTGACTGACTGAATGCTTGGTACAAGGAACTCTGCTCACTCTTCACCCCAGACGGTGCCGCACCTAGCAGGGGAATTTTGCCAACTGCCAAAGAAAACTGTGAAGTGCGATTGAGAAATAAGTCTGTACGGTGTCTCCAGCTACCTGCATGTTACTGGGATTTTCCCACCACATAAGGGTTTCGGGTTACAGGAAGCGACTTCTTTACATTGTTTTATTAACAGCTGGTCTGTTTAATCTTGTTGTGTTATGCCATTTAAATTATTAATTTAAATTAAATTTAAAAGAATAGTCAACCTATAAATTAAACGTCATCATTTACTAACCATCATGCGGTTCTAAAACCATATGCTATTTTTTCAGTAGAAAACTTTTTCTCTATGCAATGACGGTTCATATATTGACCAGACTACAGTGGTTCAACCTTAATGTTATGAAGCAACAAGAATACTTTGTGCACACAAGAACAAAACAAAAATAATGACTTTATTCAACAAATTTGTCTTTCCTCTGTCAGTCTCGTACACAGTTGTCTCAGTAAACGTATTGGCCTTATAATCGCTGTTCTGACATTGAACACAGAAGCACTGGACATAAATAGTGTAGGAGAACGACAGAGGAGAGACTAAATTGTTGAATAAAGTTATTTTTGCGCCCAAAAAGTATTCTCGTTGCTTCATGACATTGAGGTTGAACCACTGTAGTCATGTGGACTATTTTAACAATGTTTTTACTACTTTTCTTGACCTTGAATGTGGTAATTTCATTGCTTTCTATTGAGGATAAAAAAAGCCTCTCAGATTTCATCAAAAATATCTTAATTTGTGTTCGGAAACATGAGGCTGAGTACTTAATGACAGAAATTTCATTTTTGGGTGACCTAACCCTTTAAGCTCCAAAAAGGTGTTGTGTGAGGAACTTTATTCACTGATAATGCCCTCTGCTTCAGCTCTTGGAGCAAATATGATGCAGAGCAATATGAACTAATATTGTATGGAAAAACATCTTTAAAAATTCACAATTTATGAAAATAAAACCGCCGGTTTGGAGTGAAATGAGTAAATAATAACAGAAATGTTTAAATGAACAATTCCTTTAACAAGAATTTTTTGTTCTTCTTTTTGATTCCTGTTTATGTATTTTAAAAATACAATATTGTACATACTATACAGTATCTCACAGAAGTGAGTACACCCCTCACATTTTTGTAAATATTTTATTATCTTTTCATGTCACAACACTGAAGAAATGACACTTTGCTACAATGTAAAGTAGTGAGTGTGCAGCTTGTATAACAGTGTAAATTTGCTGTCCCCTCAGAATAACTCAACACACAGCCATTAATGACTAAACCGCTGGCCACAAAAGTGAGTACACCCCTGAGTGAAAATGTCCAAATCGGGCCCAATTAGCCATTTTCTCTCCCCGGTGTCTTGTGACTCGTTAGTGTTACAAGGTCTCAGGTGTGAATGGGAAGCAGGTGTGTTTAATTTGGTGTTATCGTGCTCACTCTCTCATACTGGTCACTGGAAGTTCAACATGGCACCTCATTGTAAAGAACTCTGAGGATCTGAAAAAAAGAATTGTTGCTCTACATAAAGATGGCATAGGCTATAAGAAGATTGCCAAGACCCTGAAACTGAGCTGCAGCACGGTGGCCAAGACCATACAGCGGTTTAACAGGTCAGGTTCCACTCAGAACAGGCCTCGCCATGGTCGACCAAAGAATTTGAGTGCACATGCTCGGCGTCATATCCAGAGGTTGTGTTTGGGAAATTGACGTATGAGTGCTGCCAGTATTGCTGCTGAGATTGAAGGGGTGGGGGGGGTCAGCCTGTCAGTGCTCAGACCATACACCGCACACTGCATCAAATTTTTCTGCATGGCTGTCGTTCCAGAAGAAAGACTCTTCTAAAGATGATGCACAAGAAAGCCTGCAAACAGTTTGCTGAAGACAAGCAGACTAAGGACATGGATTACTTGACCAAGTGAGGAGTACAAGTGTGTCTTGCCTACAGTCAAGCATGGTGGTGGGAGTGTCATGGTCTGGGGCTGCATGAGTGCTGCCAGCACTACAGTTCATTGAGGGAACCATGAATGAGCAGAGCATGATCCCCTCCCTTCAGAGACTGGGCCGCAGGGCAGTATTCCAACATGATAATGACCCCAAACACACTTCTAAGACGACCACTGCCTTGCTAAAGAAGCTGAGGGTAAAGGTGATGGACTGGCCAAGCATGTCTCCAGACCTAAACCCTATTGAGCATCTGTGGGGCATCCTCAAACGGAAGGTGGAGGAGCGCAAGGTCTCTAACATCCGCCAGCTCCATGATTTCGTCATGGAGGAGTGGAAGAGGACTCCAGTGGCAACTGGTGAAGCTCTGGTGAACTCCATGCCCAAGAGGGTTAAGGCAGTGCTGGAAAATAATGGTGGCCACACAAAATATTGACACTTTGCGCCCAATTTGGACATTTTCACTTAGGGGTGTACACACTTTTGTTGCCAGCGGTTTAGACTTTAATGGCTGTGTGTTGAGTTATTTTGAGGGGACAGCAAATTTACACTTATACAAGCTGCACACTCACTACTTTACATTGTAGCAAAGTGTCATTTCTTCAGTGTAGTCACATGAAAAGACATAATAAAATATATATACAAAATTGTGAGGGGTGTACTCACTCCTATGAGATACTGTATATCAAAAGGGATTGCAGAGACAACAGCTTGGTTTACCATAGCTTTTAACTTTGACCTATCAGTAATACGTGCAGGCTTTTAAAGCCCAGGATCAGGATGATGTCGGGAGTGGTGTTTAAATGACTGTTGTGAGACGGTAGAAGAATCATGGTTTGTTTCATGTATGGTTCTTCAGACGAGACCAGATGAGATGGCAAACGTCAGCCTCCTGTAATCATATGCAGCGGCTTGGCAGGTGCGATTAAAAACGGGCAGGAGCTTGATCTTTATGCTCGTGATTTAATCACACACACTTGTCTGAGAAATCTCATTGCATCATATAGAGGTGGCCATTAAAATTTAATCTGTTATTTTATCTTCAACGGCTAACAAGTTTTAGTTTAGTTCTTATTTAAGAAATCCAGTGAGTCTATTGAGATCTCACACAACTCGTTTTAACAGAATCATTAGCATATCACTCATCTCCTTGTCACACTTCTACAGGAGTTCTTGAAAAGGCTCTTGTGTGAGCAGGGCCTTTACCTGCTCCATCATGTAGCTTCATCCATCTGCTCTTTAATGTTCATTGCTGGTGCAGGTTCTCTCTATGGCTGCAGCTGTGTTGGCTCCACATATGGAGACATTCCTGGAATGACAGTAGGAGCGTTAAATGACCCTACTTTACTGTTGGATGCTTGTGTTGTATCATGAAAAATTGCTAGGAATTTCTGTCAGCCTTTTTGTTGGGATGGCTACCTTTCTTTGACATTTTGAGAAAGTAGCCATGGAAAGAATGGTAGAAGAAACTGCACTTGTACTACTGTTCAAAAGGTTGCTATGCGCTGAAACCCTATTGTAATTGTTAAAATTTCCAAGGATAAGCATTATCCCCTAAAAGTGATTAGGCAGAACAAACTGTAAGTCATAGAATTTTTGAGGGCTGGCAGTATTCTCACCGTCTACAGCGTCACCGAGGCTCGCCCCGATCGGCCGAACGGAGGTGCTACAGCGGTCAAATGTACGAAATGCCTCATAACTCCTGAACTGTATCAAGCCAAAATTTTGGGGTATTTTGGATTTTTCAAAAACCTACTTTTGCGAACTAGTCCTAGGTTTTTGACCCGATCAGAACCAAACCAGTGGAGCAAGGTTCTCTGGAGTCTGATTGTAAATAGTTATCAAAAAAAGTTGAAATTCTGATTCATGGTCCCTAAGGGCTACCAAAATGTTTGAAGTGGGTGGAGCCACTTTTACTAAAATGGCACGCCTATGTAAGAGCTCATTCTGTGGTTGTGTGAAAATGGACGCAGCGACTGGCCACTTGGTGGTGCTATAACAGGAAAAAAACATGAAAATGGCTATAATTCACTGTTAGTACGATCAAATTGAGAATTGGAATGCAGTGTTTTCGTCTGACATGCCATGACTGTCTATGAGGACATTGACGTATCTTGAAAAACATGTCAGCCATCGGCCAATGAAATCTGAGCAGCTATTAGACAAGGTTAACGGAGGCCGATTAGAACGAAACTCACTGGGCCTGTTTGACTTACAGCCCTAGAGGCCCGTGAGAAATTCCAAATAAATCGGCCACCGGGGGGCACCTTCGCATTTTTCATGTGTATAAAGGTTCATGTATCGCACAATTGGTGGAACCACATGGTAGAACTCCTTATTCTGAGCAACTTTGCCTCTAGAACCGCTGCTGTCCACCGAATCGCCATTAAATATTGGAGATTTCAAAAACCAACTTTGGTGAACTAGTCCTAGGTTTTTGGCTTAACCTCGATAACTGTTATTTCTATGGTGAATTGCCTGTATTTGCTGTAAATGGTCTTTTCCATCTATGATCAAGATGGTTATAGGCTTACTAATTAAAACATAATACCTTTTTACGCATGTTTGTAAAGGCCTTAAAGCGCTTGAACCCTGATAATTGCTGTTTCAAAAAAAAAAAATTAAGCAGCACAACTGTTTTCAACACTCATAATAATTAACAAAAAATTATTTAATGACTTATCGATATAGGACAGAATTATATATAACATCTGCACATTTTATATGTATGTAAAATCTTGTTTTGCTTATTTTACTTGTAGATTCGGGTTTCCTGTTCAGTGGGAGTAGACCATCTTTACAGTGTAAAGACTCGCCACCTTCAGGTAACTCAAAAGAAGTGAAGCATTGGTTGTATAAATCTTTCTGACTTGAAATCAGATATATCATATAAGATAAATTAAATGATAATTTAATCTTTTCAATAGACTACTACTCCCTAAAATCTGGAAGCCGACCCGCCTCTCCTGGACCATCTCCAACCCCCTCCGTGGCAGGTTCTGTCACTTCCACCTCCAGCTCCGCCAGGCAGCGTCGGCCGCTCATCAGCCCGGCCAGACTCAACATCAGTGGGCAAAAGTTGCAGCTCTTTTCTGCCCCTCTGGAGCCTTTCAGTTTGGCCTCACCACCTCCCTTTCTGTCGGAGCAAAGCCATATGCACAGCAGAGGATTCTTGCCTGATGTTCCTCACTTCCATTCACAGAATAATGGTACACATTTGGGTGTATTTTAAATCTAGATTAAAGTCCTTAATGTAGCAAGAGAGCTTCAGTGTGTTTCTGTTAACCATTTGAGCAGATTAATATTATACAGTGTCCCTTAAAGTCACCATAAAATTATAATTTACAATTCTTATTTTTTTTTATAGAATACTGCAATATTTATTATAAATGATTTATCCGTGAACATTTTTTTTTGTTCACATGGCATTATAATTTTTAATCAAAATAGCTTCCCCTCCCTCTTGCAACAAACATCTCTTGTCTTCTCTGATGACGTTTACTGGTGTGAGGGCGGGACAACCTGTCACTCACATGACATCACAGAAATAGTAAACCACAACCATCCAATCAATTCCTGATGGACAAAATCAAGTCCTGCCCTACATTTTTTCCTGTTCGAGATGCCGTTTCACTCAGTTACAAGTCACAATAGGGAAGAAAAGTCTATCGTAACTTCTTTTTTTTATCCAGACTTCAAAATAAAAAACAAAAGTTATTTTAATTTTTGTTTTTGAAAATTGTGAATTAATTTGTTTTGTCAACTTTTTTTCCCCTTAAATGTCCGAATGTTTTTTCGGGGCCACTGTATGTGAAACATGCTATTAATATTTTTAAGGAACATTCTTCAGTCAATTTTTTTATATAATTATTACTTTAAAATTATATTAATAGTTCTCACATGACATTACAAATGAAGTAATTATTTTAAAACCTCATATAATTCAAATTTGTTGGCTTTGTGGGCAAACCTTTGTTTATATATTGTTCTCAAAATTCTTAAACTTTTAGTATTAATATAGATATGATTTTATTGGGAATTTAGGTTCACTGATCGATGAGGGAAGTGTGTTCGAGCATGTGGAAAAGCCAATGGACAGCTCCTCTTCATCTTCAAACTGCCATGTAGACACGACCACAGGAAATGAAACCGAGAGCAAGCCTGGATGGAAGGGTAAGAATGGGAACTAATTTAAACTAAACTAATTTGGTTACTCTTTTTTTTATTTTTATTTTTTTATAGTTGTTTATTTTTGTGTTTTTTTCGACAGGTTTTTTGGGCATGACGCTTTGGCCTGGTCTACTGTTTGCAAGCCTGACCGTTAATCTAACCTTCATAAGCATCTATCTCTATTACAATTGGAGATGAGACTATAGGACAGACCTCTGGAGTTCAGGGTCAAACTGAGATGTACACTGGTCTTTGTTACCTGTATGCTCAGTAAATCTGGGTTATTTACAGGAAACACGTGGATAACGTTTCTCTTGGGTGACAGCTACAACTTTATACTTGCTGCTCAACATTTGTGGAAATGAGCCAGGATTGTTTCCTGGCTCGCATAAACGAGAAGACTGTATTCTCTAAACTTCTCTGTTAAATACACAACAGCTGAGATTCTACATTGTCGCAAAGTATGATTTGAGCTTTGAAAAACATGTTTTGGGCATGTTCAATCATTTGTTTGTGTTTTTAAACACTGGATGTGTATCAGAATGAATGATTGTGCCGTTTCGTTTAACAGAATGATGTCTGTTGGGCGTGTGACATCTTTATTAAAAATTAATTTGGCTTCTTTGCCATATTGCTGTACATTAACTGTTTTTCTTTATCCCACTTCCTCAGAGGATAATGCCGTGTCATATCATTATCGTAATGATGTGATCTTATAAGATGCAATATGTTTGTGTTGATCTACTTATGTCAGCAATGTGACACTGAAATAATGGGTTTAGCAAACATTTGTTACTGTCCATTGACCCTCAGCCTGTTTTATGATTGAATCATAATGTCAAGGGAAACATAACATGGATATTTTGTACATAAGATAAAGGTGTGTCAATTTCCAGATTGAAATAAATCTCCCTTGTAATTGTTACATATTAGTGTGTTTTCTTTTAATGACATCTACATTTTCAATGAAACATTTAAATAGTAGCATTTTTTCTCTCTCAAGTAAACACTGCTTTAGTAAACCCTTTCCTTAAACTTTCACTTTCAGCATTCAGAAAATCTGAACATGTATTTGTAAAGTTTGTTGCTAAGTCAACAGTGAACAGGGTTTTCCTTGATCTCCTTGATAAGATAAAACTTATCCATATCATGATACTTGACACATTTGCCTGTTCTTGCATGTTGTCTTTTTTAATTAATGTGTTATTAGTGCACAATGTAAGTTAAAAAAAATTAACAATGTAAGGAAAAAATACACAATGGGAACTGAAAGTAAATTATGAAAAGTACTCCAGAGTAACAGAGTTTATCTTTCTCCATCACTGGTTGAGCGGAGACAGTCTGTCTCCCGAGAGAATGATAACAATCTCGATTCTCTCAGTATAGGATGTTTTACAGCTCAGAGTGGGTGGTTATTTGAGAGATGACTAGGTTGTCAGTGTCCCTTTTATTTCCATAATGCAAAATCATTTTAATTACAATGCGTTTTGCACTCTTTTTATAATGGAGGTTTATTCAGAAGTGCAGAAAATGGATTCCACTGATATATTTACTATTAGTGTAGTGAATGTGTCAACTTTAATGGAGGTAATTGAAGATCTGAGGCACTCTAGTTGGCAATGTATTTGTCAACGCACATAAGGATGAAACTAGCTGAGTGGGAAATTCCGAAAAAGGAAGAAAAAAAAGGGGGCAAGTTAATACATGCATCTTGCTGTAAGAATGTTTTATGTTATCTTCAGACACAATCAGATTGATGGCATATTAATATATGGTCAATTAAATATACTGTACATCATTGATATGGTGAATTTGCTAAGGACATTCTCAGGAAAAATGAACATCCTGCACTAATGTATAAATGAGCAGAATTCATTTCAAAAGTCACACGTTTTACATTTAGTAGATCAAACCTGTTGATATGAATGTTCAAATATGTTCTGATAAATGAATATTTTTTGGAAAACAAGCTTTTCTGAGCTCAGGATTCATGCAATGACAATATGCAGAACATATTACACATTGTTTAATTCTGGCTCAATGCATACAAGTCAATCTTAAATCTGAATTCACAGTACTGTGAGCTAGGGGTATAAATACTGCTACATTATACAATCTCACATAATTCACATTCCAGCCCATAGTCACTATCAGGAAAAAACACCAGTTTTACATTACTTTCTAAAAACGTTTTCCCTTTTAGACCAATTTAGCTGTATTCAGCTAAAAAAAAGATTTCTGAATTCTCATCGACAGATATTGAGTTATAGAATACATGTTTTACACAGCTAGACGTGTATAATATCATATTAGCGCCTCATCAAATGAGGTCTTAACAAGGCGGTGTCTTTGATGGGGTCCTGCTATCTTTTGATTGGACGGGCCAGTGGTGGGAAAACAGTTGTGCAAACCTGAGTTTACAAACCTGATGCTCTTTGTTCTTGAGGCATGCGCAGACCGAAACATTAGTGATCTACTTAAATGTGTTTAAATGTTATATGAATTGTTAATAACAATTATTTATCCTGATTTTTTTTTTTCAATTATACTGATTAAAAAAATATGATATACATACATCTTTTACAAATAATGTACAAATGAAGAGGTAACAGCAGTTTGTTTGACACTGCAAACTATAGCCTAGTTTTTATATTTAACCTAATATTTTAAATTACGTTGCAGAATACTTCACAATATTAATAATAAGGAATAAAAAATAACTTTATTTTATTCTATTGATGTTGGTCCTTACGCTGTTAGTAACTTAGCTAGTTGTCAAATGCATCAAACAGATGTTTACTGTACTGATTTACCGAGCAGTCAAAACACGTCTGCGACCCTCGCGCCCCTCTTTCATGTTGAATTTGCGAACTTTTGACCTGTATTTCAGGATACCGACTGGAGGCAGGGCAGGTAGGTGGAGACTAAAGCAAACCTGAAGCACACCTGGACACTTTTAACTGTTCACCTGTGCTGTGCAGTGCGCTACAAACGTTCTCAGCGCTTCATTCATGGATCGCTGCGCGGGGTCTGGGGACCTGCAGTCCCGTGATACACTAGAGGACGGCCCGGTAACCGCAGGGGGTGGAGGAGCCGCTCCAGCACCCGAAAAGCCTCCTTACTCGTACGTGGCTCTCATTGCAATGGCCATCAGAGAAAGCGAGGATAAGAAGCTGACCCTGAATGACATCTACAGCTTCATTATATCCAAGTTTCCATACTACGAAAAGAACAAAAAGGGATGGCAGAACAGCATCAGGCACAATCTGAGCCTCAACGAGTGTTTCGTGAAGATTCCCCGGGAGAACGGCGGGGAGAAAAAGGGGAACTTCTGGACGCTGGATCCGGCTTTCAACGACATGTTTGAAAAAGGCAATTACAGGCGCAGGAGGCGCGTCAAGAGACCCTACCGAACACCACCCTTACCTTCTGGATTTAACTTCACCGACTCGTACTGCCTGCAACAGGAGCCTGTTTACTGGCAAAGCCCGTTCGTCAGCACCAGTTCCTGGAGTCAGCAGTCCAGCTCCCCGACGCACATCTCCGGCTACCTGCAGCCCATGCTCGGTAACGCGCGCCCTCTGTCTCCAAACGATTACGCCAATTCTCCCGTGAGTTATTACCAGGGTCATCACCATCATTTTCACCCGACCTACAGACCGTACCACCGGCATCCGAACGCTCTGGTGCCTCTGAGCGGCATGACTCCGCCGGTGAGCCCGGGCGGAAGCTCCATCTCCACCTGCAGCTACCCGCCGCAGAACAGCCACCCTGAACTGCTGCATCATCCATTTGACTGATGGACAGACATGTGAGAACGGAATATAAGTAGGCTAACAGTTTAATTTGGATTTAGATTGATTTTTGTTACGATAACCCTTGGAAATGTTTCAAGTCAAACTGATTGAAATTAAGTTCATATGCTGCATTCGTTCGTTCAAAATTGTTTTTTACAGGACCGGCTGCATTAGTATGATTTCTGTAGAATACAGTAATGTGTTTAAAGATGTCTTTTGTGGCTTTTCATAAATAAAACATTGCTTAATTATTGTTAACTTCAAAGACGATGGGCTGTTCAAACGCTCTTGGTTATAGGCAAGTTAGTTTCCATAAATTTCAGCAAATGTGTAAAGAAAGCGTCAAGGTACTTAAGCATATTTATTTTTTATCATATATTGAGATGTACTTTGGATTCAAGATCCTAAGATGGATGTACAGTTTTGCATATAACTGTTTAAAAATGTTGTTGCTTTTGGTGGAAACTCTTTGCACAAGTTTCTTTTTTCTTTTTTACAAGAGTTCTTTACACATACAAAGCTGTTTCTTTAAAGATGTTTTGTATATTGAATAGACATGTTTAGTCTTATATTCCTGGAGTTTGGAAATATTTTTATATGTAAATGTTCATAACCTGTTCGAGTTTTTCACTGATAAAATTCCGATAACTGGTCGTACAAGTCTCGTTTATTTTATTTTACTAATTACATTTAGTCAAACTTAATTAAAGAAATTAAAAAATTTTAATACAATTTAAAGCGTTTAAACAATAAACATCTATTTGTAGCACGATATACGAATTGTTTTATTCGAAAATAGCGCATGTGCAATTGAAAATCACTCAACATCTAATATATAATATCTGTGTAAATGCTGTATGTACACAGTGCAAATAATTCATCATAATGAAAATATGCTAAATAATTAATCTAAGATATGGAGCAGGATCATGCTTATATGTGCTTCTTTAAATTCCATAACACTCTGTAGCTAAATGGCGCCCCCTTCTGGCCTTTGACACATTAATTGATGTTATGTTGTTTAATTTTCCACAACAGTTCAGTTCATTCCGTTTTTGTTGGTTGACCACTGCATATATATATATATATATATATATATATATATATATATATATATATATATATATATATATATAATTGATACAGCCTCTTGACATGTTTTTATGAATCCATTTATTGGGTTTACGTGCAGGAAAAGGCATGAGATATTGTAGTTGACATGAAATAAGTTTTACTTATGTGTCCATTCTATATTATTATGCTGATATTACTCCACTGAACCCAATTTTTGTTAGTCATGTGGTGTGCAAGACACTAACTACTTAAACCGGTTATTCACACTGCTTTTGAACAGATAAATATAATGTCATCCTTTTATCTTGACATAAAAACAGCAGATTGAAATAAAAGCTGCTGGTTGAACAAAGGAGATCATTTGTAGTGAAAGACGGCGTTGTCAGAATCCCAAGGATAGACAAGGCTCTGAATCTGTTGCCATGGTGAGGAAAAACTGTTACTTTAACATCTCAATTTTAAAGAAGAGTTTGATGCATTGGAAGTGCAAAAGCACTACTGGACCATGGTCTGAGATGCAGGTTGCATGTCCATCCATAATTTCCCTTAAAGGCATCTGAGGCCTCTTTCTACAGCTATATTTGATTAGTTCAGAGGCTGTAATGACATTGCATGTGTTTGGTTTCCCCCATCACCTCCAGTAACTTCCCTGCGGTGATCGGTTGTCTGGCAGCAGAGAGGTGCACTTTGGCCTGCAATGACTGGTGGGCAGGGGGTGAAGGTGGGAGGATGTGGGCACAGGGGTCTTTGGCTTTATTTCACTCAGAGTTTCTGTTCTGCACACACTTCCTGTTTTCACAAGCTGCGAGCTCTCAATCGTGCCGTGCATTTCAGAAGCTTGTTATCATCACAGCACCACCACATTCTGCTTTTAGGAGGCTGAAAAGAAGACCTAAAAATGTCTGTGCAGATGATTACAGCATGTGGCTAATTACATGCAGCTCCACGTCCTAGATTCAATAGTCTTTGGATAATCGTCTAGGGTTTGTACTCTATTTGGATGAGATATATTTTTCATATAAATGTATTGCAAAACACTTGTGGAGGTTTTGTTAGGGCACCACCTTTAATCTTCATTTGATGCAAGTATTTGTTTTCTCAGCAATGAAATAATAGCCTTTTACTAGACATCTCCTTGGTGAAAGCAGACATCCTTATTTCTGACTGAATGACTAGTGCTTTTAAGTGACTTCCCCATGGACCCATTATCGTAATTCGCTGTCAGTAGCATCCAAAATTAGAGCTTCCTTACTCTCTCACAGGAAGACACGTCTGACCGGTTTTTATTTAAAAATGAGGAAATAAAAGATTTAATTATTCAGCGCGTGATGTACAGCATTTACACATCTCATGTCACGTGATAACTGGTGTCGAATAACACTAGTAAAACATGCTTTGCACTACACAGTTTCGCAGTGTTTTTAAACAAATAATATAGGCGGGACTTTTTTTACAGCTACATATTTTTATTGAGGGACATATTTTTCAATCATTATTTAATAAAGATTCCGTCATATTTTTCGAGTCGCTGCTTCAAAGATTGACTGAATCATGAGCCAATAGCATTCGAGTATGAGCTGTGCGTAAACATTTAATTGGTTGAACTACTTAAATGATTACGCCCCCTTCACGTGCTCTCGGAATGATCATAAATACGAATTTTCTAGGTAAAAACTTGAAACTTGAGATCATAATCACTAACTTCAGAAGTGGGAATTATCAAATTTCCGACAGCACGTGAAGGCAGCATAAACAAGACTTTAACCATACGTAAATGAATTGAAACGTGAACGACTCGGTGTTTTGGTGAGTCGGTTGAGTGAATGATTCAGCGATTCACTCATAACAGTTGTCCCCACCTACTGGCGTAAATGGCATATTGCAGAAAGGCTTACTAAACGAATCAGTGAATGAATCTTTTGAGGGAACAAATTCAAGATTCAATTGGACTGCACATGATTCTACAATTTTGCATTAGGTTTCAGTATTAAGTATCTGAATAATATCTCATAATGTATAAAGGTAATTAAGCAGAATTAAGTGATCACAGAGACGGTTTTCAAACGAATGCAGCGTGGAAACAGACCACAGAAGATGAGGAAGCCAGACGGTGATGTTCTGAGGAAAGTTAGGGACCGTTACTAATGTTTCAGTCTCTTGTGAAAAGTGTAAACATTTATTACATATGCATGAAAGTTGATTCAAAATCATATTTGTGTGTGTGTGTGTGTGTGTGTGTGTGTGTGTGTGTGTGTGTGTGTGTGTGTGTGTAATGGAGAAAATGTTATTTTAGGTCGTAAATAATCTAAATATTTTCGGTGTTATGGTATACTGCTTTCTCCCAACACATTTGCCCCATTTCTCTCTGAATTAAGGATTTGTATGACACGCAGACATTATTTATTATCAGTATTATGCCGTGCACGACAACAATGTAGAGAGAGAGAGAGAGAGAGAGAGAGAGAGGAAGCAAGCAAGCAAGCAAGCTAGAGAGCGCGAGAAAGAGGAAGAGACACTACACAACTATGTCGATGATCCCTACGAGTTAGGAACGCGGTGCTCAACGCGCAGTGCAGACGGCCACTCTACCGCCTCCAATCACTAAAGAATTACCAACACTTCTGCTGTCATTTCAGAACGTTCAAATACCGGATCGGTGTCTTGATCGGTGACCGAAATTCACGCCCTAGGAAGATATCAATTTTCAATGTCAAAGTAAAGGAGCATCGCTGATTCTGAAGATGGAGAAATGAACCACCGGTGAAGCTTAAAGGTAAGTTCACGCTGTCATATTTTGTGTCATGTTTCCCATCACGAGAGTATGAACTGAGGCTTATTCGTGGTGGCTTACGCAAAATGTGTTGACACCTGCCATTTTAAAATGCATCATAAATAATGTGTTTTTTTTTGTCGCTACGACTTTATATACGGCATATATTATCGACAGACTCATAGTGCAAAAAAAGAGTGTCAAATTTGTGAAATTGCTATGTAGATGTGAGATGATGTGCGCCACGTTTCTCGGATATTGGCCCTCCGGCCGGCTTTGTAACCCTAGACAGTCCGACAATTCATCACAGAGCTGCAGTATGTGCTTCAGACACATACATATATTGATATTAGATATTGATTAATATGATATAACATAAAATCTCATGTGAGGAACATTATACTTCTGTTTATGATTTCATGCATCTGAGATCTGCTTTAAATTTATTTTTATTTTGTCATGGGTAATGTAAAGTATCACTGTTGTGCGCATATAAACAGATTTATGTAAATAAATTAGCTGCTTGTATTTGCAGAAGATTAATATTGTTTATTTTGATTGTATTTAGTATATACTCTAGTATGCACTGTTTTCTTTTCCTTAAGCAGGTTATTGGGTTCAATGGTATTTAGCATATAAATATTGTGTAAAAATATAATATATATTTGTGAGAAGAGTAAAAGTATAAATATACTGCAAATTAAGACATTATAAACTTTACATTTTTAGAACATGAGCCTCAAAAATAATATATTCTCATATGCTGCATATGTAAACATTTTGTAATGCAGTATATTTATACTTCTTCTCTGTTCACAGTATATTCGACACAGTATAGTGTCACAATAATTTGATAATTGAAGTTGTAGTGATCAACGAATTAATTCTGTGCCATTAGATTTTATTTATTTACAAATATTCTGTCATTTACTTTTTTACCTACGCTTTGGTTTGCTACTACTAACCATGATCAAGTGATATTAAACATTATATGTATTATATAATATATTTTTAGTGAGCATGTGCTACACATTTACAAGCAAAGTGTCTTAATAATTATTTATTATGCAGCATATGTTACACGCTTCCTCTCTCTTCTCACTGAATATTAATTGAGCGTCTTTAGGTCACTCCCTGCCTCTGTGCAACTGGTTCAGTGGGTTGTAACAGTAAACATTTCATGCATGTTCAGTTTTTTCTGACTTGATCTGTGCTAAAGTGCCTATCTGTGTTCAGCAGTGGGGTCAGCTGTAGATGAGTTTCCTGCACCATGCCGCCGGGGGTCTACGGCATGCAGGATGTGTGGGAGAGGGAGGGTCGGCAACAGGTCAACATGGAGTTCCTCCTCCCCACGGGGATCTACCTCAACTTTCCCGTAGCATGCAGTGACACCATTAGTGCCATCAAGAAGGTGAGGAGGAGACTTTCTGATCACATGTGAACACTAAAAAATGCAAGTTTGTAGACATGAAAGTGATCTGGGTTGTTGACATGGACTCTTTAAATGAACATCAAGATTTTAGGTTAAAAAAGGACAAAAAAAAACACCACAAATGTGCTCCGTACAACTTCTACACCTGGTTTCACAATCTTTAGTTAGTGTGTCATGTTGCTGTTAGAGCATAAACAACTTCTGCAAAGTTATGATGCTCAAAGTTAAATGCAAAGGGAGATATTTTCTTTTAAAGAATTCACTGAGACTACAACATACAGCTGGTAGGGACTACAACTAGCTTCTTCCCGGGTTAGTGACATCATTAACTCTAAAATTTACATAAACCCTGCCCCCGAGAACACACAACAAACGGGGTGAGGCCATGTTGAGCTGCTTTAGAGAAGAGGAAGAGTTGTTGTAGCGTTGTTGTTGCCATGCTGTCATTTTACGTTGGACTGCTTCACAAACGGGTGAATTCAACGCTGGATTTGCACAAAAGATTAACATGATGGCACATGCTAGACGATGAGTTGAATCAACTCCACAGCAAACTATATAAATTTATCCACTAACCATTCAGAAACGTCCAGATGCATTCTATAAGTTATAACTTCTTCCTGAGTCTTTCCATCAGTGTCCGACTCCGGTTTGAACAATGTAAGGCTGAACACCGTTACTGACAATCCTCATTTTTGGCTGTGTGAGATTCTCCAGCTTTGTTGTTGTTGAGCAACTGAAGCGGCTCATTTGCATTTAAAGGGACACACACAAAACGGCATGTTTTTGCTCACACCCAAATAGGGGCAACTTTAACAAGCTATAATAAATGATCTTTGGGATATTTTGAGCTGAAACTTCAAAGACACATTCTGGGGACACCAGAGACTTAAATTATATCTTGTAAAAAGTGGCATTATATGTCCCCTTTAAAACAGCTTAAACATGCCTTTTAGTCTGGGACTAGGCTTAAAGGATTAGTTCACTTTCAAAATAAAATTTCCTGATAATTTACTCACCCCCATGTCATCCAAGATGTTCATCTCTTTCTTTATTCAGTCGAAAAGAAATTAAGGTTTTTGATGAAACCATTCCAGGATTTTTCTCCCTATAGTGGCCTTCAATGGAGCCCAAACGGTTGAAGGTCAAAATTACAGTTTACATGATCCCAGAAGAGAAATAAGGGTCTTATCTAGAGAAACCATCGCTCATTTTCTAAAAAAAAAAGAAAAATTATTTAAGTTTTAACCATAAATGCTCATCTTGAACTAGCTCTCCTCTTCTTCTCTATTTGAATTCCGGCAGTGTACATTCTGTTAAGTGTATTACTGCCCTCCACAGGTCAAAGTTTGAACTAAATTGTCATATACAATATGCTTGTGCAAGTATAACAATTAGTTCAAACTTTAAACTGTGGAGGGCAGTAATACACTTAACAGCATCTACACTGCCGGAATTCAAATAGAGAAGAAGAAGAAGAGAGCTAGTTCAAGATGAGCATTTTTTGTTAAAACTTATATATATATATATATATATATATATATATATAATATACATTTTTTTTTTTTTTTTTTTATAAAATGAGCGATGGTTTCTCTAGATAAGATCCTTATTACTCGTCTGGGATCGTGTAGAACATTTTGAAGCTGCAATGAAACTTTGTAATTGAGTAATTTTGACCTTCAACCGCTTGGGCTCCATTGAAGTCCACCATGTGGAGAATAATCCTGGAATGTTTTCATCAAAAACCTTAATTTCTTTTCGACTGAAGAAAGAAAGAGATGAACATCTTGGATGACATGGGGGTGAGTAATCAGGAAATTTTAATTTGAAAGTGAACTAATCCTTTAAGCCTTGTCTGTGAAACCGGGTTTTACAATAAATTAAATAACAAAATTTAAATCATTATTTATTAAAAAAATCATAACTCCTTGGCCAGTTCATGAGAGACCTAGCAATGTCCAAATGGAGAACGAATCTTTTAAATGCATCAGTTGATTCGGTTTACAAATTGGTCTGACTGATTCGTTTATGAGGGTGAGTAAATGTTGAATAGACAACTTCTTTAATAAGAGGTCATAAAACTGCATCTGTAATAATTAAAATAAGAAATTATATGAATTAAAAAAGGCAAAATGCTGGTTAAATACTGGCATGTCACACTGCACGACTTTTCAACTACAGAAAAGTATTTGATTGAATTAATAAGTTAGCACACAATAATATAATCAATATGCTTAGTAAAAGTTGAACACTTTTTGCTAAACAGACTATTGCTGGTTTAGGTGGTAGACCGCTATAGGCATGATGTTCGCCTTCCTAAAATGCCTGTTTTTTCTTGTGAAGTTGGTTGACTAAGGAAGTCTTACTGGTTAAGCTGGTCAGGAGAGTCTCAGCATCATATGCTGGGAAATATTATTCAAAGCACGTCATATGTTGCTATTAGATGCTCTGCAGTAAAATTATAGGAACCGACTGCAGTTAAACCCATTGAACACATTCAAATTTTTTATTTGTGCCTTAGATGGTGTGGAAGAATGCCAAGAATGAGCCCCTGTTCAGTGCCCTGAGTGACCCAGATGCCTACGTCTTTACCTGCATCAACATGACCGCAGAGCGGGAGGAGCTGGAAGACGAGCAGCGTCGCCTGTGTGATGTCCGGCCGTTCATGCCGATTCTCAGGCTGGTGGCCCGGGAAGGAGACCGAGTCGAGAAGCTCATCACTACCCAGATCAGTCTGCTTATAGGGAAAGGTTTGTATCCTCAGCTGACCTCAGAGCTGTACGGATGGCTCACAATGGATACAGCTTTGCATTTACCCAACACTGCAGCAGAATGATGTGGTTTTGGCAGCTGTCCAGCAATTAAGAAGAATTTGTTTTTCTTTTAAATGAAAAAATTATAGGCATGACAGGCTGATTTTGATCTGGTTTCTAAAGAGCTCTTGATTTTGATAATTTCACCGTTCATATTTTCGTACCTTGGTTAATGATTTTGAGAATGAGGATGTGTCACACAATCTGTCCATGTTGCCTTCTGCCTAATTCGACTAACTTCTACCAAGTGTTAGATTAATTTGTCTAGACTAAAATATCATTTTGTTTCATTGGACTCAGGGCCAACAAAAGATATGGGAAGTTTTTTCTTCTCTCTTTTAAAAGTCTTTTTACCCCTTTTAATTTGTTTTGATAAAAAAATATGGTTATACGGTTTGTTGAATTTTATTATTTGCGTTTAGCATTGTTCTTCCCTGCTGTTTTTTTCTACAACACTTCCAGAACAGATTTGCAGCCCATTTTTTTTGTGTCACAGAGAGGTCTCAGTATATGGTAGTTGTATTATTTGTTGCACATAAAATCAAATGTTGACAGCACAGATTTAGCATTCTGACTTTATACTAACTGGCTAAAAACCTTGTCTCCACAGGTCATCATGAATTTGACTCCCAAAAGAACCACGAGGTGAATGAATTTCGAACAAAAATGCGGACATTTTGTGAGGAGCGTGCTCAGGTGCGGCAAATGTTACCATGGTATCAGTGGATGGAGTACAACTTCCCATGTGACTTGGAGCCATGTTCTATAGTGGCACAATCTGGGAAATCGCGCAGTGTCAAAAAGATCCTTGTCAATGTGAAGTTTGAGGGCAGTGAGGTGAGTGTAGTCATATTTTACATGGGTTCATATTCAGTTCTTTTATGCTACATTTTAACCTTTGGAAAATACATTGCTTCAGTATAATTCTATTTATCTTCTTTCTGTTTGTGCTGATAATGTAAAATTGAGCATGTTATGTAGCCGTTGACAATTTAACCCTCACATGCAAAACATGCAAAAGTCTAATTTTAGACTGACATATTTTCTGCCTTTGATTTCACAAATCGTAACAGTCAGGAGATGTTTGACACGGTGATGATGTCACTGAAGCATCTGCAGGCACACATGAGTCTCACTGACCCAGTTTTCCAGTGTGAGGCCTTTGATAGTATTTATATGTGTTGTGCTGCCTGTCAATCCCCCACCCACTCAACGTGAATGTTATTTACCTATGATCTTTTACCTTATGTGTCTGAACTTAAGCATGAAAAAAAAAAACTCCAGCAACACTTGTTTTTATAATGCATGACATGGATCAAAAGCTAGACTGTTTCGACATCGCATTTGCAGAGAAAAACAATTGCTTTATGAGTAATTAATCACACTATTTTCAGTGAACCTGACCCTGTGCACACCAGTGATTATGAGGGAGTTTTCTTCATTTTTACTATATCTAGAGCTTGTTTTCTCCAACTTTTTTGAACTGAGGGCCCCTTTCATAACACAAACTGTTCACAGACCCCAGAGAAGTCGCTGTTACCATGGAAATGAGGATCATGGCAACCATGACCACCCACTCCCATAAAACATAAAGTCTCCCCACACTCTCAATCAACTTGGCAGTCCTGCATTCTCAGTTTTTTTGTATATTAAGATGCAAAAAATTCTACATAATTGTATTGAATTTTTTAAATTATACAAAAATACAGTAAAAACAGTAATACTGTGAAATATTATTACAATTTAAAATATCTATTTTCTATTTTAATATATTTTAAAATGTAATTTATTCCTGTAATGGCAAAGCTTAATTTTCAGTATCATTACTCCAGTGTTCAGTGTCACATGGTCCTTCAGAAATCATTTTATAGGCTGATTTGGTGCTCAAGAAATGTTTCTTAATATTATCATTGTTAAAAAAAACTTGCGCTGTCAAATTTTTTGTGGAAACTGATTTAATGCATCCTTGCTAAATAAAAGTATTCATTAAAAAATGTGTGTGTATATATATAATATATATAATATATCGTTGGTTATGAGACGGACCCCAGTCTGAGAAACACTGAACTACAGTATGACTTCTAATTGAATGCATTTCACATTTTTAATTTGTAGGAGAGCTTCGTTCTCCAGCAAGATCCACAGGACCTGCCGATGGTTCTGAAACGGAACGCCCTGAGAAAGAAGTCCACCGTGTTCCGATCGGCAAAGCAGGAGAAGCCAGAGGACTACACTCTGCAGGTTAATGGGAGAATGGAGTTCATTTATGGAACATATCCACTCTTCCAGTTTAAAGTAAGTCTGCGTAAATCATCAACATCTTCTCAACTTCACAGTTACATTTTCTTTAAAATACACTGCAACGAGGTCAGTAGATATGGGAAGAAGGAGGCGGGAACCGGCGAACGTTCAAACAATCTTTAATGTAAAATAAACAAAGAACAAAACGAAAGTAATGCCGTCAGACCCTCGCAGACGTCTGCCGGCCACACAAACATAATAAAACATAAAATAAAGTCCAGGCCTGGTCCTCTCTCGTCCTTCACGGTAGTCACTCCTCCTTTTATGCTCCCGGAGCTCCTCCGTGAGGGACTCAAGGCCGGTGCGCCTCCCAGGTGAAGCTCATTAACACTCGCGCCACCGGCCTCGCGCCGTTCCCTCACAGCTCTCGCCCGCCCTGGTCGCCACATACACTATTTTTCTAATTTTTATTTTTACTAATTTTCTTTAAAAGCACCACACTTTCAGACTCCAAGGTAGGGGTACACCAGCCATTCGTAAGTTCTTACTTAAATTGGAACGTAAAGTCCACACTAGAGGCTTAGTAACTACTAGCTAGCCTGTAACTAACTCTGTACTTTATTCGGTTGCACCAATTTTTCTTAAGAAAGTACGTAGCTGTCGGCGCCGATAGCCTAGTGGGCAGCGCATCGGCATATAGCGCCATTGCACTTCGGGCGACCTGAATTCGAGGCCCGGCTCGAGGACCTTTCCCGATCTTGTCCCCCCCTCTCACATTTCGCTTCATGTCTGCTTACTGTCCTATCATAATAAAGGCAAAAACGGCAAAAAAAAAAAAACATCTAAAAAAGGAAGAATGTAGCTAGTAGGTCATAAGTTCTCAGTAAAGTAATGTGTAGGCATATAATATGATGTTTAGTCTCCATTCATTCTAACTTTTTGCCTCACATAACTATCGGTAAAAAATAAGTTTCCATCACATATGATACTGCTTAATCATGAATAACATAATTGGTATTTTTATATGTAAATTACAACACTGACCGATGCACACAGCGGCGCACTGTTTAGAATGGGTTTGTATTGAAGAGCAGCGAACAGAGTTATCTATTCACATAATATTTTTTCTTTTAAAATGTAAGCGAGTGTACATATCAGCATTATCATATATGTCTAAAGAGTTGAAGTCTGTCGGGTAAAACAAGAGCTTATTGATGCAGTTTAGTCAGTTTTTTTTATTGCAACCATCACTTCTGATTGGAGGCTTCTGTAAATATAAGATTTCTGTAAAGTAGATTTACGCTTGAACTAAGTTTAATGGTGCAATGCAAAAATATTTAGTAGTGTGTGTATATTGCAACTTAATGGGCACCACTTACGTCAAAATTAGGCTAAGTTATAACTTAAGCACAGCTGGTGCAACCGGCCCAAGACGAGCACATCTTTTTATATCTTGTCTTTATTGTTTATATTCCATTTTCTGCAATGTAAATTTTGTCAAGCTCTTCAGAGGCCTTGATTTGAATTCATCTTCACGGCTCTGAAACAGTTGTTGATTTAGAAACTGCTTGTACCTGCAAAGATGAGTCATACATCTCTACCAGCCTTCAAAACATCAACTACGTTGAGGATAATGTAATTTCAACTGCATTACGCTACCTAAATGAACAGGCCGCAGGATCTGACGATGATTAGTCCAGGAGTACTGGATCTGGTCCAGTCTTTATAGTCTACATTTTGGAAAACAGGAACTGATAAAACCATCTGTACCTCGACTACCATTTCCATCCCTTGCCATCTATCTCTGTGTCTGTTTATGAAAAAAAAAACATTAATCTTGTTCTCTACCTCATTCATTTTTTTTTTTTTTTTGTCATTTTATCGATTGTAAAAGTGGAGAAATGACAAGAAATAATGGGAAGATGATAATTCGGGGCATGATTTGTACTTGTTGCGCCCATAACACAATGTGTCTTGAGAAAAAGAGCTAATTTTTTCTTTATTTTATGTTCTCTTTTTTTTCTCCCGCAGTATATTTTCACGTGTTTGCATGGAGGTCTTACCCCACAACTAACTGTGGTGCATCATTCAGCTATTATCAAGTACCAGGAGGAACAGGGTGGCCTCAGTAACCAGGTGTCCAGAAGCCGCGCTCAGTCCAAACCGCCCCCGCTGCCTCTGAAAAGGGTGAGAAGGCACTTTTACACCGGAACACGATCTGTTATTAACAGGGGAACTACTTATCGCGTTTTTTTTTTTTTTTTTGTAGCTTGTGTTGTAGACTTCAACCTCTGTGAACTCAATTTGCAATGCGACATATTTGCAATCATTTACCCATGGTGAATTTTTGGCCATCTGTGACCCCTTCATGGAAGTGCTTTTGAATTAATGAGGTTAAATTAGGTTTTTTCTGTGTTAGATATATATGTAAATAATTAAACGTATCAACTCTACTAGTTTATTGAACATGTAATTATTAGCATGACAGTAGCTCAGCTTTTTATTAAACAAGCTACATTTTCACACTCTTATGGCACTTCGTAACTATTTTTGATTTTGGTGAATTGGTGGCTAATTGTTATGAATTTGTGCAGTCTCATTCATGTTTTTGTATGATCTACTTATGCCTCATTGATGGTGAGAGTTATGTGTGGACCTTGTTGTACGTTTTCGTACAAATAACACCTCGAAATGCTACCTCTTAAAATAGTTAAGTTTTCTTGTGATAGCATGTTGACATTTTCAAAGAATAGAGGTGAAGGATGACAGAACGCTTCATTGCTAACTTTTGACACTTTTTTTCGGAAGCATTATTCTTTGTAGTGAATTTTGTTCATCCGGAGAATCCGTTTAAATGAACTAGTTAAGCAATGGTTCATCGGTTGATTTGAGTAATTGCACAGACATCCCCGTGTCATCTTTTATTAATTAATATAATATCATTTTGTTTGTATTTAGTGCAAATGTGTAAGCTATATTTAATCTAATAAATTTAGTGCAGTCATTTTAATGCAGAACCTCACTGTTTTTGTGGCAGATAAATACTGCTTTGGTTGTAAAAATAAATTATTCAAGTTACGCATTTATAAAGATATTGCCCCATAAAATAGCTTCAATAAAGTCTATAGTTTGTTAGCAGTTTGTAGTGTAGCTAGCCATTTTAATTTTCTAACTACAGTTTTAAAACAACTTCCCAACAATACTATGTATGTTTCTTTTGTGGTTGCCCAATGTATATGATATTCTGATATTAGATGAAAGAGCGATACTGAACTAAATGCACTGCTTGGTTTACATTCGCATCATTGAATTCACAGACTTAGTTCCTCCTTCAGTTTGGTTTTGTTTTCTCTGTCAAGCATGCTCAAATGCGTGCACAGACGTACTCCCACACTCGCTTTTTCAGTTTGCAATGAAAATACGAAGATATGAAGAAGAAAATGTTTAAAATGTTAAGTTTATATTTTCTTCTCAACAGCAAAACACATCTTCCCTGTGGCATATCCAGGAGCCTTTCTACATATACCTTCTACAGGGTAGCCGAGTGAATGCGGATGAGGGCATGAAGGTAAAACTGCTCGTTTGTTTGTTTGTTTGTCTGCATTTGTATATTGTTAGTGTGATGTGCGTTACGTTGTTTAGCATCTCAACTGTGGCAGGTACTGAGGGGTGAAATCATGAACACTGTGGTCATGTGACCCTGACCACATATTTCCCATAATTCATCAGAAGCGGTTAAGTGAAACATCAAAACAGGAAGTGGGGAGTGACTATCTGGCTTTACGGCTCTCTCTCTTGGGCCTAGATTCTTAGAAAAGGCCAGCACTGTTGTGTTATGTTCACCACTTGCATCTCCTTTTTGCTTGTCGGAGAAGTCAACAGACATTGGACGGTTGTTTCTATTTTAAAAAATTCATGAGAAACGCATGTAGGCTGGTTAGTTGTTTTTTTTGTTTTTTTCAATCTAGCCTGAGGTACAATTTGTGCAGTTGTGTACAATGTTAAATACATTTGCATGACATTGCATTTTACCATGTAAAAACCTGCATGTGTTGTAATTTGTCTTCAAAGCAAACTGTTTAATAAATAATTTCTGGCTTTCATCAAT
Organism: Chanodichthys erythropterus; assembly: GCF_024489055.1. Classification (NCBI taxonomy): domain Eukaryota; kingdom Metazoa; phylum Chordata; class Actinopteri; order Cypriniformes; family Xenocyprididae; genus Chanodichthys; species Chanodichthys erythropterus. The sequence continues at coordinate 20,241,952 of NC_090240.1, forward strand.
GTCAGAATGAAGGTTTAGACTTTTGAATTGATGCGTATCAACATTTCTCTGCTGCTCATTGTGCTCTTTTTAAGTAGTATTCTGTTTGCTTTTTCTCAGTATTTATTGTTCGTCAAATTTTGTCTCTTGCCGAAGAGCTCTGAATCGAGATTTGTTTTAGCACCTTTATACGTTTTGTTCTCTGGCATACTCTCTGTTTCAGTCTTAAAGGAAACATTTACACATTTTATTTGCGCCCTGCTGTAGTAAGTGAAAACTGGTGGGTTTTAAACATAGTTATGACTGAGTTAAATGGATAAGGATTGGGTTCTAAACTTCTGGACTTCTGGTTACACTCTGACAGGAACTTGTTTTCACTTTTACTACCTATATTTTTTAGATTTTTTTTAGAGTTTAATTTCTGTAATCTTTGTAGGCACATATCTTAAAGCCTTTACTACTAAACAAAAAGCTCATAAATGTTTGCTCTTTTTTTGCTAACAAAAAAGGAAGGTTGTCACAATGGGAATGCCATTAAATAAAAAGATTGTGAAAGACAAAATGATCCATAAAACAGCAAAAATATAAAATTTTAATTTAAAAATAAATGTAAAACATGTGTGACAGCTTGAACAGAAAAACTGGTCTTGTCCATAGGACATTCACTTCAACCTTTTAGTTAAAATCAATCTTTATTATGTATTTTTTTTTATTGTGTTTATTTGTTTACCCAACATCTATATTAAAAAATATGATTATATTGTAAAGTTTAAGTTTGGAGAATAGAGTTTACAAACGTTAAATTATTATAAGTATAAATTATAGCTAGGGAAGTCAGTAAAAAAAAAAAAAAAAAAAAAAATATATATATATATATATATATATATATATATATATATATATATATATTATATTATATTATATTATATTATATTATAATTATATTATATTATATTATATTATTTATTTTATTTTATTTATTAAATATATGTATTTATTTATTTTAAATATGTATATATAAAATAAATAAATAATATATATTTAATAAAAAAAAAAAAACTGCTGGTTTTTTACTTTTTATTTATATATATATATATATATATAAATATATATATATATATATATATATATATATATATATATATATATATATATATATATAATATATATACAGTATTACAGTCAAACCAAAAATTATTCAGACACCTTGAACATTTCATTCATTAATACAGTTTATTCACTATAGTTTAAAAAAATGGTAATAAAATATGACAAGATCTCAGAGATAAAATGTGTCAGAAAAAAATAATAATAATTATGTCAGATAAGACTTAAGCAAAACATGGTCAGGTCAAAGTGTCTGGATAATGTTTGGTTCCAAATCTTTATCAATTTTACTGGTAGTCCAATTTATGAAGGATTTTTGGGTATAATGTTTCACAGTTTACTTTATTTTGCTATCCTCACTTACATAAATGAGCTATAGTGTCCTGAACCCACTAGTAAAAATATATAAAAAATGTCTGAATAATTTTTGGTTTGACTGTATATGTATTTTCATTGGGTATTTCCTTATTACCCTGCATGTGTTTTAAATAAAAATGTTACAAAAAAATAAATTATAGTGAATTTGAACTTGCTTTTTTATAAACAAACAAACAAACAAACAAAACCACTGCTAGAGAAAACATATTCCATGTGACAACTGACCCGTGTAACAAGTTGCTCTCCCTAACTTGCTTTTCTTGCCAGACACTCATTTACTTCCTCATAACTCACTACATTCATTCATACATTCTTTCATTTTTGAAAAATTGAAAGTAAGTTCCCTTTCCTTAAAAATGTACACTTTAAGGCAGATTTGAGACTAATTTCAAGCTCTGCAATCAATATCTTTCTCTCAGCTTGTGGTTCAGGCTGGCCTCTTCCATGGCAGCGAGCTCCTGTGCAAAGTGGTGACCAGTAATGAGGTCAGTGTTTGCTCTGAACCTGTATGGGACCAGAAATTAGTATTCGACATCAACGTGAGTGACCTGCCTCGCATGAGCCGCCTCTGCTTTGCCCTCTATGGCGTCATCGAGAAGACCAAGAAGCGGCCTACCAAGAAGAAAAACAAAAGAGCGGTATGTTTCATTTCATTTCAACAGAAAACAAGTCACTTAGCAACCAACTGGCTGACTGACGAGAGATGATACACCTAACAGATGCTATACTTGGAGTGTTTGACATGCATGGATGCCGAACACATTCACAGCAAATGATGCTTCCAAGTCAAATACACATACACTTGCTAGTATAATAATAATAATAATAATAAGTTTTATTTATGTAGCACCTTTCCAGTGCTCAAAGACACTTTACAAAGGAGATAATCACAGACAACAGGTAATAAAGACAGTAATGGAAGATTAAACAAAACACAGTACAAAGACAGTATAATCAGCATGATGCAATATTATTTAAACCCTTATGACAGGATGTTGTGGTCCTTTGCCTGCTTAATGTGAGTAACCCAAGTTAAATGTTAGGACAGATCAGCTAGTTGATGTCAAATCAGAACTCCGCAGCCCGCCTCTTTCATGTCTCAGTCTCTGTTAAATAGCGTGAGTTGTTAAATGAAGACGCAGTGTTGAAATTCCCAGGTGTCAAAGTGTGTGTGTGTGTTTGTGTGTATATGGTGGGCTGCCGTGGCTCAACGCCAACGCATCTACTTCTGCTTTCAGTGTTACTTCTCTTTCAGCGAACTAGAGAAGAAGTCCACATGGGTGAGACATGAAGAGAACAAAAAGTCTCCTTCTGTTATTCTCGCATTGTACGGAAACCCATGTTTGGCCATCTCGAATTTTATGTTTGGCTAATAAATCTTATGGCTTAGAAATGTATGTATCAACAATTTGTACAATTATTTATCTCTAGATTTTGACAAAATATTCACATGTAGATGGGATAGGATAATTTTATTTTATAAATTATTTAATTAAATTCTATTTTTAATTATTCTACAATTTATTATGAATTCTACAATTTTATAACAAAATTTCTTAAGAACCACTTTTAAGAGTTTAAAGGTGTATTTAATACATGCTGTTACTATGTAGATTTAGGCAGTATTGATTTAAATTTGGATTTGAAACTATTTTTGTTTAATATGTATTTTTTGCCTTATTATTATTATTATCATTATTTCTAGATTTTGACTAAATATTCACATGTAGATGTTGGATTTCAATAATCTTTATTTTAAAAATGATTTGATAAATTTCAATCTTATCTACATAATTTCTAAATAATTATCAAACATATTATCAAACATATACAAACTGTATTATATTGGCTTAACAATTTCACAATTTAAGTTTTCGCAAACAACCCTTCTTAAAATACTTAAGTGATTGCAGAAATGTCTGTCTGCACAAATAGCAGCGCTGAACTTGACAACTGGACTACACTCACAGTCATACACAGGATGTGTTAGATTTGTTTTGTTGGTATATTGGAAATCACTGCTTCTGTGGCTGGAATATCTGGTTAGTCAGTTAAATTGTCACCTCCCACAACTGAAACATTAGTCTACACCGTTGTTTAGATGACTATGTCACTTCTCCCACATAAAATGACTGTTGTGAAAAGTGCAATGTCAGTATGGTTAATATAACTCCAAATGACCCCTCTTTCCTCAGGACTGCCCATTAGCCTGGGTTAACACGATGGTGTTTGACTACAAGGACCAGCTGAAGACTGGAGAATTTTCGCTGTCCACATGGCCATCAGTCCCAGGTACTTTAACATGACCAGGACCTCATGCTATTTACAGCTAGTTCTTTTGGTATGACCTTCAGTCACTGAGATATTTTAGAGATTCTGCAGTTCAGAGTCACAGGAGTTATTTTATAGTATTGCTGAGAGTTGTGACCAAGTTCCCTTATTTTGAATAGTTATTTTTGTTTTAGGGACCTCAATTCAGGTCTTAACAGGTCAGTCGCTTTATTTTCAGATGATAAAGGTGATTTGTTAAATCCTATGGGCACTGTGGAGAAAAATCCAAACATTGACAGCACAGCTGGTCTCCTGGTTCGCTTTCCCAACATCAGACCACACCCCTTGTATTATCCACCAATCGAAAAGGTGCGTTTTTGTGGTTCTCCTTAATGGTTGTGTTATTCTCTTAACGTCTTATGCAATATATCTATTTTTTTTTTTTATGAAAATGGTGCATAAATGCTCACTCATTATCTTCCTATTATTTTCAGCTAAACGAACTGAGTCTGAATGGTGAAAAGGTTGTTGCAACAAAAGAAGAGGTGAGAAATGGCATTCATTGGTCTGTTAGAAGTGAATCGTGCAGATAGATCTGTCATGAAATGGAAATGGTTACCACATTATGGCCTGGATGTCTACAGCACTGTTAAGAGGAGTTGTGGTTTGCTGAAGCATTGAACATTTTCCAATGATTGATTCATATCGCTAGAGACGCTAAAACTACTTTAGTAGTCTTTCATCTCTAACGACATTGACTGTTTTCTTTTAGAACCAGAAACTGAGAGAGATTGTAGACAATAAAAACTTCACAGAGATCTTTGAGGATGAGAAGGAGCTTCTGTGGAAGCTACGAGGAGAAGTGAGGCAAAAATACCCGGAGAGCCTCTCCAAACTCCTCCTCGTCACTAAGTGGAACAAACACGAGGACGTGGCTCAGGTAAGACTGGTTCCTTGGGATATCTTTCTTTTCAGCAAATATTCAAGGAATACCATATAAAAGGTACCATATACAGTTTACGTTTTTATATGAATTTATTTTACTCATTTACTCAGGTAAAGGATTAGTGCAAAATCAAACAAGTGCAAACAAAACAAAATAATTAATTATATAAATAAAGAAGAATATTTAATCAGTCAATCATTTATTTATAAAGCCCAATAAAAATAGCATGTCATCATTGTTTAAAAGTTGCTGCCTCAGGATTGATTTGCTATTTCTTCCACACATCTTTACCACCACTACTCAGGATGCTTATTTTTCCAACTTTATGGATTGAGAGGCTGTTGTACACTCCCTCTTTCTCTTTTCTTTTCTTAGATGTTTTGTTTGTTACGGAAATGGCCAGAATTGCCCGCTCTACATGCTCTAGAACTTCTAGACTACAGTTTCCCTGACCCTCATGTCCGCTCCTTCACCATCCGCTGCCTCAGGAAGTTGAGGTGGGTGGCACTGCCTCTCTAATCATCATCTTCTCTTCAGAGCTTTAAAAAAATGTGGGATGTCTGCCAAATGTCTCTGTCTTACACATACATATCAAAATCGGAGACAAATACATCTTTATTCGTATTGCTTTTATCATTTGTATAGACATTCAATTGGCTCTTGCAGGTGTAAATATTGCATCTGCAGTTCTCATGACTCCCTACAGTAGGACTATGGCATGTTCACGCAGGTGATTAGGGACCCTGGGCATCTTTTTCCTGCTGTTTTACAGAATTAGTATCAGAAGGGTCTCTTTAGTGTCCTAAGTCATTAGAACTATTCTTCCACCTGTAAAATGTTAGTGTCTTAAGGAGGTGCACGTGCATATACTGTTTGTGGTTCATTGAACAATCATGAAAATCATTGTTTGAAACATTTCCAATATTAATCTTTAAAGCTTATTTGGATTTTACAAAGGTATCTTTAAAATAGAGTGTCCTGAAAAGGGGGCATTTCTTTTTTCCAGTTTATTTAATATAATTTGAATTTGTGTTATGAATTGAGCTGTGACTTTATTTGAAAATTAAAATTTCTGTCGTTCCAGACCTTCGTTCATCTTCCGAAGACAAATTAAGATATTTTTGATGAAATCCAGGAGGGGTTTTTTTTTTTATCCCCCTTAGAAAGCAACGTAATTACCACATTCAAGGTCCAAAAAAGTAGTAGAATAATTTTTGTGTGCAAAAACAAAACAAAAATAATGTCTTTATTTAACCATTTCTTCTCTCCCTTGTCATTCTTCTATAATGTTTACATTGTATAGACAGTGCAGCGTTTGAGAATGGCAAGGAAGAGACAAAATTGTTGTATGAAGTTATTATTTTTGTTTTGTTTTTGCACACAAAAAGTATTCTCGTCACTTCATAACATTAAGGTTGAACCACTGCAGTCACATGGACTATTTTACCAATGTCTTTACCACTTTTCTGGACATTGAATGTGGTAATTACGTTGCTTTCTATGGGGGATAAAAAAAAACCTCTCGGATTTCCTTAATTTGTGTTCAGAAGATGAACAAAGTTCTTATGGGTGTGGAACGACATGAGGGTGAGTAATTAATGACACAAATTTTATTTTTGGGTGAGCCAACCCTTTAAGAGTTAATAGTGACTTATTTTCAGATTGTTAAAAATGACTTAAATTTACAATAAAATGTAATAACATTTCATGTGTTTTTGTTTTTTTCTCAACAGTGATGATGAGCTCTTTCAGTACCTCTTGCAACTGGTTCAGGTTCTGAAATATGAATCCTACCTGGATTGCGATTTGACCTGCTTCTTGCTGGAGAGAGCCCTGGCCAACAAGAAAATAGGTCACTTCTTGTTTTGGCACCTCAGGTATAAATCCGCCTTCTTATAGTGCTGTACAGCGATGCGCCCCCATTCCTTTCAGTGTAATTTAGGCTTTGTTTTTGCTTTCTCTAAAGGTCAGAAATGCATGTTCCCTCAGTCAGCTTGAGATTTGGACTTATTCTGGAGGCATACTGTCGCGGGTGCATCTATCACATTAAGATCTTGATGAAGCAGGTTTGTTGCACTTTTTACTTGTATGAAAAGTGAATTAATTTCTCTAGCACATGATTTTTTTTTTTTTAAATGATGTACTTTCATTCTTGCATTTTGCTTTCCAGTACCCTTTTTGACACTTGGGACCCAAACTTAGCACTTAACTTGTTTTCTCACTTACTCGTTCTGGTAATTGTCACTTTGAGTTGTGCCATTTCTTGTAAGAAATAGCGCCTGTTCTTTCAAGCATGTGAATGTACATATTTAAATATAGTAAGGGAGGCTGGAATACGTATTTCTTTGCAGCAGCAGTTCTGTGATCAGAATTCATCTTCATTTGAATGTTTAATAATAGCCAAACCACTGGAAGGAAGGGGAACTGCACTATGCTGCTCAAAGTTTGCAGCTGTTTTTACATGCCTTGTCAAATATTGATTATCACACTCCTGTTAAATGTCAGACACTTAAATTCAGTCCTGTGATAGTCACCAAATTGAATGTGTGTTTATATGGATTTGCACAGTATGTACTTATTGTTTACTTTGTCTCCTACAGAACGAGGCTCTGAATAAGATGAAGGCTCTTAATGACTTTGTTAAATCTGGCTGTCAGAAGGCGACCAGGATACAGACTACAGAAGACATGAAAGTGTGCATCAAACAGGACACATACTTAGAAGCACTCTCTGACATTGTTTCTCCTCTCAACCCAAGCATCATGCTGTGTGAACTCTGGTACATTTTCAACATTTACCTGTTGTTTTCTATAAATATGTTGATGTTAATAATGTCAAGTCACTGCAATGAATATATAATACTGGTATTTAAAATTATAAAATGTCATTTTAAATTTATCATCATCATATTATTATTAAATAGGGGTGTAACGGTACATGATTCTTCCCGATCCGTCACGGTTCAGTGCATACAGTCAGACGACGGATACAGTCAGTCACAGGGAAAAGCGCAGAAGATGAACAGATGATTTATGCATAGATATGTTTATGTGTAATCTCTCATCCAGTGTTTTAACTGCAAAAAGACATTAATTAAACAGCTTGAGAATAACAACTCACGTAGCATTACATTTACCACAGGCAAGTCATTTACTGTCCACAGCATGTTGGTTCACTAGAGAAATGAGCTCTAGATATATGCACTATATTAGCTTATATATTCATTATATTTACTTTACCTGTTAGTAATGTCTTAATTATTTAATATGTTTAAATAAATTTGTCATGAAAGCAATTTATGACAGTTACTCTGTAAGTATATTTCAAAAATGAATTATAGTAGAAAAATAATTGGAAAATAATTTTAATTTTAATAAAATTTTAATTTTTAATTTATTTATTTAGTTAATGCAAAACCTGCCTTTTGTGCAGTTTACATGTTTTTTTTATTCGAGTGTTGATTATTATATCTAAAAATAAATATCAACTGAATTTAATAGTTTGGGCTCTGTTTTTAATTGTAACATTTAATATTATAGTAATGTGCAAGAAAGGGCTCTCTGTATATATTTTACAGCATTAGCTGAGATTTTTTTTATACTTAAGAAAATGTTAATTATAATTGGATTTATTTAAAGAGAAAGATACAATTTGTTCACTGAACCACTGTTTAATAAAAAAAAAGAAAAAAAGAAGCAGTTTTGTTTAGTTTTCTCCCCCCACTTTACCGAACCCGTACCGAACCGTAACTTCAGTACTGAGGTACGTGCCGAACCATCATGTTTGTATATCGTTACAACCCTATTATTAACATATTATTGTTATTTTGTTGTCGTAAGAGATTTTTAGAGGTTGTTATATCAAGTCTTAACAAATTATATTTCTCTGGTTAAAGGGATTTCTGTCATCGTTTACACACCCTCATATTGTTCTAAACCTGTACAAATTTCTTTGTAAAAGAAGATATTTTGAAGAAAAACAGGTTCAGGTCCCCATTAAGTTCCATAGTATTTTTGTTTTTGAAGTCAATGAGGACCAGCAACTGTTTGGTTTCCAATATTCTTCAAAATATAAATATCTCCTTTTGTGTTCAACAGAAGAATTAAACTTATACAGGTTTACAGCAAATATGAGGGTGAGTAAATGATGACAGAATTTTCATTTGAGTGAACTATCCCTTTAACATGCCACAGATGGCGTGTGATTTAGCTATGTAGATTTTATGATAACTGGAATGTTTGTGCACTTTCCAGATAAGCTCTCATTATACATTTTTAAGATTTTTGTAGTTTGTTTCAGGTTTCTAAGCTGTAACTGAATCTGCGACATGATGTAACATTACTGAAGCAATCATTTTAATTCAGTAATGCATCTAAATGATCAAATGCATCGCATACAAGTCATGTACAAACAGCTGCAAGAAAGCGATTAGCCTGTTTTGCAACCATGTACACACATGTGTGCTGTTTCTTGATACTAATCTTTTTTGTTTCAGCACTGACAATTGTAAGTTCATGGACTCAAAGATGAAACCTCTCTGGCTGATGTACAAGGACAAATATGACACTGTAGGCATTATCTTCAAGAATGGAGATGGTATGGATCCAAAGTCATGCTGTCTAATTTTTTGCTTGCGTTCAAGGCACATGTATAATTAGATTTTTTTTTTTCTCCACTCATTTATGCTTTTGTAAATTAGTGATTGAAAAACACTTTGACCCTTTTCTGTGTTTTTTTTTTTAGATCTGAGGCAGGATATGCTAACCCTTCAGATGATTCAGCTAATGGATGTTTTATGGAAAACGGAAGGTCTTGACCTTAGGTTTGTATAGTTAACTTTGTTTCGTCAAGCTGATAAATTTGCATAAAACTGACAGTGTTATGCAATGCAGAAGCAGACTTTTACATCTTTTAGATGCTACACTGCATTACAATAAATACTTTCCATTAATGTTCTTTTGTCGGGCCGCAGAATGCTGCCCTATGGATGCCTGTCAACCGGGAATAAAACGGGTCTCATCGAAGTGGTGAAAAACTCTGACACTATTGCAAACATCCAGAGAAACAACAGCAACAGTGCAGCCACTGCTGCCTTCAACAAGGACGCTCTTCTCAACTGGCTTAAATCCAAGAACCCAGGGTGAGCAGCAAACCCTCTAACCTTATACCACGCCACAGCCCGCGTTTTGATTGCTGCAACTATGCTTATCATAGCAAACCAGTTTAGCATAATTTGTGTTGAGTATGCATGAGCCATGCATGCCATTTTCTACTTTCAAACCTCACTAAGAAGGTTAAACCTTTCTTGGCTCATTTGACCTTTCGGTTTATATGAAACTATAGTGTAACATCAAATGTATTTTGGTTGCACAAGATGCAGCATTGGAGTAAATTTACCCTGCATTATGGTGCGTCTACAATTTCATTTGTTCTTGGCAGGTGTTTTCCACCAAAGTGGCTTGATGTGCATATTGTTTTGTGATAATAACAGCTAAGAATACAAACTGAGCACTAAGATGAAACCACAAACCATATTGCATTGTGTAACACAGTCTCCTTTTGCAAGTCATAGATCTTGTAAGAATGGGAAAAAAATGACCTTTTCTGGAATGCACTGGTTTAGAGAAATCTGAATATTGGGGTCTTTTTGGGGTCAAACTAACCTTCGGCATCAGCACTTATTTACATGGTGTACTTGCGGACATGACTGACTTTTACATCATTTCTGTGATGTATTAGCATTTAGACTAACAGTGCTACTTTTGGTAAGGGTATGTGGCTAACCAAATGGAAATAAAAAAACTCAATATGGTGCATCATGCATGATTTTTTTTCTCAAGTATCCTGTTTATACCTGACCTCTTGAACTCCTGTAACTAGAGTGCAACAGACTATAGACATTGATGACTTATCTGAAATGGAGATATGTCCCCTGTGGACATATCCAGTTCTGTTCGCTGGTTGTCCACTTACTGTAAATGTTATGCTATATCATAAGGAATAATTTACATCTGAGTATGGGACATTTTTTTAAGAAACGAGGGGATTTTTCTTGCATTTCTTTTTGTATTTTTATTATTGCATGATTTTCTTACACATTCATGACTACAGTAATAGCGCAGATCATTGTGGTACTTGCAGCATAATGCACAAGATGAGATTTTTTTAATGGCTTGATGAGGAATTTTATTTATTTGCCAATTTTTACCCTCCTTTGTTGATCAGCGAATGTTCATTTAGGACACTGTCTGTGTCATCAAAGGCCATTGAATGACTTTTGACTGATTATGAGTCTTTGTAGTATAGCTTCTTATAGAATCTGAGCTGATGTGGAAAGAGGGCTCAACAGGAAGACACGTTACATATTCACCCGGCATATTAACGTTGAGTGACTTGGTTGAGTCATAGTGTGACAGAAAATCTGACAGAAACAAGGCTGAAAATGTTTAACACTGTGCTAAAGGCTTCTGTCATTCGGCACATATAAAATGTGTGTGTGTGAGGATAGATAGATAGATGAAGAGGAGGAAAACGGCTTATAAATCATCATAAATTATTGTTTTTTGAAAATTTATAATGCAGAAAGTTTTCTGTGATGGATAGGTTAACTTGGTTTAGGGCTAGGGTTATTGGATAGAATATAGTTTGTACAGTATAAAAATCATGTCTATGGAAAACATGGAAACCCAACGTGTGTTAATTGGTTAGCAAACAGGAAGGTAGGAATGAGAATGGGTTATGAATGGGTTATGAATTAAAATATTATTTTATATTTTTCAGGGAAAAACTGGATCAAGCCATTGAGGAATTCACCCTCTCCTGTGCAGGCTACTGTGTAGCCACATATGTTCTGGGAATAGGGGACCGTCACAGTGACAATATCATGATCAGGGAAACGGGTCAGGTAAGCTCGAGCACTGTGTAATCATAAATTATATCACAAGATGGCACCAGCCATCCATATGAGTGCTGTAATATGGGTTGCGCTTTTCATTCTATTTCACATATGCAAGGGTTGCTGCAATTGTATAATGCTCTTTTCATTTTGAATTTTGTAAGTTATGAATAATATGTTCTCTGTGTTGTTTGCAGTTATTCCACATAGATTTTGGGCACTTTTTGGGGAACTTCAAGAGCAAATTCGGGATCAACAGGGAACGTGTGCCTTTCATTCTGACATATGACTTCGTCCATGTAATTCAGGAGGGACGGACCAATAATAGCGAGAAATTCGAACGGTTAGTGCATATGTTTTATGAAAAAGGCAACTCAAAAGTAATTAATGTCTTAATTCTCAAAATTGATGCCACAAAGCTAGTTTACATATTCTGAGTTTCATTTAATTGTTTTTTCCATTCTAGTCTTTTTTTCTATAGTATAGACAGTTTTTATCAAATGTTCAACACCTGTGTAAAACCATCACACAAAAATAAGCTCTGAGTTGGCTCCCTTTTTCTTTTTACAGAAAACATTCTTATGTTTTTGTATGGATGTATGGAAAACATTAGCTGCTTATAACCTTGAGGCAGACTATACATATATACATATATGATTTGATAATAAATAGAAGGGTTTATTTGAAAAGGGAATATGTAAAATTCATAACTGAAAAAGAGTTAATGTGTGCTTCTCTTTGCCAGGTTTCGTGAGTGCTGCGAACAAGCCTACAAGATTCTTTGCCGGAATGGAACTCTTTTTGTGAATCTTTTTGCCTTGATGAAAGCTGCAGGACTCCCTGAACTCAGTTCTTCCAAAGACATCCAGTATTTAAAGGTAAGAATTACCCCACGACAGACGGTTTATTATTTATTACTCATGAGTTTGCTGATATTTGCCATTTCTCTAGTGCTTTATAAGCATGAAATATCAAATCTAAAGGGAGGTCAATTAGGGACACTTTTATATATGAGATTTGTTATTAGAATAAGATTGTTACCTGCAATTAGTCGTTAAAGAGATATGACACAGTGATATATTAAAGGTGCAGTAAGTGATTTCTGAGAAAACACTGTTGATATTTGAAATCAACACCCAAACGAACTCATCCTCTGTTCATTGCTCCGCCCTCAAAATAACAAACATGCTATGCAGCACAGGCAATGCCTACTTCGCTCCTCCCCCTTAATGAGTATATAATTTTGCTGATTGGCTACAACTTGTTTTTTTTATTTATTGATCTTGAGTCTCATTGATCTGAGCTTATGCACCTCAGTGTTTGAGTGAAAAAAGTTCACTCAAGCCTATTCTCCTAAAAGAAAAAGGAAAAAAAAAAAGAAAAGAAAACTTAGGTGCCTAAGCTCAGATCAATGAGACCTGAGACCTAAGATCAATCAGTTCCAAAAAGCAATTCAAAACCTGTCCTAATTGAAAGAAAGTTGATAAAAAGATTGAATCCGTCAGCGCCGATAGCCTCGTGGGCAGCGCCAACATATAACGCTGTTGCGCTTCGAGTGACCCAAGTTCGAGTCCCAGCTCACAGACCTTTCTCAGTCCCGTCTCCCTCTCTCTCTCCCACTTCGCTTCATGTCTGCTTTCTGTCCTTTCATTAGAAAGGCAAAAATGGCAAAAATAAAAGAGTTGAATCCAATACTTGGCAATAACATAGCATAAGGATTTCTAAGCAATTTTTTTGACCCACAAGTATAACAAGACAGAAAAAAGCACAAAAATTAGCAGATTTTGTTGGGAAGTTGTTATACCCTATGTAAGCAAAGTCAGTAAGTTTTAAGTTTCGTGTAGCTGGATCTTCAGACTAACGGCAGAAGTTCTGGACTCCATCACAGCTCTCATTGGCCTGCCCAAGAGGACGTCTGACCTACATGTAAACCAACCAATCACAGTTTTGTTCCGCTTCATGTTTAGGGGCATGAAAATGTAAAGTTGATATCCCTACAATAACAGACCACCTTGCATCTAATAAATGATTAATTCAAGAAGTAGTTGATCCTGATAAGCGCTCATTGTTGTAAATCTTCTTCCATGAGGGGGTTTGTTGTCACAACGACTTTGTTTCCAGGCAGACCGTTAAAAAACGTGACACACACATCTCCCAGAAATCCTGTAGAATTCAACCTATCAGATGATGACTTAGAAACTCCCAGTGTTTCCCATTTTGTGTGCCTTATGCATCAGACATTCAGGAAAAAAGGTCTGTGGGCGGGGCGTCTGGGACTAAAAAGTTTTAGGCCAGTGCGTTAAAGTCCCCCTGTAGTCAATAATTTTATCCTTTAAAACTCATCTTTGATCACCAAAATTACATATTTAAACGTTTTCTCCTGTGAAAAAAAAAATTCTACACCCTTGCCTCATTTAGTATACTCGGATCAATGAATATGCAAATTAGTTTCGCCTCCACTCACTCACTCACTCCAGCTCAGAGATTACCTCACTCAACTTACTGAGGTAAACGCAGCACATTGGTATCGCTCTTTACAGCATCGGACACATAACGGTAATTAATATGATTAGCCTTTTGCTTGACTGTGTTATCAAACGACTAATAATGTGTTGCTAATGCTACACAAACCATGTTCCCGTTCGCCATCTCTGAGTCAGACAGCTGCCTTCTAACAATCAGTATCCTTACAAACGCTTAGTGGAGAAAGGCATATAGTTCATCATAACAACGTAATATACATCATACACACGGCATATTGTTAAATCTACATGATTTTTCATATCAACAGAAAAATATACTGGGATAACCTGGCTTCTTTTGAGACTCCCTTGCACGGTCAGTTAGTGACTAGCACATTGACGTGATTGGTTACAATGTAGTTTGTGACGTCACAGACACCAGCGGTTTTATTTTTACTGCTGTTTTAAGGAGAAAATACTCAGCAATGGTGTTGACATATGAATTTGCACATGGTTTGTCTTAAAGCACATTAAAAATCACATTAAAACAACATTAAAAATGTGATTAACATTAGCATTTTCAGGAAAAAGAAAATCCTCTCCGGGTCAAAAACGACTGGAACTCAACGTGAGGGTTAGGGGAATAATGAAAATAACTAGGCAGATTCAGGATGTGTTCAGTGGTGACATTCTACCTTCATTGTGACTTTGTCCCTAACAGGACTCTTTGGCACTGGGGAAATCTGAAGAGGAAGCACTGAAGAACTTTAAAGTGAAATTTAATGAAGCTCTAAGAGAGAGCTGGAAGACCAAGGTGAACTGGATGATGCACTCTTTTGCCAAAGATAACAGATAAATGGCACTCGATTACACACTGCTACGGGAGATCCACTGAAACCGTCTTAGCGCTGAGTTTTGATTTAAACCGAGGCAGCTTTAAACACAATATATGTTGCACTGCTGTCTAGCATTTATTGCATTATACTGCCATGCGAAAGCAAACTGAGTTACGACAGATATGTGACCAGATTCTGTTAACTTGAGTCAAAAAAGGTCCTGCGTTTTGCCTTTGCAGGGCAGTATATACATCAACAGCTGTTTAGCGAATGTTTACATCTGTGACGTAATGGTAAATAATGCTATACATGTGTTTTAGTGAGACCTACTGCTTGACATGAGAGTAATTTCATATACACGTCGTTACAATGCACTGGGAATCGAAGCTACTAATTTAAAAAAAAAAAAAACTGTTGGCGTGCCACTAATTTACCTTGCATCTCTGGTTTGTTTCTGTCACACTTGTGTACCTGCAAAAATAGCAAGCGAGATTAATGTATTTATCATTTGTAACTGTACAGCATAAAATGAGCAACTTGTTCAGAAGAAGAAAACACGTTTACATTTTCGTTTCAGGATTTTTGTTTCTCTGTTTACATGAATGTGTTTGGTTGTACATATTCTTTTGTGTATCATACGTATATTTACATTCCTTAAAACAGTATTTTTTTAATTTGAATTATTTGTATAATAGGACAATTGTTCATGAGGGAAGCCTTTGTATAGTGGTGTACATGAGAAGACATTTTGTATGTCAGTGTAGAAATGAGCCTTAAATATTTTGTATTCGTGGGGTATTCTGTGCCTTTGGGATGAGACACAAGCCATCTTAAAGACGTGTCCAAAGAGTGTGCTTTTTGTTCAGTGAAATGTATGCCTTGTACTACTGTACTATAAATCAGGGCAAAGTGAAATATTATTGCTCTGTAGAAAATTGCGCCTGTTACTTGTGTGCCTATTTTGAATATAGACTCAGTCAAGCTTGTTTTCTCTTCCAGTTCAACCTTAATCAGTTCCAGAATGTATCACCACAGTATTCTGAATCTACCGCTACCTGATTTTTCTCGTCACATGCTTAAATGTTGTTTATTTTGAATCTTTAAATGTCCTCTAGAATGTGAATTTTTAAAGAAGAGATATAAAGACAAGATCCATCTAGTCTTATATATATATATATATATATAAGTCCTATAAAGACCCACTGCATACAGTTTTAATAATGTAAGGAAGATTAGTGGACTGAAAAAGAACTTTCACATAGAATGAATCCATGAATGAATTTTAGCATTTGTAAGGGTATTGATTACTATCTATTGGACGACTAACAGAGTATCTCTCATGCTACGGTCTTGTCCAAATCAACATTGTTTTTGATTATGCACCATGATCTTTAGCCACTTCACAGTGTGAAACTCCGGGATCTTGAATTTCTTGGTTTACTAATGTATTGTTTCAGTTTATAAACTGCTTTGTTAGAATTTTTTACCAAGATGATTTGAGTTATGAAATTGTGTGCTGTTCATTCTCATTTTTGCCATAAATTATTGATTTTGAAACTGATTTGTGGGTTATTTTTAATTGATTGGTTTTTGATGAACAGAAGCAGTGAAAAGGATCCAGACTGTGTATGTGCCGTCTGAGGCTGGGAAATAATAAATCGGGCCATTTTTGTTTTTACAGCGTGGCCCAATTTACCCGAATTCACCCTGCTGAATTTCCAGAATTCATGTTATTTTGGGACAGGAAATTAAACTGGTCTGATCAGCATTTTAATGTCATTACTGTGTGTGTGTTAGGGAAATATACACAGAGATGAAAAATGGAGATAAAAGAGGAACTGGAAGTTCATGAGTCCTCAATTTTTATTGTGTAATGAAAGGCTTTTCCCATTGAGAAGAGTACAGTAAATAAGACTGCTGGGAATCTCTCAGAAACCTGCTCTGAGACTGTAGGCCACAGAAACAGTGCTGATAACAGTTAAAATAATGAGTTCAATTGAAGGATTTTCGGTAATACAGCATTAGTATTTAATCCTGAGAAACATGAATCATTGGGCAACTTAATAGCTTATTTAAGGCTTTTACATATTAACAAAGCTTTAATACAGCGCTGTGTAATTCTGTACTCTGTGGAACTGAAAGGGGTTCTACTGTCTAAAGTTTTTGAATAGCAGTACTTTATTATTATGCCATCAAGGAGGTAATATGCTGTGTAAGGTTTAAGGAATATATGATGAAACTCCCGTTAAATGTTTCCTTTTGTCCTTTATGAAGAGAACAGGATTCGGTTGATATCATCATGTGAGCAAAACAGCTGTCAAATAGTACATAAGATGGCCACAAAAGTGCTTTTTAGATAAAGTAAGCATAAAAAACTGAATGGTATCTATTACATTGACTTATTTGTGAGTGGTACCACAAAAATATCCATATATGGGAGAGTACAAGAACAATATGGTGGATATGAGTATATTTCAAGCACTGTTTTTGCAATATTGTGTATATTTATTCCTCTTGTAATAATATAATATGATGCAATATAATATAATACAACATAATGTATTAGAATGATAATGTATGAAACATTTTATACAGATCAGTTACTATAGATCAAGTGCTTCCAAAACTTTTTTTACCTTTATTTTTAACGTTGTCAGTTATGCTTAGGAGCTTCTCGGAATGTTATGAATTTTTATTGCTCTTATAATATAATATAATATAATATAAGGCAACACTTTTCTTTTCACAAGCTGCACCAAATACAAGAATTGTGTAAAAATGCTATACTCTTAAAAAAAAAATTTGGTTAAAAACAAACCCAGCGGTTGGGTTAAATGTTTGCCCAACATGCTGGGCAGTTTTATTTAATCCAACTATTGTTTAAAAATTACTATATAGCTGGCTTAACCCCTTCAGACCCTGCGTCCATTGGAATGGACATCACATAGATTTTGGTTTAAACCAATACGATTTGATGTTTTTATAATATAAATACTGCCTGGTCACTGATTGGTTCCAGATCTACCAATCACAATGAAAGAATGAGCCAGAACTTAATCTGATTGTGCTTCAGGCATCACAAAAGACAGGCATGGCTAACCAACTAGACAGGAGGAGGAGGAGGAGCTCCTTTTTTATTTTTTATATGAAGATCTATGTTCATGGCATCATCAACTTGCACCTATTATAATCTTAATAATATCAAGTGATAATTCATTTGAAAATCTTTCATAGCTGAAGAACACAGGATTTTTTTTAAAGTTTGATGTCCATGACAATGGACATTGGGTCTTAATCAAATAATTTTTTTTTCTGATTTTGTCTTCTATGTTGTGATCATAAGCTGTCATTCTGTTTTTCATTAGTTTTAGTGAAAAGCAGAAATAGCAAATATGAAATGAGTGCATACACTGCAACACACAAAATCACACACACACACACTGATGCTGTATGCACACAATCATATATTTATCAAAAACAGCAATAACACAACACACCCACAAACACACACAGACATATACACACATATTCCCATGCACCCACTGCAAACAACAAAAATAATAAAACAAGTTTTTTGAGAATTCATCTTATCATCTTACATCTTCTCTACATTCTTATTGCATTGCTTTTTGTTACAGTATGTGTTCTTTTCAAAATATTCAACGCTATAGTTCACATATTGTGTTTGAACTCTAGCTCATAAGAACTGTATGGTTAAAATATGACAATGTTTTGTTGCTTAAGCCCTGATGTCCATTGTAGTGGACATGAAAACAATCTAATAATAATTACTTTGCACAAATCTTTTTTTTTTTTTTAGACTCATTTATACATTAAAGAAGAGCAAATATCAAGTGGATAAAAAAAATGTGCTCTGTGGAACATAATTCAGGTCTGAAGGGGTTAAAATGAACCCAAATAGGTTGAAAAACTAAAAATCAGACACCTAATTACTAGAGGCAACAATAATAATCAAAAGATGAACATTTATTAATAAGCTATTTAATAAATGTTTATTGTTTAATTATTATTCATTAACCTGTTAACTGTCACCCCCACTTTTTTTTAGACATGAAAATGCACTATCCAATCTTAAATGGTTGTAATTCAAGAATACTTTGGAATATAGGCTGATAACATAAGCCTGATCTTGTATTCGGCAGATTATTGTAGAAGTGAAATACCTTATCTAAGTGAAAGAGAAAAAAAGTTATAGAAGTTTATGTTTATGAAAATGTAAAATGTAAAAATATATTTTATATAAAATATATATTTTACAAAACAAGTTTTACTCTAAAACTGCAAGGAAATCAAAGCCAAAAATCTGAACAAGTCGTTTTCCAAATTTCAGGTTGATATCTCAAAAAATGAGCTTTCAGTAAGATTTTGTTTGGGCGCAGTACCACACTTTTTCACTAGATGACAACAAAGCTCCATTACTGACCATATAAGGGCCCCTCAATTTCCATATATGGTTTGAATGATCTGAACCATATATTTCCATTATTTTTATACTATTTATGAAGTAGACATCCTATATAGAAGTAGGATGGGAAGTTTGGCAAAATTTGATATGAGCCTCTAATAAACATAAAAACAACATGTATATGGGTTATAGATCGCCGCCACAATCATAAATGTATTTATTTTTTTTCTATTAAAAACATTTTCAGACCTTTTTTTCTCAAAATATTTAATGGATGTTATTTTTTTAACTCTTGGCATGAAAACAAACATGTCTCAACCAATCTTAAATGATTTTTCATGTTCATCGCCATTTCAAAATAAAGGTCTGAACATGCCTTATGAGTATGAAAATATGCTTGTTGCAAATTGATAAATTACTGCTCCTCTGTAATTTATTTTGAAAATCAAAATATGAAAACTAGAGATTCTAAGCTTTCAAATTATATATAGTTTGTCAAGATTAGTTTAGGTTTAGTATAGAATATTACTGTTTTAAATATGTAATGGCTGTGGGCCCACCGGTGGGCCAGTGACAGTTAACAGGTTAAACTTATTAATAAATATTAATTTCAAACACACTTTGGGTTCATTTTAAACAAATACAGCAATTTTTAAACCATATTTGAGTTAAATAAAACTACCCAGCAACCGCTGGTTTAAAACAACCCAATCACTGGGTTTGTCAATATTCAACCCAACTTGGGTTGTTTTTAACTCAGCATTTTTAGAGTGTATAATACACAAAACCCTCTCTTTGCTTGCTCACTGTCGGATGTATGTACGGCAGCGTGACAGCGCCCTCTGATGGCGACAGGCGCGTAGCGCTCCGGCAGGAACTGATTCAGCAGCGGCGCGTTTACGCTCTTGAGTCACTCCAGCGCTGCCGACTGTCGGGATGTGACCCCGGAACAGGACGCCTCCTTATACACAACACAGCTCTCAAATACAACAAAAACGACAGAATCCTGGACCAGGAGAGGTAAGCCATCAAAGCGGAGGTGTTTGAGTGTCTGAAAAAATTACTCCCCAAAACGAGGCGCGAATTGAAGCGGTTTTACTGTTTTCTGTTGCTAGCGAGCTAATGTGTGTGTATGTGAATGGGAATTGTGGGAACTTCATTCAGGGCTTTGTTACAGCCCCACTGTCCGGTTCGCCTATTAAAACACACCCTGTATCTTACGCACACTAACTTTTCTCCTTTAAACACCATAGTCATAGATAAAAGAGAGTCTGTTTGAATGATATTCTTCATTTTAAAGATATATGAAAGAGATGTGCGCGCGTTTTGCCACAGGAAGAGAGAAGAGGACTGGAGTGATTCCAGTCCGCTAACTGTCTCCTGTAGTTCTCCAGTGTTAGACGGATACTTCGTACGCTTAAAATCAAATTGTAATCTCATTTGCATATTAATGACGTCGTTTATTATCTATACACGTTGTACTGTTTACATAAATTGCTTTTAACCCTCTTTCAGCAGATGAATCTGCTGCTGTGAATGCACAGATATGTTTGAATGGCTATTGTGATTGCAGGTTTATATCCTTGATTTAATGTTTTTAATGAAAAAAAAAAAAATGCAACACTTGTTTGCTGAGTTCTTGTGTTTGCTTGCATCTGTTTAATATTTATAGGTTTATTTGATCATCTTAGACTCTCAGTTCAGAAAGAATCTCAGTCACTAGTGCCACATTATCATGTCTTAGTGGCAATGATAGTCTATTTTTAGTCTCTCCACACCCTAAACTCATTGTGAATACAGAATACATCTGTCAGCTGCAGTGTGGCTCACATTCGGCTATGAAACTGGCAGTCTGCCTTTAGTGGGCACTTGAACTACGCCAGGCTTCGAGAGCTGACGGGACAGGGCAGGGCAGGGCCAGCTACTTGTGAACTTGGAAGTGAAACTGTTTTTCTTCAGTCTTCACATTCTCCTGAGGGATTCTGGCTCTTTGAATTCGAGAGAGATGGTTCCCCTCCTCTATGGCAGGGGGGCAGGTGCGGCTCATGGACCGTTCAACCTCTGCGTCCCGAAGGGAGATCATCAGCTGCCTTTGAGCTACAAGCTTAGGCATGGACTCAGACCTCCTGCCAAGCCAAGCTTCAACACACTTTTTTTTGTTGTTGTTGGGGAGCCCAGCCCCCCGGTGTCGCTTGGCATCCCCCTACCCCCTCTCTTTTCTGTCCGTCAGACACAACACAGGCTGAGTTTATGCCTTACAGGCCTGCTCCTACATGATCAAGGCCGGAATCCAGGCTTAAATCAGCCTCGTTGGCTGCAAATGTGGCTTCTTTCTGTTGCAATTAGCAAAATCCTTCTTGGCTCTCTTAAGTTTTCATTTATCAACTTTCTTTGACTTTGAAGACGACTACTGTCGTCTACCTATTAACAGTCTCAGTCCTTTTTGGACATTTTATAACCAACATTTTATAGAAGTATATATGAATTGCAGTTATGAGTGCTTCTCCCTGGTTTAAATCTTCAATCCCAGACAAATTAGCCATATTTTATAAGGACAGGCCTGACTTTATATATAGAAATATAGTGTTTGAGCCCATTTAGTCAAAGTTTTCCTAAAATCATATTAGGGAGAGAATTGTCTTGTCATTTCACGTAGCTGTATATTTCCGACAGTCTGTGCGGCAGAGCTCCCAAAGGGAGCTTCCCACTGCAGTGGATTTTGTATTGTGATTCATGACAAGCGCTCTGGTGCATAACAACCATCTTGTGAAATACTTATACTAGACGGATTTGAATACTGAGATGATGCATTGACAAAATAAGCCTAGAAAGCTTCAGTAATGTTTGAACCACTTCAAACCTTGTCATAAAAAGTTAATTCTGATTTACTTAAAGGGTTAGTTCACCCCAAGATGAAAATTCTTTCATTGTTTACTCACTCTCAAGTTGTTCCAAACCTGTATGCATTTCTTTCTTCTGCTGAACACAACATATGATGGCCCCCATTGACTTCCATAGTATTTTTTTCCCCCCTCCATTCTATGGAAGTCAATGGGGCCCATCAACTGTTTGGTTACCCATATTCTTCAAAATATCTTCTTTTGTGTTCATACAGAAATTCATACAGTTTTGGAACAACTTGAGGGTGAGTAAATGACAGAATTTTCTTTTTTTGGTGAACCATATCTTTAATGCGAATTAAATAAAGGTTTAATTTTTGACTTAAACTGTATGTGTACTAAGCTGAAATATAGAATGTTCTGTTTAGAATTTTATTGTTAGCCAAAATCATGCAAGGAAGTGTAATAGTGAAATTAATAATCAGAATATTCAGGCATTGCATTGCTGGGTCATGCATTGCTAACAAGTCATGACCTAGTTATCAGTCATCTGGCTGCCTCATCTCTATTGTGGTCAAATACTGTAGCTATTGTTTCCCCACTGTAAATCTGTACGGATAGTTTCCCATCATATCTGCTGGCAAACATGACACAAATACAACTCAAGCAAGACTTAAAATAAAGAATTAAAGTCTGTTTTTTGGTGTTATATTGGCAAAACATTGTAATTATTACACCATATTTTCTGCCAAAATCACCTCTATCTGTTTTTTGTTTTATTCTATTTAAAGTAGATTGGAAAGTCAAGGGAGAGAAGGGGGAATAAGGTCACTCAGGACAGGTCTGGTTGTAATTATAATCTGATTTACTGGATGCTGATGGGTTAGTTTTTGGTCATGTAGATGGATTTACGTTGAGTCAAGGGTTGGTGGTTGAGAGCCATAAAACAGATCTTACTCTGTTGCTTCACAATTATCGCAAACAAAACTGAAAAAATGTTGCTGGTCAGGATGACTTGTTCGCTGACAGAAGTTCAATTAATTTTGGGGCTTGGCAGTTGGTCCCATCCAACAATTCTTCAAGACAACATTGCCTGTTTTTACTGACAGGCAAAGGTTGTGTAAGATCCATAGAAAAACCCTCTGTGACCTGGGATCTGTATAATACGGAAAACCGTTTGTGCCAGTTGTGTTTTAGATGGTGATTGGCTAACTGTTAACATTCTGGCTGCAAATACATCAGTCTTTTTTAAAAAAAAATCCAGTTTGAAGCAAGTCATGAGATTTTTGAGGGCATCTTTTTTTGATGAGCTGAATTAGGTCTGGTCAACAGAAGGCTTTTGATTGCTTTAAGGCTAAAAGCATGTAGACCCAAACATCATACCATAATTTCTATGGTATGATGTTTGTAAAGGATGTGCATTCGTAAAAGAGTTGGTGCTGCCTATCTTCCACTCTTCTGGGAAGGCTTTCCACTAGATGTTGGAACACAGCTGCAGGGAATTGCTCCCATTTCAACACAAGCATCTTCAGTGATGTTTGGCATAATGCTTTTTGCATACTATACAGTAGGGAATTGTGCATATTCAGATATTTCATATATGACCTTATGCAAAAGATGTTTCTTGATGTTTCCGAATGAATTACTGATGCATGATTTCTGTCACATGTTCAAACAATTGAGGAATCTTTCTCTGCAAGCAGTTTGTGAGGATTCAAATGACTTGATGATTCTATAAATAGAACTGCTATCTGGATTGTGGATCTCCTTCCAGAGCTTCTGCACCTTCCCTACATGGATAGTGGCAGGAGTCACTGATGAACAGATCTTTTGCAGTATCGTTGCTTTGACTCGATGTTATCAGCTTGCACCAGTGACCAAACAAGACTAAATCACTTTGGCTTTGTCTGCTTTTAAAACAAGCACTCTATTGTTTTGATTTGACTTAAGGCCCAATTAAACTGTGGGAAACCAAATGCCACTAACTTGAGCCTCAGTGCAGCCTGGGTCATGACTGAACCAGAGGATAGGTGTTCTATATTTAGCTGTCTGCCCAAAAGACCCATCGTCACATGATTTGACATCTTCCACTGTGAAATCAGGCAAAGTCTAAAATGACATCTGGTGGCTATAAAACTGATTAGATACATGTTTTTGGTTGGATTCTTTATGGAAAAAAAAATAGATTTAAGTTGTAGCTTGTTACAGAGTGTGTGTGGAATATGGAGAGATGAGTGTACAATTTTCTTTTTTAAATTACTGATTGTAGTTAATTATGTCCTCTAGGGATATCCTATAGAATTTCCTACATGATTCCCATATTTATTCTAATTTAAATCCTATAGGTTTTTTTTTTTTTTTAACCAGGTTAAAAGTGCTAAACTCTGCTGTACCTGTACATTATATGGTGATGTCTGATTTAACTTAAAGCAGAGTTTCCCAAATTGTGCTTTGTGATTATTGTGATAAAAATGCTGATGGATAATCAAATATTTCTATTTATGTTTTATTTAATTTATTATTTATATTTTATAAGTTTATTAAATGTTTATTGTATATTAAATGTTGTTATATAAGTATTTAATACATTATTACAGTATTACTCAAGTTTGCCAAGATTATAGGCTTTGATGCTGATATTATGTTAAATTATAAATGATTAAATGATAGATAGATAGATAGATAGATAGATAGATAGATAGATAGATAGATAGATGATAGATAGATAGATAGATAGATAGATAGATAGATAGATAGATAGATAGATAGATAGATAGATAGATAGATAGATAGATAGATGGATGGATGGATGGATGGATAGATAGATAGATAGATAGATGATGGATAGATAGATAGATGGATAGATGATGGATAGATGGATGGATAGATGATGGATAGATGGATGGATAGATGGATGGATGGATGGATGGATGGATAGATGGATGGATAGATGGATAGATGGATGGATAGATGGATAGATGGATGGATAGATGGATGGATGGATGGATGGATGGATGGATGGATAGATAGATAGATAGATGGATAGATAGATAGATAGATAGATAGATAGATAGATAGATAGATAGATAGATAGATAGATAGATAGATATGTTTAATCAAATGTAATAAGAATAATAAAAACAGACATATTTAACATGAAAAGATGTTTTATTTTTAAGCAACAATATTATTTTTTTAAAGCAACTGAGAGAACAAGTATGTATTTAGTCAGATTTCCAATCAATCAATCAATCAGCACTTTAAAAACTGTAAAAGCATAAAGTGCTGTACAAGAAAATAACATTTGAACAGAACATTTCATACACAAAAATAAAATTTAAAAAAGACATTAATAATGATAATAATAATAATAAATAAGTGAATAATGCATACAAAACTACTCTTGAAATGCCAGTGAGTACAAATAGGTCTTAAGACGTGATTTGAACATCTGTACAGAAGTTGAAGAATGCACAGAAAAAGGAAGATCATTCCATAGTCTAAAAAAAATAAAGGTTCCAAAAGAGGGTTTTTGAAGTGATGCCATAGAAGAACCATTATTGGTTTCCCAAATAACCTTTTACTTAAAGGATTAGTCCACTTTTAAATAAACTTTTCCTGATAATTTACTCACCCCCATGTCATCCAAAATGTCCATGTCTTTCTTTCTTCAGTCAAAAAGAAATTAAGGTTTTTGATGAAAACATTCCAGGATTATTCTCCTTATAGTGGACTTCAATGGGCACCAAACAGTTGAAGGTCAAAATTAGTTTCACTCAGCTTCAAATTGTTCAACACATTCCCAGATGAGAAATAAGGGTCTTATCTAGTGAAACCATTGCTCATTTTCTGAAAAAAATTGAAAAATTTTAGCCATAAATGCTCATCTTGAACTAGCTCTCTTCTTCTTCTTCTTCTCCTCTATTAGAATTCTGGCAGTGTGTATTACTGCCTTCCACAGGTTTGAACTAATTTTTAAATGCAATATGCTAGTTCAATAGTATATAACAATTAGTTCAAACTTTGACCTGCGGAGGGCAGTAATACACTTAGCAGTGTCTACACTGCTGGAATTCTAATAAAGAAGAAGAAGAAAGCTAGTTCAAGATGAGCATTTCTGGTTAAAACTTTTTTTTTTAATTTTAAATTTTTTTCAGAAAATAAGCAATGGTTTCACTAGATAAGACCCTTATTTCTCATCTGTGATCATGTAGAACAATTTGAAGCTGCAGTGAAACAAATTTTGACCTTCAACTGTTTGGTGCCCATTGAAGTCCACTATAAGGAGAATAATCCTGGAATGTTTTCATCAAAAACCTTCATTTCTTTTCGACTGAAGAAAGAAAGACATGGACATCTTGGATGACATGGGGGTGAGTAAATTATCAGGAAAAGTTTATTTAAAAGTGGACTAATCCTTTAATGGTTCACCAGTGTGAAGAACATTTTTATAATCTAAACTTTTTCCACTATAAAGAACCTTTTGTCCAATGGAAAGGTTCCATGGATGTTAAAGGTTCTTCATGGAACCTTCGATGCCAATAGAGAACCTTTATTTTTAAGAGTAAGACGTGTACTTGGTATCGTAAGCACAATCTGTGAGTTCGACCTGAGCGATCTTGGGGAGTCAAAACCATATATGTACTCTGGAGCCAAACCATGGAGGGCTTTGAAGGTGAAAAAAAAAAGTTTGAAAAAAGTTTTGTTGTTTAATTGATCTGTGGAGAGAGAGTTCTATGGTCCGATTTCCAATGTTGTGCATCCATAACCTCTTCTTTTCCAGATTAGTTTTTCCTAAATGTACCGTTATATAAAAATCATCTTGTGTGTGGCATGGCTTGATTATCAAATGATTTTTGGTAATGATTTTCTCAGTTTTTACAGTCTGTCATCCACATATTTTGTGTAATCTGCAGACTTGCTCAAACAAAACACCTGCTCCAGAGCTGAGGTGTGCTACAGATCTAAAGCCATTAAAGATTATGTGGCATTTTTTTAGAGTTTCATACTCACAGTCTTGGAATGATAAAGTAATGGTGTTATGCACAGGCTTTTTTTTTGGGTGTTTGTGGCAGAGTTGAGCTGCAGTGAGTCTGCCTGCTGTCTGGCCTGTCTCATCTCCAGCAGGAAGGACAGTCATGATCAAAAGCGAGAGAGGGAGAGCGAACCGTCTCCCCCCTGAAGGTGTGCCTGGTGTCACAGAGCTGCCGAGCTGATGCTCCGGTCCCTCTCGTGTCTTTCATCTGCGAGCACTCCTCATCCCCCCACGGCTGTCAGCGAGACGCAGCAGAATAAAGTGCATGCTTTATTGAATATGAAGCCCTTTTGATGGCACGGCCCTTTGGTGACTGATGAGTCTGTGACTGTAGAGGAAATCTGGGTTAGTTATTTTGCCAGTGTCACCCGTTTCTATACCACTTACATTTAACTGCCTTCAGAAATTTAAGCGGTTAACATACCAGATTGGCCATGGGTACTGTCATTCTTAAAGTCAAGGCTAGACAAATGTATCCATCGTGCAATGGAGGGTTGGAGCCAGCTTTTCGATTAAATATAGGCTAACCCCACATCAAACAAGTTGTCAACATGTATTAGAGGCTCTTTGTGCAGATAAGAGGGTGCGAGACATCACAGGCTGGATGTCGCCAAAGGATTCAATCTGACAGATTCACAAAACCCCCATAATGTCATTCATTTTGCTTTATTGTGAGTGCCAGTCTGTGATTATTTTTTTTTTCTTTTCTTTTCTTTCTCCCACATGACATTGGTGTGAGATGCATTATCGCATTGATTATGGATTAGATGGTATGACCACAGACTGTCTCTTTGTTTATTCTGTTGCAATGCTGTTTCTGGAAAATAACATTTGAGGCATCACATCATTTTGCAAATTCACTGTGTTGTGCATAAGCGTGTGGCTTTCTTCTGTGATTATGTTCTTTCTCTTTTCTTTTTTTTTTCTCCTCAAGGTCCTTAAAATTGTTTCACACTGAGTGTAAGTTTGAAAATAGGTCATTAGGAAGTGAGCAAGATGAGGGAAAGCTGGGAGCACTGTTAGATCTTCCATTAAATATGCATGAGGGCCATTTATGATGCTGTCAACCTGCTCCATGATCTGAAGTGTGTTCAGACTTCAGACACTGTCATTCTCCTTAATTAGAAGCTTTCTGCTTTCTGCAAAGGTTATGATGGGTTTGATTTTTTTTTTTATTTATTTTTGTGTATTTTTATTTTTAAATATGTATGCTACTAGTTTATACAGGTAGTAGGCCTAATGGTTTTTCTTCTCTATAACTTATTGTTTAATTTAAATAAATGTTACAGAAATGTTCATTTCAGTTCAGTTCAGGTCTAATTCACATTTTTAGGCCCTCATGCATCATATGTTTTGTAGGAATGTATTCAACTCACGAGTTCTGAAATAAAATTTGAGAGATGAATAATTGACTACTCTCTTGCTCTGTGTGCGGTTTCTCAGCAGTGCGTCAGGAGCAGGGGGGATGAACCGAGAGGAAGCCCCTGGCAAGTCTCCTGAGGAGATGTACATCCAGCAGAAGGTGCGGGTGCTGCTCATGCTCAAGAAAATGGGATCAAATGTAAGTGTCAGATCAGTGAGAATAAGACATTTTCTGATGTGCTTTAAAGACGACATGAAATGACATTTGCTTTTAACATAAGTAATGTGACATTTCTGAGTGAAACTATGTTCTGTGAGAAAATGAGAGCAGCAGATCATGATTGTATCTGTGAGGATTACATTCAGAGCTGGGTAGATAATTACAAATTGTAGTTACTGATTCCAAATTACCCGACTCTATGCATGTTCTGCAAGACTCCCCTTTCTGGTAAACAAGTTCTATTGGATTGTCCCAGTTTTAATGCAAGTAGAAAGCTCTTTTATGAAGTTAGTTCGTTTAAGGACTTATTTAGTAAGATTTTGCATGAAAAGCTTTTAAAGTTTTTATCATATGTTAATTTAAAAAATGGTGTAATCTCATTTTAGGTAATGTATTCTGACTACTTTTTTTTTTTTTTAAATTACTTTTTAGATTACTTTTGACCTAACTCGTTCATCACATTGATTTGAATAATCTTGTACCATATTGATATAAAAACACAAAAAGAAAATATATTCCACTCTTTATCAACAACATGAAGTGCATTATATATTACATTATGTCAAGGTCTCACAGACTGAGGTTTGAGTTTTATGAAAAGCTTTTAAGTAATAAAATCAGAATTATTAAATAATAAATATAATCAATAAATAATTTTAAAATAAAAACAACCAAAATAAAACATTTACTAAAAATATTTAAAAATATTCGTTCATTAACAGACATCAGAGAACCGTGAACTTTTTATTTTTTATTTATTACCATCTTAATTTTATTATTGACCTAACTTATTAACTTAAAGTCTAAGGGCTTTAAGAAAATATATTAGGGCAAAGAGCTGACAAAAAAAATGCAGATTTTAATGTGTTTGAAAGACAAAAGCCTTTCAGAGGCTTCCTAATTCAAATAATAATTTATGTGTTTGTCAGGAGCTGATTAAATATGCAATGTTGAGAAAACACTTCTTAAAAGTGAAATGATTTCTGTAAATGCAGTGAATCAGCTTTCAGTGATACTATAGGCACATGACCAGTGGCTGATCTGTGTTTGCAATTCGACAAACCTGGAAGATCTTCTAAACATTTGTAAGCAGTAGATTTATAGAAAGGAACATTTAAAATATAGCAAAGAAGTAGAATAAATAGATTATGAATATTTTACTTCCATTGTGAGAATAACATGTAATCATGTAATCAATAGAAAAGTAACTCTAGTTTGATTATGAGTATTTTAAAATGTAATATAATTTAATTACAAGTACTTAATTTTTGGAAATCTAGATTACATGTAATCAGTTACTACTCAGCACTGATTACATAACATCATTAACAAATATGTTATTGGTTAATATTATTTTTCCCCCAACTGCAGATTGACTATTAGAACTTTTTTTAGAATAACATACACTGATTGATTAATAATGCAAAATAAGCTGATTCTTGTTTGGATATTTGTTTTCTTTAAAATACAGAAACCAGCCATTGTCTTTAATCTGGTGATCATTTTGTTCCTTTTAAACTGATTTAGCGTATGACAGTTTAGTGTCATTTTAAAACCTCTGAGTAGTTCTTAACCGGACGCTGGCATGGGTTTTCATTGCCATATGTGAATTTATTTATTTTTGTCTCCACCCTTACAGCTGACACCAAACGAGGAAGCTTTTCTGCGGAATTATGCAGGCGTGGTGCATAGCCAGATGAGTCAGTTGCCACAACACCCTATTGACCAGGGTAAGTCAACATTTACAGCCTGAACACTGCAGACCAAATGGATGACATCACACCTCCACCCTTTACCACAAACACTATTATTTACTGAGGTAGCCATTGAAGGATTAGAAGAATTATTGTCTTTCCTGATTGTTTAGTTCATCATTTAAAATGGTGTCGTTAAAACGTCATAAATGTGACATAAATGTAAGGTGACTCGAGTTAAAATCATGCATACTTTAGATTTAACCGATCTATCTGTTATTTTGATATATACACATATATAATATAATATAATATCATATAATATAGACAAACACATAGACACAGGCTTGTTTTTGTGAATTGTGGGAACATTACATAGGCGTAATGATTTTTATATTGTACAAACCGTATTTTCTTTCCCCCTACAGCTAAACCTACCCATCATAGAAAACTGTGTACATTTTTACTTTCTCAAAAAAAACTCATTCTGGTTTATTTATAAGCCTTTTGTAAAATTGGTACATGGGGTAATGTCCTCATAAGCCCCCCTCTACTTGTAATACTTGTCATACCCATTTCATTATACACATTTGTGTCCTGATATGTTACAAAAACACTCACACACATACACACACACAACAATGTTGTGCTATAGCTTATTCCACAAGGGGGTGCTATCACAACATAAATATTTCAAGTAGGCAGTTTGAATGCTACATATATTGTAGGGTATTTTCCTGTTTTTAACTCAGATGATCAGTTCTATAGGTCTAGAGTGAAATAAGATCACTTAGTTGCATCATATGCTGTAGTGAGATGACACTGTAATGCTCAGTCTTACTAAGATACATTAACTGGAGCACCTTGTCATAGAGTTCACATGTTCTGTGAAATGTGATGTGTTTTTGACAGGGGAAAAATGTTAATGTTGTAAATTACATTAACGTGGTGCATAAAAGAGTGGAACACACATTTTGTTTTCATTAAATATGCATATAAGGCTGGTTGTAAAGTGCTCTTTTTGGAAGGATCTTTATAAATAATGCAGTAGCCCAAGAAAGATGGAAATAGATGCGTGTTGTACATCTGGGATTTTTCTTGCTCAAAATCCTTTTTGAGCAGATCTTTGTGTGTGTTAGCTCCAACATTTTAAAATCTTCCGTCGTTGATGAGCCAACATTTTGATGAGTGGTTTTAAGATGTTGAGATGTGATGTTTCTAGAATAAGAAATGGAAACGGCAGCCCTAAGATGAAAGCGATCTCTGTCTGTCAAATGCAGTCTAATGAGGCAGAGATGAAAGGGAGAATGCACTTAATGAACAACACACAATGAAGAATAACCTTTGTTTAATGCACAGACAAGGGCCATTAGGAATATGTTAGGAGAGCTGCGTCAAGATTAGTCAGTTTCTGTTAGGAGAAACTGACATCTCATTCTTTGGCATAAGATCTGTGTGAACCCTTAAATAAAGCATGTGCTAAAAATGCTAGAGGTATGCTGAGGTGAATTGGAATGTGGTTAGTAGTAGTCACTTATTTTAGTTCAAATTAAATGGATAATGTAGGATCACAACACGGCTATCTGAGGATTTAGCTAATAGACCTTATTCACAGCAGCGCCATCTTTAACGGGAAAGAAAGCAAGGCTGTGAGGGATAGACATACATCTCTTCAATGGGTCTCTTAAACATCTCTTTTAATGTGTTTTTGGATTGTGATGCTGACGAAACACTGCAAAAACATCTTTCCAAGAAATTTCAGTAGACATAAAAATTCTAGACAGCATGAGCTGTGGAAAATTATAAGTGATCTAGGAGCTTTATACAGCAGATGCCATTGACGGCACAAAAAGTCTATCCCTCACCGCCTCACTTTCATACCTGTCATGGCACTGTCCTGATTAGGGTCTATGTTCTACTGGTGCAAAGTGACGGCACTTTAGATCTACACACGATAATGCTTCCTCTTTCACATCAGGCAAAATAGTGCCGCATCTCAGGGGACTATACCGCAGTTGGATGAATTATTTACGTATCCAGCTGTCTCAGAGGAGCTTGTGTTTGCGTCCAACACCTTGGAAAATGAGTCACCCAGTGACTAGTATAGCTTTGCAGATTTGCTTCTCATAATACTTACAAAAAAGAAAGAAAGATGCTATATGGCTTTATATTTAACAGTATTAATGATCTGTAAGCCTGCAGATTTCTGGGATAAATTATAGGGCTGCTCTGCTGTCTGTACACTTAAAGGGTTAGTTCACCCAAAAATGAAAATTCTGTCATTTATTACTCACCCTCATACCGTTCCACACCCGTAAGACCTTCGTTCATCTTCGGAACACAAATTAAGATATTTTAGTTGAAATCCGATGGCTCAGTGAGGCCTTCATAGGGAGTAATGTCACTTCCTCTGTCAAGATCCATAAAGGTACTAAAAACATATTTAAATCAGTTCTTGTGAGTACAGTGGTTCAATATTAATATTATAAAGCGACGAATATTTTTGGTGCGCCAAAAAAACAAAATAACGACTTATTTGGCCGATTTCAAAACACTGCTTCAGGGAAGCTTCGGAGCGTTATGAATCAGTGTATCGAATGATGATTCGGATCGTGTGTCAAACCTCCAAACTGCTGAAATCATGTGACTTTGGCGCTCCGAACCGCTGAGTCATAATGCTGATTCATAATGCTCCAATGCTTCCTGAAGCAGTGTTTTGAAATCGGCCATCGCTATATAAGTCGTTATTTTGTTTTTTTGGCGCACCAAAAATATTCTCATCACTTTATAATATTAATATTGAACCACTGTACTCACAAGAACTGATTTAAATATGTTTTTAGTACATTAATGGATCTTGAGAGAGGAAATGTCATTGCTCCCTATGGAGGCCTCACGGAGCCATCGGATTTCAACAAAAATATTTTATTTTGCGTTCCAAAGATTAACAAAGGTCTTACAGGTGTGGAACGGCATGAGTAATAAATGACATAATTTTCATTTTTGGGTGAACTAACCCTTTAAGAACCGTATAAGGATGGGAGTTCATTTGTGTTGGGCACAGTAACACGTTTGTGTGCAGACAAACACATACTGAATAGACTCTGTCTATACACTCGGACCACTGAGGCTGACCATTTCACTTCCTCAATGGCTATTGTTCACACATGTGAATAAACACTTCTGTGTTGAACTTTTTCTTTTTTTTCTTTTTTGGCATGATCATGCTGTTGTGAATGCGGTCAGTGTTGATCTCAGTATTTTCCCCAACCTGGACAGGTTTGATTTATTATCTGACCATGAAGGTGGGATCCACACCTATAACATAAATACTTGTGTGTAGGCTCTTTTGACTACCCAGAACACCTTAGCCACCGCATACTGTGAGTTTTGCACATGCAGCACGGTGTACAAATCTGGTATGTTTACTTCTTCAGATGCTTCAAACCTGCCACTTTCCCTGTTTACTAGTCTACGGATTAAACAAATTTGCATTTGGGACCATCTAATTGGCTAATTACCATAGACGCATATCTAAATTTTGTAATGCAGTTTTAATCAAATCTAAGGCCTTGAAGTTTAGAGGATGAAACTGGATGGTGGTGTCTGGGGGAGGATGATGGGCGTAGGAGAACTTTGAGAGTTCAGGCAGCTCAAAGCTTCATACCATGCCAAGCACACTCATTAACAGGCCTGAAGAAATAGATGCAGCTAAGATGAAATGATCAGGCAACTTTTTATTTATACAATAATTAGGCAAATATGTGCATTTGGTGTCCTGTTCATGCAATTTCTAGGGGGGAGGGGGCTTTTAAATATAAAACCCACAACTATAAGTGTGAGCTGCAGGCCTGGCTCTGACCGATCCTCATCATTGGCTGAAAGCCGACAATGAGGCTGTGAGAGAGCCTACCGCCCCTTTTATAGATGCCTTGGGAACTGAACTACAGAGCGAGTACAGTAGGCAGTTTCCATGGCGATGGAATGAGTGTCGAGCGGGGTGGACAAGGGCTTCGTGGTGGTGTGTGAATGAGGGAGAGGAACAGGCCTCATTAGAGGACCTTCAGTCAAGCCGGATTGTTAATTACAGACGGATGGTGTGAGAACATCACACTCACTCACAGCATTTGAAAGGATGCTGCTCTTTTACGTCCCCCTTTATAAGCTTTTATTGTCTTTGTTGTGTAAGTGTCTACCCTTTTAAAGAAGAGTTCAAAGATATGCATTAGTTATCCATCTTTTAGACTCACGCAGCCGAGTCAACAGTCTTTTGTCTTGTGTCTGCTGGTATAATCCTCAGACAGTATAATCCCAGACTGCACTCTGTCAGTGGACTGATGTGACACAGAGAGCGCTCTTAAGACCCTTTATCACTGAACCAATGAGTCATTGCCCAAAACACACAGAAAACATCATTTTCTTACAGTGTGTGCAAACTACAAGGCATTTTTTTAATCTTATAAATATATTTCATGATGGTTTGAATGTATTACATTTGCTACATGGCTAACAAAACATATAAAGGTTTACAATGATTAATTTCCTCTCAGGCTCTGGTATTTTAAGCCTAGCCTGAATTTGCCAATTTTTCTTCATTGGAAATTTTTTTTGTTTGCCAGCTGTGTTTTTAAGTGGTCCACTAGCACAGCATAATAATGTTATTAAACAGCCCTGTCGCCATCCTGCTGTTCACATCATTATCCTCTTCTGGTGTAGCAGATTGTGACCCGTTTCTAATTGCAGTAGTAATGGTCTAAATGTATATTTCCCCCGATAAGCAAATTAATGAGCCACAGAGCCTGCTTTAAAGAAATTTCACTGGCATGTGGAAGGGAGAATGTAACATTGAGGGTGTATTGTAATAATATATATATATATATATATATATATATATATATATATATATATATATATATATATATATATATATATATATATATATATATATATATATATAAATATGTGTGTGTACAAAATATTGTGTGACTAAAGCTATTTAGTCTATTTAGCTATTTAGATTATGCCCTCATCGAGATCTTTAGCACTGAAATGGAAATTAAACTTTAGAGAAATATCTGGGATCGTGAGTCACATTTTGGCTAGTTTGAGTTTGTGTAGATGCAAAAGTGTTTTGCGTGATCCACACAGAAGGGTGTAGGGGTGTATGTGTGGTGGTGTGTCAGTCCCACACGCTCACTGCTCATGATCTATCACTGCTGGCCATTTTTAACCACACTTCCTGAAATGGCTGGCAATACCTGCTATTTCAGCTTCTCAGCCGTGATCTGAATGCCATTATCTTTGAATCAGAGAGTGCCCTGTCTGGTGTCAATATTATATTGTTATTATAAGATGATTGATAGGTGACAGACTTACTATAGCTGTTAAACAGGGAAGATTTTGGAAATCATATCATCACAGTATGATTTGGAACTCAAATCATACTGTGACTTTGAGGGACTTTCATTTAAAGGTCCACATAGTAATTTTAATTTGTTAGTGATTAATTCCATTGTAGAAATGGATTATTATACTTTTTAAATTCATTTTTTCCTGTTTCATATTTAGTGTTTTTTTTTTTTTTTTTTTTCTTCCCTAGAGTAATAATTTTTAGGTTTACTTTTTAATTTATTTTAGCTTTCTGCTTTTAGTTTATGTAGTTTTTATTTCAGTTTTAGGTTTTTTTTGTTTTGTTTTGTTTTTACATTGAGAGGTAAGCCATCCATAAAACAGCTTTTATTTATTTTCATCATTATCATCCATTTACTGAGAGATCTTTTTTTTTAATTCTATTCATTTTTTTTTGTGTACAACTTTTTAGTGAGGTAAAAATCACTGATTGCGCCACTAAGCCATGTTCATAAAATTAGAGCGTGTTCTACACATTTAGTCTAATGAAGTTGTTCGTATCAGAGATTTCACCTTCGCAATTAAAGCACTATCACTTCAGTATCATGGACCACAGGTGTTTTGTGATATGATTATGGATTACGGTGAGCGTATTCCTCCAGGATTGTGGTTGGAGGTTAAACAGGGCAGTATTGGAGAGAGGCAGTGATTCGGGGAGGCAGACAGCTGCTGTTTGTTCATAGGTGTTTTGTGCCTGCTGGATTGTGATGCAATCTGATTCTGAGCTGTTGCTAGGCGACGGTCCATGGGGGCTCTGACGTCTGCAGCGCGTTGGCTTGTGCTCCTGTGACACGCCGTGCGTCGCAGGGAGTGGCGTGATCATAACGAAGGCAGGCGGAAGATGGAGAGGGACATTTTTGTCCATCCTCCCTTCTGCTTAAATGCACTCTCAGTTTAACAGTGAGGATTTTGAGAGCAGCCTGTCAGTTATTATAAAGCTCTGTCCTTGTCTTGACCCCTTCTCATTATGATCGGGCCGTTACGCAAGCGTTATGCAACAAAGATGATACAGGATCAAAGACATGCTGTTGATGGTTTAGTAGTCACAATACTCAGGATCAGCCTAATTTTCATCATCACAGTTTGGTTTTATTTGGTTTGCATCATGTTTACTATCTATACAGCAGAGTATAGTAACATTTGGATGTTATTTTTTTTTATCCTATTCCAGCTTATTTTTATTTCTCCTACTTAAGCTTATTATACATTTCCCTGAAAAGTATAAATACTGATTCTATGACGCTATCAAAACATTGCTCTTTTTATATTAAAGGTGCCCTAGAACTTTTTTTTAAAAGATGTAATATAAGTCTAAGGTGTCCCCTGAATGTGTCTGTGAAGTTTCAGCTCAAAATACCCCATAGATATTTTTTAATTAATTTTTTTAACTGCCTATTTTGGGGCATAATTAGAAATGAGCCGATTCAGGGTGTGTGGCCCTTTTAAATCTCATGCTCTATGCCCCAAGAGCTCGTGCTTGCCTTAAGCAACATAAAAAGAGTTCAAACAGCTAATATAACCCTTGCATGCAGCATGTCTAATCGCGTGAGTACAGTGATGGAGAATTTAGTTTGGTACTTGCGTGCTACTATCTGTGCGCAAATCCGCGCGCACACAGATTCCTCTTTCACGTCTCCGTGCATTTGGATGGACACACACCTGAATTATCTGAATTGCCATCTCGGCAAGTATTCTCGTAAGCACAGTCGGTTTAAACAGTTGTCTTAAGTGAACGTAAACAGTTGAGAACGAAATTGGATGTGTATCATTGTATTGGATCCGTGCATGAGGTCTTCAATTGATGGCATCCTATAAATATCTGCTGCTGTTGACTGTCATTAATGTTAATCGAATAACAAAACATACCTTTAACAAAGATTAATCTATATTAATTTTATACATTGAGCATAAGGTTGTTTTACATGTAATTATTACTTTTCTGTACCTAAAATGAGTTAGACCTTACTTTATTTGTAACTTTGTTATATTGTATTTATCTTTGCTTTTAATTAGTGTATTTGTACTTTTTACTGACTGTTTACTTGCCATTAGTTAGGCTAGTAGTTTTGCTGTGGTATCAAAGTACTTAAGGTGTGCTTTAAATAATAAATAGGAAGCCAAGTTACCTCCCATTCCCCTTTTTTTTTTTTTTTTTTTTTCTTTTTTTTTTCAGATCCAAAAAATCTATGACTCAAAAACCGTAATATGATCCGAACCGTGAGTTTTGCGATTCCGTTGAACCACTACTTAGAAGTTGTCTTATAATGCCTAGTTTTCAGTGCAGTATTTTTTAGCATATTTGTCAGTGTAATTAAAGGGTAAGTTCACCCAAAAGTGAAAATTCTGTCATTAATTGCTCACCCTCATGTCGTTCCACATCTGTAAGACCTTCGTTCATCTCAGAACACACATTAAGGTATTTTTGATGAAATCCAAGACGTTTATGACTCCTCCATTTAACCACCACTGTCAAGGTCCAGAAAGGTACTAAAGACGTCTTTAAAGTCGCCGTGACTACAATGGTTCAACCTTAATGTTATGAAGCGACATGAACACTTTTTGTGTGCAAAAACAAAACAAAAATGATGACTTTGTATGATGACTTGCACAAGAAGTATTCTCGTCGCTTCATAACATTAGGGTTGAACCACTGTGGTCATGTAGACTGTCTTTCTCTAACCTTTCTGGACCTTGAAAGTGGTGGTTAAATTGCTGTTTACCTCTTGGATTTCATCAAAAAATATCTTAATTTGTTTTCCGAAGATGAATAAAGGTCTTACAGGTGTGGAAGGACATAAGGGACATGAGGGTAATAAATGACTTTTCATTTTTGGGTAAACTAACCCTTTTAAGTTTGAATAAAATATCCTATTATTGCCAAACTCTAATGGAAATTCCTAGTAAAGAACATAGCCAAAATACATAGACCTTCATTAAGGTAAAAGGGCAGCAGCTTTGATGTTGAATACGTTTCTTCTGCTTTTTGACAGTTTGACAGAATATTCTAAAGTATTAGAGACTGAAACTGGTCATTTTACATTGAGGCAGTGGAGTGTCTGATTTGTACATGAAAGGAAAGGAAATTAACATGCCGACATTCTGCTTTCTGCTTATTAAGCTTCAGCTAGGTCAGTCAAAACACTACTTTCCTTGAAACCAGTTTAGAATTTAAAAAAATAGGTCCATAACTAAGACACTGGGTTGCCAAGCATATGATGTTGGACTACATTTGCATTACTGCCTTTGACCTTCAGATGTCCACCTGACCTAAAATAATCTGACCAGAGCTCAAGTTTTGCTGTTTATTTACTACGTTTGTGGTATTGTTATTAATCCGTGTTCATCTAGGGACAGCTGGACCTACAAATCCTGTTTACCTGGTTTAGAGGGGTTTGTTTTCCATTCCTGGGCGGGATCGTTAATTCAGGATTGGAATTGATTAGAGCCTTCCCTTGCTGAGACTTAGCCCGAACCTGCCTGAAATCACAAACGCTTCTTTAAATGCCCCACAGACTTCCCGCAATCCGCCGGTGACATTTTCATGTCTTTAGAGGACATCTCTTGCGGTGTTTGTTTTGGCTCACACACGGGTCTCTTTGCTCTCAGAGTCTGTATTTCAGATACGGACACTAGTAGATTTGGTTTATAAAGGCTTTTAACCACATTTCTTATCAGTGTGGAACAGAAAATCCTAAGCAGTGGTTGGTAATGTGGGTGTTGTGTGTCTCATGCCACACGCTACAAAAACAGATGCTGATTTGACCTTGATGTTAAGCTGTTTATGTGAACGCAAACTGAGGTCTATAGGTATCTGCTCTGTATTCACTATGAATATGACTCTCATAATGGACTCATTCTGATATACTGTGAACATCCATCCCCACAGTTCTCCAAGGCAGAGATCAGGGTAGCTGGAGTACTACAGTGTGAAATATTGATTTGAGGTCAGTGGGGTCAGTGCTGTTAAAAGAAGGCTTATCTTTACAACAGACTTTAGATACCTTGGCCAACTTTACCTACCCTACTTTCTGTATGTACTGAATACATGACCCACACTACACCAACCAACAGAGCACACTGGGTACGGTTTTCCAAAATACATTTAAATTGATGGATTTTGTAGACACTTATATCACATTCAAGGTGTACATTTTCAGCAGTTCATACATTCACTGGGACTTGAACCCATTCTTAAATGGATAGTTCACCCAAAAATTTAAATTACCCCATGATTTACTCACCCTCAAGCCATCCTAGGTGTATATGACTTTCTTCTTTCAGATGAATTCAATCGTAGTTATATTCAATAATATCCTGGCTCTTCCAGGCTTTATAATGGCAGTGAATGGAGGATGAGATTTTGACGCCCAAATAATGCAACCATCCATCATAAAACACAGGCTCCAGGGGGTTTATTAAGGCCTTCTGAAGCGAAGCGATAGGTTTGTGTAAGAAAAATATCCATATTTAAAACCTTAGACTAAAACAGCCGTACGCCTGTCGCCAAAAAGAGTAACCCCTAACACGATGTTGGAGCTTAGATGCCTCTTGCTGTTGAAACAAATAGGGCTGGGTAACAAACTCAAAAAAAAAATCTTGTTTTGGACTTCTAATTCGTGACCGGTGTTTTGCTCTGTCCTCTCCGCTTCCGCGTTCGTCATTATGTCATGCGGCGTGTCAGAGTTCACTCTTTCACTGTAATCCGTGCATACAGCCATTTGTCGGAAACTAGATATTTTAGTTTTTAAAGTTATAAATATGATTTTTTTTTTCATACATAAACGCATTGCTTCACTTCAGAAGGCCTTTATTACCCCCTGGAGCCGTGTGGATATCTTTTATGATGGATGGATGGATGCACTTTTTTGGACTTCAAAATCTCATCTTCTATTCACTGCCATTATAAAGCTGGGAAGAGCCTGGACGTCATTTAATATAACTCCAATTGTATTTGTCTGAAAGAAGATATATAAACCTAGGATGAGTAAAATTAAGGGGTAATTTTCAACTAACCCTTTAAATGCACTTGATGTGATCATCCAATTCTAGTGTGACGAATTAGCTGCATTTTTTCCCACCTTTTTTGGGGTGAATATTTTTTTCTTATTTTATTAGAATTACGGGAATTTTTACTTTTTATAAAAAATACACAAAATAACAGATTTCAGAGATGTGGAACTTGTAGAATTGAGTAAACAGCAGCTGTGCTACACTGTACTGGTCTAAATGTTTTCTGTTGCATATTTTGTGCATGTTTTACATACTATTTAAGCAAATAGTATGCAGTATTGAGTGTCTACTGCACAACATGCTTCCATAGCATTCTGAACATAGCCCTAGATTGCTTTTGGAGTGTTTTTAAGGCTTTGTCTGAGTTTACACACCACACAGCCTGTTTATTCTTCAGCCATTGATGTTTGCTGCCATTGAACAAGCTCATGTAATTTGCAATGTTGTGAAGATTACATTTTCTTTGCCTAATAAAGCTGTTAGGATAATAGCCTGCAGAGTGGCTGTAGGCAGTGCTATGTATGAATAGTTTTCAAATAAGTATTTAATTTTTGACTGGAAGTTTTTTTATATAGTTAGTTTAATTTAATTTAATCTAATCGTAATAATAATTTTAGCTTACTTAAAATATTTACAAAAAAATAAAGGTGTGTGTATATATGTGTGTATATATATATATATATATATATATATATATATATATATATATATATATATATATATAACGATAACCCGGTTATCGTCTGATGCAATGCAAATCGTATCACTGGTTTTGATTGTTCTGTCATTTTCCCAGGAGCTGAGGACGTGGTGATGGCCTTCTCAAGATCAGAGACCGAGGACAGGAGACAGTGACCTCTCGCCATGCCAAGTCACTACAGCTGAACACAACACAACACTGTTGACTGATGGAGAGGGCGGAGCCTGAGACAGGAGAGGGGCGGGGCTCTGCTGCATGC
This sequence comes from Chanodichthys erythropterus, assembly GCF_024489055.1. NCBI lineage: Eukaryota > Metazoa > Chordata > Actinopteri > Cypriniformes > Xenocyprididae > Chanodichthys > Chanodichthys erythropterus. Next base: position 20,283,781 of record NC_090240.1, read on the forward strand.
CAGTTGCCCCACTTCTCTTCTCTTCCCCATTCCCCTCTTCTTCCTCACACTAACTGTTACACTATCGGGCCCTGTGGCCGCACTACCTGGTGACTTACAGCAAACCAGTCAGAAAGAGTCCTGGCGGGTAAATGTTTGATTTGGGTTTTTTAAGTTTCTTTTTTTTTTTTTTTTTTTTTTTGTCTTTTTGAATCATGCTTCCATAAAGTGGCGTTTTATATTTGTTCCCATGAGAGACTTAATGGACCAAGAGCTTCATTTGTCTGGTCAAACTACGAAAAAATATAAATCGCCTTATGGGTTGTTATTACAGACAATTTTATTTTGTGTGTGTGTGTGTGTGTGTATGTAGTTCTATTGTCTACAGGATCATGCAGGTAGATTGTTTGTTTGTTTTCATTATTTTCAGGGTTTTCGATTGTTCGTAGTTGTTCGCATCATAATTTCATCCAAATAACATTCATGTCGTTGTGGAGGATACCGAGGCCCGTACACAAGCACACACTCACAGAACGATGTACACGAATGACCTGATGTTTCATGATCTGTTTTTTTCGATGTTTGGATTAATGTGAAATTTCATAGATTTTTTTTTTTTTGTACAGAACGTAAGAAAAAAGTAGAAAAGTGAACGAGTTGTGCCAACTGTGTTTTTATGTAAAATATTTCTAAAGGTATCTAATGAATGTCTTAGGTCCTTATTTATTTTTTCAATGTCTTAAAATGTAGACAAACACAAACCCCTTTTAAACTTCGATTCTGATTTGTAACCGCATGTTTTTAATACGAATGACTTTAGAAACCTTAATAACCACAAATTTACACGTCAAATGGAAATCTCAGCCTTAAGCGTCCTAACGGGATGTGCCGTGCTCAGACGTGAGCATGCGGCACCGTATATTTGTCTGTCTGATTCAGTGGTGCTAGTGAAAAACGTTTAGTTATTTTAATTGAAGTTGAAGATGAATATGAGCTTGTTAATACAGAGGACTCTAAACGTCCCACAAACCAAACTTTTTCAATTTGATTTTGTGTTTTGGCCTCTGACCTTTTTGGTAACATTATTTCATGTTCAGTATTTAATGCGTATTCATGTTTTGTTAACTTACTTATTGTGTCTTAGTGTTTTGAAATGACGCATGCCTGCATTGTGATCTACGGTGTATATGTTCAAGTAGCTCTGTAATGGTCACGAGAGCCTCAATGTACACCTTTTTAATCTGTGGATGTAAGTCCTTTTATGGAAATGGCTTTTATAGTTCTCGCTAATATCAGCAATAAGTATTTGATTGAATGTGTTCAGTCATCAAGGCTACTTATCCGTGCGACAGCCACATTATCTCACCAATGACAGGAACGTGTATCTGGTTGCTTTTAACTGTAAAATCCTTGTTTTGTCTATGCATTGTTTCTTAACATCAGAATCATACAATCGTGTCTTACATGCACTCGTTTCAGGTTGGGTTTGTGGCCTTTCAGCTTTGCATCCATATGAATGTCACTCTGGATTCTTGTTTAATTCATTGACTTCATTGCATGTTGTCCCTACTCGCTTGAGCTGTTAAACTATTTAATGTGAATTGCTTTTTTTTTTTTTTATTGTTTTCAAATTCAATTGAATGGGTGTTTTTTTTCCCCCCGTATGGCCGTCAACCTCGTCCCTTGACTTAAATGCGTCCAAAATCTATACCAACTGAACCATTAAAGGAGTTGAAAACTGCCTGTTGTATTGAATGTTTTTGCTTCCAGTGGCAATTATTCTGAAGTCATAAAGTATGAAAGGCTGTGGTGTTTCGACCCTTCTGTCTGTGAGATAAGAACTAAGCTGGAGGAAGATCTCATAATAAGGGCATATTTTGCTTCACTTTATGAAAGTCTCTGGAATCTGCTCTGGGATCTGATAAGATACCAGTATAAGAAAAACATAAGCAGGCACACAACAGATTATGGATGAGCAAAAATGTAAAGCACATGCAGATTATTATGCAATTTGATAAGTGATAAGTTTCTTTAAAACTAACTTAGTCTTATTATTTTACAGGAACAAAGACTGTTTCTGTTCAAATTAAAATGTTTTTTTTATATATATATATATATATATATATATATATATATACAGTACAGACCAAAAGTTTGGAACCACTAAGATTTTTAATGTTTTTAAAAGAAGTTTTGTCTGCTCACTAAGGCTACATTTATTTAATTAAAAATAAAGCAAAAAACAGTAATATTGTGAAATATTATTACAATTTAAAATAACTCTGTACTATTTAAATATATTTGACAAAGTAATTTATTCCTGTGATGCAGAGCTGAATTTTCAGCATCATTACTCCAGTCTTCAGTGTCACATGATCCTTCAGAAATCATTCTAATATGCTGATTTGCTGCTCAATAAACATTTATGATTATTTTCAATGTTGAAAACAGTTGTGTACTTTTTTTTTTCATGATTCCTTGATGAATAGAAAGTTCAAAAGAACAGCATTTATCTGAAATACAAAGCTTCTGTAGCATTATACACTACCGTTCAAAAGTCTGCGGTCAGTAAGAATTTTTATTTTTATTTTTTTGAAAAGAAATTAAAGAAATTACTACTTTTATTCAGCAAGGATGCATTAAATCAATGCAAAGTGGCAGTAAAGACATTTATAATGTTACAAAAGATTAGATTTCAGATAAACACTGTTCTTTTGAACTTTCTATTCATCAAATAATCCTGAAAAAAAATATTGTACACAAATATTTTGTACAATTGTACACATTAAATGTTTCTTGAGCAGCAGATCAGCATATTAGAATGATTTCTGAAGGATCATGTGACACTGAAGACGCTGAAAATTCAGCTTTGATCACAGGAATAAATTACTTTGTCAAATATATTCAAATAGAAAACAGTTATTTTAAATTGTAATAATATTTCACAATATTACTGTTTTTTACTGTATTTTTAATTAAATAAATGTAGCCTTGGTGAGCAGACGAAACTTCTTTCAAAAACATTAAAAATCTTAGTGGTTCCAAACTTTTGGACTGTACTGTATATATATATATATATTTCAGTTTGGTAATTGCTTTTCAGTATTGAAATGGTTAATCAGGTTATTTTATCATTCAGTTAATTTATTTTAAATTGGCATATAATTGGCCATAATTCTGGGTGTTCCTATTAGTCATTAGTATGTGTTTGTGTAGAGAGAGAGTGAGTGTGTCATGGTCAGAATTATTGGCACCCTTGGTAAATATGAAAAAAAAAAAAAAACTGAAAATAAATCTGCATTGTTTTTTCATTTCGATTTTTTTAATTCACAAAAAATCTTACCTTTTATTTAAATAAAAGAACTGAAGATGGGTGGGGTGAATCTCTTTATGAAATGTTTTTCTCCAATACATGTTGGCCACAATTAATAGCGCCCTTTTATTCAATACTTTTTGCAACCTCCTTTTGCCAAGAAAACAGCTTCATCTATAATGCCTGATGATTTTGGAGAACACCTGACCAGAGACCATTCCACCATACAGAATCTCTCCAGATCCTTCAAAAGTCCATGTTGACTCTCCAGTTTTCTATAGGGTTCAGGTCAGGGGACTGGGGTAGCCATGGCAGAAGCTTCATTTTGTGCTCAGTGACCCATCTTTATGTTGTTTTTGATGTTTGTTTTGGATCATTGTCCTGATGGAAGATCCAACCACGGCCTATTATAAGATTTCTAGGCCGTCAGGTTTTGATTTTTTTTTCTGATGGTATTTGCTAGAATCCATGATGCCATGTATCTGAACAAGATGTCCTAGGCCCACACTTTCAAAGATCCGACTGGAAGAGGACGTGTGTCCTACATATTGATAACATATACCAAGGGTTGCAATAATTCTGAGTAATTAGACTCTGTGTGTTTGTCTGTGTAAATATATATGTATAGATGGACAATGAAACTGAAACACTGGCCAATATACACTCTAAAAAATGCTGGGTTAAAAACAACCCAAGTTGGGTTGAAAATGGACAGACCCAGCGGTTGGGTTAAATGTTTGCCCAACCTGCTGGGTAGTTTTATTTAAAAATTGCTATATGGCTAGCTTAAAATGAATCCAAAATAGTTGGGAAATTAAAAACCAGATGCAATTAGAGACAACAATAATAGACAAAAGGTGAATGTTTATTAATAAGCTTTAATATTTTATTAATATAAATTTAATAGTTTATTAATATACATTTATTAATAAACAATTTAGTAAATGTTTATTGTTTAATAATTATTCATTGAACATTAATAAATGTTCATTTACAACATACTTTAAGTTAATTTTAATTAAGCAATACAGTCATTTTTAAACAATAGTTGAGTTAAATAAAACTACCCTGCAGGTTGGGCAAACATTTAACCCTACCGCTGGGTTAAAACAACCCAATTGCTGGGTTTGTCCATTTTCAACCCAACTTGGGTTGTTTTTAACCCAGCATTTTTTAGAGTGTGGTGTTGGAGGATTCACGCCTATATATGCGTGGCCTAGTGACCAATCCTTACTGACTGCACATTCCGCATTCCAGTAAGAGTGTGAGGGTTGAATTAGCAGAGGAATTGCACAGTTGTACATAAAATATTGCAATCCACAAAACTGTTTGTCGGGACCTCCAAAGAGTCAATATTCATGATAGGGCTGCTATAGTCAAACCTTTGGTCACTCGTGACAATGCCAAATATTGGTTTCATTGGTGCCAACAGTGCAAATCTTGGGCTGTGGACAATGTGAAACATGTAGGCTATTGTTCTCTGATGAGTCCACCTTCACCGAACTGTTGCGTGCCCAGATTGAAGCACGGGGGTGGATCATTGATGGTTTGGGCTGCAAAATCATGCCATTCCCTACTATCCCCTACTATCCCTGCCAAGGACTACTGAATCATTCTGGAGGACCATGTGCACCTAATGGTTCAAATATTGTACCCTGAAGGAGGTGCCGTGTATCAGTGTGATAATGGACCAATGCACACAGCAAGACTTGTGACAGAATGGTTTGATGAACATAAAAATGGGGTTGAACATCTCCTATGGCCTACACAGTCACCAGACATAATATTCTGAGCCATTTATTTTGTATTTTGGAGGAGCGAGTCAGAAAACATTTTTCAAAGCGACCTGGCCACTGTTTTGGAAGAGAATTGGCTCAAAATCCCTCTGGCCACAGTGCAGGACTTGTATCTGTCATTCCCAAGATGAATTGATGATATACTAGCCACAAAAGGAGCCATACACCATACTAATAAATGATTGTGGTCTGAAACCAGGTGTTTCAGTTTCGCTGGAAGCAGTCATCAGAAGATGGGTACACTGTGGTCATAAATGGATGGACAGGGCCAGCAACAATACTCAGGTAGGCTGTGGCGTTTAAATGATGCTCAGTTGCCATTCTCCTCTGATCTCTGGCATCGACATTCGACAAGGCATTTTCACTCACAGAACTACTGCTCAATGGATATTTTCTGAAATACTCAGAATAGCACCAACAGCCATGCTATGTTCAAAGCCACTTAAATCACCTTCCTTCCCCATTCTGATGTTTAGTTTGAACATTAGTAGATCGTCTTGACCATGCCTGGATGCCTAATTGCATAGAGTTGCTGCCATGTGATTGGCTGATTAGATATTTGTGCTAATGAGCAGTTGAACAGGTGTATCTAATAAAGTGGCCAGATACTAAATTCTTTTATTGCAGTGGACAAAATGTTACTCTCAAAATAGAAAAGATTGGGAATCTTGTTTCCAAGTGAAACTAATCATTTGTGATTTGGTATTACACTATTATTCCAAATAATAACAACTAACAGTGAATTTATCCTTGAGTGCATGTAACTGTATTGTAAGCCGTAGGCGAAGGTACAGTATACAGGCTGCTGCTAACCACAGATTGCGGTCTGTTTCCCCATTCTGATTACATGATTTCCCTATATAATAACCAACATCTGTTCAGTGCTTCTCCCGCCATCTTTCACAGATGGTCAAATCCTGTGATTTAGAGGAGGCTGGCTGTGGGAATGAAGCGCCAGCTGCTGTGGAATTTAAATGGGTATGCATCATCCTCAATTGGATCACCATTTTCAGAGCATGACACTGATACACAGCTCCATCACCTGACTAGATGAATGTGTTCCCATCCCAGATCCATTAGACGCAAAGTGGTTTACCCTTCTGTCCCTTTCCTTCTGACTGAAACTGTACGTTCATCTCAGATCAGTGAAATACTAAATCATAACTTGAATATTTATGTCTGTTTTGAAAGTTGGCTAATGGTTTGAAGGCATACTGTATGCTCGGAATGGTGCCCAAGCTTTTTGGCTGACTTGAAAAGCTGTCCTGATACTGTCTGGGGAGATATGAGTGCAAAATGAAGGCTATGATGTGTTACTTTAACACAATAGTGTCTATAATCATCTTTTAAGAACTTTTAAAGTAGCAGTTCCCTGAAAAACTAACAAAAGGGGACACATAAGAAGTGTTGGATGTAGATGTAATAGGCCTACACAAATCCTGCCCACATGAAAAAAATACTATAGTGTTTTTGAACCATACTATAGTAAATTGTAGTATACTGTATATATTATAGTATTTACAACTCTTTGTTAATGAATGCTACAGCATACTGTAGTAATATAACTATAGTGAACTTATAAACTGTATACTTTAGTTTTTACTACAGTAAACTGTAGTTTATTGCAGTATAAAATACCCAAAATTGTTGTAGAAAACTTAGCACAGTATTGGGTAAAGTAATTTGTTTATATTACTATAGTACTTTAATTTGTTGTGGTAATTCTATAGTTGCTGTGTTAAGATGAGACACACCTAAAAAAAATAAAAAATAAACTAATAGATATCACCATACTTCCCCAGCTCATTGATTACATTAACAATTGCAAAAAGAATTTTTATTACAAGTTTTCTAAAATGTTGTTTAAATATGCAAATGAGGCATTATCTAATTAAATATGAGCTAATTTGCATACATTTCTAGAACAAAAATCTGAAAAAAAAAAATGTTTTTAGGAATAAAATGTATAAAATCAGGCAAATTATATATCAACATCCCTCGGTAAAAACCTTCAGAATATTGACAGGAATAAAACAGTACTGTTCTGCTGAAGTGGAGATTTCTGACTCAGAGCAGGAGAAAAAAACTAATTTTGAGAAAACAGCTGTTTACTGTAATTGAAATCTATAGATACAAATAGATAATGTGCTATAAAATATACACTTGAAAGTGTATTTTGGATGTTTTCTTTCCACCAGTCCGAAAAAAAAAAACAAAAAGCGCAAAATCTTAAAATTGACAGGTGCCTGAAAAAACAGTATTTTTGCCTGTATTATATATATATATATATATATATATTAACACAGCAACTATAGAATTACATATATATATATATATATATATATATATATATATATATATATATATATATATATATATATATATATATATATATATATATATATATACAACAAATTAATTTGAGTACTTTACTATAGTATTGCCTCCCATGAGTCCGCCCACTGCCAGTTGTTTTATTCCCTGACTGAGGGGACCCTCGGCACGGATGCACTGGCACACAGCTGGCCCAGGGGCCTACGCAAATACCCAGGGGCCTATGCGTTTCCCCCAGTGAGCCTTCTCGCACAGACTCTATGCAAGGTCAGGGAGGACGAGGAGCAGGTCTTGCTAGTTGCGCCTTACTGGCCCAATCAGACCTAGTTCCCAGAGGTGATGCTCCTCTCGACAGCCCCTCTCTTGCGGATTCCCCTGAGGATGGACCTGCTTTCTCAGGGACAGGGCACCATATGGCACCCACGTCCTGACCTCTGGAACCTCCACGTGTGGTCTCTGGATGGGACGCGGAGGACGGTAGTCAACACTATCACTCCGGCTAGAGCCCCCTCTATGAGCCGTGCTTATGCCCTGAAGTGGAGTCTGTTCGCTGAGTGGTGTTCTTTCCGCTGGGAAGACCCCCAGAAATGCCCGCTCAGCTCTGTGCTTTCCTTCCTTCAAGAGGGTCTGGAGCGGAAGTTGTGCCCCTCCACCTTGAAGGTCTATGTGGCCACCATCGTAGCACATCACGATGTGGTCGGTGGTGGGTCACTGGGAAAGCACGACCTGATCATTAGGTTCCTGAGAAGTGCCAGGAGGTTAAATCCTCCTAGGCCTCGCCTTGTTCCCTCTTGGGACCTCTCTGTCACCCTGGCGGGCCTACAGAGAGCTCCCTTCAAGCCTCATGAGTCAGTCAAGCTTAAACATCTGTCCTTGAAGACAGTGCTCCTGACTGCGCTCACTTCCTTTAAGAGGGTCGGGGACCTACAAGCATTTGCCTCACGTTATCCTGAGACCTCAGCCTGGATTTGTGCCCAAAGTTCCCACCACTCCCTTCCGCGACCAGGTGGTGAACTTGCAAACGCTGCCCCCTGGAGGAGGCAGACCCAGCCCTCGCATTGCTGTGTCCCGTTCGTGCGCTGCGTGTCTACGTGGACCGCGTGCAGAGCTTCAGAAGCTCTTAGCAGCTCTTTGTCTGATTTTTAGGTCAGCAGAAGGGAAAGGCTGTCTCCAAACAGAAGTTGGCCCACGTGGGTGCCGTCACCTTGGCGTAATAATCCCAAGGCGAGCCATGCCCCCTCGGGTTGAGAGCTTACTCCATTGGGGTGTTGCTTCCTCCTGGACATTGGTGTATGGCACCTCTCTGGCAGACATTTGACATTCAGACTTTGACGGCAAACCCTTGTCTTTCCCTGGGTGGCTCTGCCTTGCCCTATCTCTGCACTGTAGAGTTCCTCCCTGGTAAGGTAGGTCCTACCTCAGAGATTTCCATATGTGTTACTCTCCCATGGGTCAGTCCATATGTGTGTTCCACATGCCACCTCCCTTCGGGCAGGGTGTGGTCTCCATAGCATTCCCCTACATTTGGACTGGGAACACTTTCCTGGGAACACTTTTTCCTTCAGGGAGCGGCGGTTACAATAGTAACCAAAACGTTCTTGGCTCATTTTGATTTTGAGTCGGACAAGGCCAATTCAGCAATCTTGAATCCCAGTCCTACCGGATCATTGTGGTTAAAGGATTAGTTCACTTTCAAATGAAAATTAGCCCAAGCTTTACTCACCCTCAAGCCATCCTAGGTGTATATGACTGTCTTCTTTTTGATGAACATAATCGGAGAAATATTAATAAATATCCTGACCCATCCGAGCTATATAACGGCAGTGAATGGGACCAATGAGTATGAGCTGAAGAAAGTGTCTCCATCCATATCCATACATCATAAACGTGTGCTCCACACGGCTCCCGAAGGCCTTCTGAAGTGAAGTGATGCGTTTGTGTAAAAAAAATATCCATATTTAAATAAGTTATGAAGTAAAATATCTAGCTTCCGCCAGAACGCCTTCCGTATTCAAGCTAGGCATCACATCAGTTACACTTTTTCCGTATGTTGAATAGGGAAGGCGTAGGACGTAGCTTAAGCTTTGTGAACTGCAAGAGTTTTACACTTTCTTGGTACGTTGAATACTTCATAACTTGTTTAAATATGGATATTTCTTTACACAAGCACATCGCTTTGCTTCAGAAGGCCTTTATTAACCCCCCGGAGCACACGTTTATAATGAATGGATGAGGAAGGATACACATTCTTCAGCTCATACTCATTGGTCCCATTCGCTGCTATTATAAAGCTCGGATGCATCAGGATATTTATTAATATTTCTCCGATTATGTTCATCAGAAAGAAGAAAGTCATAGGATGGCTGAAGGGTGAGTAAAGCTTAGGCTAATTTTAATTTGAAAGTGAACTAATCCTTTAAGTCAAATTCAAAAATGAATTATCAGTGCTATTCGTGAACAGGTTCATTGAAAAGAATCGCCATTGTCACTAAACAGACAATGCCATCGAGTCTCGATTTCTCCACTTGTAAATAACGAGGAACTGCATGATTTTATGAAATGTGTCGAAGTAAAAAGTAAGATATTATGCTATGGAATGTAGTAAACTAAAAGTAAAAGTACAAACATTTAAAAAATCTACAAGTGTATGTACAATGAAGTAAAAAAAAAAACTGTCAGTGGTTCCTCCAGTAACCCCATCATAAAGGTAAATAATACAATATTATATAGTTGAATTTGTATACATATAGTTGGAATTAAATTTCAAACTAACCAGAGGCGTAAATAAAAGTGTTCATCTTCTGAAAACCATAATGAAAACTTATAGGCCAATGTCACTGCAAAATGTCATATTATTAGAGCCAGGTGAACATCTGCCCACTGGTTGAGCTTATTTAATAAGCTTGCGTGGAGAGCAGGATTCAGCATGTTAGCTGAACGATCTCCTCCTGGCAATAACTGCACCACTTAATTCAAAGACACCTTCAAACTATCTGAAAACGCTGACATGCTCAGACTACTCCAGACTCCAGCTCATATGTTAACATTCATATTCAGTGCAATTATTCAAGCAATCTCTCGCTCACAGACAGTTGTAAATTGCAAGGTAAATCACATCTGCAGCTTTCTGTGATGAGTTAAACATTGCTTCTTTTACTCCATCCTCTTCCTGCACGCCTCTTCATTGTTTTCAGCTGTATAACTTTACAGATTTGGCTGATATTAATGAGTCATATGTGGGTGGAAAGCCACTGTTTTTTCGCTCTGAAGCTCCTGTCCTCAAACTGCTCTCTGTTTAAACGAGTAGCCAGAATTCAACCCATACTGATTAATCCTGGGTGCGTCTCATCTCACTCAACCAGAGACGTCTGCGTTCATTTGTGCCGGATCACAAAGAGCACATTAGTCTGACCATCTGCTGCATAAGTTCTCTTTTTCAGTAATTAAAAGGAAATCTTGACTGTTTTTACATAATGACTGTGCTGCATTTAATTTTAAATCTGTTTCATTTTAGTCACCAGTTTTCTTTTTGTTATTCAAGTGGTTAGAACCCACTTAGTGTTATAGAATTATGATGGAAACAATAGATATTTTGTTTGGTCAACAAGCATATCTCATCCAATGAAATGAAAAAGGATACTTTCACAGTGCATTAGCTGTGCATTTATATTTTTTTGTGTGCCATGACCTGCACCTAATAGTATACATTTACTTCAGCAGTTTACTTTTTTAAAAATATGTTTTCTTAAGGCAAGACTCTTTTTCCATGCACTGGTACATTTCAAAATTTTGCTAACATAACATATCCTCTTTCAAACAAGTGGAAAAAAACATTTGTGTTTATTTTATGTGTCTATAAATTTCAATAATACATTTAAATTACAAAACATATCTTCAAAGGCATTTCCAGTTTTATTCCCATCTACTGAATATTCTGAAGATTTGTACAGAGGGGTTTGTTAATGTATCATTTACCTGATTTATACATTTTATTCCTAAAAACTTGACAGTATTTTCTGATTTGTGACCATGGACCACAAAACCAGTCATAAGTCGCATATTTGTAGCAATAGTCAACAATGCATTGTATGAGTCAAAATTAATGACTTTCTTTTATGCCAAAAAACATTAGGATATTAAATAAAGATCATGTTCCATGAAGATATTTTGTAAATTTCCTACCGTAAATATATCAAAAAATTATTTTTGTGAGTGGATTTTTTTTGCACCTTCAGATTCCAGATGTTCAAATAGTTGTATCTCGGCCAAATATTGTCCTATCCTAACAAACTATAGGACCAGGAACGTAGTTTGTGGGGGGGGGGGGGGGGAGGTAACCCCCCCAATATTCAAAGCCATCAGTTACAACATCCCCAATATAATACAACCATACCAACGTTCAACCCCCCCAAAGTTGAAACCAAATCTATGCCCTTGCATAGGACAGTTTATTTATTCAGCTTTTAGATGATGTATAAATCTCAATTTCAGAATAATGTAAGCTTATGACTGGTTTTGTGGTCCAGAGTCACATTTAGTGGAAAAAAGAGATATTCAAAATTCCTTTTTATGACAATTAATATGTCAATAAAACATATTTTGAGTCTGTTATCTGTTCAGATTTCTGTTCTGGAAATGTATACAAATAAATGCATATTTAATTAGGTAATGCCTCATTTGCATAACATTTTTAAAAAACCAAGTGGGGAAAGTATAGTGATTTCTATTAGTTAAAATTTTTACCCTAATTTACGTGTGGTTTCTTAAATGGAAACATGGTAAAATATCATGAGTTCAGGAATATTTCAGGAATATGTCCTTCTACCAGATTGTGCTTTTATATATTATCTTATTTTTATTACATTTTATATTATTTAAATGATTATTTTACGATTCATTGATCCTCATTCAGCAGCAACTGTGCACGTGATGTAAAGACATGCTTTGAAACAGCTTTCCAATTATTTGTTTGACAGCAACCAATTTAGAAATTGTCACAGAAGTGACGCACATAAGAGCTCATGCCTTTTCAGGCTCATTTTAGCACATCATATTAATATACAGATAAGCAATTATATGAAGCATTCAGGATGTTGTCCATCATTCCTGGTGTTTTCATAATGAGTCCTGTCCACCTATGGCCTTCTCATACACCCATCTGTCTCCTGTTTTGGCCATCAGGATGTCCTCCTACCTCCACCGGAGGTCTGAAATGTGTGTGGGAATGTGGGAAAATACACATATCATTGAAAAATAGGAAAAACACTGGACAGGAGATATAGTTGAGGTTATTGCCCATATGGCCACATAAAACAAAGCTTCCTTTGAAATCTTTTCGCCCATATCAGTTCTTTCGCTTATGTGAGCTCTAATAGAAAAGAATGTGTTGATATTGGTCAGTAACATCTCATTTAGCTTGTCTCTGCAGTTGCCATAGATACAGCACATTGCATGCTAATTATGCAGCGGTCAGGCTGCAGCCGAAGGTCTGAGTTTTTTATTAACCGGAATTTTTTTTCCAGGAACTCCACCGGGATGCACTTCTGCACGATCAGCTCTGGTAATGCATGTTGAAGGATGCAGCATAACATGAGATATCCTCATTAATATGAGCTGATAGGAGTATGTTAGATCACACATATTTACTGCTATTATAAGAGCCAGTGTGTTCGTTACTAGGCAATCTTTATATAGCCTTGAACATTTGGAGCTTCAGGCACATAAGAAGATCGTGTTATACCATCAGTGTGTCTGTCAAGATGACTAAATGTGACCCCTGCTCTTATATGGATTAAAATACTCGGGTAATCATGATGACTACATCACAACAGCATTCAGAAATCATTGAGACTTTTTCGTCTTGTTTGAGAGATGGATATCTCTTTATGGGATCACATTTCTGCTTTGTGGCTCCTTGAGGGACGAGTCGAGTCGAGTCCGGAAACTGTTTTTAAGAGAAACTTCACAGGCTGAAAAAATTCTTTCCTTTGGATGCAGTGTATACATATATATATATATATATAAACAATAAATAACTATATATCATATATATCAGTGTTAATTTTGACTAAAATGCCATTTACTTTTAGTCATATTTTAGTCAACTGAAATGTTTTTAGTCGACTAAAACCAAATGGGTTTAGATAAATTGTAATGCATAAATTAAGCATTACATATTAATTAAATATTGCCAACTCCTGGAGAATATTTTTTTTATCATTCAAAACTGTTTTTTATTTTGTTATTTTATTTTGTAATTGTCTTGTTGTCATCAGTGAAAAAATGTGTGTGTGTGTGTGTATATGTATGTATGTATACATATACATACATTTATTATATATACACACTTTTTTTTTTAATTGATGGAAAGACCCGATTCCAAAAAAGTTGGGACACTGTACAAATTGTGAATAAAAAAAGGAATGCAATGGTTTACAAATCTCATAAACTTATATTTTATTCACAATAGAATATAGATAACATATCAAATGTTGAAATTGAGACATTTTGAAATGTCATGCCAAATATTGGCTCATTTTGGATTTCATGGGAGCTACACATTCCAAAAAAGTTGGGACAGGTAGCAATAAGAGGCCGGAAAAGTTAAATGTACATATAAGGAACAGCTGGAGGACCAATTTGCAACTTATTAGGTCAATTGGCAACATGATTGGGTATAAAAAGAGCCTCTCAGAGTGGCAGTGTCTCTCAGAAGTCAAGATGGGCAGAGGATCACCAATTCCCACAATGCTGCAGCGAAAAATAGTGGAGCAATATTAGAAAGGAGTTTTTCAGAGAAAAATTGCAAAGAGTTTGAAGTTATCATCGTCTACAGTGCATAATATCATCCAAAGATTCAGAGAATCTGGAACAATCTCTGTGCGTAAGGGTCAAGGCCGGAAAACCATACTGGATGCCTGTGATCTTCGGCCCTTAGACGGCACTGCATCACATACAGGAATGCTACTGTAATGGAAATCACAACATGGGCTCAGGAATACTTCCAGAAAACATTGTCGGTGAACACAATCCACCGTGCCATTCGCCGTTGCCGGCTAAAACTCTATAGGTCAAAAAAGAAGCCATATCTAAACATGATCCAGAAGCGCAGGCGTTTTCTCTGGGCCAAGGCTCATTTAAAATGTGGCAAAGTGGAAAACTGTTCTGTGGTCAGATGAATCAAAATTTGAAGTTCTTTTTGGAAAACTGGGATGCCATGTCATCCGGACTAAAGAGGACAAGGACAACCCAAGTTGTTATCAGCGCTCAGTTCAGAAGCCTGCATCTCTGATGGTATGGGGTTGCATGAGTGCGTGTGGCATGGGCAGCTTACACATCTGGAAAGGCACCATCAATGCTGAAAGGTATATCCAAGTTCTAGAACAACATATGCTCCCATCCAGACGTCGTCTCTTTCAGGGAAGACCTTGCATTTTCCAACATGACAATGCCAGACCACATACTGCATCAATTACAACATCATGGCTGCGTAGAAGAAGGATCCGGGTACTGAAATGGCCAGCCTGCAGTCCAGATCTTTCACCCATAGAAAACATTTGGTGCATCATAAAGAGGAAGATGCGACAAAGAAGACCTAAGACCGTTGAGCAACTAGAAGCCTGTATTAGACAAGAATGGGACAACATTCCTATTACTAAACTTGAGCAACTTGTCTTCTCAGTCCCCAGACGTTTGCAGACTGTTATAAAAAGAAGAGGGGATGCCACACAGTGGTAAACATGGCCGTGTCCCAACTTTTTTGAGATGTGTTGATGCCATGAAATTTAAAATCAACTTATTTTTCCCTTAAAATGATACATTTTCTCAATTTAAACATTTGATATGTCATCTATGTTGTATTCTGAATAAAATATTGAAATTTGAAACTTCCACATCATTGCATTCTGTTTTTATTCACAATTTGCACAGTGTCCCAACTTTTTTGGAATCGGGTTTGTAAAATTGTATTACAGTTTATATTCTTTTTGTCTTCTGTTTTGTGTGAGTCCAACTAATGAGTCTAGCATGTGGTTTATACTAAAGTAATGTATAAATAAAGTAATAAAATAAGTAGCTAATATATAAATAAAATAATACTAACTTCAAGTAAAGCAGTTCAGAGAACTGTAAATAGCTACTACCTTCTAACTTTAATCAAAAGATTTTGAATGTTGCAGGCAGAAGCCAATCACTTTGAGGCACAGGCAGTGATGTTTGCTGTGAGTATTTTAGGCCTAGTCCACATGTACAAAGGTATTTTTATAAACTTAGTTTTGTCCTCTGTTTAAAAAAAAAAAAAATGGTCCACATGAAAACGCTATGAAGCGTTGTCAACAGCATGCCAAACCAACATGGTGGTGGTGTAACCCTAACCGTAAAGCCATGTTGGCCAATCAGAAGCCTGGAAAAAGGTTATTACTTGTTCCGGTGTTGTGCCGAATTCTGACCCCCACCAAATTATTACCCCCCTAGTATTGGTAGGTTTAGGATTAGGTGTGGGGGAGGGGTTAGGATTAAGCAATCAGGTAGTGACTTCAATGAGGGGAGTAATAATTTGGCAATAACACCTGTTCCAACGTCTACATAACAACACTACAGACTTCCTGGCAGGAAGTTTCAAAAAAGTTTGGTTTCAGTGACCGGATACTGCGTTTGCGTGTGGACGAACGGCCAAACCGCATAGAAAAAGCTGCAGTTTTGAAAATACCTGTGTTCGTGTGGACAGGGCCTTAAGAACCTGCCGATATAGCTGGAGTTTCTAGTTGAGTTAGTGCTTTATTCTGGTGGACTGTCAAACTGAACACAGCATCTTAACAATGCGTGGCTCATCCACAGATCATCAAATAAAAATGTCACAGTAACACATCAACCTCTCGCAGATTGACAGCTTGATTACAACATGGATTTCAGTCGACTAAACTAGAATCAGCAACTCAATTTTCAGTCAGGTATACATCACATTGGTCTAACAGGCAGAACTGACCTGAGATCGGCTGAGGCTGTTGTGCGAGACAGTTAATTAGGCCTCTAGAGTGGTTCCGGTGAGGGTAGAACGTGCATGCAGTGACTCAGCAGACTCAGCATAGCCTGGCAAAGCATCCATCACTCCACAGGCAGCGTGCGCTGGGGAACCTGCTGTTCTTTTGACTCTTGGCTGATGAGCTCCTGCTGGGCACAGCCACAGTACTGCTGAACTCTATCTGACAGCTTCCTCCAAAATGCTTTCTTGTTGCATTCCTGTGCCATAGATGTTTTTGGCATAGGATGAACAGAATCCTTGCAGCTTGTCGATAGGTAAATAATTGATCCAGCTGTGCCATGTGTACCTTCATCTAAGTAAATAAAGGTGCAGCTCCGCCTGTTGACCATTAGTGGTGTTTTTTCTTAGCATAGCATTGTGAGTCAAAGTTCAGAGAGTTTGTCTTGAAGGAAATGAGATTCTTTACTGTATCACCTTCGGGTTTTGGTGCAGGACGTTTTTAATATGTCCCAGTGTGCACTTTGCTGTTGCATAGAGGTAAATGGGTACAGCATCTCACCTGGGGTTATTTGTGTCCTTTTGTACCACAGTTGTCCTTCATGGCTCTAAATATCTTTTGTTTTTTCCCTGTTTGTGCCAAGCAAAGATATAGTCATGATAGATTATTTTTTCATAAATCTTATTAATTATGTTTATATATGGTTATATTAAACATTTTTAGAAAAAAGTATACTACCCTTCAAATGTTTGGGGTCTGTAATATGTTTTTGGAAGAAGTCTCTTCCCACCAAGGCTGCATTTATTTGATCGAAAGTACAATAAAACAGAAATATTGTTATTAAAATGTAAAATAACCGTTTTCTATTTGAATACAGGCTATATTAAAATGCAATTTATTCCTGTGATAAAAATGGAATTTTCCTTCAGAAACCATTCTATATGCTGATTTGGTGCTCAAGTAGCATTCTTGTATATATAATATTTTTGTGGAAATTTTAATACATTTTTCCAGGATTCTTTGATGAATAGAAGAACCGATTTAATTTAGAAACCTTTTATTAGAAACACAGATGCTGCACAGGCTACTGGATAATGTTAACCAATAGTCAAACAGCAACTTTTTAACAGTCTGACAGTCCAGTTATTTTAAATCAATACATTTTTCCTGTTTCAATTAGTAATGCCTCATTACAAAAGTAAAACAGGTTGCAATGTGAAAGTATGTTAATATTTACAGTTATGCAGATGCTTTTATCCAAAGATAGTTAGTGAAATATTAATATGAGAATGAAATATCTGACCTTGGCATTGTTACCACCACATATGCAAAGTTACCACCACATATGCAAAGAGCTACAGAAACAAGCAGTTTAATTGTCATCTCAAAATAAAATCTTTGCCATTTCGCATGATGTAACCGTGATCTTTCAACATAGTTCACACACAGTCAGTCAACTGTTTTCCACTTCCTGTAGTCTGACACCTGCAGTAAAACCCCTTCAAAGGATGCTAGCGCATGACTTCGGGGATAATTTTGAAGCTGGTATGTTATGCTATGCTATTCTACACTATTTTAGTAATGTGTACCACCACTGGATTGTGGATCATTTTCATAGTACCCAGATCCACAGACACTAAACTTAAAATTAACCAGCAGCTGTTCTCATGCTATCTTATCCTACAGCAGATTCCCAAAATACTTCTGTGCTTGGTACAAGAGGGCAACTGGAGACTTTTTGAGACTGGGCTATTCTGGACAGGTCTGTCCACTCTTCCCATGTGGCGGTGTGACTGCGGGACTAAGGGAAATGGAAAAGATGACATCTTTAATGGAGCAGACTATTTATGGTGAGTATTGGAAGATCCAAATAGGAAATGCACTAATAGTTTCCTGTAGGTGTGAAATGACATTAGAATTTGTAGTGATTATTCAGATTATAATAAAATGAATATAATTTGTATAATTTGTAATTTATTGGCAAGTAGCTAAAATAAAATAGTCTAATATGTAAAATAAGTATATTAAGTATAGTATAGTAAGTATTCTTGTAAAATATGTATATATATATATATATATATATATAGTGGCATGAAAAAGTATGTGAACCACTTGCAGAATCTGTGAAAATGCTAAAAATGTAAACAAAATAAGAGATCATACAAAATGCATGCTATTTTTTATTTAGTACTGTCCTGAGTAAGATATTTTACATGAAAGATGTTTACATATAATCTACAAGACAAAACAATAGCTGAATTTATTAAAATAACCCCATTCATAAGTCCACAATGATTTTTTGGTTTGTTTTGTGATGGTTGTTCATGAGTCTCTTGTTTGTTCTGAGCAGTTAAACTGAGCTCTGTTCTTCAGAAAAATCCTCCAGCTCCTGCAGATTCTTCAGTTTTCCAGCATTTTTTGCATATTTGAACCCTTTCCAGCAGTGACTGTATGATTTCGAGATCCATCTTTTCACACTGAGGATGAATGAGGAACTCAAACACAAATTTTAAAAAAGGTTCAAACATTAACTGAAACTCATGATGCATTAATAGAGGGGGGGGGGGTGCAAACTTTTGAATTCAAATATCAAGGTAAATTGTATTTAATTTGTCTTCCGGGAAACATGCAAGTATCTTCTGTTGCTTCCAAAGGGCAGTACTAAATTAAAAAAAATGATATTCAAGCGAAGTAAGAAAAATTTGGACTTCTTCATCCTGTTTAAAAGTTTTCACCCCCCGACTCTCAATGCATCGTGTTTCCATGCGGAGCATCAGTGAATATTTGAACCTTTTTTAATAGTTGTGTTTGAGTCCCTCAATTGTCCTCAGTGTGAAAAGATGGATCTCAAAATCATACAGTAACTGCTGGAAAGGGTTCAAATATGCAAAAAATGGAGGATTTTTCTGAAGAACAGAGCTCAGTTTAACTGCTCAGAATAAACAAGAGACTCATGAACAACCATCACAAAACAAAGAAAACGGTCGTAGATCATCCAGGTAATTCACAGAGTATTGAGAATCAATGGTTCACATACTTATGAATGGGGCCATTTTAATAAATTCAGCTATTGTTTTGTCTTGTGGATTATATGTAAACATCTTTTATGTAAAATATCTTACTCAGGACGGTACTAAATAAAAAATAACATGCATTTTGTATGATCTCTCTTATTTTGTTAAAATTTTGTACATTTTCAAAGATTCAAAGATTCTGGTTCACATACTTTTTCTTATATGGTCAGGTCAAACAGGTCAGGTATGGTCAGATCAAAGTGTCTGAATAATTTTTGGTTCCAAATTTTTATCAATTTTACTGGTAGTCCACTTTATGAAGAATTTTTAGGTATAATATCTCACAGTTTATTTAGCTATTCTCACTTACATAAATGAGTTCATCAGTGCCCTGGACCCACTTGTAAAAATATATAAAAAATATAAAAAATGTCTGAATAATTTTTGGTTTTATATATATATATTATATATATATATATATATATATATATATATATATATATATATATATATATATATATATATATATATATATATATATATATATATATATATATATATATATATTTACCTTGATATTTGAATTCAAAAGTTTTCACCCCCCATCTATTAATGCATCATGTTTTTTTTCTAGAGCTTCAGTGAATGTTTGAACCTTTTTTTTAAAGTTGTGTTTGAGTCCCTCAGTCATCCTCAGTGTGAAAAGATGGATCTCGAAATCATACATATATATATAATTTCAGTTAATTGGTTTTAGTTTTAGCTGACAATAACATCCCTTAGGTATTGTTGTAAATTTAAATAATTTATAATTTCACACAATACAGATAGTTGATGTTTATTTCACTCTGTTTACATTATCATACTTTTTAAAAATGCAATAATTAATATTTTAATGATGAATTTTCAAATTGAACGTCTGGGACTAGATTAAAACAATAAAATGTATGCTAAAGTGTTAAAAAAAAATTATGAAGACGCTATCAAATGTTTCCAAGTTTTATTGTGACCTCCATAAATAAAATAAGTGGATTTTTTAGTTAATTTTACTAAAAAATCAACAGCTGCAACATAAAGATTGATGTAAATAATGAAGCACAGGCAGTAGTTGCTTCGCACTGTCTAGATGTGATTTCGAGAGAATGACTATGACATATGAGCTCATCTCTGCGGCTTTTCAGTGTGAGCTATAATGTTTCTCTGTTTTTTAGGTAGGGAAATATCCTCTCACCCCGCGCTGTGCTGACAGCCTCAGATGAATCACCCTCGTTTATTCTGCTGATGCTGCAGGTATACAAGAGCCAGGAATTTAATATGCAGCCGGTGGGAGAGAGGAACTACGGGTGCTGGAGAGGATCAATAATTGAAAGGTCAAATAGAGTGGCTGAACTGCTGTGTGTGAGCTATATGAGGAGCTCATCGTGTGTGTGTGTGTGTGTTTCAGCATGGTGACACAGATAAGATGAGGTTTATTGGGCATGTGTGGATGGTGACACATGGAACACAATGTTCTTATTTGCTGTGCCACATTATTCAAAGTAGAAGACTAGACTATATGATATATAATAAATGACAGGCGGTGAGATTTAATGATCTAAAATCAGATAAACAAACAATCACATCTGATATAATCTCTGAGGATGTTGTGATTATTTCAAATTGTAATGATATTTTGCAGATCAAATAAAAGCCGTTTTGGTGAGCATAAGAGAGTTCTTCACCTCTCCACCCCATATAGTGATATTAATTGTATTCTTCCTTTTTCAAAGCAACATGTTTTCACCAGAGCCTGCATGAAAGCCTTTGAAGAAGAAACTGCTCTTTTTGTATCACTTTAAAGCTTTTTTAACAGAGCCAAATCTTTTGGTGAGTGTTCAGACTTGCAGATGATATGTCTAGAGGCTGAGCTTCTCACCCGATTATACCGTGACCATCTTTTATGATAAAACCCTAGATAAATCTTACTACAGTCATATTATGGTCTGCTAGCCATCAGGGAGAAGCCCCATATTACTTCCACAGGAAACTGTAACAAATCCAGCCACTCCTACAGATGACAGAGGTGTATATCCACAGCTTCCTGTGTCTGGGCAGCAGGTTTTCTCATATTTCCTATAGAACGGAGGAAATATTGGACACATAAGTGTATTGGTACAGTTTTAATTGATAATTAAACTGCATTTGAACTTTGCATTTTTGTTGTTGTTGTACTAAAAAGAGAAGCTTTGATGATTTTGATAATTCCTTTGTTTTTCGTGTTGGAAAAAAGTTTGGTGACTTTTGATTTCAGACTTGGCACAGCTGAAATACTTTATGAAATTGTTAATATTGAAATCTCAAGAAACACCTTTTTCTCAGGAAAAATATCTGAAAAGCAGTTGCTCTCCATTTCATCTGACTGCTAAAAGGAGCAATTGAGACACTGAAGAGATTTCATATACACAACTGTTCAAAAGTTTGGGGTCAGTATGAATGTAGGGGTTTTTAGAGATTTTTTGATAGTACAGTCAAAGACTATAGATATAGAAAGACAGTTCACTCCTATTAGTTATTAATGGGAGAAACTGCAATATGGCGCAATATGGCGGATTATGTGCCGCCTTCTAAGTAAAAGAGCCAATCGCCAATTGCCATTAGAAGCTCCGGTTCCCATGGCGCTTATGACTGCACATGCGCATTGACTTGTCTAGCCTGAAAAATAAGCTTTTTTAACGCTATTTGAGCATTAGAAACAACATTTATGGGGCAATTCATGTCAGATTTCGTTGCTGATTTGAAATATGTTATTAAATTGTTAGTTCGCCAAGCAGTTTTTGAGATTGCAGGATTCCCCCATTCAAATAGATAGGACTTGGTGTTGGATGCCCGAAATAGCTGCCCGGAGGCATTGCAAATATGGCCGCAGAGTGAACAGACTTTCCTTGAAAGGGAAGTGAGTGGTAGAGAGAGGGGGGGACAGGATTGGGAAAGGTCCATGAGTTGGGACTCAAACTTGTGACGCCCGGTGCGCTGCCCACGAGGCTATCGTGAACGAATTAAATTGTTAAAAAGTGATGTTGCAAAAGATTTATAGTTCAAATAATGCTGATTTTTTTACTTTCTATCCACCAAAGAATCCTTAATAAAAATTTATGGTTTCCACAAAAATATTAAGCAGCACAACTATTTTCAAAATTAATAATAATAATAAATATTTCTTGAGTACCAAATCAGCATATTAGAATGATTTCTGAATTATGTGAAAGAAAACTGCAATTGATCAAATTTAAATGTTTAAATGGACATTTTCTGCCACAGCATTGGAGACAAACACTATTTTAACCTACAATAATAGTGTTTAACCTCAATTATCAAAGATGAAATAAAAAAGTCCATTTAACTCAGAAATGCATCTATATTTAAATCTGTAAGTGTGTACTGTAGTTCATAGTATGTTCTGATACCATTCTGTGTGTTTCTGATTTGTGCTGGCTGGTTTCATTCCAGAGTTGCAGTGACCCTTGCAGAGCTGCAGCTGCAGTAATGGGCTCTAACCCGTTAAAGGCCTAACCTCAGTGTCTCTTGGGACGGTTATCTGCAGGTGAGGGATGGGATCTATGTGTGTGTGCGAGTATGTGATGGGGGAGACATTGCCCCTGATCGTTCTGTTGTGAGGCAGAAGGGCATGAAGGGGGCTTTTACTTCAAGGGCATGATCCGGCATGTCAACATATCGCTTTTGTGGGGGTCAGAGATCAGTGTCTTTTAAACTCAATTGTCAGTCCTCTTTATAAGCAGACTGCACTCATAAAAGAAATTCCCACCTGCAGTCTGTACAAAACGAATAAAATGGGATGGGAATTATAAGAAATAGATTTCAGATTCTGATTCTTCTTAAAGGTGCCCTAGAATTAAATATCGAATTTATATTGGCATAGTTAAATAACAAGAGTTCAGTACATGGAAAAGACATACCCTGTGTCTCAATCAGCTCCCTAGTTCAGTAGTCAGGGCACTGACTAGGGAGTCGGCCATTTTAAGGGCTGTCTCAATCGCAGAATCCTTCCAGGGCACTGAAACGATTGCTCCCTGAAAAGTCCCACAATGCACTGTGAAAACCAGTGAGCATTGATGCCCACTATGCTCCCTTAACGGAAGTTCTGAAGCGCGAAACTTGAATCACGTGAGCCAACTCACTACACATAACGATACGCGATAGATGTTTTTAAAAATACAAACCGTTATTTTATTATATTTCAGCATAAAGATACATCGCTAGACAGGTAATGAACATAATCTAGCTAACACTTATAATTTATTCACGGCTGAAATGTTGCACGTATAAGTAACAAGCAAATAATTAATCATAATGTACTTTAAATAACATTACAAGTAATGTCAGAAAATATCAGCTCTGTTGTTGTTCATAAATACCAGTAGTGATGTTGTACAATGAGGACGTTGTCACGTCACCGGAAATAGTCATAAGTGTCCCAATGTGTAGTGAACCAGCATCTTTTACTGACCTTACCAGTGCCCGAATTCGTGTACACGATATACCGATTCACGAGCTCGGGAGCTAGGGAACTGATTGAGACACACCCATACATTGAGTTTCAAACTCCATTGTTTCCTCCTTCTTATATAAATCTAATTTGTTTAAAAGACCTCCAAAGAACAGGCGAATCTCAACATAACACCGACTGTTACGTAACAGTCAGGGTGTACGCCCCCAATATTTGCATATGCCAGCCCATGTTCCCAACATTATGAAAGGCATTAGACAAGGGCAGAACGTGTGCACAGCTGAATCATCAGACTAGGTAAGCAAGCAAGAACAACAGCGAAAAATGGCAGATGGAGCGATAATAACTGACATGATCCATGATAACATGATATTTTTATTTTTTGGAGTTGGAAAATGAGCCTATTTTCAAAAAAAGTGGAGTGTTCCTTTAATGATGCCCCAAAATAGGCAGTTAAAAAAATGAATTAAAAAAAATCTATGGGGTATTTTGAGCTGAAACTTCACAGAAACATTCAGGGGACACCTTAGACTTATATTACATCTTTTAAAAAGAAGTTCTAGGGCACCTTTAATGTTTCCGGTATGTTCATGGTTCTATTAAATAAAAAGAACTGGCTCATGTACAGTAATTCGATTGGCAATCAGGTTTACTGGTCGTGTTGCACTGTATGTTTTTAATTTAATAAAAGAGAACCTGGCTCACAAATCTGACTTCACTGATTTTGATTAGCTAAAAAATAACTGACTCATGAAGGCCCTGATATACTTCAAGCAAAATCAAAGAACAAACCTGTGTGATGCAACAAAATCAGACCAAAATGAAGTTCGCTTCGGGAGTTCGAAACAACTTGCCAAAGCGAACTTTCTGGAAAAGTGCATGTTGCCTGGTAAGCACCTTAAAGTCGTTATTTCAGGAATCAAACGTTTGTTTTTGTTGCGCTAAAAAGAACTGGCTCCTAAATTTGCAGTGGCAGAAAAGGTCCATTAGCTATTGACAGGAGTAAAGTATG
Organism: Chanodichthys erythropterus; assembly: GCF_024489055.1. Lineage (NCBI taxonomy): Eukaryota > Metazoa > Chordata > Actinopteri > Cypriniformes > Xenocyprididae > Chanodichthys > Chanodichthys erythropterus. The sequence continues at coordinate 20,308,711 of NC_090240.1, forward strand.
AAGCACATCTCACACAAAAGTCTCTCTTGGCGACTCTGCGTGAGCAACTTGAACCTGTTCCAAAATCAACGTGGAATATATTGCCTTGACGCAAAATTCCCAATCGCATGGATTCCGACTGAAAAATTTGAAGAACTATTGTAAATTTGATTGCAACCTTGTTCTTTTGTTTGAGAATCTCAATTTCACTGGGCACAAGTTTTGAAAACGATACCGTTATCGTCTGCAAAAATGCAAATCTGTGAAAATGGTAATGAACATGCATATTACATGTTTAGTCTATAGGTATGCGCGTTTTCCACAAGTGCTCTGTAATAGAATGCGTATGTGCGCAGACGCATGGTCTTTCTTTACAAAATGACCGCCAACTACTGGCCTGGCACACATAATACAGCGTTTTTAGCCATTTTCTCAGATCCGGATTTGATAACTTTAAATTTCTGTTTTTAGTTCATTGTTGTCGTGCAGATGTACCCTTAATTTAAATACATATACAGTGGGGAAATTCATATTAATTTGTCAGTTAAAGTTTTCACTCAAAATGTTATGCTGATGTGATATCATTTTCAATGAAAAAAATGCATTACATTTTAAAAGAATGCAAAACAGAGGTATGTTTAATAGTGATACCAGTCATTTGGACCTCACCATATCTTTCACTGGTTAAATTGACGGAGTATTTTTATGTCGGTGGTGGATGTTCTTTGCATAGTAAACAAGTCAGAGCACATTACAAGATATTAGGGCAGGTCTAATGTAGGTCATATTCCAGTTAAACTTTTCTCCAGGGAAAGCAATCTTTTTTTTTCTCCCTTCCAGATTTAAGCACCAGACACTGAGCTTCGTCCTAATAAGAACTTGGCTTGTGGTTTTAAAGACTACAGCACCTGTCTTCAGTTCCGTTTGACTCTGACGCACACTGTCTCGTCTCTGAGGACACCTCTGCCAGGCAACAGATGAAAATGTTCTCCACAGCAGAGTAGCAACACCTCAGAAGTGAAGATCTCAATAATTGACAAGCCTCTGACAGCTCTGTTTCTCACAGGTTGTGAGTGTGTGACATTTTTATACAAGAAGATCTCTTCAGCTGCAACAAAACCTTTTAAATGCTAACCTAAAATATATCATATATATATATATATATATATATATATATATATATATTTATATATATATATATAACTTGAGCATGATGGTTTAAATCAGCAATCAATTATACACAAACACACACACACACACACATAAATATAAAGGCCTTCATAATAATACAAAACAAAGATATGATATCCAAAGTATGTAAGGCAGTACACCTAGATCTCTTTTATCGAATCCAAAAGGTTTTAATTATATTTTGCTACATATAAAGGTATTTTTACGTTGACCTAGAGGGGACATGTTCGGTTCACTTAGTTTTGTCGTGGCCACGACATATAAACTTGTGGAAACGTAATAATATGTTGTGGCCATAAGATATTAATTTGTGGTAACATGATAATAAGTCGTGGCCATGAGATCATATCACCATATGGGAATGATATATTTTTCTTGTGGCTTTGAGTTAAACGTGTAAACAACCTGCGTGACCATAGCAACCCAAGACTTAATATCTTGTGGCCACTACATGTTATTACGTTCCCACGAGTTTATATGCCACAACAAAACTAAGTGAACCGAACATGTCCCCTCCCTGTCACCGTATATTTTAACGACTTGGAAGTTTCAAAAGGTAATTCGGTTTAACCGTCCAAAGGCCAATACAGCCATTTACTTTGTGATTAAAATATCTTAAAATGTACTAAATGTATATATTTTTTATTCTGACATGATTTCATAACATCATATATTAACATAGTGCAAAATGGTATTAAAATTATGCGTAGAAGTCATTGCTTTGTTATGAGAAAGAATGTCTGGAACAATGAATTTCATTCGGAGTAACCAAAATAAAGGGACCATTTTGGATCAAGTCATGGGGTCAGTATTATGTGACAGGATGTGACATCATTCAGACACCTGCAAAAGACCACATGGTCGTGAAGCAAAGTAACTAACTCTCTTTTAACTATTTGAAAAATTAAATTTTTTCACTTGCTCATACGCATGTCCTGAAACATCAGATCAGGTCATTTGGTACAACTGCTATAAAACATGGAAAATATTGTAATATTTTAAAAACTTGTTCTAAATATGAAATGTTTGATTGTTCTTTTGTTAGCTAGATAGCAAGCTAACTATTTAAAATATCGTAATTCGGTATAACCAAAAGTGTCATTTGGTAAAACCGAAATTTCGATTAAACCAAATGACTTTTTTGGTGACTATATATATATATATATATATATATATATATATATATATATATATATATATATATATATATATATATATATATACACACACATACACAGGTGCTGGTCATATCATTAGAAAAAGTTCATTTTTTTATTGTAAATTATTTTTAAAAATGAAACTTTAATTTATACTAGATTCCCTACATGTAAAGTAAAACATTTCAAAAGTTGATTAGAGCATACAGCTAATGAAAGTCCAAAATCCAGTATCTCAAAATATTAGAATATTTACATTTGAGTTTCATTAAATGACCATCCCTACAGTATAAATTGCGGGTATCTCTTGTTCTTTGAAACCACACTAATGGGGAAGACTGCTGACATGGCAATGGTCCAGGAGACAATCATTGACACCCTCCACAAAGAGAGTAAGCCACAGATGGTCATTACTGAATGTGGTGGCTGTTTACAGAGTGAAATATCAAAGCATATTAAATGCAAAGTTGACTAGAAGGAAGAAATTGGGTTGGCAAAGGTGCACAAGCAACAGGGATGACCGCAAGCTTGAGAATACTGTCAAGTAAAGCCGAATCAAACACTTTGGAGAGCTTCACAATGAGTCAAATGAAGCCGGAGTCAGCGCATCAAGAGTCACCACATTCAGACATCTTCAGGAAAAGGACTACCAAGCCACTTCTGAAACAGAAACGACGTCAGAAGCATCTTACCTGGGCTAAGGAGAAAAAGAACTGGACAGTGAACAGTGGTCGAAAGTCCTATTTTCAGATAAAAGTAAATTTCGCATTTCATGTTGAAATCATGGTCCCAGAGTCTGAAGAAAGACTGGAGAGGCACAGAATCCAAGCTGCTTGAAGTCTAGTGTGAAGTTTCTGAAGTTAGTAATGATTTGGGGGGCCGTGACGTCTGCTGGTGTTGGTCCATTGTGTTTTATCAAGTGCAAAGTCAATGCACCATCTTCCAGGAGATTTTGGAGCACTTTATGCTTCCATCTGCTGACAAGCTTTATGGAGATGCTGATTTCCTTTTCCAGCAGGACTTTAGCACCTGCCCACAGTGCAAAAACCACTTCCAAGTGGTTTGCTGACCATGATATTACTGTGTTTTATTGGCCAGCCAACATGCCTGACCCCTGAATCTATGGGATATTTTCAAGAGAAAGATGAGAAACAGTCGATCCAACAATATACAGATGATCTGAAGGCCCAATAGTGCCTCAGCAGTGCCACAGGCTGATCACTTCCATGCCACACTTCACTGATGCTGTAATTTGTGCTAGGAGCAAGTCATTTGCTGTAATATGTGCTGCCGACCAAGTATTGAGTGCACAAATGAACATACTTTAAAGAACTTGAACTTTTCTGTTTTGAAAATCCATTTTTTGATTGATCTAAGGAAATATTCTAATATTTTGAGATACTGGATTTTGGAATTTCATGAGCTGTATGCTCTAATCATCAAAAAAAAATAAATAAATAAAAAAAAAATAAAAAACTTTTGAAATGTTTTATTTACATGTAGGGAATCTAGAATATATGAAAGTTTCATTTTTAAAAATAATTTACAATATAAAAAATGAACTTTTTCACAATATTCTAATTATATGACCTGTGTATATGAGCACCTGTGTGTGTGTGTGTGTACATATATATATATATATATATATATATATATATATATATATATATATATATATATATATATATATATATATATATATATACATATGTTACAAATAATCAGTTGTGTTTGTTCATAGTTTCATTTTAATGGACATTTAGTTTGTATTAATTAGTCACGTGTTCCTTTGTTTAAGTTTCCCGCCACTCATCAGTTTCCGTGGACACTAATCTATCATCTGTTGGTCATTTAGTTTATCACCATGTGTATTTAAGTTCCTCACCTTCACTCAGTGTTTGTGCGGTCTCGTTTGTGAAAGTGTGTTGCTACTACCTTCTGTTATTTATTAAACTCTGCCTTTGAACTTTACCTTCATCATTGTGTGTTCACCAGCTATACTACTAACAAAAGCTTCCGGGAAAATATACACGCTGAAGATTATGCTCACTCTTAAAGGGATAGTTCAGTGATTTTGATGCAATTATAATTTTTTAGTGATCAGTTCCTTTAAGGAGACAGAGGTTTAGTAGGTAAATGACCTTGTGCAGCAGTACAGACAGCTGATTTGCATTTGGTGTGAAGATTGCAATGAATGAATCATAATATTGATGCTTTGAATACTCTCTGTTCAATATGCATGACATGGAATAGAGGCAAAGCTAATGAGAGTAATCTACCACAATCCATGGACTCGTTTGAAGCACCAACATCTTATCACAAATGACCATAATTTTTTTCATAAAAGATTCATACTGTCAGTAAAACTATATACAACAGAATGTCACTACAGCTAAAATATACAGGTGGGATCAGGAGGAAAAGGTTATTGTCAAACTTCAGATGTGTGAACACATGTCTGTCCCTGTTATATGACTGAACCAGTGCATCAATCTTTTTTAATGTGTTATTTGAGAAGTCTCACTCCAGTTCTTCCTCTCTCCTTTGTTGGCGCCTCTCACAGGACCACACACAAGTGGCGGAGAGCTGAAAGCCTATTATCTACGAACACTTTCTGCCAGGTACTGCTATCTGTTTTCATGTCTCAAAGCTAGTTTTAAAGACACCCACAACTGAGTCTTTCTCCTCGTTTGTGGATTCAAAATCAGGGCAGATTCAAGAACAAACATACTCTCACACTGGATTTCAAAAACAAAGAAAGTCTAGAGTTAGGGAGGAAAATTGTGCCTCTATTATAATCAAAAGAAAATCATCGCACAAAGGAGAATTAGAAACAGGACAAAGGATGAGAATGCACAATATAGCACTGACAAAGCTAACAATGCATTCAGAGCTAAAGTTTTCCCTCCTGTTAAAATACAGTAATATTGTGAAATATTACAATTAAAAATAACTGTTTTCTATTTTCATTAAAGGTCATTATGACAAAGCTGAATTTTCAGCATTCATTACTCCAGTCAGCATTCATTACTCCTTCAGAAATTATTCTAATATGCTGATCTGATGCTGAAGAAATTTAATATTTTTGTGGAAACCATGATATATTTTGCATCTTTGCTGAATAAAATTATTAATGTCTTAAACAAAAGATTTAAGTGACCCCAAACCTTTGAATGGTAGTGAATTTATATGAAATCATATACATTACCACATAAACTACATATACAAGTGAAACTTGTATATTATATTCATTCATTACACACATACTGATATATTTCAAATGTTATATTTCTGTATATATGTTATATTTCTGATATATTTCTGTATATTTCTTTTCATTTTGATGATTATAACTGACAACTAAGGAAAATTAGAATATTGTGAAAAGTTTCAGTATTGAAGACACCTGGTGCCAAACTCTAATCAGCTAATTAACTCAAAACACCTGCAAAGACCTTTAAATGGTCTCTCAGTCTAGTTCTGTAGGCTACAGTCATGGGGAAGACTGCTGACTTGACTGTGTCCAAAAGACGACCATTGACACCTTGCACAAGGAGGCCAAGACACAAAATGTCATTGCATAAGAGGCTGTTCACAGAGCTCTGTGTCCAAGCACATTAATAGAGAGGTGAAGGGAAGGAAAAGATGTGGTAGAAAAAAAGTGTATAAGCAATAGGGATAACCGCACCCTGGAGAGGATTGTGAAACAAAACCCATTCAAAAATTTGGGGGAGATTCACAAAGAGTGGACTGCAGCTGGAGTCAGTGCTTCAAGAACCACTACGCAAAGACGTATGCAAGACATGGGTTTCAGCTGTCGCATTCCTTGTGTCAAGCCACTCTTGAACAACAGACAGCGTCAGAAGCGTCTAAAGACAAAAAGGACTGGACTGCTGCTGAGTGGTCCAAAGTTATGTTCTCTGATGAAAGTAAATTTTGCATTTCCTTTGGAAATCAGGGTCCCAGAGTCTGGAGGAAGAGAGGAGAGGAACATAATCCAAGTTGCTTGAGGTCCAGTGTAAAGTTTCCACAGTCAGTGATGGTTTGGGGTGCCATGTCATCTGCTGGTGTTGGTCCACTGTGTTTTCTGAGGTCCAAGGTCAATGCAGCCGTATACCAGGAAGTTTTAGAGCACTTCATGCTTCCTGCTGCTGACCAACTTTATGGAGATGCAGATTTCATTTTCCAACAGGAGTTGGCACCTGTACACAGTGCCAAAGCTACCAGTACCTGGTTTAAGGACCATGGTATCCCTGTTCTTAATTGGCCAGCAAACTCGCCTGACCTTAACCCCATAGAAAATCTACGGGGTATTGTGAAGAGGAAGATGCGATATGCCAGACCCAACAATGCAGAAGAGCTGAAGGCCACTATCAGAGCAACCTGGGCTCTCATAACACCTGAGCAGTGCCACAGACTGATCGACTCCATGCCACGCCGCATTGCTGCAGTAATTCAGGCAAAAGGAGCCTCAACTAAGTATTGAGTGCTGTACATGCTCATACTTTTCATGTTCATACTTTTCAGTTGGCCAAGATTTCTAAAAATCCTTTCTTTGTATTGGTCTTAAAATATTAATAGTAATATTCTAATTTTCTGAGATACTGAATTTGGGATTTTCCTTAGTTGTCAGTTATAATCATCAAAATGAAAAGAAATAAACATTTGAAATATGTCAGTCTGTGTGTAATGAATGAATATAATATACAAGTTTCACTTTTTGAATGGAATTAGTGAAATAAATCAACTTTTTGATGATATTCTTATGACCAGCACCTGTAGAAGAGACTTCTTTTGAAAACATTAAAAATAGCAAAGTTTCCAAACTTTTGACCGGTACTAGTTTGTGCTGTAGGACATTCTCCAGGCTTTTTATGCACTGGGAGTCAGAAACTGTGTGACCTTTCATAAAGATTGAAAAAGACTGAGGGAGTGACGAATTGGCTGGACATACAAGGACTGAAATCTTGTCATGGTTGAACCAACATACCATTTAAGAATTACAAAGACTTAAGATTTTCTGTATAATTTCAGGTGAGACAGAGGATCTTTATGTTTTGTTTTTTTCCTGGTGTATTTTAAGAAAAAAACAAACAATCTTAGAAAGGCTGGATATGGTGCTGTCAATTAATCCTGATGTAAAGGTCAACTGATAGCAACTCTCTTTATTCAATCTATTTATCCCACTTAGAGTGAGACTGGACAATATCCAAAGGTCACTTCAAGTAAGACAGCTGCCTTACATTTCTAACCACTTTAAATCAGTCATCTGGTGCATCTTGACAGCTCTATCATGATTGTGTGAACATAAAATAGTACATACCTGTATTCGTGTATCCGACACACACACACTTACATAAAACCATGGATGTTTTTTTTTCCTTTTACAAACGGCCTCCATCACAAAAGAGCTCAGATCACCATGCAGTCTGTTACTATTGGAAACAGGGAAATAAAGCTAGAGGCTGAAGCTTGGTATAAAAGAAGAGCAGTGGTGTATCATCACTCTACTGAAGTGATAAACTCAAGTCCTAAATCCATTGTCTCTGAAGGGAAGGCTTAACATGAGACTTCAAGTTCTCGCTCGTTCTGAGGCAGGGGTGCTGGATTAAGTTTGGAGAATTGAGTGATTGAATGGTGTCTTTGATGTTTTTTTGATGTCTTGAAATGTTGCTTGAGAAGAGTTGTGTTTCCTTGTACTCTCGTGTGTGATGACTCACTGATAATATGGCAGAGAGAGATAAAAAAACAAAACAAAGGAAAGAAACAGATGTGACACAGCTACAGGTGGGCTCAGCTAGATAACAGTTGATTTCTTCAGCTCCAAATATTGAGAAGAAATTTCTCATTATCCCACTATAGAGCCTCAGAAATTTGTCATGAATTTGAACACAAGAAAAAAAGAGACAGTTCCTTCCTTTTAATTACGCAAACCTGTTTGTGTGTGTGTGTTTGTCTTTTTTGAGGGAACATGCAAACTCTTTTTTTGTTTTCTTAATTTGAGGGGTGAATCTGTGCAAAGCATGATGAAGTTAGCCAAAATATCTAATGAACGAACACTGAACAGATTCTTTTGAACACTGCACAGAGCCTGGCGATGACTCATGTTAATCAAAGTCTTTCTCTTTATGACATCAATCTCAGTGCGTTCATCAGAATGTGTTTCAGGAAGTATACGTTGTCAAGCCCCGTGCACTTTGTTCCCTGTCTTATTTTGCAATGATGAACCTTACATTTGATTCTTAAAAGTTCCAATAGAACCCGTTTTTACAAGATGTAATATAAGTCTAAGGTGTCCCCTGAATGTGTTTGTGAAGTTTCAGCTCAAAATACCCCATAGATTTTTTTTTAAATTAATTTTTTTAACTGCCTATTTTGGGGCATCATTAACTATGCACCGATTCAGGCTGCGGCCCCTTTAATCATGCGCTCCCTGCCCCCCGAGCTCTCGACTATAATACAGTGCATTTACAAAGTTCACACAGCTAATATAACCCTCAAATGGATCTTTACAAGATGTTCGTCATGCATACTGCATGCATGCGTCGGATCATGTGAGTATAGTATTTATTTGGATGTTTACATTTGATTTGAGGCTGTGCCTCGTGGCTAAAGCTAACATTACACATTGTTGGAGAGATTTATAAAGAATGAAGTTGTGTTTAGGCATTATACAGACTGCAAGTGTTTAAAAATGAAAATAGCGACGGCTCTCTTGTCTCCGTGAATACAGTGAGAAACGATGGTAACTTTAACCACATTTAACAGTACATTAGCAACATGCTAACGAAACATTTAGAAAGACAATTCACAAATATCACTTAAAATATCATGTAATCATGTCAGTTATTATTGCTCCATCTGCCATTTTTTGCTATTGTTCTTGCTTGCTTACCTAGTCTGATGAAACTGGCTGCCCTTGTGTAATGCCTTGAACATGAGCTGGCATATGCAAATACTGGGGGCGTACATATTAATGATCCTGACTGTGACGTAAGAGTCGGTGTTATGTTGAGATTAGCCTGTTCTTCGAGGTCTTTTAAACAAATGAGATTTACACAAGAAGGAGGAAACAATGGTGCTTGAGGCTAACTGTATGTCATTTCCATGTACTGAACTCTTGTTATTCAACTATGCCAAGGTAAATTCAATCTTTGATTCTAGGGCACCTTTAACATGTTCATCCATCATCTTATGGGGTGGCTGAATTTATTTACCATAAGAGACCAAAAGCTTTATGTTGTCAAAGAGTATAGGAGTGAAATTAGATTTTTTTTTGTTCCGAAGATGAACAGAGGTCTTACGGGTTTGGAACGACATGAGGGTGAGTCATTAATGACATAATTTTCATTTTTGGGTGAACTAACCCTTTAAAGTAGGTACATTATGGAAGTGTACAACTTCACTTTCTATGCTAACAAACTAGCAAAAGCCAGGTCCTAATGCCCCTTCACATGATTGTGGGAAATAGTAACTGCAGGTCTGTCATGTTCTAAAGCTTTTGGTACAAGAATTGCTAACATTATTGCATTGGCTATAACTTGTAGGCCTATTTATCATCAAGTATGTGAATGGACATTAAAACATCCCATCTTGGTATAACATTAGCCTACATAGGCTAAATCACTATGATAATATCAAAATTATCCAATTTATCAAGTTGACACCCTCATACAAGCTAACTCAATCGTTGACACTAAACCATAATAATCACGGTGGATTAAGCAGTAAAGGATTGGACAACACACCAATCCACACCCTCTCTCTGTCTCCCTGAGGTTGGCTATGCAAAGGGCAAAGCGGGCGGCCCGCACTCCCACAATAACAGTCGTGACGTCAGCCCGTCACCGCTCCCGTTGGATGCAGCTGCGGAGCGGCGAGAGACTGAACGGTGATTGAGAGAGAAGAGAGCTGAACGGCGGTGGCGGCAGCCATCTTAAAACTACCGCACTAATCCGAGATATACATCTTCTGGATATTTTTGCAGCACTGAGCTAAATCAGTTTTTATCGGGCGTGAGGAGATAGAATAACATTGTTTAAAGCCTTTGCTGTTTTTATTACGAAGACGGGATGCGGATCCGTGGGGTGAAACCTTTCGCTTCTGCGGTCGGTCTGCTTTTAGGACTATTATGCGCGGTGGAGGCAGCCAAAGGTAAGAATCAAAACCTGTTTTTTTTTTTTATAATTAAAATTTTAATATGTAAAAATTAACCTGTTTAAAAATATTCTCTGGTATGCGAAGATATAATTTCAAAGGTTATTAATGTTGCTGTAAGTATCCTCAGTGAAGGTTTCTTGACAATGATCTGAAATAATCGCTCAGTATCACTGAGGATGTTATCTCGCGCGCCGTACATCGCAGCTTATTAAAAATCAATATCTGCTCTAATTTTTCCGTCTTATACTGAAAAAATGGCATGAAATAATCGCCGTGGCCTGTCAGCTGAGAAATGTCCACTCTCCCTACGGTTCCGCTTCACTTGACAGCTATTTTTGAGTGTCAATCCTTTAACACAGCGATCTTCTGTGCCAACACCCCGTGGCCAAGAAGACTTCAGCCTGCAGCTATTTGTCTGTGCATAATGCTTATGGAAATCAAAACTGTGCGCTCAAGGGCGGTTTGTGGCATTTTATCCGATAACTAGTTGTTTGTGATTCGTATTGTTATATATACAGATAAGACGAAGTGTGCAGACCGCATTGCAGATCCTCTGTGGAATACTGTGGGGTCTGATTTTAAAAATTAATCTTTCAAATGGCTCACGCGCAGCTAAATATGACTGAAGGACATCGCTGCAGGTGCACGAGCCGACATTACAGCAATGACTCTCACACGGCTTGATGTGCGAAACATTTGCTTGTGAAACGCTGCCTTTCCAGAAATATCCTGCCTTGCAGTTACCTTGTTCATTATTCTTAAAGATACAAGTGCGATTTTGCTGTAAAGTCAAACTTTAATACATGGATTTAATGAAAGAAATTGACTGTTTAAAAGAGTGATATTGTTTATTTGTACATGGCGTCTTTCATTTTTTTTTGTCCGGATCAAATAAGATATACAAAAATAGAATACAAAATGCTTTTATGATGAGAAATTGTTTTAATTTCGTGATATAAATGTCCTTTTGACGCATTATTTTTGAGAGACAATGTCAAAATTGCCTTCTGTTTGTAGACGTGAGTGTTCAATGTACAAGGAAAGTACTTTTTGCTTGATGGTTACACCACTTGACATTGTTGGAGTCATTAGGTCTGTTGTTGTAGAAAATGGTACAAAATGGTCACATACATACATGCATACACACACACACACACACACACACACACACACACACACACACACACACACACACACACACACACACACACACACACACACACACACACACACACACACACACACACCTACACACACACACCTACACACACACACACACACACACACACACACACACACACACACACACACACACACACTATATATATATATATATATATATGATATGATATGATATGATATGATATGTTTGCCATTGACCCAAATTCAAATCAAATCTTACATATCATCATTCCTTAATAGGGATGCTAATATTTGTCATTCATTATGTTGTTGCCATTTGAGGCAGCTGGGAATGCATGGCCTGAGGCCATTAACATGTAAGATAATTAACAAATTGTTTTATGGTCTGTGGTTCAATTCATGGGATGAGACTTTAAAATATATATTTTTATAACTTTTGATGTGCATGTGACCTTCTGTAGCTTTTGCATCTTTGATAGTTTGATTAGTGGTTGTCAATAGGTTTTGTTTCCAAATCCAACTTTCACATTGGACATCAAGTGGCGACCCAATACCTCAGTTTTGTAAACAAATATGTCACACAATCAAATGCATTATTATTACCATAATCTTCATAGCACATTTTTTTTTTTTTTTTTTTTTTACATGACATTAGCTAATAGTAAAATGATGCAAATGCATAAACAACAACAAAAGTGTGGCTTACCAGACACTGGGACAAATATTATATTAGTATTATTCATATTACCAGTGATTAATGACTCTGAATTAAAATACTGTTGAGCTTGATTGGATGCAAGTGCCTTGATGTCAGTAATTATTCATATCTTAGGCATTTTCTCCCTTTTTCACCTATAAATTGATATGCACAACCCTAACAGAACAGACCTTGCCACTGTCTTTCCATGCTTCATCAGACATGTTTTCAGGCTTGTGTGTTTAAGTTGCTTTGGAGTCAAGATTAAATTAATTTGTATAGTTCCTAAAAATATATGCCTAAAGCACATAATGATTACTACACTAAAGGACTCCTTGGATATCTGTGAATTTTGCTAGTTTTTAATCACCGGAAACTGTGATTGCTTGACAGCCCAAAAATGTGTCACTATTTAGGGATGCGTTTCCGGAAAGCATCGTTAGCCAACTATGGTTGTAAGTCCCATTGAATTCTATTAGTAACGACGGAACTTGCGACTAGTTCGCTTTGGGAAACGCACCCCAGGATAGCACTTGTGATTTGACCTAAAATTATTGAGCAAGGTCCTCTATTTTCTTTTTTACAGAGTCTCTATATTCACATATTTAAATGTCCACCTCCACATATGATTACCATGGCTGCGTCCAAAATCACATACTTCCCTATATAGTAGGTGATAAACAGTATGTGACAAAAGAAGTATGTCCGAATTCACTCATAAAAAAGTACCAGGATGACCTACTATTTCCGGTGAAATACTGAAGCGTGCATACGATGGACACTTTAATATCCCATTAGGCCATGGGAGAGGATTTGTGAATGGCAGTGAAGCGACGCAATTGACGAATGTAGTACATCCAGATTACATTCATTTAAAACTATTTTAGTACCCGCAAAGTAAGTACACATTCAAAACAAGTACCCACCCAAGCGAGTGTGCGATTTCTGACGTAGCCCATGTCTCGCTCACAGTGTTTATTAGCTTTAGATAACTTTATTACACTTGACGCATTTCACAGGCTCTCTTTGAGTTTGGCTAGCTCTGTTTAAACACACCTGCTCACTTCCCTGCTGTTACCCCACCTTGTCACTGGATTACACACCCCTGCAAACGGTCACGAGATGTCTAGGGTGCTCTAAAGTGACAAGTGTTCTTTTTAGTGGATATTGCTAAAAAATTACTAAAAAAATTAACAGTTTGATTATGAAACTCCTCTGAAAGCTGCCATATTTTTGTTTCTGAACACATTAATTCAAGCTGTGTGCTCACAAAGCAGTTGCCAGGGATGCGCCTGACCTGGAAATGTCTGTCTGTCAAATGCCACCTTCAGTTTCACACTATTAATTAGCTTATACATCACTAACAAGTGGCAGAAGGAATGGGATGAATAATAAAATAGTAAAGTGTATGAAATGAACCCCAGTATAAAAATAAGTGTTTTCCATTACTTCAAATCAAGACATGACCAAGTCATCTTCACTAGGTGCCGACTGGGTCACTCAAGGCTTACACACGGTTTCCATTGATAGGCGAAGTTCCTTCTTTATGTCTCTCGTGTTAAGTTCCTCTGTAGGTCTGTAATTTTTATGATACTGCCAGAAAATGCTTTTATTCAGAAACATGTTTACATGAAATATTTCAGAATGCATTTCTACATCATGGCTCTTATAGTGACAGATGGTGATTTGATTTGTTTGGTACCATCTTTAAGAAACAATTGTCATAGAAGAATATCCATATAATAGATCCCTTTAGCAGTTCAGAACATTTCGGATTGGAGGCGATCTTGTTGAAACAGCTGTGTATTTGACTTTTGTACCCCTCGGTTAAATGTTTTGCTTGTTTCAGCAAAGTGAATCCTCTAGCAGAATGTCTTAACTTACAGATGGCTTGATGGATAATCTCTCAGGATTCTTCTCATAGGAACTAGAACACTTTTGAAGTGTTGGTTTTGTTGATAGCTATACGCCCATTAGCAGCTCCGATGTAAGCTTCGGAGGGCCCATTAATGCTAGGAACTGTGGAAAGAGAATTCACACAGCATAGAGGATGGATAAATTAAGCTGAGCAGACTTTCTCTCAGGAGGAGGTACGGACTTATTGTTCCTCACGGTGAAGTAGAGAAAACACAGGGACTGTTGTTGATGCACGCTGTTAGAACCTAATTACTTTTAGGCTTTTAGAGTTTATTTGAAAGCATTTGGCTGATTAATTTTTTTTGTTATTATGCTTTATCTTATCTGTTAGACATTCTGGGTTGTTTTTGCCCTTTTTCAGTTTCTCTTTCATGTCTTCCACCCTCTGAATGCAATGTTTAAAGCCTGAGAACTAAAGTTTCATATGTTGTGCTATTTATTCATGGAATTTGTACTCTGGGAAACAATGAGTCCCTTGGCCGAGAGCTCAGGGCCGCGTGCCGCAATAAATACGTCACAATGTGCCCACTGTTAGACGCAACTCAGAATTATTTGACTTATGTACCAATCTTGAATTCCAAGGACTTTGTAAGCATAAGTGTTTTTTTTTTTTTTTTTTTTTAAATGCAGCATTTTCAGTTTCGGTGCAGCCGTGTGGCAGAAATTCACTTAGACAATCAGCTCTTAGTCATCGTGGCGGCTGGGCAGTCAGTGGTAATTTCATTGGCCCCTTTACAAGCTGAATTGAGTCAGTGATCTGTCAAGAATAGGTCATTATGTTCTGAATATTAGGTCTGTCTCTTTGACTCACATGGTAGCCGGTTGACTGCTATTGTTGATCTTTCTAAAACATCTTCCTGCATTTGAAGTAAACATGTCAGATCATGTGTTTGTGTTGGTATATTGGTGCTCTGCTGAGGGATGTGTAAAACAACATCCATCCATCCATCCATCCATCCATCCATCCATCCATCCATCCATCCAACCATGCATCCATCCATCCATCCCATTCTAGGTGATGTGATATTATAGGCATACACTCTAAAAATGCTGGGTTAAAAAAAACCCAAGTTGGGTTGAAAATTGACAAACCCAGCAATTGGGCTGTTTTAACCCAGTGGTTGGGTTAAATGTTTGCCCAACCTGCTGGGTAGTTTTATTTAAACCAACTATTATTTAAAAATTGCTATATGGCTAGCTTAAAATGAATCCAAAATCAGATGCATCAGATGAAAACCAGATGCAATTAGAGACAACAATAATAGACAAAAGGTGAATGTTTATTAATAAGCTTTAATATTTTATTAATAATTAAATGTAATAGTTCAATGGTTTATTAATATAAATTTATTAATAAGAAATTTAATAAATGTTTATTGTTTAATAATTATTCATTGAACATTAGTAAATGTTCATTTCCAACATACTTTGGGTTAATTTTAATTAAGCAATACAGTAATTTTTAAACAATAGTTGAGTTAAATAAAACTATCCAGCAGGTTGGGCAAACATTTAACCCTACCGCTGGGTTAAAACAACCCAATTGCTGGGTTTGTCCATTTTCAACCCAACTTGGGTTGTTTTTAACCCAGCATTTTTTAGAGTATATATATATATATATATACAGAACTTTTGAACAGGATGAAGAGGTCCAAATTTTTCTTATTTTGTTTAAATATCATTGCTTTTCATTTAGTACTGCCCTTCGGAAGCAACAGAAGATACTTGCATGTCTCCAGGAAGACAATTTAGGTACAATTTACCTTGATATTTGATCGTGCATCGTGATTTATGCATCGGGTTTCCTTCTGGAGCATCAGTGAATGTTTGAACCTTTTTTAATAGTTGAGTTTGAGTCCCTCAGTTGTCCTCAGTGTGAAAACACAGATCTCAAAATCATTCAAATATGCAAAAAATGCTTGAAAACTGAAGAATCTGCAGGACCTGGAGGATTTTTC
Source organism: Chanodichthys erythropterus (assembly GCF_024489055.1). Lineage (NCBI taxonomy): Eukaryota > Metazoa > Chordata > Actinopteri > Cypriniformes > Xenocyprididae > Chanodichthys > Chanodichthys erythropterus. The sequence continues at coordinate 20,324,913 of NC_090240.1, forward strand.
TGAAGAACAGAGCTCAGTTTAACTGCTCAGAACAAACAAGAGACTCATGAACAACCATCACAAAACATAAAAAGTTGTAGATTATCAGGTAACCACACACAGTATTAAGAATCAATAGTTCACATACTTATGAATGGGGCCATTTTAATAAATTCAGCTATTGTTTTGTCTTGTGAACTAAATGCAAACATCTTTTATGTAAAATATCATACTCAGGACAGTACTAAATAAAAAATAACATGCATTTTGTATGATCTCTCTTATTTTATTAAAATTATTCACATTTTCACAGATTCTGCAAGTGGGTATGTGTATGTGCAAGTTCACAATTTTTTTTTCTTGCATATTATTGTTATATATTATTATTTTATATATATATATATATATATATATATATATATATATATATATATATATATATATATATATATATATATATATATATATATATATATATATATATATATATATATATATATAAAAGAACAAATTGGTTCTTTGACAACTAGTAAACCATTGTAATTGGATGAAACACTTGTTACGGACGCTCAGTTTACGGATGCTTTGTATTGATACTATACAGGGTTTAAAAAGAAACCACACAAAAGTATAAAGAGCATTCTTCATTGCCCTAAAACTGAGACCTTAATGTAGACCCTATTGATTTGGTCAGTAACCCTGCCCATAACATCATTACCTGCTTACATTTCAGGTCAACCCAGTCTACAAGCTGAGTGCTCATCCATTCAGTGTCTGTCAGGGTTTGTGCTCTTTGTTTAGCCTGATAAATGTGTCCCTCTGCTATTCTGTGCCTCATCGCGTCAGCACTCCATGGGAACAGGTAACCAGAGAGTAGGTGTTACCTGTGTATAGAGGTCTGTGCAGCCCAGCCTCCGGAGACATGAAAAGCAGCTCTGTGTTCTATGGCTACGGCTCATTTTCACTCTCACTGGGCCTTTGTGCGTTCCATACTGAGCTGTGATTGAGCACCATTCACACCGCCCTGCCCCCACCCTCACTGAAAACGCCTGGGTAGTGTTGTTCTGTAGCGACTGCTCCGGTGGACAAACAGATACTTCCTTGAGTACACATTGACCCTCTGCTTTGGCTTGACTATGAACCCTTCCTACTGGGAGATATTTTGGTCAATAGAGCCTCGAGGTTTCCCTTACGTTTGTCTACAGGGTCTTAAACTTCAATGAACAATCAATTCCCTGACTGATAACGGCCTTTTTAACAGGTAGTGGCTTTCTAAAATTTGTTTGCATAAATTTTAGTGTTGCTGTCAACCAACTGGAAACTTGTTTTAAGTCTGTGTACCAATGCATTTCAAGAAGTTAAGGCAATTAGCTGCTTGTTCTCCCTTCAGAAAATAATGATGATCATTATAAATATTTACTGGCTGAATCATTATGATAGATCTGAGCATTATCTCTTTTGGTCGTGAAGTAAGAGAGAAATTGCAGGGCCTAAAATTTAGACTGCATTGTGACAGTAGGGAAAAATGTGTGGATTCGTGGATATTGTATTGTTAGAGACGTTTTAGCATGTAATGATGAACAGCTCAAGCCGTGATGTCTGATTCGAGAACAAATTGCTGTTATGAATAGTGTTGTCAAAAGTACCGACTTCAGTACCAAGTTGGTACTGAAAGTTTAAAAATGTGACAATACCAGCATTTTCTCCTTGCATTTTGAGAGCTGTAGAGTGGATTCTTAAATGCCTCTGATTGGTCATTGTGTTCATGTGCTCAACTGAGATGTTTGTGATATCCGCTGATAGACGGATTCACTGATAAATGCCTGCTTTCAAAGCTCCTGTTTGTATCTGTGCAAGTGCTCAGAAGAGCGTCGAAGATGTCTATTTACAATAAGTTTTTGAAACGTTGATCATTGTAGCCAATCACAGACATATCTGTTGAGTGTGCGAACACAATGGCCAATTAGAGGTGTTTAAGAATCCGCTCAACAGCACTCAAAATGCTAGGGGGAAATGCTGGTATTGTCACAGTTTTTTTTTAAATTTCAGTACCGACTTTGTACCGAATTCGGTAGTTTTGACAAAACTATTTATAAGGTATTATCAATCTCGTGGTATCGCGATAGCAAAATTGTCTCTTCTCATCGTCGTCAGACAACTGTTTGAAACAATGTCTTCTGGGCAAAAAGTGTAGTTTTTCCAGCCCAGTAGAGCAGAATGGAGGGAAGTGGTAACTAGGGTTGGGAACCAAGAACCGGTTCTTATCCAGAACGAAGTGCGAGGAGACGTCTCACCTCGTTAATATTATAACAATGAATGCACTGAAAAGCCGTCGCGCTACTCATGTACGTCAATGCAGGGAGAGAGAGGGGTGCACAAAAGCTGCACGATTAATCTTTAAAAGATCGCGTTCTCGATTTCATCACCCATATGATCTACTTCCTAAATGACAACGATTTGCCCATGTATATTAAATCTTTGAAAAAAATAAAATAAAATCGCAACATTCAAATCTGCGTTCGCGCTGCCGCTGATCTAGAGAGAGTAGTCATGTTTAGATATAAACAGCTTCATAAACAATCTTTTCAAACACTGTATCATTATTTCTGCTACAAATATTCCAGTTATCACAGAAGTATACAAAGTTTTATTATTAAGATAAACGCTGATGTCTACGTTACCGATCAAAACAGAATAAATCACCTTTTGAAAATGCTTCAAATAGGCTAACTAATATATTGATTGTATTGTTACACCACTAGGTGGCAACAAATTACTGTTAAAACTATCACTGAATCGTTCTTTCAGAAACAAGTGACGTCTTTATGAATATAATTTGTGTTGAATTTGTGGTAACACTTTACAATAAGGTTCATTTGTTAACATTAGATAATGTATTAACTAACATGAACTAACTATTTGTTACTGTATTTGTTAATCTTTGTTAATGTTAGTTAATAAAAATACAGCTGTTCACATTGTTCATGTTAGTTTACAATGAATAATGTTAACAAATACAACTCTTGATTTTAATGTATTAGTAAATGTTGAAATTAATGTTATAATTAATAGATGCTGTAGAAATGCAGTTCATTATTAGTTAATGTAGTTAACTACTGAACCTTATTGTAAAGTGTTAGTGAATTTGTTGAAATTAGCAGTCTGTTAAACTCATTTTACAAGTATAATAAACACAAAAAGGTTGAGTATTGTGAATTTTTTCCCTTACTACTATTTTTTTATGGGTAGTTTAATATTTTTCCCTTTATTAGGACAACTTAAACCACTACACTGGAAGTTCTTGTTTAAAAATGTCAAAGTCTTCATTTATCTCTCTTTTTTTTTTTTAATATCGCAATAAATATCGTATCATAGACTTTATATTGAGATATTATTGTATCGTGAGATTTTGATATTGTTACATCCCTACTATTTATAAACCAGTTCTTTTGATGAATCAGTCAAAAAGTTACGATTCATGAAATGACCCTCAAACATGTTTGTGATCTGAATCCTAAATCGGTTAAAAAAATCCCACCCTGCAGCCAATTTTATTGGGACATTGTAGGGTTAGGGGTTAGTTTTACTAGTATTAGCCATTTTAACTAAAAAAAGTAGTTAAACATTGCATTTTAGGAGCTAATAATGATTTCTTGGAGCCCTACATTGAAATTTAGGATTCTGCCATCATGAGCAAAAAGCCATCTCAGTTGTTCTGGAGACGTTGTATCAGTCGTTCAGTGATTTCCTATAGCAAGCCATTGTATTGTCATCTTAGAATGGCCCATTGTCCAGCATTCTTGACATGAGAATGGGGTCTGCTCAGCAAAGACGTCAAACCACGGCAAAAAATTTGGCTTGATTCTTCAAAAAGAAGCTATTTATAAGTCTTTCAGGAGTAACTGCAAATCTATCAAGTGTGAAAGCCAATCCATTTTAAAGTCTGACGAGGTGTAGATCAGCAGTTATCTTTTACTAGCACAGATAGACCTTGAATTGAGAAGCAGCTGTGTGCTCTGTGAGAACTCTCAGCTCGCTTGCACTCGAGGTGAGAACAGAGGCGTCTGTGGCGTTAATTGACAAAGGCTGCGGCAAATCACGATCTGGGTGTGAACACCGTCACAAAAAGGTTTCTGGGCCATTCTGACCAGAAAATAGCCACCCCTTGTTTAACTATTTAGATGTGCTGTATCCATACAAAACACAGGAGGAAGCCTGTATTGAGGCCTTCTTTCAGATGATATGTGCGAAATCAAGAAGGTAATATTTCTAATCCAACGGTCTAAGTGGCATTTTGGAAATTATTTCAGCCTTTAATGTGGTTTTGTTGCCCAGTTGCCAATGCCATATACATAAGCATTCAGGCTGTCTTTACAAATCTTGAGGGATACTAGCAGATGGATGACCAAGCATGGCTGACATGGTAACATTTGTCCTCCCCTCATCAATCAAATCATAATGCAAGAAACACACTTTCACACTCTGCTATTGTTTTGGAGGTCTGCAGGTTTAATTCAGATCTCCAAGAGTATAATTTGGTCTCGCTCACCATTTTAAGAAGCCCATTCACCAGTGTGTCCCCACCCCTCCCCACCCCCATGTCAAATAATGGCCAAAATTAGGCTGTACAAAGTATGTCGCTTAATTGCTTTATGTTTGTGGGTTACTTGGCTATCAGCAAATTAATTGCTTCCGTTTGCCATTACTCAATACTGCTAGCCCTGTAGAGTAATGCATGCGTGAATAATTACAGTAAAGAGTCTTGTTTGTTTCCTTTGGCATGCCACCACCCAACAAGTGGTATTTGCAAAACTGCCACAACGTCGATATAATTAAGTTTAGGTTAATATATTTTTTTAAAAGAAGATGGATAGGCTTGTGTTCAATGATATGGAAGTAAACAACATTTACTACTAAAGCTACAGTTTGTAATCTCTTTTTCATGCTTTTGTTCATAATGTCTTTGAATTCTCAACATTTGAAGGCTCAAAAATTGATGAATTCAATTTATTGGGATAAATTAGTTGGTTAAATGTAGTTATTAATCAAATGTATTTTTATGCCTAATTACAATTATTTAAATTATTTTCTTAAAGGTTTAGTTCACCCAAAAATGAAATTAATGTCATTTATTACTCCCCTTCATGTTGTTCCACACCTGTAATGGTGCGTTCACACTGGATGCGAATGAAGTGGTAAGCACGATTGATTTACATGTTAAGTCAATGCCGCGTCATTCGCGCCGCTTCATTTTCAACGCTTCAAGTTGAAAAATCTGAACTTTGGCGAATTTCCGCGCCCGGTTAACCAATCAGGAGCTTGCTCTAGTAGTGACGTGATGTAGCGAGCTGAGGCAGAAATTCGAAACAACAATGGAGGACAAAATCATCGTCGCTGTACATCTACATACATTTATAGAAACAGAAATAAAAAGGATCGTGTTTGAAAGAAAGTGAGTGAGGAGGTCGGACAATCTGATAAGTTGTAAAAAACGGTCTTTAATCAATTTGAGCTACATATACAGCTATGGAAAAAATTAAGAGACCACTCCAAGATAAGAAATCAATGTTAAGTCGTCTCTTAATTTTTTCCATAGCTGTATATACATATTAAGACTACAAGCCAACGACGACCAATTGAGCTTATTCGCTGTAAAATACAAGTTGTGTTTATTCAGAGGAAGTGTGCAGAAAGCAGTGGGAGAGTCCGGGACACATAAAGGAGCGGGAGAGCCCCTCTCATGATGCGAATTCGCGTCTGTTGTGAAGGGATTTTCACGCGCGAATGAAGCGAGTAAACTCAATGTTCAAGCGTCCAAGTCGCGTCTGGTGTGAACGCAGCATAATACCTTCGTTCATCTTTGGAACACAAATTAAGATATTGTTGGTGAAATCCGATGGCTCAGTGAGGCCTCCATTGAGATCAAAGCCATTCAAACTCTCAAGATCCATAAAGGTACTTTGAAACAGTTCATGTGAGTTCAGTGGTTCTATCTTAATATTATAAAGCGACAAGAATACTTTTTGTGTGCCAAAAAACCCAAAATAACGACTTTTTAACAATATCTAGTGATGGAACACTGCTTCATGATGCTTCTGAGCTTTATGAATCTTTTGTTTCGAATTAGTGATTCGGATCTCCTATCAAATGGCTGAACTGCTGAAATCATGTGACTTTGGCGCTCCGATTCACTGATTCGATTCGTAAAGCTCTGAAGCAGTGTTTTGAAATCGGCCCATCACTAGATATTGTTGAAAAGTCTTTTTTTTTTTTTCGGATTTCATCAACAATATCTTAATTTGTATTCTGAAGATGAACGAATGTCTTACGAGTGTGGAACGACATGAGGGACAGTAATAATTGACATAATTTTCACTTTTCTGTGAACTAACCCTTTAATATGCACCCTTTAAAAGTTAATATTCTTTAAGAAGATTAAAAAAACCTTTTTATTTTTGGATTTTTTTTCATTTCTGTAAGGATTTTATCTATAAAAGAGTAATGTCCAGATATGCCTTCATCATAATGTTTACAATAATTCAGTTTTCACTTTTCTTGTTCCAAAACAGAGAAATGGAAATCAGAAATTCTTCTGTGGCGTAAATAAGCACTGTGTTCTCATAGCAGTAACTTTTGACTCAAGTATATGTGAAACACCACAGCACTTTGTAAAGTCGCACAAGTCTTTGACCTTGTAACTGAATGAAACAGGAGCATCTCATTATGGGATTAGGTGTGAGTGGGTTTACATGATGGCTAACAGGATTGCATGCCAGGCATAGCACAATAGTGCCTGACCCAGACCCCCCCATCTGCGCCCAGCGCATGCTGTCTGGCCAGAGGCACTGCAAAAATATTTGTCATCGATCAGATAACGTAGCGATAGCTGCACATGGTCTGCGTCCCAGCCGGTCACGGTGATGCAATCTGACTGGATGGTTGTGCTGCATAAAGCATGTAAAAGACTGTGACTAGGCGATTCTATGCTTGCCAACTCTAATATGTAGCTTGGAATGTGTTCGGATATAAAGCCGCCGGCTTGTTCCGGATGCCTCCGCTTCACTGAGACAGACATGGTTTATTTAGCACCTTTAGACATACATGCAAAAACACACATGAGCTAGTTAGTCTGAAGGTCTTCAGTATTAGTTTATGATCTTCTAATCTTGGGTGCTGCTGGGATGGATTCAGCTCCAGGCCGACTGTGTTTCCTCCTCATTCGACTGCATCATTAGCCACTAATTTGTGCCTGCTAGCATTCAAAAGATTTGATTACGGCTAAATGGCTTAATTTGCGGATATTATCCAAATGACTGTAATCTGGAGAATGGATGGTGGCAAACGGTTTGTGCTTGTCAAATACAAATATCGTTGTCTGCAGTTGTAAAAAGTAGGTGTTCTTTCTCTAATGACATTTTCTGTTAATGAAGGGTGGAATTTCTCTTCTACAATTCCATTGTCATGAATAAATAAAATAATTGATATAAAATACAAATTAAAACATATAAAATAATATATAAGACAATGTAATACAAATTATTATATTATGTTATTTTCAATGTTGATGTGTGTAATTTTTTTGGACCTCATCAAATCAAAATAAACCCCTTTTACTTTTTTAATACACTTTCCTAATGTTATTAATAGAAGTCGACAGATAGTGGATTTTACCAATAACAATAACTAGGTTGGCCCACGCTGGCCAATAACCAATTAATCAATTGATAGTTTTTAAAATAGATACTGAATGAAAACAAAAATAACACAAAATAGTGTTTAACTTTATTACAAAAATTGAAAAATAGTACTGAAACATGAAAATATACTGTACTTTTTAAATATGAAAATATTCATATATTAATTATACTGTAACACAGTTCGTAAATATGGGAAGAAGGAGGCGGGAACCGGCGAACATTCAACGTAACTTTAATGTAAAATAAACAAAGAACAAAACGAAAGTAATGCAGGCAGACCCTCGCGGACGTCTGCCGGCCACACAAACATAATAAAACATAAAATAAAGTCCAGGCCTGGTCCTCTCTCGTCCTTCACTGTAGTCGCTCCTCCTTTTATGCTCCCGGAGCTCCTCCGTGAGAGACTCGAGGCCGGTGCGCCTCCCAGGTGAAGCTCATTAACACTCGCGCCACCGGCCTCGCGCCGTTCCCTCACGGCTCTCGCCCGCCCTGCTCGTCACATATACCTTGGTCATTCATGCTAGTTGCTGGAAAAACTATTGGTATGGATTTTTTTTGATAACTGATTGTTCCAGCAATCGGTGCCGATTAATCAGCAACTTGAAACCCCCCCCCCCCATTTTTTTTTAAAACTTTGACTATTATATAGTTTTTATAATATTATATTATAAAGAATTGTTTTGTTCTTTTCTATCTGTTTAAATCTGCTATGGCCGTCAGACTTCAAATAAACATATTACGCTCCTTTAAAGGTGCCCTCGAATGAAAAATTGAATTTATCTCGGCATAGTCAAATAACAAGAGTTATACGTGGAAATGACATACAGTGAGTCTCAAACTCCATTGTTTCCTCCTTCTTAAATAAATCTCATTTGTTTAAAAGACCTCCGAAGAACAGGCAAATCTCAACATAACACCGACTGTTACGTAACAGTCAGGGTGTACGCCCCCAAAATTTGCATATGCCAGCCCATGTTCCAAACATTATGAAAGGCATTAGACAAGGGCAGCCAGTATTAACGTCTGGATGTGCACAGCTGAATCATCAGACTAGGTAAGCAAGCAAGAACAATAGCGAAAAATGGCAGATGGAGCAATAATAACTGACATGATTCATGATAACATGATATTTTTAGTCATATTTGTAAATTGTCTTTCTAAATGTTTCGTTAGCATTTTGTTAATGTACTGTTAAATGTGGTTAAAGTTACCATCGTTTCTTACTGTATTTACAGAGACAAGAGCCGTCGCTCGCTATTTTCATTATTGAACACTTGCAGTCTGTATAATGCATAAACACAACTTCATTCTTTATAAATCTCTCCAACAGTGTAGCATTAGCCGTTAGCCACAGAGCACAACCTCAAATTAATTCAGAATTAAATGTAAACAATATAACAGTATACAATACTCACATAATCCGAAGCATGCATGACGAACACTTTGTAAAGATCCATTTGAGGGTTATATTTGCTGTGTAAACTTTGTTTATGCACTGTTCAAGGCAAACGCGAGCTCTTGGGGCGTGGAGCACGAGAATTAAAGGGCCAGTAGCCCTGAATCGGCTCATTTATAATGATGCCCCAAAATAGGCAGTTAAAAAAATGAATTTAAAAAAATCTATGGGGTATTTTGAGCTGAAACTTCACAGACACATTCAGGGGACACCTGAGATTTATATTACATCTTTTTTTAAAATAGTTCTAGGGCACCTTTAAACATGCTGTCGATGTATCAGCCTGAATGAAAATGGATTCTGAATGAGAACTGTGATCTCTGCATACATATTTACTCCACAGTGCTCAAGAGTGTGTGCTGCTCCAATGCACCAGTTACATAACATTGATCTGCATGGCATTCATGTACAAAACACTATGCTGTAACATCCTCTTCAGACATCGACAAAATTGAGCGTGTTTCCATCTATAGCCATCTGTAGCCTTTAACCACTTGTCTCGACACTCTACTTCTCTACTGTGACTGTTATCATTATGTAATCACATTTTTAGTGTATTGTCATAATTTGTGGCCTGTGTTTCAAACAATTCTCTCCGTTAGATGAGGCATTCGTTGTCACAGTTACTTTGCGTATTTGCTGCTTAAGGATCTGAAGTGTTTCTATGCAAAATGGACGTAATAACAGCCAACTGGCTTTCTGCCGCCCCAAACGGTTGGCTTGTGCCAGAGCTGCAGGGCGTTTAGAAATAATATAAACCACATCAGAGCTTCTTCAGTAATCAGATTCATTCTCTGCCAGCCTGGTAACCAGCCCTTCCTCTTTGATACCCGCTCATTTAGTTTAGTTTATTGCACACCAGACGTCAATGTGGGCTTTTCAGACATAAGCTGTTTTTAATGGTTCATTAAGGGCTTGAAGGAAGTTTAAAGAAGAAAATGATTGCAGTTTGATTGGTAAATGTGTTTTTGGTAAGAGAAGGAGTGATATGTGTACCATATGTTATTTGAGTGTGTGTGTGGGAGTGTCGCCAGTGTTTAGCAGGTGTTTGGCTGCTGTCTTTAGTGGTTTTCTGTAGCTGGGATAGCTGCCATGACTGAACGCGCTCCAAGAGGTCTCAAGGACCCTTATTGAGATGTACCAAAACATTTCCAAATAAAGACTCATTCATTAAATTGTCTAGTTGTCCTTTATAATTCACACTTGGTTTGTGAACAGGTTCTTAGTGAAGAGTATCTCTTTTTATGTTAATATGTGATGATAACCATGTTATCAGTATGTTTGTTCTTTTGAGTACAAACAGTTCTTTGTCAGTGTAAACCCAGCTTAACCTCACTCGGCTACAAATGCCCCATGTTGCTGCTTTAATTTACTTTCTATTACTTAGCAGGGCTTTTTAAGGCATTGTCAAATCGTTTAGCTAAGCAGTTGTACTGACTCTGAGGAACCCACGCCATATCTAGGGACCACAATATAATAAGAAAATTGAATTATTTGACAAAATGATTTGTGAATAGGACTGCCACATGTCCAAGAGAATAAAATCATCACTTCTGGGAACACTGGCTCAAAATGGAAATGGAAGTTGTAGCCACTTACAAAGTCATGGTGGCTCATTTCTTAAATATAAAAGAGTGCGCTTTATGTTTGCTAGCAGTCGGCAGATGACAGGTTTGGCGCCTGCATTTCAGAATGGCCAGAATAACATGCTTTTTTGATCCATGTGCAAATTTGAGTCATTTACTTGGTAATTTTATTCACATTTAATGTTTTTATTTAACATTCTTTCATATTTGCAACATTTTTTAAAAAATGTTTTAGAAAATAATATATTATGCTCACCAAGGCTGCATTTATTTGATCAAAAATACTGTAAAGATACAGCAAAAACATTATTGCAATATAAAATAACTATTGTAATATATTTTAAATGTAATTTATTCCTGTAATGACAAAGCTGTGTTTCCAGCATCATCACTCTAGTCTTCAGTGTCACATGATCCTTCAGAAATTATTCTAATATGCTGATTTGGTGCAAAAGAAACCTTTCTGGTAACACTTTACAATACGGTTCATTGGTTAACTACATTTGTTAACATGAACTAATAATGAACTGCACTTATACAGCATTTATTAATCTTTGTTAATGTTAATTTCAACATTTACTAATACATTATTAAAAGCTTGTTAACATTAGTTAATGCACTGTGAACTAACATGAACAAAGAATGAACAACTGTATTCTCATTAACTAACACTAACGAATATTAGTAAATACAGTAACAAATGTATTGCTCATTGTTAGTTCATGTTAGTTAATCCATTAACTAATGTTTAACAAATGAACCGTATTGTAAAGTGTTACCACATTTCTTTGTCAGTGTTGAAAACTGTTGTGCTGATTAATGTTTCTGTGGAAACCATGATAGATATTTTTCAGGATTATTTGATGAATAGAAAGAAGCTGCTGAGACTTTAAGGTGGGCTATTTTTTACTTAGGCTCGCAAGTATCTAAACAAACCCACCTAGTAACCATCTCTATTATTTCCATGGCAACACCCTAGTAACATTCAGAGTTTACACTATAAATTGTTTTTTTTGTTTTTTTTTTTCAAACATTATTGGTGTATGTTTTACAATATTATTTAATTTTTTTTTTTACATTTGTAATTTACGTTTGATTCAATTCATACCGTGGTCTGTCAGAATATTAAATTCGGATTGGCTGGAAGGTGTGCAAATGTACATGTAGTTCCAAGTCAGTTTATCACCGTTCAATATTAATGTGCTGTTTCCATTGAAGCACACACACACACACACACAAACACACACACACACAGAAACAGAAGCACAGAAACTTGTTGTCAACGCCGGTCCAAAAATTTTATTAATAAATTAGCTTCGCTACTGAATCGCTACATTAAAGGATTAGTTCACTTTCATATAAAATTGTCCTGGTAATTTACTCACCCCAATGTCATCCAAGGTTTTTGATGAAAACTTTCCAGGATTATTCTCCTTATAGTGGACTTCAATGGCTTCCAAACGGTTGAAGGTCAAAATTACTGTTTCAGTGCAGCTTCTGAGGGCTTTAAACGATACCAGACGAGGAATAAGGGTCTTATCTAGAGAAAGTACTTACGAAAAAAAAAACGAAACTGGCGCTGCATTCGTTCCGTAAGTAGAATAGGGAAGGCATAGGACATAGATTGTTTCGCTAGATAAGACCCTTATTCCTCGTCTGGTATCGTTTAAAGCCCTTTGAAAGTGCACTGAAACTGTAATTTTGACCTTCAACTGT